>NC_080783.1:163198277-163835777 GCF_028018385.1 Neofelis nebulosa | reverse complement strand
AACATATTCAGCAAGATTATATTGTCAATAAATTTGTTTCTAGAGAAGCATATCCACACTTGTCAAGAGAGATTATTTTAGGAATTTCCTTCTTTTTTCTTTTTCCTTCTTCCTTCTTTTAGTCGTTTTCTCAGATAATTAATTTTAGGAGATAATATTTTATTTTTTATTTATTTATTTTTTATTTTTTATTTTTTTTTTTAGGAGATAATATTTTAAACATACAAGGGACAAACAAACAAATACCTTATAAAATTATAAATCCAATTTACAATTGCACCAAGAACCATAAAATACCTAGGAATAAACCTAACAAAGATGTAAAAGATCTGCATGATGAAAACTATAGAAGTCTTATGAAATAAATTGAAGAAGACACAAAGAAATGGAAAAAGATTCCATGCTCATGGATTAGAAGAACAAATATTGTTAAAATGTCAATACTACCCAAAGCAGTCTATACATTCAATGCAATCCCAATCAAAATTACACCAGCATTCTTCTCAAAACTAGAACAAATAATCCTAAAATTTGTATGGAACCACAAAAGACTCCAAAAAGGCAAAGTAATGTTGAAAAAGAAAACCAAAGTGGGAGGCATCACAATCCCAAACTTTAGCCTCTACTCTAAAGCTGTAATCATCAAGACAGTATGGTATTGGCACAAAAACAGACACATAGACCAGTGGAATAGAAGAGAGAACCCACAATTGGACCCACAGATGTATGGCCAACTAATCTTTGACAAAGCAGGAAAGAGTATCTGATGGAAAAAAGACAGTCTCTTTAGCAAATGGTGTCGGGAGAATTGGACAGCAACATGTAGGAATGAAACTGGACTGCTTTCTTACACCATACACAAAAATAAACTCAAAATGGATGAAAGGCCTAAATGTGAGACAGGAAACCATCAAAACCCTAGAGAGAAAACAGGCAACAATCTCTTTGACCTTGGCCACAGCAACTTCTTACTTGACATGTCTCTGAAGGCAAGGGAAATAAAAGCAAAAATGAACTATTGGGACCTCATGAAGATAAAAAGCTTTTGTGATCCCATATTTCTGATATATACATCTTATGTCTTTATACTAGGATCTAGTCTTCATGTGAGCAAGGGGTTTGTCTTATTCTTCTATTATGTAAATTATCTTTGAATGGAGGTGTATGATTGTTTTATTCATGGGAGTCATCTTTTATTACAGTTTATTATTGTCTTTCTTACTCTGTTTTTCTCTGTCTCTGCCTCTGTGCCTCTCCCTCTTCTCTCAATTTCTTTCCTCTGTTTCATGGCTAGTTGGAATTAAAATTAGGACAAAATGCTTTACATGCTGTGAAGCCAGCGTTTCTGAGCTCAAGAGTATTTTAAGAGTAGAACATGGGATTTGTTAAGAACAAATCAGTCTTTGCAAAATTGGATTAAGTATTCTATCTATTTTCAAAGATTTCCATTACCATACCCACTCTAGTGTCAGTCTAATTTAGTGTGAAAGCTCAAGAGGTCTCTGCTTAACTAGAAAATCATTCCTCTGGACATACTCTGGGCTGCTTGCAATGTGGTTAGTGACATCCTTGGCTCAGTGGCTAAAAGACATTCCCTGGAGCTCTCAAAGGTCATTAAGCAGATGTCCAATTACACTCTAGATTGTATTTGGCAACATCACTACCAGATGGCTTCATTCTGGTTATGTTTCAATTTTTATTTCTTTACCCCTATTCATCCTTATGGGGTTTTGTCTGCAGTAAACAATTATGCCTCTAGGAAATCTTTGCATCACAGAATGTATTGATCCTGAGTTGGGTTCCTCAATATAGTAATTTTAGCACACAATCCAGCTCTCTGTTTTATAGGTGACATTTCCTTAGGCTCTTCAAAGACCAAGAAGATGACCTTGTGTATTGAATGAATGTCTTACTTCCAGAAGGGATAGCAGTTTCCCTTTGGATGAGCCAATTAATTTGCCCTGCAGAACCCTGAGAAATGTCAGAAATTGGAAATATAATTCATAATGTAGGCATAAGTGGTATTAAAGGGGCCCCAAGATAGGGGATTATTTAAGAGTTTGTAAAAGAAGGAGTTAGATTGATCCTGTCTTCTCCCCCTTACTGGCTAATTAGGTTACTAACCCTCTTCATTCCTACAGAAGACTAGAGACTTAGTTTTTAGAGAAAGTGAAACCAAGTGTATTTACAAAAACATGCTGTGGGATACGTTTAGCCCTAGGGCTGACCCTGATAGTTAAGGAGCACTAGACATCAAAATAAATCAACCTAAAAAATGAAATCATTGGAGGAAGCAGAGATGATGCAGACAGCAGAAGGAAACATCAAAGGAACTAAAGTCATTATCCTTAGAGAGATAATAAATGTATGACATCCATTAATCAAGAACAGAATACAATAAAAAAGGTACAATCAGAATATGGAAGGATTCCAGGAAATTAAGATAAGCTGAATAAAAACAAACTCAAAAGAGAATCAATGGATAAATCTAAGAAAATCCCTAAGGGACACCTGGGTAGCTCAATTAGTTAAACGTCTAATTTCGGCTCAGGTCATGATCTCACGGTTGGTGGGTTCGTGCCCCTGTGCCCCGTGTTGGGCTCTGTGCTGACAGCTTGGAGCCTGGGTCCTGCTTTGGATTCTGTGTCTCCCTCTCTCTCCCTCTCTCTGCCCCTTCCCCACACATTCTCTGTTTCTCTCAAAAACGAATAAACATAAAAAAAGAAAATCCCTAGAAAAATAAAAAAGACAAAGAGATAGATAATAGGAGGGAAAAGATAAGAAAATAAGAAAGTAAAGATAACCTTATTTCTGAAGGCTTAACATCCTACTGAGATAAGTCCCAGCAAGAGAGAATAAACAGAAATGAATACATTTTCAATTAGATACTATACTAGAAAATTTCCCAGAATTGAAAGACTTATGACTCCAGATAGGAAAAGCCCACTAAATTTCCAGCACAAGAAATAATGACACACTTTTTTCAAGGCTAACCATTATGGCATTTCAATACCAGAAAAAAATGCTTCAAATATAATACTTTGATTAAAAATTAGAATTAATTAAAACAATGTATTGGGAAAAGGTTCTGTGCATAGCTGATTCTTGCTGGTTTCAAATCAGTTCCACACAAAAGAAATGCTAGTAGAAATTTAGCAATTATTTCTAGAATTTAGATGTAAAGGTACCACTAGTGAATAATTAAAAACATGAAATCTGGGATACCTGGGTGGCTCAGTCGGTTGAACATCCGACCTTGGCTCAGGTCACGATCTCATGGTTTGTGAGTTCCAGCCTCGCATTGGATTCTCTTCTGTTGACACAGAGCCCACTTCAGATACTCTGTTCCCCTGACCCGCTGCCCCTTCCCGCTTGCTCGCTTTCTCTCAAAAATAAATAAATGTTAAAAAAAAAAAAAAAGCTTGGGATCCTAGGAAAGTTAATTCACAATGGGTAACAGCCTTCACACACTTTTCGTATCTTTTAGCAAGATGCACTAAAATGATCAAAATCCCTATGCAAAAGATTGCACATTAGAACAATTTGGGATCCCAAAATCCTTTCATATTTTATCATTTGTTCTTTAAAAATATCACAGGTTGAGGGGCACCTGGGTGGCTCAGTTAGTTAAGCATCCGACTTCTGCTCAGGTCATGATCTCGCTGTTCGTGAGTTCGAGCCCTGTATGGGGCTCTGTAATGACAGGTTGGAGCCTGAAGCCTGCTTCAGATTCTGTGTCTTCCTCTCTCTCTGCCCTCCCCCACGCCTCAAAAATAAATAAACATTTAAAAAAATTAGTAAAAAAATATCACATGTTGAAGAAATTTCTACTGCCTTTGAAGAAAATGTGAATTATATTTTGTTTCACAGACAGTAATTGTTTGAAGAATCAAGTGGTTTTTTACACAATAGTACTATTGAGGGACTAAATTAAGGTTGCACAAGTCAGCATTTTGTTCATTTTATTAGTTAATTGTGTCTTATATAGCATTAGAATTGATTTGCTCATATAAGAGTTGCCCCACACACTAGGATTCTGTTTCAGTGATCCAAGAATTAATACTTTCTTTTAATTTCAAGTTGTACTAACTTGGGCTCTTGGACCGCTGTGAGTAGCAGGCCAACACCAAGGACATAACTCTTTGGGAAATCTTTAATTGAAAATATTCCCCTTCCTCCTGCATTGGCTGAATCAGGGACTTGTTTCCTTTACTAGAAATGAAGTGCTATCCAGTATCCACATCCAGATGGCCTGAGGTCTGAAGGGGACTGTGGATCTGTGAAAAGACTGTGTGTTGCTCTTCAAATTGGAGAATTACTCTTGGCAGAGGAGGGCTTTGAAGTTGCTGTGTGAAGTCAGCAAAAAGCATTAGGAAGCACCCACATGAAAGGGCTCTTTTCTTCATCAGGTCTGCTGCTCGCAGAGGGGATGATTACATGTCCTCATTCATCTTCTTTCCCTGTGAAAACCGTGGACTTCTGTGCCACGCTCAGCAGGTGTCTTCTTCCTAAACCACCCAAGTTCATAGAATATATAAGTCTGCTTTTTATGAGCTATGGCTGTGTTCTTCTGTGGCTATACTCAGAAATAAGACCTGTTAAAATGAAAATGTACTTTTTAGAAAAATGGCATGGTTCAACCCACAAGACCATGGGGGGCAGATCTAATTTAGGAGCTGACACTCAGCAAGGGACTGCTGACATAGTGGAAAATGATGAGATCAAGAACCAGAGGCTCCCCAGACATGGAAAAGGTTCTGAGAGCAAAACAGTCCTACGGTTTGGTTTCCGGATATCAAAAACGTGCCCTTTTCTGGAAGTTAAAAGGTTCTTAGGGGAAATAAATAGAATTCCCAATTTGGTATATTCATGGTCTGAAGGAGACAAGAGAAAGTCCTTGTTTATAGTTGGGGTGCATTTACTGTAGAAGCAGTATCTGACCTAATCCAAAGAAACTGGTTTAATAATTGAGCCTCCTTTGAGAATGTAGTCTTAGTTTGCTCGCTGCAGGAAAGGCATCCTGAAGGTCATTGTGTGGAGTCAGTGGGTTATGTCTGTGTGCACCCTTTTTCCACTTAGGGCACAGTGATTCAGGTGTGGGTTCCAGGGACCAGCCTGTCCATCAACCTTCGTCAACACCTTGAGTACATTATACCCTCTCTCCTTGCTGCTTTTTTTTTGTACTATCTTTGCTGTACTAAACACTAACCTTAAACTAGAAAACCTGTTATTGTTTACACTTTGCTTCAGACATGCTGTTCTTGCTTCTGTAATGAGGTTGTTCACTTCTTTGATGCAAGGAACCTGCCTTTTTTTATTGTTTTAGGTTTGTTTTTTTTTTTTGGTAATTTATTACTGCTTAGTGCAACTGGCACATAGCAGCTGTTCAATAGATAAGGGGTCTCCATATAATTTATACCCAAATTGAAACACCTTTGAGAGCAAAAGTGAATGCTTTTACTTGTCATGCTGAAACAATAGGTGTAAATTACGAATTATGACATAAGGTCAGTTTGTCAACATATATATACTTTTTTGAGTTTTATTTTTTATTTTTAAAAATTTACATCCAAATTAGTTAGCATATAGTTCAACAATGATTTCAGGAGTAGATTCCTTAGTGCCCCGTACCCATTTAGCCCATCCCCCCTCCCACAACCCCTCCAGTAACCCTCAGTTTGTTCTCCATATTTATGAGTCTCTTCTGTTTTGTCCCCCTCCCTGTTTTTATATTATTTTTGTTTCCCTTCCCTTATGTTCCTCTGTTTTGTCTCTTAAAGTCCTCATATGAATGAAGTCATATGATTTTTGTCTTTCTCTGATTCACTAATTTCACTTAGCATAATACCCTCTAGTTCCATCCACGTAGTTGCAAATGGCAGCATTTCATTCTTTTTGATTGCTGAGTAACTGAGTATACATATATACTATGTATATATACCATACATTGTGTGCATACATAGATGTATGCACACTACATCTTCTTTATCCATTCACCTGTCAATGGACAATTGGGTTCTTTCCATACTTTGGCTATTGTCTATAGTGCTGCTATAAACATGGGGGTGCCTGTGTCCCTTTGAAACAGCACACCTGTATCCCGTGGATGAATGCCTAGTAGTGCAATTGCTGGATCGTAGGGTAATTTTATTTTTAGTTTTTTGAGGAACCTCCATACTGTTTTCCAGAGTGGCTGCACCAGCTTGCATTCCCACCAACAAAGCAAAAGAGACCCTCTTTCTCCACATCCTCACCAACATCCGTTGTTGCCTGAGTTGTTCATGTTAGCCATTCTGACAGGTGTGAGGTAGTATCTCATTGTGGTTTTGATTTGTATTTCCCTGATGATGAGTGACGTTGAGCATTTTTTCATGTGTTGGTTGGCCATCTGGATGTCTTCCTTGGAGAAGTGTCTATTCATCTCTTTTGTCCATTTATTCACTGGATTATTTGTTTTTTGGGTGTTGAGTTTGATAAGTTCTTTGTAGATTTTGTATACTAACCCTTTATCTGATACATCATTTGCAAATATCTTCTCCCATTCTGTTGGTTGCCTTTTAGTTTTTCTGATTGTTTCCTTCGCTGTGCAGAAGCTTTTTATTTTGATGAGGTCCCAGTAGTTCATTTTTTCTTTGTTTCCCTTGCCTGTGGAGACACGTTGAGTAAGAAGTTGCTGCGGCCAAGATCAAAGAGGTTTTTGCCTGCTTTCTCCTTGAGGATTTGATGGCTTCCTGTCTTACATTGAGTTCTTTCATCCATTTTGAGTTTATTTTTGTGTATGGTGTAAGAAAGTGGTCTAGGTTCATTCTTCTGCATGTCGCTGTCCCGTTCTCCCAGCACCACTTGCTGAAGAGACTGTCTTTATTCCATTGGATATTCTTTCCTGCATTGTCAAAGATTAGTTGGCCATATGTTTGTGGGTCCATTTCTGGGTTCTCTATTCTGTTCCATTGATCTGAGTGTCTGTTGTTGTTCCAGTACCATACTGTCTTGATGATTACAGCTTTATAGTATAGCTTGAAGTCTGGGATTGTGATGCCTCCTGCTTTGGTTTTCTTTTTCAAGATCGCTTTGGCTATTTGGGGTCTTGTCTGGTTCCATACAAATTTTAGGATTATGTGTTCTAGCTCTGTGAAGAATGCTGGTGTTATTTTCATAGGGATTGTATTGAATATGTAGCTTGCTTTGGGTAGTATCAACATTTTAACAGTATTTGTTCTTCCTATCCAGGAGCATGTAATATTTTTCCATTTTTTTGTGTCTTCTTCAATTTCTTTCATAAGCTTTCTATAGTTTTCAGTGTATAGCTTTTTCACCTCTTTGCTTAGATTTATTCCTAGGTATTTTATGGTTTTTTGTGCAACTGTAAATGGGATTGATTCCTTGATTTCTCTTTCTGCTGCTTCATTGTTGGTGTATAGGAATGCAACCGATTTCTGTGCATTGATTTTATATCCTGCAACTTTGCTGAATTCATGAATCAATCCTAGAAGTTTTTTGGTGGAATCTTTAGGGTTTTCCATATAGAGTATCATGTCATTTGCGAAGAGTGAAAGTTTGATCTCCTCCTGGCTGATTTGGATGCCTTTTATTTCTTTGTGTTGTCTGATTGCAGAGGCTAAGATTTCCAATACTTTGTTGAATAACAGTGGCGAGAGTGGACATCCTTGTCTTTTGCTGACCTTAGGGGGAAAGCTGTCAGTTTTTCCCCATTGAGGATGATATTAGCGTTGAGTAGTTCATATATGGATTTTATGATCTCGAGGTATGCTCCTTCTCTCCCTACTTTCTGGAGGGTTTTTATCAAGAAAGGATGCTGTATTTTGTCAAATGATTTCTCCGCATCTATTGAGAGGATCATATGGTTCTTGTCCTTTCTTTTATTGATATGATGAATCACGTTAACTGTTCTGTGGATATTGAACCAGCCCAAGTATAAATCCCACTTGGTCGTGGTGAATAATTTTTTTGATGTATTGTTGGACCCGGTTGGCTAATATCTTGTTGAGGATTTTTGCATCCATGTTCATCAGGGAAATTGGTCTATAGTTTTCCTTTTTAGTGGGGTCTCTGTCTGGTTTTGGAATCAAGGTAATGGGGGCTTCATAGAAAGAGTTTGGAAGTTTTCCTTCCGTTTCTAATTTTTGGAACAGCTTCAAGAGAATAGGTGTTAACTCTTCCTTAAATGTTTGGTTGAATTCCCCTGGAAAGCCATCTGGCCCTGGACTCTTGTTTTTTGGCAGATTTTTGAATACTAATTTGATTTCCTTACTGGTTATGGGTCTGTTCAAATTTTCTATTTCTTCCTGTTTCAGTTTCGGTAATGTATATGTTTCTAGGAATTTGTCCATTTCTTCCATGTTGCCCAGCCCATTTTATTGGCATATAATTGCTCATAATATTCTCTTATTACTGTTTTTATTTTTGCTGTGTTGGTTGTGATCTCTCCTCTTTCAGTCTTGATTTTATTTATTTGGGTCCTTTCCTTTTTCTTTTTTTATCAGACTGCCTAGGGGTTTATCAATTTTGTTAATTCTTTCAAAGAACCAGCTTCTGGTTTCATTGATCTGTTCTGTTGTTGTTTTTTGTTGTTTTTTTTTGTGTTTTTTTTTTGTTTCAATAGCATTAATTTCTGCTCTAATCTTTATTATTTCCTGTATTCTGCTGGTTTGGGGTTTTATTTGCTGTTCTTTTTCCAGCTCTGTAAGGCATAAGGTTAGGTTGTGTATCTGAGATCTTTCGTCCTTCTTTAGGAAGGCCTGGATTGCTATGTACTTTCCTCTTAGAACTGCATTTGCTGCGTCCCAGAGGTTTTGGGTTGTGGTGTTATCATTTTCATTGACTTCCATATACTTTTTAATTTCTTCTTTAACTGCTTGGTAGCCCATTCATTCTTTAGTAGGATGTTCTTCAGTCTCCAAGTATTCGTTACCTTTACAAATTTTTTCTTGTGGTTGATTTCTCATAGCATTGTGGTCTGAAAATATGCATGGTATGATCTCAATCTTTTTGTACTTACTTAGGGCTGATTTGTGTCCCAGTATATGGTCTATTCTGGAGAACGTTCCATGTGCACTGGAAAAGAATGTATATTCTGCTGCTTTAGGATGAAATGTTCTGAATATATCTGTTAAGCCCATCTGGTCCAGTGTGTCATTCAAAGCCATTGTTTCCTCGTTGATTTTTTGATTAGATGATCTGTCCATTGCTGTGAGTGGGGTGTTGAAGTCTCCTACTATTATGGTATTACTATCCATGAGTTTCTTGATGTTTGTGATTAATTGATTTATATATTTGGGTGCTTTCACATTTGGCACATAAATATTTACAATTGTTAGTTCTTCTTGGTGGATAGACCCTTTGATTATGATATGATGCCCTTCTGCATCTCTTGATACAATGTTTATTTTAAAGTCTAGATTGTCTGATATAAGTATGGCTACTCCAGCTTTCTTTTGTTGACCATTAGCATGATAGATGGTTCTCCATACCCTTATTTTCAGTCTGAAGGTGTCTTTAGGTCTAAAGTGTGTCTCTTGTAAATAGCATAGAGATGAATCTTGTTTTCTTTTCTTCTTTTTTTTAATTTACATTTATTTATTTTTGAGAAACAGAGTTAGACAAAGTGTGAGCGGGGGAGGGGCAGAGAGAGAAGGAGACACAGAATCTGAAGGAGGCTCCAGGCTCTGAGCAAGGGGTCAGCACAGAGCCCGATGCAGGGCTTGAACCCACGAACTGTGAGATCATGACCTGAGCCAAAGTCGGATGCTCAACCGACTGGGCCACTCAGGCGCCCCAGTGGATCTTGTTTTCTTATCCATTCTGTTACCCTATGTCTTTTGATTGGAGCATTGAGTCCATTGACGTTTAGAATGAGTACTGAAAGATATGAATTTATTGCCATTATGATATTTGTAGAGTTGGAGTTTCTGGTGGTGTTCTCTGGTCCTTTCTAATCTTTGTTGCTTTTGGTATTTATTTATATATATATTTTCATCTTTTCCCCCTCAGAGAGTCTCTCTTAAAACTTCTTGCAGGGCTGGTTTAGTGGTCACAAGTTCTTTAATTTTTGTTTGTCCGGGAAACTTTTTATGTCTCCTATTTTGAATGACAGCCTTCCTGGATAAAGAATTCTTGGTTGCATATTTTTCTGATTCAGCACACTGAATGTATCCTGCCGCTCCTTTCTGGACTGCCAAGTTTCTGTGGATAGGTTTGCTGCAAAACTGATCTGTCTTCCCTTGTAGGTTAGGGACTTTTTTTCCCTTGCTGCTTTCATGATTGTCTCCTTGCCTGAGTATTCTGTGAATTTGACTATGGTATGCCTTGTTTTTGGTCAGTTTTTGTTGAATCTAATGGGGGTCTTCTGTGCTTCCTGGATTTTGATGTGTGTGTCTTTTCCCAGGTTAGGAAAGTTTTCCGCTATGATTTGCTCACATAACATTTCTACCCCTATTTCTCTCTCTTCCTCTTCTGGGACCCCTATGATTCTGATGTTACTCCTTTTTAATGAGTCACTGATTTCTCTAATTCTTAAATCGTGCTCTTTTGCCTTAATCTCCTTTTTTTCTGCTTCATTATTCTCTATAAGTTTGTCCTCTATATCACTGATTCTCTGTTCTGCCTCATCCATTCTTGCTGCCATTGCATCCATTTGTGATTGCAGCTAAATTACAACATTTTTAATTTCATTCTGGCTATTTTTTACTTCTTTTATCTCCACAGAAAGGGATTCTAATCTATTTTTGACTCCAGCTAGTATTCTTATTATCGTGATTCTAAATTCTGGTTCAGACATCTTGCTTGTATCTGTGTTGGTTAAATCCCTGGCTGTCGTTTCTTTGTGCTCTTTCTTTTGGGGTGAATTCCTTCGTTTTGTCATTTTGAAGGGGAGAAAAGGAATTAATGAGGTAGAAAAATTAAAATTAAAAAAATTAAAATTAAAAAAATATTAAAATTAAAAAATTAAACACACACACACACACACACACACAAACCGAATAAATTATGCTAGATCCTAGGTGTGTTTTGGTCTGGGTGTTGAAAGTGGTTTGACAGATTAGAGAAAAAAAAAGAGGGAGAGAAGAAAAAAAAGGAAGTCATTTGAGAATTTGAAAAAAATGAATACACTGAAGTAGACTAAAATGAGATGATGGAAGTAAAATAGAATTTGAAAAAATATACACAGAAGTAAAGAATATAGTAGAAAAAAACTAAAGAAAATATTTTTATTAAAAATTAAAAATAAAAATGAATTTTTCTTTTTCTATATTCAACAAAAAGAAAAGAAACAAAAAAGAGAAAAAAGAAGAAAAAAAGGAAAAAACGAAATCGTTTGAAAATTTGAAAAAGCGAATACGCTGTAGTAGACTAAAATAAAATGATGGAATTAAAATAGAATTTTAAAAAATTTACATAAAAGCAAAAAATATAGTAAAAAAATTAAAGAAAAATATTTTTTTTTTCAACTTTTTTTTTAAATTTTTTTTTATTTTTGGGACAGAGAGAGACAGAGCATGAACGGGGGAGGGGCAGAGAGAGAGGGAGACACAGAATCGGAAACAGGCTCCAGGCTCCGAGCCATCAGCCCAGAGCCTGACGCGGGGCTCGAACTCACAGACCGCGAGATCGTGACCTGGCTGAAGTCGGACGCTTAACCGACTGCGCCACCCAGGTGCCCCAAAGAAAAATATTTTTAATAAAACTTGAAGGTAAAAATGAATTTTTTCTCTTTCTGTATTCAAGAAAAAGAAGTGTAAAAGAGAAAAAAAAAGAAAGAAAATTGAATAGATGGACCTGCTAGAAGGTCCAAATTCAATAGATGGACTAGATTGAAGTAGGACTGAAATTGTTTTCACCTAGAAGTCATTCTATGAAGCACTTTATATTCCATAAACTAAGACGGCAGTGAGACTCGTGTTCTTGAAGAGCCAGGTTGGCCCAGTTGGGTGGGGCTCAGTGTAACAGTTCCGCTTTCCACTAGATGGCGTTGCTAGCCTACTGAGGTGGAGTGTTGTGGCGCCTGTAGGTGCGTATGCGCATGCGCGGGAGAGGTGAAAATCGCATACCCAAGGGATCAGCAATCGTGCACCCATCCTCTGTCTCCAGCTTTCGTCCACTCCCTGCTTTTTCACTCTCTGTGACCAGGCCCCAGGCAGTAACTCTCTCCAGAGTTTTGTCTCAGATGCGGTGGCTTTTCCCGGCCCCTTACTTCTGAAGGACTGCGGCTTTGACCCATTCTGCCCCTCTGCGGGAGGGTCTCACCAAGCAATGGCCTAAAGGGCAATGGCGGAATGTCAGCTGCACCCAGGAATGTTTGCTGGACCCTGCTGCTGCAGGTGCCCAGAGACTGCGGCCAGGTGCCAGCCCGCCCCCCAAAAAGTTCACGACACAGTGTAGCAGCAGCGTTTCAGGGATTATGGAAGATCACAACACACATCTGGCACCAGGCTTTACCCTTAAATGACCTTGTTCTAGCCCCAGTGAATGTGGCTGCTTTCTGGAGTCTGCTGGGACCAGGTGGCTTCAACAGTCTCTACCAAATGACCTTCCAGCAGTGGAACCGCTTTTCCCCGTGTGGCCCGAGATCCTCCTGGACCCCACTCTGTTCCTGGGTTTTTGCCCTTCCCACCAGAGCACCACCAGGTATGGAGCTGTGGAGTTGCAGACTTCGCTCCCCTTGTTTACAGTTTTAATGGTTACAGTTTTAATGGCATTTATTTTTTTTATTTTTTATTTTTTTGTTTTTATTTTTGAGACAGAGAGAGACAAAGCATGAACGGGGGAGGGGCAGAGAGAGAGGGAGACACAGAATCAGAAGCAGGCTCCAGGCTCTGGGCCATCAGCCCAGAGCCCGACGCGGGGCTCGAACTCACGGACCATGAGATCGTGACCTGAGCTGAAGTCGGACGCTTAACCGACTGAGCCACCCGGGCGCCCCATACAGTTTTAATGGAATTTAAACTCCCTCCTTTCTCCTTTCTACCTTTTTAGTTTAGTCCCTGCAGCTATTTCCAATTTTCCACTTTCTCTCCAGCTGCTTTTGGGGAGGGGTGCTTTTCCAGTATTCTCCCCCTCCCCAGTCTCCATCCTCTCTCCGCTCACAAAAGCACCTCCCTTCCTGCACCTTTCACTCCCCAAGTTCACTTCTCTCCGCTGCTTACCTTCTGAATTCTGTGGTTCAGGTTGTGCAGATTGTTGTGTTAATCCTCCAGTCAGTTTTTTAGGTGTGTAGGATGGTTTAGTATTGGTCTGGCTGTATTTCATGGATGTGAGACACAAAAAACTTCCATGCTGTTCCTCCATGTTGGCTCCTACTCTGTCAACATATATTTGTAAACTAGAATTAATTTCTCCAATGATCTCCTAACCATAATTCTTAACCTTTAAAGTTTCTTATCTCAGGAAATTTCCTACTGGGGCTTGAACAACTTCTCTCCCTTTAAAGCCTTTTTACTTAGATTGTGCTTTCCAAACCACATTAGATGTCTTATGACTTGTTCCCTTTTTTATGAGTCGTTACACTCTACCCTACTCCTCCAATTTGTTAAGCAATACAATCTAGCAGTGTTTCTCCCTACCCAAACTCATTTTTTTTTTTGTATCCTGAGACTTTTCTTTCTTTTTTCTTTTTTCTTTTTTTCTTTTTGAAAGAAAGAGAGAGAGACATAGTGTGAGCAGGAGAGAGGCAGAGAGAGGGTGAGACACAGAATTCACAGCAGGCTCCAGGCTCTGCGCTGTCAGCACAGAGCCTGACATGGGGCTTGAACTCATGAACCACAAGTTCATGACCTGAGCCAAAGTCAGACGCTTAAGTGACTGAGCAACCCAGGTGCCCCTCTCTGACCAAACTCTTGAACACAGACTCCCCAAGAAGTCATTCTATCCAAGATATTTCAAATCATACTCATGTTCCTGGATATTAGTTATTAAATCATCAGTCTTTGTTTTTAACAGATTTATAATTTGGTATGGGAGAAAACAGTTCCCATTTATTGGGGCCTAATTATATTCTAGGCACCTTACTCCCATCTCTAGTTATCACAAAGCTCTTCCAAAGCTTGTCTTGTGAAATAGTAGATCTTTCTGTGTATTATTGAATATATGTAAAAAAAAAAAAAAAACCTTTGAGAAAGTTATGTTAAAGTTAAAGACGTTTCTTTAGTGCAGCCATTCTCCACCATTAATAAGCTAGCGTACTTTATCAATTTCCAATAGAGGTCTATAGTAAGCATTTTTGAACTAAGGAACTTATGCTCAATTCACTCTCTTGGCCCTCTCTCCTTCACCCCAAAACCAGGGAGCATCAGCCATATCTAATTTTTCAAAAAATACAGTTTGGAAAAATCTAAATTTGTAATACCTTTTACCTTTTAAGATCGAAATAGGCTTCATTACAATTTTTTCAGTGCAGGCTATTCCTTGATTTGCAACATGGTCAGGAGTCTTGCACTACTCTGTTATCTCTAACTGGAGACTTAATAAAATGATTTGTTGGGAATAAATAAACAGACTTTGTAAGAAGAAATGTTTACCTTATGTACTTACATATAACACACATTAAAGGATTCTTAGTTGTTTCAGTAATAATCCTCAATTCCCTTTGCTAAGAATCTAGTGACATCCCTTATCTATTGTGGCAGAGAAATAGTTTCCATTCTGGTCCTATCTTTATTCTGTTGAGTATGTCCCATATGGATCTTGTCCTACAAATATGATCTGTCAGTTTCTTCCTTTAAGGCTCTTATTACAAAACCAGCCTTTGATTATGTACTTACTTAAAGTAAAGTCTTTAAGGATCAAGCCCTTATTAATAGTCTTTTTACAAAAGGGTATGCTTTCTTCTAATATGTTTCCTCAAACCACTAGCTGTCTTTTTATTTGCACTAGTATATAAAAATGACTTCTTCAAGTTATAGTTCCGTGTTTGTAGGGGGTGTGTTTTAAATTTGCTTTGGCAAATTCTGCTTGGACTCTGAATCAAAAATAGGCCTCTCCTGTCCCTATGCAAAATCACGGATGTTGTAAGATTAAAAATTCCTCGCTAGCAAAAGTTCCTTAGTGTTTCTTAAATCCCTCCAGTCTATAGATTAATTTAACAAATCTGTAATGAAATCTTCAGATGTGCTGTGCTTGTGCTAGGCACAGCAGGAACAAAGATAAAAAAGACATTTGGGGTCCAATATTGTGTAGCTATGGGGATGTACTGTCTCTGTTTTTCAAATAGTGTTGCTAGGTCATTTAGGGGGAAAAAAAAAGACACATTTGGTGAGAATTTATAGGTCAAGTGGAAAAAGTTATGATGTAGAAACTTTAACCAAGACAATCTATATCATAGTTTAAATTTTATTTTAGATGGGCTCTCTTCTATTCATGCAATTACATTAACAGTAAATAATACATTAAGAAAAAGGATATTTGTATGACTGGCATTTATTCCCAGAACATAAATTTGAAGTACTATACTGAGCAGACTGTACATATCAGCTAGACCAATGGATATGTGCTTCTTAATTTTGATAGATTGTCATCCATGGGTGTTGTGCATTAATTTGCTGGCCCACAGCAAGGAATAAAAGTGCCTCTTTCCCCAACATTTGCCAACATAGGAAGTTATCAGATCTTTTTATCCTTGCTAATATCTGAAGCACGAAAAATGGCGTCTCATTATAGTTTTAATTTACATTTAGTAAACATCTTTTCATATATTTAAGAGTCATTTGTATTTTCTTGTCTACCAACTCTTTGTCTTTCCCATTTTCCTTCTGGATGAGAAATGCCTTGGCAAAGATTTCAGTTCAACTGATAGCATTCTTATCACTCTATATTCAATTCCAACATTAACAAAACATAGATTTATAGAGTCAGGTGATTTTTTTAAAGATGGAAGTGCCAAAGAGTGAGTTTTACCATATGGATGATTTACATTTTTATTATAAAATTTTAACCTAGATTAAATGAATGTATTCTATTTCATAGTTATTTCTTTTTATGCTGTAAAGTGACAGAATTGTTCCCTACTATATGTATTGCCGAATGTTTTTAATGGAGTTTAAACATTTTATAATTTTACTCACCATCGGGTTCTAATTAAAGATAAAATAGATAAAATAGTTTTGCTTTTTCTTCCTTCTTTTCATACTTTGTAACTGAGATACTTTTTTTTTCTATTGATCTGAATGAAGAGTTGGCTAAAAGACAATGAAAATCTGAAATTAATAACAGAAAACAGTACTAAGGTTCCACCCAAAGAATGATAGTGATATTTCTGATAGTAAGTCCTTTTTAAACATTTATTAAAAACCAAAAGTATTCCCATGAAACAGGCTTCACCATAAATGTTCTGTAACCACTTGCAGAAACTGAGAAGAGTCTATTTGCTCAGAATCAATCTACATGACCACAGTACTGTGAGGTTTCTCCATAGGAGCTGGACACCATCCCTGCCTTATCTCATTTGCCAATTGCTACGAATTGTTGTGTATAGTCTGCTTACTATGTACCAAGGGCAGGCAGCATCCAGAACTCAAGGATACAAATATAATTAATATTTTGTCCCTATCATGAAAGAAATAAATTGTTTTAACGCATCTATGGAAGTGTAATTGAACTGAAAAGAAATTCCATATATCTAAAATATACAATCAGAAGTTTTGACAACCATGAAACCATCACTGCAATCAGTGATTGCAACCATCACTCCCCCAAATATCCTCGTGTTTCTTTGTAATCTCTCCCCTTTATCTTTTCTTCCCCCTGCCCCAAACAACTACTGGTCTGTTTTCTGTCACTGTAGTTTACTCTGTATTTTTAAAAATTTTTATATAAACGGGAATATTGTATGTATTTCATTTTGCTTGGCTTCTCTTGCTTGGCATAATTACTTTGAGATTTACTCATGTTTCTGTGTGTATCAGTAGTTAGTCTTTTTTTATTGCTAGAAGTATACAATTGCAAAGCTAATCCTCAATTTATCTGTTTATTCATTGATGGACATTTGGGTTGTTTTCACTTTGGGGCTATTATAAATAAAGCTGTTATGACGGTTCATGTACAAGTATTTATGTAAATAATATTTTTTCATTTTTTCTTGGGTAAATACCTAGGTGTGGAATGGCTGGGTCATATGGTAGGTAATATTACACTTTTTAAAAAACTGCCAAACTGATTTCCAAAGCCATTATACCATTTTACTTTCCTACCACCAGTATATGAGAATTCCACTCACTCTATATCTTTGCTAACATTTGGTATAGTCTGAATTTTTAATTTTAGGCGATCTAATAAGTACATGGAAGCATCTTATTATGGTATTAATTTCCTTTGTTAATTATTAATAATGATGAGCATCTTTTCAGGTACTTGTTTTCCACCTCTGTATTTTCTTTAGTGAAGTATTGGTTCAAATCTTTTGTCTATTTTTTTTATTGAGTTAGTTGTTTTCTTATTATTGCATTTTGAGAGTTTCTTATGCAGTCTAGATGTAAGTCCATTATAAGATACGTAATTCGCAAATATTTGTGTTCACCTTTCCATTTTGCTATTGAGATCATTTTAATTCTAATGAGAAGGGGCATTTATTCAGTGATGAGTAGCTCAGAGAAATAATTACTGAACTGAAAATTGAAGGATGAATTGGAAGTCCCCTGGTTAAAAAAAAAAGTGTGTGTGTGTGTGTGTGTGTGTGTAGAATAAAGTAGGATGTCGTGAAAATCTTGGCATAAATTTGTTTATCAGATTATTTTACTCCAGGATACAATATAAAAAAAAGTCAAAACTTGAAGCACTCTGGGAAAGAAAAGCTACTGAAAGAAAGGTAGCTGGGCCATGTGGGAAGAGTGTTTAAAAGAGGATGGGGGTTGACAAAAATCTCACAGATTTCATTCTGACATTTTGCCCCCTCACTATTCTGTATTTCTTTTCTTTCAGACTGGCAGGTGCCAAATAATTAATAGCTGGGGGGCCAAGTACCCAGATATGATGGGAACTTAGAGATGTTATCTTGGAAGTTAAGGATATTTGTCTTTTTAAATGGTAAATCAGGTGATTTGCATGTGACTACTCGAAGCTATTGACTATTAGGCTGGGAAAAGGGAGACCAATAGGATTCATAAAAGGTTTTTGACTCCATTGCCCAAAGCTCACTGACAGCCAAACAAGTATACAAATAATATCTCCAGGTCAAAGTAAATCAAACTGCACTCCTGAGCCAAGGAAACAAAGGAGAATGTAATTTTTATCTCAGTAAATTAAATCATCTAGATCAGTCTGCCAACTACTCTGCTCTGCCTGCCAGATCTGGGTAATGGATCCAGTTACCCTGAAGGAAGAAGCAAGAATTCTGTTTGTTGAGTTGCCATTTGCATTAAGATCAGTACACCCAGAAATACCATCTACCATTGGATCTGGCAATCAAGGGCATTGATTATGTTGGTGGCTTTCACATTGAAATCAATCCCATCACTTCTCGGCCTTTTGGCTAAGATTAAGTGTGAAATCAAGTTCCTAGCAGGTCACTGATTGTTAGGTAGGCATTGTTTAAGACAATAAATAGTATATACTTCATCTGAGAGGAATACATCCTGGTTTGAACACAAGTGGACACTTGTATAAATATATGGTTTATTCAAAAGGTTTGTGAAAGCTGGAAATCATTAAAAATGTTAATATAATAGATATTTTAATTTACAAGTGCACATTTAACTCATCAATCTTTTATGTAGGGCCCTTCCTTCCTTCCTTCCTTCCTTCCTCCAATATTTATTAAACTCTTACTAGGTATTACTCCAGGTGCTAGAGATAAAACAATAAGTAAAACAGACAAACACCTCTGCCTGATTGCTTACTTAGGAGCGAAGTCAGGGTATGTGGGGGCCATGCAAATGCTCCCACAGACTTCTTATGACAGGCAGCATAACTGAGCCCCAGCTTCTTATGTCCTCCCTCTCTTCCTTCTTTTCTTCAAATACTTAATCTCTCTTATAACCAGGCTCTCTGGAAGTTGAGGTTACTGTGATAAACAAGGTACAATTATTGCCTTAAAAGAATGCCGGAATTCAAGAACACAGACAAGTAAATGTATAATTACAATACATAGTATTGAAATACATACAAATAATATGAATGATGAATTACAAAAGCCCTCAAGAGGAAGTGATTAACTGTATTTGGGAGAATTAGGGACGTCTTCATAGAAAAGGTAATATTGGGTCGAATTTTGAAATGTTCGCAGAATCTATTGGGGAAAAAAGGAGAGACTGAGTATTGCATCCTCAAAATTTCCTGAGAGCTCAATATTTCAAGAGACAGTAGTTGAGCACTTCCATGTTGTGTTGTGTAGGAATGGAAACTTAGAAAGCAAACCATGATTAAATGAAGCAATGGTTTTGTTTTTTAATTTTTTTTTTAAGTTGGCTCCATGCCCAACATGGGGCTTGAGCTCACCCCCTCATGATTGAGAGTTGCATGCTCTACCAACCGAGCCAACCAGATGCCCCATGAAACCATTATTTTTGATATTTTTATGATAGTGTCATTATGGTCATGTTTTTTTTATTGTTTTTTTTGTATTGTTTTTATTGAATCTTTAAGAGACCCATACTAAAAGATTTACAGGTAAAATTATATGATAACTGGATTTTCTTCAAAATTATATATTGGGGAGAGCAAGGGACAAGGTATAAATGGCCAGATCGGGGGGGCACCTGGGTGGCTCAGTCGGTTGAGTGCCCGACTTTGGCTCAGGTCACGATCTTGTGGTTTGTGGGTTCAAGCCCCACGTCGGGCTCTGTGCTGACAGCTCAGAGCCTGGAGCCTACTTCGGATTCTGTGTCTCCTTCCCTCTCTGCCCCTCCCCTGTTCACACTCTAACTCTCTCTGTCTCTCAAAAATAAGTACATGTAAAAACAAAAATTTTTCTAAAAACGGCCAAATCGGCCATAAATTGATAACTGGTGAAGTTGGGTGATGAGTACTAATGAAGATGGGTTCATTAGACTATTTTGCATAATAAACAGTTAAGAACAAAACAGTAAGACTTGGTTCCTGACTTTGAAAAGCTCATAGTGCCAAGAGGGAAGAGAGACCCAAACAGATAGTTTAAACACATTACGAGGAGAGACACTGAACCCAGTAGCAAGGATATATAATGTTACAGAATGAAATAGTGGTTATTTAAAATACAAATTAATGCTAGCTGGCCCTACAATGTAGAGGGTTCACTGATAATTCATATCAGTGACTAAATCTCTATTCAGCTCTCTTGCTTTTAGAGACTGGGGAGTTGGAGAGAAAAGTTAGATTCAGACAAAATGACTATGATTACCAGAGCATATGGAAGAGTCTTTAGATATATAAAAGGAAACCCAGAGGTGGTATTTTTGAAATGCTGGTGTTTGTAAAGAGGGAAAGAGAGAGGAGAGCAACATGAGAAGATGCTTCTCTCAAAGTTGGTGGGGATAATATTGAACTGTGTGTGTCACTGCTACCTAACCTCATTTATTGTCCTTATAGCTTCACAAAAGGCTATCACACAAATGATCTCTTTTTCATTTTCCTCTTTTTCTGTTTGCAGAAAACAAGAAAATAAATCTGAGTTTCACATGATGGAACACCTCAGTCAAGGAAGGCGATAATGAAGGACTCAGGAACAAACGCATTAGTGGTGACAGGAGAGGGTTAATCACAGGAATGCTCAATAATCCTGAGAGAAAGGATCAAGGATTCCACTGGAGGTTGGATATATGACATGTGAGTTAAAATTAGTATTGGTTGTGTCAAAAAGGAGGATGAAGCTAATGTATTTAAGTCACTACTGTTTTGTTGGAAACAGTTTTATCAGAGGCTTAATTCTGTTAAGCAAGGGGTAAGGGTCCTGGGCAACATTAATGCCTGTAGGTACCCATGAGGAAGAAGAGCTGTAGGAAGGGGCACAGGTATTTCTGAGAAAGGGGTATACAATACTTGAAAGAGGCTTATAAAAGAGAGATTTTCTTTCAAATGTGGTGCTCCCTGGGTCTTTGGCCTCTACTTTATTTCATGTTAGAAAGAGACAGACCACTGAATCTGAGGGCCTAGCAATGACATTTGCAGAAAAGTGCAATTATCATCTAATAAGATACTTAACTTTCGATGCTTGTTTGCTGTAAAATGTGCTTTAAGTAAAATAAAATCCATGTGGAATGTCTTTAGAAAATTTGATCCTCATCCAACTATTTTAATGATTTAAATTGTGTAATGTAGCTTTGTGCAATTGTTTGAACTGGCTCTTAAGCTAAAATTGTGGTCAATAAAATTTCTGAGTTCATTCACTTAGCAATCCTGTCACTGAAGAAAAATAATTTTACAGCCAAAAATAATGGCAGCCAAAATGGTCTGGATAGAATTAATGATCATAGTAAATAAGTCTCAGCTATTGAGTCAAGTGAAAAGTCAGTTTCTGTCCAAGTGATTTTTAAATGCTCTGGTGTGCCCTACAGCCATTACTTAAACCTCATTATATCTAGGTATTAAATCCTGCTTCTTTGAAGGGAAGATCAGGAGTACAGATTCTGGAAGGATTAGTGCACTTATTTTCAAACCTTTTTGAAATGTCAGCTAAGAGTATTAATTAGCTGGGCACTTATACTAAAATAGAGTACCCTGAAGTTCCCTGACTACTGAGCTTCAAATAAGATGCTCTTTTGAGAAGAGTCAAGGTATTTTTGTTCTGAATATAGACCAAGGATTAGAGCCTGCTCTTACCTTATGACACTTACTGTTCTGAATCATAGCGGCAAGCACTTAGTCACATCTAGCAGGGGCAAATGGGAACTTGGGTGGTTCTCAACCGTATTCATAGCACACTTTTTAAAAAATTTTTTCATAGCACACTTTTAAACATAAGAATGTTTTAGGCATACTTGATGTAATTAAATTGCACTTAATTGATATTTATTGGGCTATGTACTTTCATGTCTTTCAATATTATGTTATTTGAACAGAACTGGTTATGGCAAGGATCTTTACATTATAGCCTGGCCCATCAACTGCCAAAAACATTGTTATGTTTTTAAAAGTGAGTTTCTTTTAGATATTAATACTAACCTTTTTATAATAAAATTATATGACACTTGGGTATTTTATCAGAACATAGCCATGGTAGGGGTGCCTGGGTGGCTCAGTTGGTTAAGCAACTGACTTTGGCTCAGGTCATGATCTCATGGTTCATGAGTTCAAGCCCCAAGATGGTCTCTGTGCTGATGGCTCAGGACCTGATTGGGATTCTGTCTCTCCTTCTCTCTCTGCCCCTCTCTTGTTCTTTCTCTCTCTCTCAAAATAAATAAATAAGCTTCAAAAAAAAAAAAAAAGAACATAGCCATAGTCAATTTTTTATGTATTATCTGTGGCTACTTTTGTGCTCTAACAGTAGAGCCCAGTGGTTGTGGCAGATTCCAAATGACTTGTCCTTGCAATGCCTAAAATATTTAATATCTTGTTATAGAAAAAGTTTGCCAATATGCGGGTTATGGTCTTGACTGGATTTGCTTCCATGTTTAAAAAACAAGGTTCTCATATGTTCTAGAAAATGTGAGATCTAACTTTGATGCTATCCTAATACTGAATTATCACTCTAGCTTTTACTTACAGCATTTTGTATATGGTAAAGTACTGCTTTATATCACTCATTTAGCTCAATGATCTGTTCAACAGATATCATCATAGTAGAATGTATCTTCAGGTAGGGTATAAAAATATCTATGCAATAATAAAAATTTGATAGATAGCTGTGAAGACTTCATGATATGCCAGTGTGCCATAACTGCAAATTACTCGACTAGACTTTGTGTTATACACATTTGGATATGTGGATAAGATATTGTGGTAAACGCTTGTTTGTATCCTACCCAATGTTTGCTCTCCTATAATCTGGTAATAATGTGTTGGTTTATTTTGGGAAATATTTTTGTAAATGCATATTTGTGAACAGAACATGGTCGGATTCTTACATGTTTTGAAGATAGAACCACTAAGATGTGTTGGTTTGTATGGAAAGGAGAAGAATTAAGAAAGATTAAAGCTTTTGTTCTCATCAGTTAAAAAAAAGCATCTATCACCCTTTTGTATAATACATGCTTTTTTGTTTTTTGCCTTCTTCCACTAGTGGTTTGAGATCAAGGGCTTTCTCTTTATTCTTAGAAACTAGAAGAATACCTGGCATATAATATACTTACAATAATTATTTGTTGAATAAATAAATAAATATATAATTATTTCTGTGGCATAGATTTCATAGATATGGAGGTATATGCAGTCAAAGAGAATGTACATATTTAATTTTGATATATGTGAAACCAACCTCTAAAATGAACTTGCCAAGTTCTGCTAACTGTATATAAGAATGCCAAGGCTACAAATGAATGGGCAGTTTGGTAGGCACAAATAGTGCCACTTCCAGCACCACATACACCTGAAAAGATGTCCACTGATTGCACCACACACACTATAAAGATGTTTGTGTCCTAATGCCCAGAATTTGTGAATAGGTTACCTTACTTGGCCAAAAGGACTTTGACATTGTGATTAAGGATAACGACCTTGAGCTAGGAAGAGGCTATGGTCAGAGTGACATGACAGCAGAAAACAGAAGTAGGGTCAGAGAGAGATGGCATTGTTGACTTTGAAGACAGAGGAATTTGCCTACACCAATCAAGCAGGAGTAATGGGGGTTGGGGATTAGCAAACCAACAGAGTAGCAGTATTGAAAATTGCAGTTTAAGTAGGTAGAAACAAATTGAGGAACTATTTTTAAGTACAGGTAAGTCTAACATTTAATTTTAGGTCATTTATGTTGCATTGACATAGACCTTATGCATTTCCCCGAACCTTCAGTAATGTCTGCTATATAAGAAATGCCTTCTAACAAATCAAGGAAAAATGGCTGACTACCACATTTAAGTAAGTGTAGAACTGAAAGAAAGAACGAATTGTAGGAGGTATTGTGGAGATTCTCCTAATACCAGGAATTGGAGAGTAAAGTGTTCACGAGAATGAGTCTTCAGGAACACAGATATACTGGGAAAGATGTGGCATGAGCGAAAGGTTCAAGTATCATCGATGTTAAAATTGGAATCAGAGGGATGACAGAGAAAGAATATAAAATGTTTGAGTAATGAGTACTTTAATGTGAATTAGTTCCTCGATTGAATGTCCCATGTCCTAAAAAATATCAAGCATCAAAATCCAGATATCTAAGAAAAGATGGATCTTTGGAGAGGGCAGAAATTGAGAAATTGTAGCAACGAGGTAAGGATAATAAAGATACTTCATCTACTTCTCTTATGGGTATTACAGGACTCCATGAGCCATTGATCACCCCCTTCTATCAGACTGGCATACGTCAAGAAATTGAGTCCATGGGCCCAGCTGTATCCTCTGCAGGAAGTTTTCTATTTCTGCTTAGAAAATTATTTGTCTTATATGCTTATTTGCTTTGAAATATAATGAAATTAATATGAAACACCTTAAGGGACTTTAATCTCAATGAATTACTTTTATGATGCAGACTAGGTATTTAGCTTTGTGCACCTGAGGTCAAGCTAGTTCTTAGGCCTAAACTATGGAGACCAAATAAAATTCTCTGTAAATTTGAGCACATACATTTCCTAGGCAATCTTGCCAATAAGCAATAAAGTTCACTGGCAATCAAGTAAGATTCTAATCATTACCAATATATTATAAGTAATCAACATGGGCATTTTGGCTAAGGAATAGCAGGATGATTTAATTTCTATTCAAATAATTTTCATTTTATCCACTATATAATCCCCTGATATCCTGGTATTAAATCCCAGAGCTCTAAAGTTAAGATCAAGCATCCAGGTCTATCTAGTGTGATTAATGTACCAGAAATGCACAAACACATTGTATAAGGAAGCTGGCACCTAAAGACATTAATTAAATTGGCTGAGATACTGAAAAATGATCCCTGGAGATTATTAACTATATAGCTCCCTGTAGTCCAATCTTTGGAGCTAAATGAACACATCCTGGTTTGAATGTAGACTACAGATTGGAGCCTGTTCCTGCTTCATGATACTTGTTGATCTGAATCATAGCATAAGAGCTCCAGGAGAATAACCTATTAACAGAGCCCAATTACTGAGTTGGGTTAAGTATCTTTATTTAGTTCACATAACATGTTTGAATGCCATCATATTTGTGGCATACTTTATGGAATTAATTTGCCTTCATATGTAGATTATAATTTTTTCCCTTTGATTTTCTCCAATCCTGCATCGTTACTTGTTTAGAAGTCTTATTTCTCTTATCTGACTCACTTATATATTCAAGGGGCAAAGTGTTTTGTGTGTGTGTGTTTTAACTTTTTAATTTAGAGAGGGAGAGAACAGGGGAGAGGGACAGAGGGAGAGAGAGAGAGAATCTTAAGCAGGTTCCGTACAGCATAGAGCCTGACACCAGGCTCCATCCCATGACTGTAGGATCGTGACCTGAGCCGAAACCAAGAATTGAACGTTCAACCAACTGAGCCATCCAGGCGCCCCAGTATTCTATGTTTTAATAAATAACTAATTATATTTTGGTCTCAGCTGGGAGTTAAACTATGCCATTTTGCTCTTTTATAAGTTGGATATTGCCTTACACCATTTTTCATGACCTACTTAGCTCAAAGTTTTGGCAGTATGATATTGCTCCAATATATAAACCCTCAGTTATAGTAAAAGTTTATATATCAATCCATATACTGAAAGGTTCATGCTACTTTGGTGTATAATGGCACATTTATAAATACATTCATCATTTAGCAGAAATTTCTTGCCAAATTGTATGTGTTCTCGGATAGAACACATCCTTTACTATCCTTCTACTTGGAAGGATAGTAAAATGCACTTTCTCATCCTCAGGAATTTTCACTATATAATAGGGGGGAAAAGAAAGTTAACAAATGGATGTTATATAAAGGATGGTGACTGAGTCATAAGAATTCATAGCTGAGGTCAGGGAGGTTGTTAGGCCTATGGCAGAATTGGTGAGCATGAGCTCCTCACCCCCTTGGTGGGTCCCCACTTACTCCATTGACTAGATGCTCTTGTACAGGGCACATCCTGTACATCCTGTATAACTGCACCTTGCAGTCTTGGCTTGGGGTGGTTACATATGGCTTTATGTAAATAGCAGTTTTGAGCTGAGTGAAGGACTATACATACAAGTTTTAGAGGTGAAAGAAAAGCTTGGACATGTGGTTTAAGGCCAATTAGAGAGGGTTGTGAATTATAGGCAAAAAAGTTTTATCTTAAACTTTTAAATTACCAAATAATATATACATATCAGAAAAATTTAAACAAAACTGTAATATTGACTGTCACTTCCATTTTCCAAAACCTACTACCCCATCCTCTTTTTTAGAGGTAATCATGCTAATCTGTTTGGACACATGTGCGCGCACACACACACACAGACACACACACACACACACCTTTGAGGAATATATATCTATACATGCATATACATATACTCATGATTTCATAAACATTATTCCATCACATTGAAAAAGTTAGCAACTTATCTTTGCCATATTTCCATGTCATTATATCTATATCAGTTTCCTTTTTTTTCTGTTAAAATTTGCATAAGCAACACACAAATAT
This sequence comes from Neofelis nebulosa, assembly GCF_028018385.1. Classification (NCBI taxonomy): domain Eukaryota; kingdom Metazoa; phylum Chordata; class Mammalia; order Carnivora; family Felidae; genus Neofelis; species Neofelis nebulosa. The sequence continues at coordinate 163,809,132 of NC_080783.1, read as the reverse complement.
AGTTTTTGTAAGATTCATAGAATAAAAAAAGTACGAGCAAACTGTTAAGGTCCCTCTTTACCCACTCTCATTTTCCAGATGTAACTGCTGACAATGTCATGTACATCTTTCTAGAGTCATTTAAATGAACACACAAAGCAAGTGCAGTTGACCCTTGAACAACATGGGGGTTAGGTGCACTGACCCCCATACAATCTAAAATCTAAGTACAACTTTGACTCTCTAAAAACTTAACTACTAATAGCCTGCTGTTGACCAGAAGCCTTATTGATAACAAACAATAACACATGTTTTTGTACATTATTTGTATTATATACTGTATTTTTACAATAAAGAAAGCTTAAGAAAAATATTAAGAAAATTATAAGGAAGAAAAATGCATTTACAGCACTGTGTTGTCATTTATTTATTCATTTATTTATTTCTTAATGTTTATTTATTTTTATTTTTATTTTTTTTTTTTTTTATTTTTTTTTTTTTTTTTTTTTTCAACGTTTTTTATTTATTTTTGGGACAGAGAGAGACAGAGCATGAACGGGGGAGGGGCAGAGAGAGAGGGAGACACAGAATCGGAAACAGGCTCCAGGCTCCGAGCCATCAGCCCAGAGCCTGACGCGGGGCTCGAACTCACGGACCGCGAGATCGTGACCTGGCTGAAGTCGGACGCTTAACCGACTGCGCCACCCAGGCGCCCCCGGTGTTTATTTATTTTTAAAACACACACACACACACACACACACACACACACACACATACAGATAGAGCATAGGTGGGGGAGGGACAGAGAGAGATGGAGACAGAATCTGAAGCAAGCTCCAGGCTCTGAGCTGTCAGCACAGAGCCTGATGAGGGGCTTTGAACTCATGGATTGTGATATCATGACCTGAGCTGAAGTAGGATGTTTAATCAACTGAGCCATGCAGGTGCCCCATTGTGCTGTATTTATTGAAAAAAATCTGCATGTAAGTGAATCTATGCAGTTCAAACCTCTTTGATCCAGGGTCAACTGTGTTTTGTTTTATTTTTAACTCTCCTGGAAAAATTTCCATGTCACATCATGTAGGTCTAACATTCTTTGTAACTTTTGCATTTTATTCTACTAATGGTTTGGATATAGTTTATTTAATGACTCTCTTACTGCTGGGCAATTATTACCCTAAAGTAGGGTGACTCTCCAAATAAAGCAACTCCTCTCATTCTTGTAATGAGAACCCCCATTTCTTTTGGTCATAGTGAATACATAAACCTTCAAGGTAAAGATGAAGTGAGCAATACTTGTAATACTAATTTAGTTATTGCAAATACTTAATATCATGCATATTTCTAGGATATTAACTTAGTAGCTGATTTTGGTCATTATTATATTATTATGAAACTATTTATTTATTTATTTTAGAAAAAAGGAGAGAGAGAGAGCATGAGCTGGGGTAAAGGGCAGAGGGATAGAGAGAGAATCTTAAGCAGGCTCCACGCTCAGTATGGAGCCCTATGCCGGGCTCAGTCTCATGACCCTGGGGATCATGACATGAGCCAAAATCAAGAATTGGATAATCAACCAACTGAAACACTCAAGCACCCCTAAAACAATTGAATCCAAACTCTTCTAATGTTGCCTTGTTATCCTTATCTATCATTGAACCACTTTTTGACACTTTGCTAAAGCAAAACATCTTCATTTCTATGCTAAGATTTCACTTATTTTTTTAAACCTGTTTGTGATGCCATTATTTGAAATTGAGTACCCAGCCAAACTGAAAGCACATAATATCAGCATAATGGTAGGACAGCTGCATTTTTTATTATTCCTCTGCATAAACTACTTTAGTGAATTATTTTTTAAAAGTCTTTAAAAGGCTTGTTAATTGGGATATCCAACACTTCTAATTGTGAGTCATACTTGAGGGAATAATTACAACAGCTGTGTTAAATCTTTCTTTCTCTCAGTCTTTCTGATTAGAGTTTGTTTTCGCTAATACGTCTTTAAACATTACTTGGCTGTTCAAAAGAATGTGACTGAAAAGGCACAGAGAAATGTAAATTTGAATAGGTGGGAAGCCAATTATAAAGTGACTCTTCTGAGGGATGCTTTTGTAAACACCTTATGTAAATACCTTATATTTACACATCTGTTTCTAAATTTTCCATGCTTCATATTGTTGCATCAAACATACCTGTGCATAGGTCTTAGGGCACAAGTGAAAGTATTTCTTTTTAGGCAACATTTCTAACAGTGAGGTTGCTCGGGCAGAGAATAGAAGCTTGAAAAAGTTGAAAAGATATTGCCAAAAATGTATTCTTGAAAGACATCTTCAATTTATTCTGGAATTATACTGCTTAAGAATGTTCACTTTTGGGTCCCCTGGTGGCTCAGTTGGTTAAGTGTCCAACTTCAGCTCAGGTTCATCTCACTGTTCAGGGGTTTGAACCCTCCATCAGGCTCTGCAGCATGGAGCCTGCTTGGGATTCTCCCTCCCACTCTCTCTGCCCTTCCATGACTCTTTCTCTTTCAAAATAAATAAATAATACTTAAAAAAAAAAGAATGCTCACTTTTGGTAGCCAACTCCTAAATCATCCTCAGTGCCTCTGCCACCATCTGCTCCTGCGCCCCCTACCCTCACTACTGAGGAGCAAAAAAGCACCCCAAGCTGTTGGGCTACCTCCTTATGAGGTTCAAAATGAAGCACCTCCTAAATCATCTTGAAGGGACTTAGGGGCTCTCCTGGACTTAAACCGCCCACTTCAGATTTCCCCACAGGAGCCCCAGCTTATCTTTTAACTCAAGCAAAAGACCCAGCTGGCAAAGCATCCCATAATGGGAACCGAAACTACCCCCTCAAGCAATAGGGACCACTCTGACGCTAGCAAGACCTGGTGTGTTGACCCCAAGACAATGACCAACCTGACCTCTATTGCCCAACTGCAGGTACCCCCCCACCCTTGTCCCACATTTTCCTTATATAAACCTAGCAGTATTTTCAGCACTTTGGAGGCAGTCTTTGAGATGTTAGTCAGCTGTCTTTCTGGTGTTGGCCTCATGGAAATAAATTCCTTTCTTTTTCACCTCCAAAAAAAAAAAGAGGTCATTTTCTTAAAGCATTACTTGTTATTATCAATCTGTAATAAATTTGCCATTCAGATTGGCAAAAATAATATTTCATTTTTGTTTTGGATTTGCTTTTCTCTGATTAATGATGAGGTTAAACATCTTTTTAAAATTTTAATGGAAAATAACATTTTTATGTGAATTGCCTGAAACTTCTATCTACTTTCTATCTTTCCATGTACAACATACATCCACACACACACATTTTTTATGAGCGTGTTTGATTTTCTTATTTAAAAATACTTTACAGAAACTGGCTATTGATGGTTATTATATATTTTACAAATCTCTTATCTGTCACATGCATTTCAATTTAGTTAATGGTTTCTTCTGTCACACAAGTTCTGAATTTTTATTAGGACAATTCAGTTTATTTTTTATTTATGTTTTATGGAGTTACGCCTTATTTAAGATGTTTCTACCTGAATATTTGAAAATATTCTTTTATAGATATTTAAGTATTGCTATGATTTTTAATACATTCATATCTTTAATGCATTTACTGTGTGTCATGAGGTAGGGCTAGTATTTTTTTTTTTTTTTACCAAACATTGATTTTCCAAACTTTCTCTGAAACTTTATATTTTCCAATTATACTAACACCATTTATCAACTAGGCCATCTTTTCTCCACTAATATGAAATGCGACCTTTGTTATAAGCTAAGTTTTCATCTATATAACTACTGATCCTTTCTTGAGCTCTATTTTCTATTGTTTATTTTTGTATATACACATTATTTAATTAATTGTAACTATTAAATTACCATTCCACGTTCCTCATTTTTCTTCTTTTTTTTAACGTTTATTTTTGACAGAGAGACAGAGCTTGAGTGGGGGAGAGGTAGAGAGAGAGAGAGGGAGACATAGAATCCAAAGCAGGCTCCAGGCTCCAAGATGTCAGCACACAGCCTGACATGGGGCTGGAACCTACAGACCACGAGATCATGACCTGAGCTGAAGTGATGCTTAACTGACTGAGCCACCCAGGAGCTCCATTTTTGTTCTTTTTAAGAATTTGTTGACTCAGGGGCGCCTGGGTGGCTCAGTTGGTTGAGCATCCAACTCTTGGTTTTTGCTCAGGTCATGATCTCACTTTGTGAGGTGGAGTCCCATGTCAGGCTCTGCACTGACAGCATGGAGACTGTGATTCTCTCTCTCTGCCTCTCTCTCCTTCACTCTCTGCCCCTCTGCACTATCTCTTTCTCTCTTTCTCTCAATATAAACATTTTAAAAAATAAAAGAATTTGTTTACTCAAAAAAAAAAAAAGAGGAATTTGTTGACTCCTATCTTCTGAGGAAGAAGAATCTAGTGGCTAAAAGCAGAGACTCTGGGTCAAACCAGCTAGGATCAGAGGTAATGCTTCATCTCATTCATTTGGTGATAACAGACAAGTCATTTAGCTTCCTTAAAACCCAATTTCCTCATTTGTAATGATGATTTATGATCCTTACAATAAGGATTATAAGATAATTTGTGACATGGGGAATATTAAGTAATCAGAAATTTTAGCCATTGTTTTTATTATTATGCACCTTCTTTTCCATATCAACTTTATAACAAGCTTATTGAATTTTCTAAAAAATCTTCATGATTTTTTATTGTAATTACCTTGGCTTTGAAGATTATTACAGTAGAAGTGTATCTTTGTAGCTTTATCTTCTCCCATCTGGAACTTTTATATTTTTCTGTCAATTTATTAAATTTTCAATTATATCTTTTAGAAGATTTTATAATTTTGTTGGTATAGGTTTTATACATTTTTTGTTACATTTTTCCTATTAATTTTATGGGTTTTATTGCAATTGTGAATAGGATCCTTCTATATTTTCTGACTGGGAACTTAATATTGTGCATTATGCAATGTTTCCTATATAAACATTTTTTAAAAATGTTTATTTTATTTTTGAGAGAGAGACAGAGCATGAGCAGGGGAGGGGCAGAGAGAGAGGGAGACACAGAATCCGAAGCAGGCTCCAGGCTCTGAGCTGCCAGCCCAGAGCCTGATGTGGGGTTTGAACTCACGAACCATGAAATCATGACCTGAGCTGAAATCAGACGCTTAACTGACTGAGCCACCCAGGTGCCCCTCCTATATAAAATTTTTAATAAAATCTGTATTGTTCATCAATGCCTCCTGAAATGGATTTTTTTTTTTTTTTTTTTTTTTTAATGGGGAGGTCAGTGGAATGCTGAATCTGACTTTCAGGTCAGAATGAAGTGAAATCAGAAATGGCCCAAGGGAAGACAGTGACATTGGTTTAACACATTGGGAAAAAATTCCTATTTTCTTAAAAATTAATGAAATTCAAAGCAAATGTTAACAACAACCTAATATAAGTATTATTTTAACTATTATTTTTTATATTTTAACTGTGTATTTTGAAATAATTATAGACTTATGGAAAGTTACAAAATAGCACAGAATCTCATACATGTACCCTTCCCCCAGCTTCCTCCAGTGGTTTCATCTTATATTGCTATAGTACAATATTAAAACCAGGAAATTGACATTGGTACATTACTGTTAACTAGGCTGTTAAATCTTAACTATTAAAATTGCTGTTAACTAAACTATTAAAATGAACTAGGCTAGTAAGCAGAATATTAAGTAGTCTGGTTAAATAAACCAGACTTCCTTTGCCCATCACCAATTTTAACCTGCATTCTTTTGTGTGTGTAGCTCTGTGCAATTTAATCCCATGTATAGATTCATGTAACCATCACCACAGTTAAGATACAGAACTATTCTATCGCAAAAGAATTTCATCATGCTACTTCTTTGTATTTAATACCCCCCCATTGACACTCCTGCCCTCTGAAAACTGCTAATCTGTTCTCCATTGCCATAGTCTTGGTATTTTGAGAAAATTATGGAAATGGAATCATACAGAATACAACTTTTTGAAATTGACTTGTTTTTCACTCTGCATAATGCCCTTGAGGACCTCCTAGGTTGTCATGGGTATCTATATATAGCTCTTTCTTTTTTTATTGATAAATAGTACTCTATTGTATGGATTTTTATTCCAAACAATACGTAAAGTTTATTGAACAATTTGACCATTGATGGACATTTGTGTTTCCAGTACTTTGCTCTTACAAATAAAGCTGTTATAAACATTCATGTGTTATAAACATTCCACGTGAACATAAATTTTCATTTTATTTATTTTTAAGCTCTAACATATTAAACTTTTTTTTCCTTTCAAAATTTTCTTAATACTTAAGCTATTTTTACTTATATCATTTGTGATACCAAATGTGTGGGGTTTTTTTCTCATATCAACCAATCCTCCATTTCTCCAGACACCAACTGGGTGCCCACAATTCAATTCTGACACTACCTCTCTGGAATTAGCTTCAGGTCCCATGAGTTAAGATCTTAGCCCCACAGGACCGCTCCCAATTTAGATGCCATTCACAAGTCCCCACCACAATGACGACCTACAAATTATAGGTTCCCACAACCCTCTCCTCAGATTTGATAATTTGTTAAAATGGCTCATAGAACTCAGCAAGGCACTACTTACTATTACCAGTTTGTTATAAAAGGATACAACAAAGTAACGGTCAAATGGAAGAGATGTATAGGGCAAGATGTGGAGAGGCTGGTTGGGTACTCTCTCTGGACATATCACTCTCCCAGTCCCTCCATGTGTTCACCAAACTGGAAGCTCTCTGAACCCCATTGTTCAGGGTTTTTAATGGAGATTTCATTGCATAGGCACACTGACTGAGATTTCTTGTGACATTTCTTTTTTGTTGAAGTCCATCAGTAGTAAATTGAAATAGTACTTGTGGAAAGGCTTCTACAAAGGGATTAACTGTTATTTTGAAATTGTTCTTTGGATGGGGGCACCTGGGTGGCTCAGTGGGTTAAGCATCGAACTCTTGATTTCAGCTCAGGTCAAGATTTCATGGTTCGTGAGTTCAAGCCCTGAGTTGGGCTCTGTGCTGACAGTGGAGCCTGCTTGGGATTCTCTCTCTCCCACTCTCTCTCTCTGCCCCTCCCCCAATTGCATGTGCTCTCTCTCTCTCTCTCTCTCAAAGAAATAAACTGAAAAAATTGTTCTTTGGTTGCTTGTATAAAACTGAAACATTTGAAAATGGTGAGTTTTTTTATTTCATCTGTATAGCATTATAATTTCTTATGGTGAAGATGTATCATTTAGGTCATACTGAGGAGAAAAATTGCTCAAGTTTCAGGGGTCCTTAGCTCTACTCTGAATTTAATCCTCTGGCAGGTGACAGTAGAAATAACTGAGCCACTTCTGCTCACAGTAGGAGGTTAAGTAAACTGAATAGTGTATGTGACTATAGGGTGATTATAGGCTCAAGACTTTTTGGAGGAAACCTATAAGCCAGGTTTCAGGAATGCATACCCAATGGCATAACATTTTGAATAGAAAGCCCAGATCTGTATATCCCTCCCCGAGTGACTTTTGTGGGCAAGCTATGCCTACCTTTTCTTGGGTACACTAGTTAGATTTATTACTGATTTTAATTAAGATTCTTTCTTCCTTTTTTTTTTGTCTGTTCTCCAAAAAGAAAGGCTGTTGTCAAAGAGTCCTCCTGACTACAATAGAGCAGTCTATAATTCTACCTCTCAATGCACAATTACTCTTTAGAAATTTATTCCAAGATGATAAATTTTGGTGGCTATTAGTATTACCTTTTCTGACTCATGCAGAAGTCATATGAAGTAATTATTCCCATCATTGCTATTTTAGGAGATATCAGAGCTCATAGAATGACTTGCCCAAGTCTCAAAGTCATGTCTGCACCAGGACTTGAATCCATGGCCTCTGGGCTTTCTGACTCTTAAAACTAAAAGACAAGTTGTTCCCTATCATTCAGAAGACCGCAATGCATCCCAGAATGGGGATTACACAGTCCATTGCTTCCTCTCCAAACAACACAGTGCAGGAAAATGAAATAAAATTATATTTAAATCTGCCTATTTAAGCCTCTTAGAGATGATATATGATGAAACCAAATAAGGAGTTTATTTTGTACAGTTTTACTCTTTGTAGGTTCATCTTAAACAAACTGTTGAGAAGAGCTTGATGAAGAGAAGTTTCACATAAACAAAAGTAAAGTCTTGGTCACTCACATTCTTCATTTTCTCTTCTCCCTAACTCAGTTCTGGTTCTTGTCTAGTCTCAGTGTCAGGCTGCCTGGAAGCCAGCACAAGAGGCGGAAAGCTGGGCTATGTTCCAGCGAGAGGGTCTTTTCTGGGTCAGTTTCACACATTTTTATACACTGAAAGCAGGGATTTTTTCTGGTTGAGGAAGAAGACTGGTTACTGTCTTGTCTTCCCTTAGTATCTCTTTGGAAAGGCTCAGCATTTTTCAGCTGACAAGACATAGAAGGAGTCATAAATAATATTTTCTCTTATATTTAGTCATCTGGTCAGTTTGTTTTCACAGTTCATCCCCTGAGATGTTAAAAAATCATTGATGGCGGGGTGCCTGGGTGGCTCAGTCGTGAGTGTCTGACTTTGGGTTCAAGCCCCATGTTGGGCTTGGCACTGACAGAAAAGTACCTACTTTGGATTTTCTGTCTCCCTCTCTCTCTGCCCCTGCTCCAGTTGCACACTCTCTCTTTCTCTCAAAGGTAAATAAACATTCAAAAATTAAAAACAAATCATTCATGGTAAAATTCATTTATTCTACTGAAACCACATCCAATAATAGATAACCTGCTGAAGTTCAGAGGAAGCACATTTATATTTTACTTTGTGAAACTGCCAGCAGGTGATAATTTGTATGCCAGTGACTATAATTTGTATGTTTCACCTTTCAATGCTGCTGAACTTTTGGGGAAACTTGGAGCAACTGGATGACTGTTTTGCACTGCTTCATGTTTATGAAAAATATGTCATTTAGTAAGACATAAAGTGACAATAGGTGAGGGTTTTAAGGAAAGACCTCAAAGGACCGAACTCACATATTTTAACACCCCATGGCATTTTAGAGAAGAGGACACAACCAAATAACCTGTCACTTGCACGAGATACACGTCTCCTTCTGGTCATCTCTACCATTTCGGTAATCTCATTTTTTCTTTCCCAATCTCACTTTATATTAGCTGGTATTGCTTTGTAATATGCTTCGCTAATTAACTGGATTGCTGACTTCTAAGAAAATGAGTGAACATTAAAAGATTCTCATCAGATAATTAAGGACCTATCTTGCTTTTCAAATGAAAATCTAACTAGACACCCCACTGTGCACTATGGCAATGTGCACCATAGAAATAGGGTATCGAAATGATTCTCATACAGCCCTGCACTTTAAGGGGGTCTAACTCACAAAAAGACAATTCTAAGACAATGTGGGAAGTGCCATGTAGAGGTATGCAGAGCACTGAGGTGGGACCCCTAATTCAGCTTCAAACAGAGCAAGATTTTGGTAAAGATTTGTCAGACGTGATCAAATGAGCAGATTCTTAAAGGATGAGTAGCATTAAATGCATAGGAAAAATTTGAAGAAAAATCTTTAGGAAATCCTCTCAAATAAGAAAAAAATCCACTGATGATCAATGAAATATTGATTTACACAGTGTTTAAACTTGAAGGACAAAAATTTTTTTTTTTTTAATTTTTTTTTTTTATTTTTTAATGTTTTTTTATTTATTTTTGGGACAGACAGAGACAGAGCATGAACGGGGGAGGGGCAGAGAGAGAGGGAGACACAGAATCGGAAACAGGCTCCAGGCTCCGAGCCATCAGCCCAGAGCCCGACGCGGGGCTCGAACTCACGGACCGCGAGATCGTGACCTGGCTGAAGTCGGACGCTTAACCGACTGCGCCACCCAGGCGCCCCCAAAAATTTTTATAAAAGGCAAAGGATCATTGTTACTACCCTGTGTAAGGAACTCGTGTTTATTTGTAGGAACCATTTTTTCCCTTTTGAACTTCATTTGGTTGGACCCTATTGCAAGGACAAAAATATCCTCAGAGTGATAAGCTTACTAACATTTTACATTTCAGATGGAGGCAATTGTTTTGTAGTTTGTTGAATTGGGGGTTTAGTATTCAGATTTCCCACCAGGCAAGGTAAAAATACATGCGACTTGTGACAGGGTGGTGAACAATTAGAAGACATTACTTGACTCTTTACTGATGCAGCAGAACTAATTGAATGAGTCACCAAAGACTAACTGAGTCACCAAAGTGCAACCATTCTTTCAGGAGATCTTGAGGAGGTGCCACAAGAGGCAAAGGAACTCCATAAAAGGTTTACCCTAAAGGAAAGGAGAAAATTGTGAATATAAGAAGAGCAGAAAGTGCCACCTAGTGGTCTTTCACAGAAATATGTGAAATGTACTTTATAATAAAGTGAAGAGCTGGAATTATTTTGTTGTTTCCCAACACAAATTTTTTGAGTTGCAAGAAATTCCAATAGTCCATATAATGACAAGTATTTATAATTTTCAACTATGTTTGTCATGTTCTTGCAAGTGGCAAGAGCAGAGACATACTCAATTACCTCAAGTGGGTACAGTTTATGGAAAAGAGCGTGTCCAAAAAAGGAGGTACAGGAAACTGAATTAGTGGTCCAAATGACAGATATCTTACAGAATTGGAACGATGGCTCTTTGTTGAAAAGTTACAGCAGTTCTAAGGATCCAAGAGTCACTTTGTCCATCTTGTCATCATATCAGAGGAGTGGGTCATTGTGTCTCACTCTAAACCATCCAGCAAAACACTAGCAGTTAGATATTTAGCTTGTGGGCGAGAGACTCAAGATTTCTTCCCTGAAGAACTTAGCAACCCTATATAAAAGATCTCCCTATATGAATGCTCACTCCTCCCGAGATAACCCAAAAGCAGTGGTCCTACCTACATGGTTCTCAAACATTTGTGTGCATTGGGATCAGTTGGAGGGCTTATTAAAACTCAGATTTCTTGGTCTCAACTTTGGAGTTTCTGATTCACTAAGTTTGGGATGAAGCTAGAGAATTTTCCTTTTAACAAGTTTCCAGGTAAAGCTGAAGACCATATTTTGAGAACCACTCATGTGGATAGCACTCTCAATCAGTTTTTCAGAGCTTTTTTTCTTAAATATGCATAGACAAAGAAGGATCACTGTATTTTTGGGACAGAACCTTGAGCAATGAAAAATAAGAAACATGGCAGGAAACAGAAGAGAATTAAAAGGAACTTTGAAGAAGCATCACATTCATTCATTCACCCATTTAACAAATACTTATTGAGTGCCAAATATGCACTAGGAATTGTTCTAGGAGGTTCTGGGGGTATAGCACTGGTACAGTTTTCAGAAGAAAAGTGACTTTTAACTAACTGTTCTTTATTCAAACTGTAACTCAAGTGGAGGGCAGCTCAAATGCATTTTTAGGTATGGAAGTGTATCTTACCTGAATGACTTTTATTTCTCAGTAGAATTCTATGAAAATATGCCCTAGTAAAATAGAGAAGTAAACCAACATGAGGCAGAGTGGGATCCAGAAGCTCAGTCTGCAAAAATCATTGGGATGATAGTCATGAAATAAATCTGAGAAACAGCCTGGTTGGCAGCAGGAAGACAGAAGACTCCAGGGAGGAGGTCTCTGGAAAAATAGAGATTACACAGAGGATCTGCTCCATTGAAACTTAAAAAAAAGAGAGAGAGAGATTAGTATAAAAAATAAATTTTATGAAGAGAAGAAAAACACTGAGAAACTCCAGGAAATCTGTACAGGAAAGGAAATATAATCACTGTAAAGTTCTTGGCTTCACAAATTCCTAAAATTATAAACAGAGCTTAGCAATTTTAACTAAAACTTTATATAACTGTGTTGGGAGAAAGATGGAGAATAGAGAGAGGGTGGGAGAATTTAAATATGCATACATTATAGTAGTGGATAAATAAAATCTAAAATAGCTAAACAACGAACAGCAACCTAATAATATTTGGAGATTTGACACTAACTGCCAAAATATATACTGAAAGGACTTCAGAAATGTTTCTCCTGGGGTGTCTGGCTGGCTCAGTCGGTAAAGCATGGGACTCTTAATTTCAGGGTTGTGAGTTCAAGCCCCACATTGGGTGTGGAACCTATTTAAAATAAAATTTAGAAAAATTAAAAAAAAAAAGAAGTGTCTCCCCTTAGAAAGTAAAATGGATAGGTGGAGGGGGTAACATAGAAGACAATTGTTTTTCCTTATAAGTCTTTTGATCTTATTTTATTTCTGAACTGTATTCATGTATTATTACTTTGATAAAAATAAAAAAAATATTTTAGAAAATAAAAAGCCACTGTAGGTAAAATTAATAAATTTTACCTTAAGCTTTTCTTCTATTAGGAAAATCAGTCTTTGTTCTTATTTTTATTAATTGAAAGTTAAGGGCTCTTTTGTTCAGAAAGGAGATTCAACATTTATAAATTTAGTATAATTATCTTCCTTTTCATCAGATTGGACTTAGAAAAATAAGCTTAGGAAGAAAATATTGGAGCCTACTAGATTTTTGCTGTAATATGCCTCATCAGAGTTTAGAATTTGATAGTGTAGATGGGCTTGCTTAAGACTTTGTCTAACTTTCCACTCAACAAATATTCATTATGCATGTGCTGTGTACCTTGAATTGTAAAACTAATGAGATTTATTGCCATTATGTCTAAAATGTGACTCTGCTATGTCAGTGTGTTTACAGTCAGGAAATCAGAAATTGAGGAGAACTGGAATTCTCCCAATGGGGTCATTTCAGGATCTTCGGGCAGGAGAAGGGAGATGGCAGGGAGTTCTGCTTTTACCGGCAAGAGAAGCACAATGGGTTTGGGGATTTAGGTTTCTCAATTGTCTGGATCTGTTCAATTTTCCACTGCAATTCTGAAAGGCAGGGATTTTGGCTTACACTGGCATCCCATAACCCCAGAGGGTGAATGTGGGACTGAACACCAAAAATCAGCATCTGTCAAGTCACCTGGAGCATGATTCTTTGACTAGATCCTGTAGGAAAACATTGTAGCAAGGCTGTGTTAAGAAATTTTCAAAATGTTTTGGCAGAATTTGCTTGTCCCTGTAGAGCTGCTCTTTGAAAAAATAATTGGCCGCTAGTGTTCTAATCCCTATAACTGTATTGGCTACTAATTCCTTCTTTGTCTTTTTAGGTGTGGCCCAGATTAAGCACTTTTTTTTTGAGAGATGATTCTTTATTATTGTTTATTTATTGTCCCCATTTCATCTCTAATATACTTCTATTATTGCAAATAATGACACCGGGGGATACAAATTCAGAAAGTAAGTGAAATGAGGATATCTGTTCTTTATTCCAAATATAGGTGACGGCATAACATCATGGTCGAACAGCATGTGAACTCTAGACCCAGACGGCCTGGTTTTATTGCCTGGCTCCACCACTTTCTGGCTAAGCGAACCATGGGCAGCCTCAGACCTCTCTGGGCCTGTGTTTCCTCATCTGTAAATGATGAAAATAATAATACATACTTCAAATACTTGTTGTGAGAACTAAATGTGTTAAAAGACATAGAGTATAATCAATATTAGCTGTTATTATTTACATAAGTTTATAGTCAAATAATATAAAATACTAAATATTTTAAAAGTCACTTGATCTGGGGCACCTGGGTGGCTCATTTGGTTGAGCCTCCGACTTCAGCTCAGGTCATGATTTCACCTCCGTGAGTTCGAGCCCCGTGTCGGACTCTGGTGCTGACAGCTCAGAGACTGGAGCCTGCTTCAGACTCTGTGTCCCTCTCTCTCTCCGCTCCACCCCTGCTGGTGCCCTGTCTCTCTCTGTCTTTCAAAAATGAATAAACATAAAAAAAAATTTTTTTTAAGTCACTTAATCTGGGGTGTCTGGGTGGCTCAATCGGTTAACCATTTGACTCTTGATTTTGGCTCAAGTCGTGATCCCACGGTTGTGGGATGGAGCCTCACATTGGGTTCTGCTCTGAGCATGGAGCCTGCTTAAGATTCTCTCTCTCCCTCTGCCCCTCTCACTCTCTCTCTCTCTCTCTCTAAAAATAATAATAAAAGATAAGTCATTCAATCAAATTGTGGAACATTTCAGAGGAAAAATTTTTTTGGATAGTTGGCGCATGTAAACCACTGTGGCAAACGGTGATATTTCATTTTCTGAAAATCCTGAAATATCTAGTAAAACACTTTGTAAGGTGTTTTTAAAAAAATGCTTATTTATTTAGTTTGAGAGAGAGAGAGAGAGATAGCACATAGGGGAGGGGCAGAGACAGAGAAGAAGAGAGAGAATTCCAAGCAGTTTCCATGCTCAGCAGAGCCCGACTTGGGGCTTGATCTCACGACCATAAGATCATGACCTCAGCGGAAATCAAGAATCAGATGCTCAACTTACTGAGTCACCCAGGCGCAAAACCCCCACTTTTTTTTAAAGGGAGGGAGGGGCACAGGGTGAGGGAGGGAGAGAATCTTAAGCATGCTCCTTGTCCAGTGTGGAGCCTGATGCAAGGTTTGAACTCATGACTGTGAGATCAGGACCTGAGCCAAAATCAAAAGTTGGCTGCTTAACCGATTGAGCCACCCAGGCACCCCTATAAGTCACTTTTAAGGCTTTTAACATCTGGGTAATAAATATCTTTTTATTATAAATATCAAGCCATTTATAAAATGCTTAATAAAAATACATTTATTATGGCATCAAAGTCAATATATGGTTCTTTTCTCTGCTTACTAAGAGTTACTGAGTTGAGAATTTTAAGTTTTCAGTCAATTCATTCAAATGAAGACTTGATTCTGCCTTCCTGAATTTCACTCGTTGTTTGAGCTGAGTTTTTTTTTTTTTTCTTTGTCTGTTTGTTGTTAGCTGCTCTGTTGTTTTTTAAGTTTATTTATTTTGAGGGAGAGAGAGACAGAGAGAGTGAGTGGGGGAGGGGCAGAGAGAGAGTGGGAGAGAAAGAATCCCAAGCAAGCTCTGTGCTGTCAGCGAGGAGCCCAGTATGGGGCTTGAACTCATGAACTGTGAGATCATGACCTGAGGTGAAGCCAAGGGTCAGATGCTTAACCGACTGAACCACCCAGGCGCCCCTGCTCTGTGTTTTAAATTTCGTATCAGCATAGTGTTGTTTTATAGGGCTTGGCTCTAACCAACCATTCAGTATCCATCCACCTTGCCAGGTTTTAGAGATACCGAGATAAATAAGATAAAATTCCTTTTATCAAAGTGTTCATAGTACTTCCCTATAAGAAACTTTTTGTATTTGATCATGAACAGTGGTTTAAGCTCTCTATTGGAAGGGTTAAGAACTTTGCCGTTTATTGGTATTATAGCTTGCTAATCCTCTGCTTTTTGTTTTGTACAATATGAATAATAATAGAATCTACCTCAGGGCTGCATTAAGGCAGTGTTTCACAAACTTGGCTGATTCTAAAAATCGTATGAGGCATTTAACAAAAAATCAGATACCTGAACACCTCGCCTGAACTCTCTGATTCAGAGGTGATCCGAGGAGATACTGGGGCACTTTATTTTTAATAAGTACTGTAGGTGTTTTTCATAATCGAAGTTTTGGAAACACTGTACTAAGGCAGTGGTTCTCAAAGTGATTTCTTGGATACTATTCTAAAGCAACTTAATCAGAAACTGATTTTTTAATTAAAAGAAAAGCAAAGCCTTCCAGGTGGTTTTGATGCTCACTGCAGTTTGAGGACCACTGGTGTGTCTTAAATTAGATAACCTAAGTTTAGTTTAAATGAGATAAACTTAATTAGCACCTATCCAAATTTATTCTAATGATTATTAATCACATTGAGAAGGCTCAGGTCAGCATATTACCTCTAAAACAATGAGTGAACTGATATTCTAGTTTCCAGGCATCTCTGCAATTTTTTGTCAGCATTGTTTTCCAGTGCAAACTTGGAAAAACTGGCTACAATTGCTTTGCAGCTTACATTCCGGATTTCGATAAGACAATTCCTCATAGACAAGGCTTGCTGCAGATAACATAGGCAGATTGATTGGTTCTTTGTTGGTTAACTGAACACATGTTTAGTGGGCACTGAAGTGTGTATGAAAACATTTGAGATCATTCCTGTTGTAGTTGATGAGGCAAGAAACATGCATGTGATATTCAACCTTAAGCAAGTTATTTCATTTTTCTCATTTCTCTTACCCCATGACATATTCAAATAGTCACCAAATTCTGTTGATTCAACATCTGTAACATTTCCTTCCTTTTCTCTCCACCTGCACACCACTTTCTAACACCAGACCTTTTCCTTTCACCCTCTTTGGGCCTTCTTGTCCTCCAGGTTTTTCCTTCCTTTCATAACTGGCTTGATGTTTATAATAAAAAGATATCATCCAGATGTCTTCACACTGTGCTCGGACAGATCTTCCTAAAAGGCATATTTTATCCTGTTACTTCCCTTTTTAAAACCCTCAAGGGCTTCTCATTATGACAAAGTATAAGCTTGTTTACTTCTCCTTAAGGGTCTGGACAATCTCAATCATTTTGTCACAGAATCTGTCAAGATGCAGGTCTGGCCTCACGTGGGAGTGTGGACAAGTTAAATAAACCATACTCAAAGTCATGTTGATGAACTCACAGGGAGGATGGGAGAGATGACAAAGAGAATTTAGAAACCGAAGAAAGCTTGAATAGGCATTGCTAGCATAATTATACCGACCTTATGTGATCGATATTTTTAACATAATCCTTACCTATGACTGGAAGATGGAAGCAGGAAGCAGAAATAAATAGCCTCACTCCTTTTTGGGGGAGAAGATTGGCAGGAGATACAAACAAAGGAGAATGGGTTTAAGAAAAGATGCCAGGCTCTGGACACCTGATCTTACATGCAAGGAAATCTGAATAAGAAGGAAAATCTGTTTAATGGACAAGCAAATTGAATGGAGCTCATCCATTTGCATGAAGTATAGGGCACAGAATTATTTCAGAAAGATATTGGACAACAGTGTGAGTTTCTCCTACTTTGGTCAGGATTAGGACAAGACATCAGACCCTGTAGGATCAAGGTCTCCTTCTGAGACAACATGAGAAAATTAGAGAGTGACTTATAAGACAGGATGTAATTAAATTCTCAAATAGGGAAGATACTATGTCTTACAAAAATCAGTAAGGGCAGATTGTTTAGACTACCTTATAGGGGTGATGGTTTCATTGAGAAAGCTGGACATGAATGTAAGAGTATTGAAAATGGATAGGATTTTAATAATATAATGCAATATAACATAAAATAATATATATTACAGCTAAAACATATTAAATGGTTATTATGTGCAAGGCACTGTTGAAACATAATCTTTCTTAATCTTCCCAGTGACACCTATTTTACTGGTAAGGAAACTGAGAGCCAAAGTTATTAACTGACTTGTTAAAGATCAGGAACCTCTTTAGTGGAGAGCTAGGATTCACACTAACATTACAGTGATATCAGAAATAGCTTTGGTTAATGTAGCAATTGACCCTTTTCCATGAATCAGACAGAATCCCACTGATGGAGAAGAGGATAAAGAGAACATAAAACACCATGGGGCACCTGGGTGGCTCAATCGGTTAAGCCTCTGACTTCAGCTCAGGTCATGATCTCATGGTTTGTGAATTTGAGCCCCACAACTGGCTCTCGACTTTCAGCACAGAGCCTGCTTCAGATACTGTCTCCCTCTCTCTCTGTCCCCTGACCCATTCATGCTCTCTTTCCCAAAAATAAAAACAAATGTCAAATAAAATGTTTTTAAAAAAGAGAACATAACATGCCAGTTCCCAACTTCTTTCTGTTTACAAGAAATGACTGAGTGGCATGCTAGGGTTGAAAAGTAGCCTGGTCAGATGTCCATTCTCTCCACCACTTCTAGAAATTCCTAACTGGAAGACCAAAGTGGTTATTAAAGGACTGCATATGGAAAAGAAATGGTATGTGGAAAATGATTTTCTTGAGTTATTTGAAGATCAGGAAGAAAGAAAAATCTGTCACCCCAAATTAAATACCATTTTCTTCTTTTGGACTTTAACTGCTTTCCTGCCACCAATGTTAGTATGATTAACCTACACATATGAGATAATTAACCTGATTTAAATCCTCAGTATATCATGTAAGTTAATCACAAGAACCATTTTAGTTTAGGGGACAGTGAGAGTGTATTTCTAATTCAAGCACAGACATTTCTGTTCTTTCCAAATTCTAGCAATCTTTTTGGTACTATATGATATTATTGGATTCTTAAAAATTATATTCATCTGTGTGGTAAAAATAAATTTATATTTCTATATTCTATGGCATATGAAATATTCTATGGCATATGAAATATTCTATGGCAGAACAGAATATTTAAACAAAATAGGAAAATGGAGAGAAGTATTGAAAAGTTCATTGTAGGTTGATTTTTCTCTTCTCATTCCCAGATCTTCCCCTTCTGGGAAGATCATGCTGGGAATGATTTTTAAAAGTTGCAATTAGATACTTGAAAATACACAGCTTATCTAAATGCATTAAATAAAGTTCTTAGAGACTCAGCATTATTGCTGACAACCTATAATTTTTGTGCTCCCAAGGGTTTGGTACATAAAAGTAAATTTTCACTGCAGCTCATTTTCCAGAAGAAGAAATCTAGTAAATGGTCTATGCTAAAAATAAAATTTAAGATGAATCAAAATACCGAGAATCACAGAGCAGTGGAAGCTTGCTGAATTAGGAAGAAGTTTATGATTTCCTTGATTAATTAATCTTTCTGCAAAATGGTAACAGGTTCATGAATTTCTGGCAAAATTCAATGCATGATCATTTGGAAAGATTCAGATTAAGCAAAGAAACCAATCATAAAATCTTCCAGTTACAGATGTCACCAACAGTAAGATTTGGGTGCATGTGCGACTGGTATGGCCATTTTGCTCTTTGCCTTTCCCCTTTCTGCTTGCCTGGGACACAGGCCTGAGGTCATGAGATTCAGCCAACATGGATGAAAACAAAAGCCAGCAGAGTAGTGATGGTGGAGTGGGCAAGAGAAACAACCTGGTTCTTGGTGATATTGTTAAGTCATTGTCAGTTCTGAAATGCCTATCCCCAGAATTCTTGTTGGCCAACCATGTAACCACCCCCTGCCTAATTTATTTAAGCAACTGTTAGTCGGGATTTTGGCTACTTGCACATGATGTCATTCCTAAATGATACCAAATCTCATGTGTATCTTTTCTTAAAGATTGGCTGTTTCCAAACAATTTATCAAGTAATCCATATTCCCTTTCCCTAATTTAAATAGATTTTAATCATGTTCCAATTCTTATATGCACACATACCTTTTCCTGATGCATCATTCTTTTCTCTTCATCTATTTGCTTAGTCCTGTGACACTACCACACTGTTTTAATTGCTGACCGTCATGTTTCTTCTCGTCCTTCTACTCTTTGCTTTGGATGGTATTTTCTTGGATTTTTATTTGTTTTATTGCCAAATTACTGATTTTACTTTATGCAGCCTTTCAAGAGTTTTGACTGTGCCATCTGTTTTATAACCACAATCAGTACAGTTGTTTGCCTTTCATTCTATGTTAGTACTTCCCACTTGTCCTCCCATTTACATGGTTTTTGGAATATTTTTTGGGAGAGGAATCAGCAGTATTCATTTTTATTTTTAAGTTTATTTATTTTGAGAGAGAGCACAATCATGAGAGGGACAGAGAGAGAGGGAGAGAGAGAATCCCAAGCAGGCTCCATCCTGTCAGTGCAGAGCCCCACACGGGGCCCCATCCCACGAACTGTGAGATCTTGACCTGAACCAAAATCAAGAGTTGGTCACTTAACTGACTGAGCCACCCAGGCACTCGAGCAGTATTAGTTTTTAAAGCAGCTTTTTCATGAAGGGTATATGATATTAGGCCCAAAATTGATTTGGGTTCTTTCTCTTGTGCTTTTTGATATGACCCTGGGTTGTGCCTGATTTCTAAGATACTACTCTTAGCACACATTCTCCCATTTACCCCATTCCCATGAGAAGGACTTAGTAACTCTACCTATTTTACTCTAAAATCCAGCACTTAATTTTTATGTTTCTAACAATGGCCTGTTCTCCCAAGAACTGAGATTGAAAATTTTGACCCTCTAATTTTCCTTTCCCCATACATTTAATCCTTTAGAAGCCCCCAAATGTATCACCGTAATATTTCTCAGAGACAATTTTTCACTTCTTTTTCCACTGCCATGGCCCAATTTCTGACTGTTTTTACTAGTCTTCTCTATTATATTTTTAGTTTCTTAATCTGCACATCCATTGATTCTATTGGATTAATACCAGTACTGTTGGATTAATTTTTCTAAGAAGAATTATGCTCAGAAAATTTGTGCTGGATATTTCCCTTCTGCCCCTCCAGATCCATTCCCTTCTCTGCCCTGGGAGGAGGACCTATTTGGACTGCATCAGTGAGCTTTCTTGCCTCTGGCTTCCATTTGGGTTTAGCCAGTAGGGGGCACCAGGAGCCGATTGGAAGGAGCAAACAGGAAGTTAGGGTATTTATTCCCCTGGTTTTCTCCTTGCTCAGCTATAGGTTGCTTGCCCACCTCCACAGAAGGCCTTGCTTCATGTCAGGAGGCATTTTATTATGGTTATAGTTTCTCTCTGCAGGTTCCAGTAATATTTCCTTCCACTTCCCCTTTTGGGACTAGTGCTGCTGACCGTGCTGTTGTGGCAGGATGTTGTTCCCATCCCTTGTTGGTGTCCCTTACTCAGCCCATACCCTTTGTAGATATTGTCTTCATCCCACTGTACCCATTGATACCACTGGAATGTGCTATTTGCTTTAGACTCTGTCTGATACAAACCCTAAACCATTACCTACTACAGTAAGTATAGACTCCCCAGCCCCAAGCTGAACATCAACTTTCAGGCTCCTCTTGTTCTTTATTCCTACATTGACCATTTGTTCCAGTACAAGTGGGTTAGTCATAGTTCCTTGAATAGACCTGAAAAAGAACATTGTGCTTTCTTTGCTTGAGATATCCCAAGGCATAATGTCATATGCCAAAGACTTGTGACCTTTTTTCATAATTTATTTCAAATGTCACCTTTTCCATGACACCTTTTCTGAGGTCCCCGCTAAACTGTTGTATATTCCCTTGTCTTCTGATGCTTATATTTTCCCTAGTCTTATAGTTATTAATGTACATGTTGTCCTTCCTATTTTGTATGCTCTGCAGGGGGAGGGGGCTGACTGTTATATCCCTCCAGTTTTGTTTTGTTTTTTTTCCCCTGCATGGTCTGTGTCCACTAAGAGCATAGTGGATCTGGATAAATTGCATTGGCTAAATTTAAAGATTCAGATTATTTTAAGGTAGGGCTAATGGTTCATATCAGATGGAATGTTTTATATTTGTGTATTACAGTAACCAAAGAAAATACAACTTTGGTTGACATGAAGGCAGATAATAAAATTAGGAGTAACCTTTCTGTCACTTATTAAAAAATATTTATTAACTGTCTATTTTGTATCAGGCATTTTCCTAAGCACTACAAAATGCCTCTATTGTTATCCAACAACACGGTTAATATTTAGAAAAAATTATAGGATACTGGAAAAAATAGAATTTATGATCAGTTACTCAATTTACAAATCCATAATTAGAAAAGTTTTTTTGGTGCTTTTTCATAAAAGCCTGACTTAATTCCAACAGTTACCAGGAAGTTAACAAAAATGTAATAATTTTCTTACTATATATAGTGTGACACAATTGCAGTGTAGCTGAGGATTTTCTAATGTTCCCAGAAATATATCACAATTTATAAGAGGACTATCTAGGTTTAGTTTTGTTTTTGAGAATTAGCAGAGACAGAGGAGACAGCTGCTAGATAAAAAAATGCCACAGGGAATATACATGATGGCATTCTAATTTATTATCATTCTTACATTATGAATTATGGATTCTTTTGTTTATCTACTTGATAAACTAAAACTGATTCTTGGGATTGAGGATCTTTTCCTGTGAATAAGAGGAGAAAAATGATAAATTGAGAGAATTTCTAATCTCTAATATTGAGAATTTCTATTCTGTTATACCAACCTCCAAAAGTGTTTCTGTTTTGGTGTTTTCATTCCATGACGGTGCTTTTTTTTTTTTTTTCTTCTTTTTAAAAGCAAGCTGGTATTGTATTCTTAAAGAAAGAAAAGGGTAGACCAAACAATTGTTGCAAGATAAGCGTCCTTATTTGGTCACAAAAATTTCAAAATTATGAAATACACATTAATTGAATATTTATAAAAAGCACACACTTGTATCTTTCAGGTTCTTATGTACAGAAACTTTAGTGACAAGTCATTAAAGGGAACATAGATGACTAGAATATCAGAGATTCAAGAGGTGCATAAATGTGTCATTTGATGCTCATTGTCACTCATTTTGAGTTCTCATACTTCTCAGTTCTTGGGTCTTAAAGTGCTGTTTCAGGCTTGATCCAAGTCCTCCCGAATGTCGTGTGTATTTCAGCACCACGTTTTAATTGATTGATGTAAAAATTAATGATCTACTTCAGAGAAAGTTAATTTTATAATCTTTTGTGACTATTATCTCTAATAAGTTAGTTTTATGGAATGATAAACTTTATTATTTTTTTCTGATGATACATAATGGAAATAACAAAAATCAAAGGGGATACAAAGCAGTGAATATTCCCCAAGATTCTTAATATTTCCACCAGGACTTTGCAAATTTGGAACACATCACACATTACTCTGTGCTTGAAGGAACCTGGATCCCAAAGATGAGGTTGCATTTTCCACTCCCAAAAACCAAACCAACAACAACAAACCAGAAAACCAATTGGAGCAACTTCTTTACACATTTTTCCTTTGGAAATAACGATATAAGTTTAGTATTTGCTTTCTTTTATTCCTTTTATCTCCCAGAAGGATATTGCTCAGATGTCTGTGTTGCTGTGATTCACTTGAGTCTTTGGGAGTGAGGTAAATGGTTAACTCTGGTGGACAAAGAAGTTTACTCTAGCTTCAAACATTGGGTGCCACAAACATTTGGCTTGAAACCTTGCAACTTCCTTTTTCTTTTAGTTAAGTAATGGTACCAATGTCTTCCTGCTTCTGCTGGAATCCTTTCATAAAAGTTCTTCTGTGTGTTACAAGTTTTATGTTTGCTTAACTTGAGAGGTAATTCCCAAATAAGGTCTAATATATGATTTTTTGATAAATAAAATAAAGCAGTAGAACTTTTCACTTTAGTTGAATCCAAAAGGCTCAGCTACATTTTCTTTCTTCTTTTTTTTTTTTTTAAATGTTTATTATTTTGAGAGAGAGAGCGTGAGTGGGAGAGGGGAAACAAGAGAGGGAGACACAGAATCCAAAGCAGGCTCTGGGCTTGGAGCTGTCCGCACAGAGCCTGATGTGGGGCTCGAACTCACAAACTGAGAGACCATGACCTGAGCCAAAGTCAGGCACTCAACCAGCTCAGCCACCCAGGTGCCCCTCAGCTACGTTTTCAGTGCTTACTTCTTCAACAAAATTTGACAATCTGATTTTTCACATTGTTTGAATATCAAATTCCTATTAGTGAGATGTGACTTGGTTGTAAAAGAAGAGGGAGGTGTAACTTATTATACAGTGGTAATTTTTTCTTTAGGACACAGTAAGTTTTTGCCTAAGTGTTTGTAAACTTATTTTGTTTAAGTTTTTATTTTAATTTCAGGTAGCTTGTGTACAGTGTTTTGTTAGTTTCAACTTACAGCATAGTGATTCAACACTTCCGTACAACACCCAGTGCTCGTCATAGCAAGCGCATTCCTTAATTCCCATCACCTATTCATTCACCCCCCAACCCTACAACATGATAAATTAAAGTTGATTTTGTTCCTCACATCTTCTTATTTAACTTTTTTTTTTACTTCAAAAACAAAATATCTACACTAAATTTCTGATATAGCTCCTGCATAGAGTATTGAAATGCTATTATATATTAAGAATCTGAAGTCCTTAGTAACAAATTAAAGTTATTTGATTTCTTGGGGGTACTTTCAA
The DNA here is from genome assembly GCF_028018385.1 of Neofelis nebulosa. Taxonomy (NCBI): domain Eukaryota; kingdom Metazoa; phylum Chordata; class Mammalia; order Carnivora; family Felidae; genus Neofelis; species Neofelis nebulosa. The sequence goes on along the minus strand of NC_080783.1, from coordinate 163,785,054 downwards.
GTCAAATATCTCATTGCCACTGCTGGTAGTTAGAAGGTTCTGGAAGCCTATCCACATCATGGTATATTTTGGTAATGAACCCAAATGCCATGTGAGAAAATTGACAAGATTGGAGGAGAGGACAAAAAACAAAGAACAGTAGTTTTTGACCTTTGTGCAAGCATTATGTCTTCATTTTTAAAAAGTTTATTTATTTATTTTGAGAGAGAGAGAGACAGTGAGCGGGAGAGGGGCAGAGAGAGAGGGAGAGAGAGAGAATCCCAAGCAGGCTCCACGCTATCAGCACAAAGCCCAACTCAGGGCTTGACCTCATGAATTGTGAGGTCATAGCCTGAGCCAAAACCAAGAGTTGGATGCTCAACCAACTGGACCACCCAGTTACCCCAAGAATTATGTTTTTAATATAACACTGAACCCCATCACTGACTAAATTCTAGTAGTTTTCCAAAAGGATGTTATCTATCAGATTTCTATCTTTAATTTGTATCTTCAATTCCAACTTTATGTCATGGATTTCCTAGTTCTTCATATCTCATTCCTCACAAAGCTAGCCAACTTTTCAGATGTATTTAAACTCTTACGGAAGCTGAAATAATGAACCATGATACTGGAATCTCTATTGCTTCTAAAGAAAAAGACAGAATGAATTTAATTCCAAGAGCAAAATGTTGCCTTTACTAGTCCCTAGAGGTCCCAGATTTAAAAGGAAAGTTCTTACAAATTCCAATTCATTTAAACTGCCTCATAGATTTTTCTCAGTGGTTTGTTTTAATGTTCTGAAAACATGTTTAGAAATCAAAAGAAAATAAAGTCACAGGGAGAAGGAAAAGAGGAAGACTTCTAGAGCCTCTCCAAGGAGCAATGGAGAAATATTTAACTGCTGAATCAATTTTAAAGCATTTTGAAATCTTCATAATATCTTGATGATAAGTGTTGAATGACTCACAGTGACTTCCATTTGCAATAAATCTTAGGAGATAAAGTGAGAAGACTGTAAAATGCATTTTAAAGCCTGTTATGGAAGATACAAGTGGTGTCCATTTAGTGACATACAAAGTGTAAAAGCAAGCTTGGGATAATACTGTGAGTGCAGTTAAACTACTAATTTTGTGCCAGGCAGTGTGATATGTGTTTTAGAGGACACTAGCTAATGACATGTTTTCTTGTCCTCAAAGACCCCACAATTAAGTGTTGATAATAGAAGTGGAGGCTGGACAGTGGCCATGGTGGAGGTGAGCAGACATCTATTTGTCAAATGACAAGGTAAGGTAAGTAATCAATAATTAAAGTAAATCCTGGGGTGTCTGGGTGGCTCAGTTGGTTGAGCATCCAACTTCAGCTCCGGTCGTGGTCTCATGATCTCACGATTCGTGGGTTCAAGCCCTGCATCGGGCTCTGTGCTGACAGCTCAGAGCCTGGGGCCTGCTTTGGATTCTGTGTCTCCCTCTCTCTCTGCCCCTCCCCTGCTTGCACTCTGTCTCTCTCTCTCTCTCTCTCAAAAAATAAACATTAAAAAGTTTTAAAACAATGATTAATATAAATCCTGTATGAGATACTAATCCTGTATGAGATAGTAATGTTCGTTTGTTTTATTAATTCATTTATATTTACTAAGTACTTATTATATGTACTATTAGATAGAGGGGGTACTTACTTTATCAACCTTCCTCTTAAAGATTCTAGTGGAGAAGAGAAAACAAGAATACATCCTGGTCTTAGAGTGTGATGATCTGTAGATGATGTACTGTAGGGGCACAGGTTTGTACATGTGTGAAGAGAAGGGTTAGGAGTGACAGGATATAAGGATGGAATCCTTGGCAGGGGTCAGAACATGGACTGCCTTGTGCACAAAGGACACCGGACTGTAGGTCGTGTGGTGGGATGATACTGTAAAGCATGACTGCATATGTCCCCCTTTCCACCCAAATCACTCCTTTTAAGTGCAGGATTCTTCCCCATGTACTACTAGATTTGAGGCCTTTGAGAACCCCATTGCCCCTTGAAAACAGAACACAGGTACACATGAGTAAATGTATATGAATATTATTGCTTTTAAGTGAAAAAAAAGCACCTATCATGGGTATATAAATTATATTTTGGGAGACTATAAGCTAGGTTAATGTGACAAATAGGTGTTTAAAATCTCTCCCTGGCACACGAGCATGTCACTGGGGGCCATGCCCAAAGAGTGAGCACAGCCACTGTGCTGCCCTGTTGGAAGAGTCATGAGGGCTAAAAGCATTCTGACAACTAATGATGTTCCTTTGGATGTCTTACAAGCTGCTAAAAGTGCAAGATAATAAAGAAAATCTAGTATAAATTAGATGAAAATCCTGGTGATGCAGGATCTTCACGTTTTGGGATTTTTTTTTGAGAACGACTTAAAATCATATTTTCATTCCTTTAAGCGACATTGAAACTCTACCTAGGGGCGCCTGGGTGGCTCAGTTGGTTAAGTGTCTGACTTCGGCTCAGGTCATGATCTCGCAGTCTGTGAGTTCAAGCCCCGCGTCAGGCTCTGTGCTGACAGCTCAGAGCCTGGAGCCTGTTTCAGATTCTGTGTCTCCCTCTCTCTCTGACCCTCCCCCACTCATACTCTGTCTCTCTCTGTCTCAAAAATAAATAAATGTTAAAAAAAAAAAAAAAAAAAAGAAACTCTACCTAAGCAGTAAGAAGACCAATGCCCTGAGATACCTTCAGGTGAAATGTGCTCATTTGGAAACCAAGATCTATGAAGAAATTATACTTAGAAATAAAGTATGCAGCATTAAACCCAATCTTTCCTTGGCAAGGGAAAAAAATTTCTGTGGTAATGTTGAACTTCTAGAAGCAGAGGTAGACTGGAACAGTGAAAATGATGTAGAGAATAAGTTGGCTGGAGTCCTTGCTATGGTCTGAATGTTTATGGCCTCTCAATATTTATATGTTGAAATCTTAAACCCTGAATTAATGGCATTAGAAGCTGGGGCCTTTGGGAGGTGATGAGGTCATGAAGGGGGGCACTCAAATAGGATTAGTACTCTTATGAAAGAAACTCCAGAGATCTAGTGCAGTCATTCACCATGTGAGAACATAGTGAGCAGTTGGCAGTCTACAACCCAGAAGAGGGCTCTCACCAGAACCCAAGTGTGGTGGCATTCTGATCTTGGATTTTGAGGCTTCCAGAACTATAAGAAATAAATGTTTGTTGCATATAATTCACCCAGTCTCTGATATTTTGTTATAGTGGCTCAAACAATCTAAAAACAGTCCTGAAAAATAAACAAGTCAAACCAGAAGTAAAAGCAGCAACAGTAGGAAACCCAGATCCCAAATGAATTTCAAAGTTCTGGTTTCCCTGCTCTAGATATATTCTCCAACCTCTAGGTAGGTAAGTGAATTAGCACAGAAATACAATGAACAAATCTTGAACAACCTGCAGGGTAGAATTTTCAGATCTGGTTGAGCTGTGTATTGTTTTAGATTTCCATGTTGAACCCAGTGACTACTTTACCAAGAAAGTTCTGACAAAAACTTACAGGATAAAATCAGACCCAGATAAGGCAGAACATTTTTGTTTTAAAGGCCCTGAAATAGTTGACCGCTGGGTGTAATACTGATTATAAAATTGCTAAAAAGGAAAATTGTTACAGTTAAAACAATCAGAAAAAACAGAAACACGGTGTCTAGGCACTGTTAGAACAATTACTGAACAACTCTGGAGTGATTCATTTTTTTAAAAATTAACTTCTTCAGCCTACAGATAGCATCTGGAGATGAAGAGTCATTGGATGAAGGTTCAGAATTCACATTAACATTGGATTTTGAAACTAGACACTTCTGGAAAACATGGTTCCACATACTGTGTATTACTTTTCTGGGGAAGCCATAGACATACTGATAAGTTTGAGGAAGGTGAGAAAGGAGAAGAATAGGTTATAGAAAGAGGAAGGAGGAAAAGTTGGATAATGCTGAAGTTGACCCTAATTGTAATTTTTTGACTGTGTATCTTTCATACATTTCTAGAAAAAAGCTACCCAACCCACTGAATGCATGCAGCAGGAAGAAGCAAGTACACTACTGTGAAGCTTGAACAGGTAGTAGATATGTCAGGGCACCAGGCTCAGTAGGCGGGGATTTAGTCATTGCTACAATAATTCTTATTGACAGTGTTTACAAATAACTTCTTTACGAGTGAATGGTTTTCATTTTAACTTCCTTCCTCCTTTTAAAAGTTTGCTTGTCACTCAAATGTTATCAGAAATAGAAATAAAGCTCTTACAGCACTTTCTAGGGGCTTGGGTACCAACATAGGTGATCTTTTCAGGCCCTGCACTGAGGGAGGACCTAATAGAAGCCATCTTGAGGTTGGGCATGGCAGGGGAGACTGTAGTGTTGGAATGGCCACTAGACAAATAGGGACGATAATATGCTAGTGTGGTTCAGAGGTTCTTAGAATCTTTTGTAACACTCCAGCAAAAGAATTTATTCTTTGTTTCTTTAGAAAAATTCCACATTTTCTTTCCAGCAACTAAAACCTGCTTCATGTAAAAACCACGTCATATGTGTATTTATGCTAACCAGCCAGACAAGCCAAGTTGAGTAAATTTCATGTTCTTCTTACATTTTCACACTGCACAGTTTGAATTTTTCAGAGAATGGGGTGAGTGGGGGAAAGTGGGTACACCGGATTTTGTGTGCTTCTTTGTGGGTTCATCCTCATATATATTAAAATCTTGTTTGTAGGCACTTTCACTTAGGCTATTGCTTATCTTCAAGATTTATGAAGCTATGTTTGTGACCAAAGGTCTGGTAACTTGGTCCAGAAGGAAATGGTGTCTATTAATCATTGTGAGGGGCCTATGCAGAAAATCTTCATCTTCTTGCCAATAGCTATTGAAGGAGAAGAATTGTTTTCATAATATACAGGCTGGATTTTGCAGTTAAAAATTAAATGGGCTGCAACCAAGAGTCAGGTTTTATTAGTTTTTTTTTTTTTTATTTCTCAACTAGTGTTGAGAAGCTTAGAATAGAAAGTATGAATTTCTCATTTTGAACCATAAATTTAAATTCTTGTTTTATCAGTAATACTTTCGTTTCTCAACTGCTCTATTTTACTTTGCTTTGAAAGCCCTGGATTTGGTACAATCTGTTTCTCGATTGAAGTGCCGAATGTTCAAACGTATGGCAGCAGTCTGTTGGCAGGGCACTAGTAGAACATCAGCATCATCACCGGGCATGCAGAGAATGCCTTGCCTTACACACATTTGTAACGTACTGTAGGGTTTTCAATGTGTATGAAATATTTAAAATATTTTATTAAAGTTGTAAAACATAAATTCCACACAAACGAAAATAAACCCAGTCAAAACAGGAATGATGAACCTTCTGTGGGCTAGAAAAAGGAGATGAGTTGAGGAGATAATGGTAATGCTGAACGGGTGTGAAGGTCTCTGAAAAGGTCTCTGAGAAGGAGGGAGGATGGACTCCCCAGGAAGTATGAGTGTCTGTTTTCTCTCTCACTTCCTGCCTGGAGTCACACAAGAAGGCCACTTCTCAGTATCATGGAGTCCCCATGCCACCATGTCAGGAATGCCATAAAATAGAGTTAGGGGCAGAGGGTTTAACGGAACTCTAGTGGTACTGAGGTGGCATAGTGTGCTAATTTTTTTCCATATTCTTAAGGAGGACAGCTGTTAGCTGTGAGAGGGAGAGAGAGAGAGAGAGAGAGAGAGAGAGAGAGAGACTTGATAGATCTGAGAAAGTCTCATATCCTTGATGAGGGACACTACAGAGGAAAGAAGTGTGGACCATAAAATCAAAGACCAGGTGGGAAGTTGGCTACCTCAGCGAATGCCAGCCAGTGGGGACTGAAGACACATCTGAGCGTTGACTGGGACTGGAATCTCACTAGATGGCAGCAGAGTGTAGGACCCAGGATCTATAGGGGAGAATCAGCTACCTTCCCTTCACCTCTGAGCTCCTACTTCCCACCCTTGCTTCTTTTTATTTTTCCTTCAGTTTCTTTTCTTTCTCATTTATTTATTTATTTTTATTGGAAAACAGACACAGGGCATATAACAGGATAAAAATATGGAAGGCCTCATGCATTTGTGTGTCATCTTTGGGCAGGGGCCAGACGAGTCTTCTCTGTATGGTTCCAGTTTTAGTATACGTGCTGCCGAAGCAAGCATTCCTACTCCCGCTTCTTATGATGACCCTTCTTTGGGAACTTATATGCTATTCCTCTGAGAAAAGCAGAGATGACAAATTCTAAATTGGTAGAATTTAACCTGGAATGGCTGAATTTACTCTTTTTTTTTTAAACTATATTTTTAAAAAAAGTTTATTTGTTTTAAGAGAGAGCGAATGGGGTGGGGGTGAGGACTTAAAGAAAGGGAGAGGAGAGAATCCCAACCAGACTCTGCATTGTCAGCACAGAGCCTGATGCAGGGCTTGAACTCATGAACTGTGAGATCATGACCTGAGCTGAAACCAAGAGCCGGCCACTTAACCGACTGAGTCACCCAGGTGTCCCTGAATTTACTCTTAAAGTAGTAAAATTTTGTTTCCTGTTTTCAAATACAGCTCTCAGCACCACCAACTCCCAGAATACTGCAAGGTCTAATCTCTTAATAAATTCCTTTTTCTGTATCAGTCACGGCAGTTCTTTTTCTCTGATTGAACCCTATTATAGAAGTTGATGTTGGATGTGGTTCCAGAAGAAGAGAACCTTAAGGATTGGTATCATGACTTGGCTCTGGATGTTTTTTGGAATTGGTTCTTGGGTGTGATTAGATTTAAAGGCAGTAATAACCTTGTTTCCATTGGTAAAAAGAGCACTTGTTTTTCATGACATGCAGTGGCGAAATAGTACTTAAACTGTCAGCAATAGACACTTATAATCCAATCCCTATGTAAGGCAGAGGTTCCTTTCAGGGCGGTTATAGAATTTTGGGTCCTGAACAAGGCTTTGAGTGGGGAACTTAAAACTCTGAGTTTACAATTTTCTTTCCCCTAGTTGTCCAGGTCACTCAGAAGCAACCAAAACACTCTATTAAACTCCTGATTTGTTCAGGACTGAGAGGAATCCTAGAATGCCCAAACAAGGAAAGTCCCAGGCAAACCAGGAAGAGTTTATATTCACTAAAGTGTTCTATGACAGCGTTTACTTGATTGCAGAAATTAGAGCCTGCAAGGACTTGGAAGATGCAGAAATAATCATTTCAACCACAGCTCGATTCAATTCACTGTTTGGTCTGTTTGGAAGACAGGCAGATCTTGGAGAATGAAAGTGGATTACTGTAAACTTAATCTGGTAGTGAATCCAGCAGCTCCCTTTCCAGATGAAATTTTGTCACTGGAGAAAATCAATACACCTTCTGGCATTTGGTAATTATTGACCTATTGAATGCTTTTTTTCTCTATACTAATTAATAAAATTGTTAACAAAACCAATTTGCTTTGACTCAGCCCCTTTATTATCCTACCTCAACTATCTGTATCAACTCTCTAGCATTTTACCATTATTAGGGTGTATTACCAAGGTTCTTCACATAAAAAACCAATTGGATACATAGAATATAGGAAGAGATTTATTATGAGGAATTAGCTCACACAATTTTGGAGGTTGAGAAGTCCCAAGATCTGCTACTTGCCAGCTGGAGACCCAGGAAAGCTGGTGGTGTGATTCTAGTCTACATCTGAAGACCTGAGAACCAGGGAGCCCATTGTGTAAATTTCATTCCAAGGGCAGAAGACTGATGTCTCAACTCAGCAGGCTGCCAGGTAGGAAACACAAAAGAACAAATTTCTCATTCCTTTGCCTTTTTGTTCTATTTTGTTCTTTTTGAAGGCTGTCAATAGATCAGATGAAGCCCACACACATTGGGGAAGGCAATCTACTTTATCAAGTCCACTGATTCAAATGCTAAGCTATCCAGAATCACCCTCACAGACACACCCCATAATAAGGTTTAATCTGGGCATTCCTTGGCCCATTCAAGTTGACACATAAATTTAATTATCATACAGGGATTAGCAAATTGTTTCTCTAAAGGCCCAGATAGTAAATATTTTGGGCTTTGTGGGCCACATAGAGTCTATCCTCCTTCTCCTTTTTCTATTCAATGTGAAAACCATTCTTTGTTCCCAGACTGAACAAGATTGGACTGTAAAACCCAGATTTGGCCCATAAATTATTGTTTGTCAACACTTCTAGTTCATAGGTAAGTGACCTAGTTAATACAACCACCAATTTCCACAGATAACTGGAATCTCAGAAAAGTTTAATAACTTGCCTACGTCACACAGAGAATAAATGTATTATCTTGGATTTTAAAAAGTTCTTATAAGATTCAAAAACTATTAATCTTTTCATTGCACTGATTCTTCTCAGATTTGATCCTTTTTACTGTTTTATTGTCACAAATGAGGAGTGATCCTACGTAATAATATAACTTGTTGACAAATTACTGTTTGAAAGACTATCTAACCATTGATTCCACTAAAACGGAAATCAATGCATTTGACCAACATTTTCATTATTATGCTAATTAGTTTAACAAATATTTATTGAAGATCTACCATGTGCAAAGCACTCTGCTAGGATCTGGAGACATAGTGACAAAAATTCTTCCCCCTCTCTTTTTTGTTCAAAGATTTTTCCCTTGATCAAATTCTCGTCAGGTTCTTTTGAGATTTTTTCAACTAGGCTTTGACTTTTTGATTTTTGTGTTAATCTCTGCATTGTCCAGTTTTAGCAAGAACACTGCTGTATCAGTTTAACCAGGATCCGCCATTCTCGTTGGGGTATTCTGGGGGTATACTTGACTGGGTCCTTCATCTTGCATCATCCCTCAGGTGATGTCTGATTACCATGATCTACATTCAGCAAGAATCCCAGTAGGACAGTTTAGCCAGAATTGCCCTTATGCCTGCTATTTCCTCTTAGTAATTTTCCATTTTATTGACTCCCCTCCATCTCTCACCCCACTCCTTTGCTATAAATTTCCATTTTCCTTGTTATATTTAGAGTTGAGTCCAATCACTCTGTCCTACTGTAAAACTCTATTGCTGTGCTCTCCAGCACTATCATGATAGTTCTCTTGAATAAATCTGCCTTACTATTCTTTAACAAGTATCATGAATAAGTTTTGTTTTAAAAATGGGTATCAGGCAAATTTTCTCTGTTCTTATAGAGATTACTATCCAGCAAACAAACTTTAAACAAATAGTTGAACAATAAAAGGAATGGAATCATGATATTACTCCAAAGAAGTCAAGTTGCTGTAGTGTTACTAGTAAATGACTTTTTTCCCAATAAGTCAACACTTAGTCAGGGGTGTGGTACATGGAAGTGAGAAGGGAGCTTGGTTAAGGGAGAGAAAGTTTAGCCATGTGATTTGTTGAACGTTACCTTACTACTACTTATTCTGTCCAGAAGTTCTCAGCTGGTTTTTTTTTTTTTAGTTATTTTTTTAAAATTATTTTTTATTTTTTATTATTTTAAAGAAAGAGAGAGTGTGAGGGTGGGAGAGTGCACAGAGGGAGAGAGAGAGAGAGAGAGAGAGAGAGAGGGGATCTAAGCAGGCTCCATGCTCAGTGCGGAGTCCAATGTGGGGCTTGATCCCACCACCCTGGGATCATGACCTGAGCTGAAGTCAAGAGTAGGATGCTCAACTGAATGAGCTACCCAGGTGCCCCTCAGCAGTTTTAATTAAAGAGTCATACCTCCCATAATAAATGGTAATGTTGGAAAGGGTGATTTTAATGTGATAATTGTACCCTTTAGTTCAGTGACTTTCTAATTTGGTGTGAGAGTTTACCAAAGTGCAGTGCTTATTAAACCTGCCAGTTTCAAGGCCTTCTTTCAGAACCTGATAAGACCTAGGAGAATGCATTTCTATCAAGCATTCCAGATGATTCTGAGGTAGGCAGTCCATGACTCACATTTCTGATAAATACTGCTTGAGACAGAAGGCAAAGGTGTTATATTGATCTTTGTTCCCTCAGCCTCCCAAGAAGGAATACAGCAGCTACCTTTAAAACTCTATTTTTAAAGAAGTTAAACCCACCTCAGACCTTTGTTAGGGACTCTTGTCCTTGGTAGTCTTACTTGCCTCTAGCTCTTATGTACTTCATTCCTCCTCATCCCCATCCTGACCTTCTGAGGTATCATTGAATTTTCTTGTTTGTAATTACTTTCTTGCTTAGATGATTTATGTTGTTTTTCTTATTTAGTCATTATTTTTGTTAAATACTGGCTTGCTCAAAATGTCACCTAAACAACTCATTGAGAAGGAAACACTGAATTTATCCTTACCATGGTTAGGGAGAGTACTGCATTGACAATGTCTTCACATCTTAGAGGGAGGACAAAGTTGGGATATTTATGAGAGTTTTGAAGTCCAGGTTAAGCCTGGACTTTCAGTGTAGGGGCTTGATTAGAAATGGGTTAAGAGTTACTGTGTAATATTTAAAAATTGGTAGATTTTGAGGTGATGGGTTGTAAATTTACCGAGGGCAGGACAAAGCTGATGTCCCAGCTCAACAGGAAGGAAAAGTTCCTTCTCACTCAGTCATTTTGTTCTATTCAGGTCTTCAATTGATTGGATAAGTTCCATCCATATTAAAGAGAACAGTTTGCTTACTCAGTCTACTGATTCAAATGTTAATCTCATCCAGAAACACCTCACAGACAATCCAGAATCAGGTATGACCAAATGTCTGGACACTCCATGGCCTAGTTAAGTTGACACATAAAATTACCCATCAAATGTGTTTTCTCCTTTGGGTAAGTAAAGTATTATTTCTTTGTCTTTGAAATTCAATAACTCAACTGGGTTTTATTAATTATTCTATGTCCATTTTCCCTTAAACAATTTAATCAAAGAGTCCCAGAAGCTGTTACTACTTATCCCATCCTCACCCTGTGACAGTCATCAAAAAGAAAAAAATGTATAGGAAACTTCTTGTCAACAAGAAAGACATTAATATCTATTGGAATGAGAGATATGCTAAATGTATATTTCCATAATTCTGTAATTTTTAACAAATAGTGTCTACTATGCATTTGCTAGACTCTTTTCTAGGTGACTTTGGCAGATAAAGTCTCTGCTGTCAAGTTGCATCTGATTTATGCATGATCCATGGTTAACTGCTCATATTTTTCGTATCATGGCTATAAGGTATGTGTAGTACTCATGTGTCTTATTCATGGGTGCTACTATCTTTTCATGTACTGGAGAAATTTTGTTGTTGTGTCCCACCTCTAATGGAAGAGTCAGGATGCAGATTAGTGGACATCCTTGCTGCTGCCACAGGCATGTGACATTGGCTTCAGCGATCATATGCAAAGTGTGGGACTTGATGTGGAAATGAGAAAAGAGGAAAAGGTGGTTTAAAGCAACAATCACTTAAATGTTTCTCATAATTCTGTCAAGAGTTTGGGCAAGGCACATGGGGATGGTTTGTTTAATCTCCACAGCGTCTGGAGCTCCAGCTGGGATGCTTGGGACGGCTGGGGGCTGGGATATTGAGGACGGCTTCTTCACTCATATCTCTGGCACTTGATGCTTCTTCATGCGACTTTTGCTCCAAATTGCATCTCATCCTCAGGGCCACTTTCTCTAGTTACTTAACCTTCTTACATGCCACCTCCGGGACCAAAGAGCATGAAGCAGAAGCTGCCGGACCTTCTTAAAGCCTAGGCTATGAAGTTCAAGATCATCATTTGCTCCAAATAATTTTCCTTTGATTTATAAATTATAATTTTCTTTTGAAAATAAATTTCCTTTGGATTTAATTTGTAAATGGTTTGGACTTTGAAAATGTAACTTAAAACAATCATAAGGCTATGTGTTGAGTTTTCTCCCCTATTTCTCCCAGTTTCAGGCAATCAATAGAAGAGTAACATTATAGCAGGTTTTCAGAAAACATTTGCTTATTTTCCACTGTTGATGTTAGACTCTAAAACATTCACAGTTTGGATATTATTGTAGATGTAAGCGTAGGTTTTTTCTGAAACCAAAAAATCATTCAAAAATCATTGTAAAAGGTACTATAAGAAGAATACACATGGTGGTTCAGAGAGCAACTTTGGAACTTGGCTGCCAAGTTCAAATCCGACTTACCTCTTACTGGCCATATGATGTGGAACATGTTACTTAGCCTGTCTGTGCCTTAAGTTCCTCAAATGTAAGGTCGAGATATTAACAGTTCCTCCCTTACTGAGTTATTGTGAAGGTTAAATGAATTCATACATGCAAAGCCCTTACTGTAACTAGTCTATACTAAATGCCCATCAATTTTAGCTGTTATTATTATTATACAAAACTATCAATTCAGTAGAATGTGGCAAAGGAGAAAAAGTGAAGACAAAAAAGAAAATGATAAAACTATGACTAGTGTGATAGTACATATGAAGATTCAGTAAATGTGTGTTGATTAATCTTCACTATTAAAGGAGAGATAATTAGATTGGGTAAACATTACAAAATCTAGCTATATGATGTATCCAAGAGTCAAATCTGGAATTAAACCACACAGAAAGATGAAAAAAATAAAAGGGTTATTAAAATACATATTAAGAAAACTATAATTAAAAGAAAGTTAGCAAAACAAATTAGTACAAAGTAGAAACCAAGACAAAAAGCATTAGTAGAGATAAAGGTTATCACAGAATAAAAAGGGAAGAATTTAGCAAGAAGATATAAAAATTATGAACTTCTGTGTACATAACATTGTCTCAAAATATAAAGCTGACACAATTACACAGTAAATCTGACAAATTCACAAATACGCTGGGAGGTTTTTAATAAACCTTATAAGGAATTGATAGATCAAGTAGATAAAAAAGTAATGATTTTGAATAAATAGCTTGATCTACACCCCAAAATAGAAAATATACATTCTTTTTAAGGATACATGAAACAGTAATAAACATTGGTCAGGTATTAGTTGTCAAAAGAAGTTCCAGTAAGGTTGGAACATGTCTTCTGAACACAGTACATTAAATTAGGAATCAAGAATAAAAAACTATTTAGAAAAACTCTATAGATTTATAAACCAAAAAAGTAATACTGCATAAGAAATTAAGGGGAAATCAAAATGAAAATTACAATCTATTTAGAATTGAGTGACAATGAATGTTCTATTCATCCAAGTTGCTAAGAAAAGTGCATAGAAGTTCATTTACAGCTCAATTTGAAAATAGCTCGAATTATTTAAGGAAGGACTTGAAAAGCTAAAGAAAATTGATGAAAGGAAATAAGAAAGATAAGAGAAATGAATAAAATAAGAAACAGAAACAGAGGATCAAGAAGTTTATTAAGATTTAGGCTGTATTTACAAAATTTGGTGTATGTGAAATGTTCTCTCATGACTGCTCTCTCATAGAGACAAAGAAGGAAGAGGCATTCATTCAAAGAGGAGAATTTTAGAATTTTTCAATGAACTTTTTCTCTGTTGTCATCTTATTTAACCACACAAATGTCTTCCTTTCCTTACTTTTTATTGTTAGTTTACATTAGAAGAAATAAAGAAATATTTTCCTCTTTGGAATTCACATGGTTTAGGAAATAAATGCATTTTCTAATGCATTTTCTCAAGTTTGCTCATCCCACTACAAATTCAAAGCAAAATATGTTAGACAAAATTAAATATAAATGTAGATATACATATTTAAGGGAAAAATAGTTACACATTCCTCACAGAGAAGTGGAGTAGAAAGTGTAAATGGCAAAAGCCAAATTCCTACCTAGTACGAGTTGAAACATACATGCAATATTTCAGACGTACATGTAAGAATTGGTGGAATGCACTCAATAAATCAGAAAAAAGTTTTCCTAAAATTTCAGGGCTCAGGTTTTGTTTAGTTGTACCTTAATATTTTGCAGCTACATCTGTCTTTTTAAGGAGTCTTGCCTTTTACATTATTCAGAATGATGCCATCTGTTTTATTATCAGGGAGGTTACTAATGGGAACTGTGTACAGACTGATTTCATCTATTTGCTATGCTAATAAATTCTAGGGAAGAAATTCTATTTTATTGAATTACTTACTTTTATGTAACTGGAATTGCTGTCATTTTCTCCTATGAAACCTCAATTGCCTTGTTCCGATTGCTCAAAATAGGTTGCTATAACAGGTAACCAAATGAGGTTTGCAGTCATAGAATATCCTGGTGTTCTTATTTAACACAATCATTTTGAACTTTAAATCAGATGGGCTCATTACTTTATTTCTTCAACATGCCTCATAGTTAAGGAAAAATTAGTATTAGTCTAGAATAAGAAGGTTTTATTGTTTCTCAACTCAAAACTTGTACTCTACTTCTTTTAATAGAATTATCTCTGATTTTGTGGTTTATAGATTTCCAATCTCATGAATTCATTGCATTGTCATTTTATTTTCAAGAACAAGCTGTGTACAGCTTGGATTACATTAGTATAAAATTTGCACTGCTAGTCATTGTTTTTAATTTTTTAAAATGTTTATTCTTTAAAAAAATTTTTTTAATGTTTATTTATTTCTGAGACAGAGAGAGACAGAGCATGAGTGGGGGAGGGGCAGAGAGAGAAGGAGACGCAGAACCTGAAGCAGGCTCCAGGCTCTGAGCTGTCAACAGACTGAGCCACCCAGGCATCCCTATGTTTATTCTTTTTTTGAGAGAGAGAGAGAGAGACAGAGAGAGAGAGAGAGAGAGAGAGAGAATCTGAAGCAGGCTCCAGGCTCTGAGCTGTCAGCCCAGAGCCTGATGCAGGGCTGGAACTCACAGACTGCGAGATGATGACCTGAGCCCAAGTCGGATGCTTAACTGACTGAGCCACCCAGGTGCCCCTAGTCATTGTTAAAAGGAAATGGAAAATATTAGTTTAGTTTAGTAGATATTTATTAAACATCTAATATGTGCTTGTTGTTGAGAGGAGAAGAAAACATAAAAAATGACTGCTTATGTCACTCAAAACTGACATGAGTAGAGTCATCAATCATTCAAAATAATGGTGCAAACGTTAAGTGCTATTTTGGACATTTTAACTTTTCTTTTGTCTGCCAGGAGAATTATCAACATAGAAAGAGTTTGGTTCATTCACACGAATGCTTGGTGAGCACTTTCCATATATTATGGAATATAACTGTGAATAACACAAAGTTTGTCTTGCCTGGACAATGCTGGGAGAAACTTTGTAAAGGGTTTTCGAGGGAACACAGTGTTCCACTAAAAGGCAATTTCTGAGATTGCAAAAAATGATTACTAACGTGGTACTCTTTTCCTCTACACTTAAAAGGACCCCAAGGGGAGGCCTGTGATGACAGGTATGTTCTGTCTTGTCTGCATTGCTCAATGAGAGAAACATGGTTAATTGATTTCTAGGCATTTCACATGATACTTATCAAATGCTGTCATTCAGACTCTCATCTTTTGCTTGAAAGAAAAGCACACTTGGTTTGGTGAGACCATGTAAAAATGAGACTGTAGCTAAAGAACAGTAAAACTTACCCTGTTTTTTAGGGCACATATTTTTTCTTCTTAAGAAAAAAAAAAGGCTGGTGAAACCAGGGAAAACATATATTAAATCAATATTCTCCTGTTAAACTAAATGCTACAAAATGAATATGCTATAAATACTTAGAATCTTCAAGGAAAAATAATGCAAACTGGTAAAAACTGGTGGAATTTCATTGCGTGTGATGGCTTTCTTGAATAGTATATATAAAAATATACAAGAAGATGTGCATATCCTCAGAGAATGTAAGTATCAGGTATAGCAGTTCTCAGTCTGTGCTGGGTAATTTGCCAAGTGCTTTACATATATTGCCCAAACATTAATTTAAGCATTACAGCAATGCTTAAGATAGGGCTTATCATTAGTGAGATTTTGTACATGAGAAAATTGATACTTGAAGAAGTAAGGTAATTATTACATTTCATAGAACTATAGGTGCCAAGACCTAGCTTTTAAACCAGATCTGCCTGATTCCAAAGCCTATTTTTTTCTTTTCTTTTTTTTTTTTTTTTAATCTTTTTTTTTTTAACATTTATTTATTTTTGAGACAGAGAGAGACAGAGCATGAACGGGGGAGGGGCAGAGAGAGAGGGAGACACAGAATCGGAAGCAGGCTCCAGGCTCTGAGGTGTCAGCCCAGAGCCCGACGCGGGCTCGAACTCACGGACCGCGAGATCATGACCTGAGCTGAAGTCGGACGCTCAACCGACTGAGACACCCAGGCGCCCCACAAAGCCTATTTTTTTTAAACCACGCTGCTATACTGTTTAAGTTTTTATTTATCCAGTTTGTAGTTTCCTTTTCTTTCTCCCAAACATTCCTGCTCCTATTTCATATACAGCCTTGCAGACTTTTGTAGTTCAAAATTTAAGACTTAGCCCTTTGTCTGCAAAACATTTACTGACCCTCGTTAATATTTATTGGTGCTGACCACTTTGGCCAGCCCTGTTTTCATTGAAGTGCATTAGTTACTACCATTACTTGAAAAGTGATTAAAATCAGTCTGAAGTCTATACATAGAGTCCTTGCAAAATATAATTAAAGCATCTATTGCATCTTTATGACATCAGAACATAAAATGTGTGAACTCTGTTTTTCCTCTTTTCCAACTCTGGTCTACCAGTTTTATTTTCTCTGCCCCATGTCTGAACACCTAATGCTCTTGTACTGCTTTCCAAAGATGTAGGATTTTGGAAAATTTCTGAGGTTTTCTGGAGAGCAAAAGTATTCAGCTGATGGTTCATAATCCAAATCTGATTTACAGAACTGGTATATCTACTTTGTCCATTATTTTTATGTTTTTTGAACCAATAGTTAAGACTCAGGAAATTTGATAGAAAACATCTGGATCCTAAACATAATCTGACAGCATGTTCTGGATCTGAACTTCTATAGGTAAGAATGCCTAGCTCTTGGTAGTACGTCCCCCTTTACATAGGGTAGGTTCTCTCCTATTTGCCAAACACAAACCCGCATAATTGGCCTTCCAAATCTAGACCAAATGCCAGTTGTCATTTACCATTGTGCCTGCACTGTTATTTTCTCACAGTAGAGAACTATTTCTCTGTACTATGTCTTAAAAGTGGGAAAATGAAAAATAGACCTAAAGGTCATTGTGCTTCAAGAAAAATGGAAGAAAATGCATTTTTCTCTAGCTGTCAAGAATATTAAGCAATTTTTAACAAGCAATCAAAATATGTGTCTTATACCAATATTTTTCACTAATTTGTGTTACCGCTCTGGTGACAGAGTTTACGACTTTGGCTTTGGAGTAGTCACAGACTTTGTAGAATTAATTAAAAAGAACAAGGACTCAAGTTCCCAAAATTCTCTTGGATTCAGTCTAATTCCTTTAGGGTCACCCGCATTTCTTTGAAGTTTTTCACATAAAACTCATGAATTTAATTGAATCACTGAACAAATTCATTTGTGAAGAATTATGTGCAAAAGTAGGCCCTTCCATTGTTACTTTATCTTTAAAAAGTTTATGTATTTTTCTTTTGAATTTAATAAGATAAATAAGATAAGATAAATTTTACCTTTATTATATAGCAGGGTATTGATTTAGTTATAAATCAGTTGATTTATCCTTTATCCTTGTCCTTTATTCTTTATCCTTTATGCAGTATCCTTTACTAACTATGTAGTTCTCCTTTACTAACAGAAGATGTAGTTTTTTGAAGCATCGATGAAACTGAAAAATACTCATCTTCCGGACTTCTTTGCAGCTTGGAGTAGCTCTATGAGATATATGTAGAATTCAACTAGATGGGGCTTCTGAGAAAGACTTCTAAAAATTTTTTTGGTTAATAGCACAGCCTCAGTTGGCACGCTTCTTCTTCTTCTTCTTCTTCTTCTTCTTCTTCTTCTTCTCCTTCTCCTTTTTCTTTTTTTATTTTTTTTGGTACTTTACCTTAAATTTACTTCCTGCCTAAAATACATATGCAGGTCCTGAAGATGGAGCAGCCATTTTGTGATAATAAGAACTGAAGCCAAATGCTCAAGTTAAGTGGGAAAAAGAGTGAACCTGAGTCTTTTAGTTCACCTATTCTCTCCTCTGCCTCTTCAATCCGAGCCGTCGTGGTTTCCATTTTGTTTTGCATTTCGTTTAAAGCGTTTTTCAGCTCCTCGTGACTGTGCCTTAGTCCCTTGATCTCTGTAGCAAGAGATTCTCTGCTGTCCTGTATACTGTTTTCAAGCCCAGCGATTAATTTTATGACTATTATTCTAAATTCACTTTCTGTTATATTATTTAAATCCTTTTTGATCAGTTCATTAGCTGTTGTTATTTCCTGGAGATTCTTCTGAGGGGAATTCTTCCGTTTGGTCATTTTGGACAGTCCCTGGAGTGGTGAGGACCCGCAGGGCACTTCCCCCGTGCTGTGGTGTATAACTGGAGTTGGTGGGCGGGGCCGCAGTCCGACCTGATGTCTGCCCCCAGCCCACCGCTGGGGCCACAGTCAGACTGGTGTGTGCCTTCTCTTCCCCTCTCCTAGGGGCGGGATTCACTGTGGGGTGGTGTGGCCCGTCTGGTCTACTTGCACACTGCCAGGCTTGTGGTGCTGGGGAGCTGGCGTATTAGCTGGGGTGGGTAGGCAAGGTGCATGGGGGCGGGAGGGGCAGGCTTAGCTCGCTTCTCCTTAGGTGATCCACTTCAGGAGGGGCCCTGTGGCAGCGGGAGGGAGTCAGATCCGCTGACGGAGGTTTGGCTCCGCAGAAGCACAGAGTTGGGTGTTTGC
Organism: Neofelis nebulosa; assembly: GCF_028018385.1. NCBI lineage: Eukaryota > Metazoa > Chordata > Mammalia > Carnivora > Felidae > Neofelis > Neofelis nebulosa. The sequence continues at coordinate 163,766,326 of NC_080783.1, read as the reverse complement.
GCGGAGCGAGCAAGTTCCCTGGCAGGAACTGGTTCTCTTTGGGATTTTGGCTGGGGGATGGGCGGGGGAGATGGCGCTGGCGAGCGCCTTTGTTCCCCGCCAAGCTGAGCTCTGCCGTCCGGGGGCTCAGCAGCTCTCCCTCCCTTTGTCCTCCAGCCTTCCCGCTTTCTGAGCAGAGCTGTTAACTTCTGACCTCCCAGACGCTAAGTCGCGCTTGCTGTCGGAACACAGTCTGTCCGGCCCCTCCGCTTTTGCCAGCCGGACTCGGGGGCTCTGCTTGGCCGGCGAGCCGCCCCTCCGCCCCAGCTCCCTCCCGCCAGTCCGTGGAGCGCGCACCGCCTCGCCGCCCTTCCTACCCTCTTCCGTGGGCCTCTCGTCTGCGCTTGGCTCCGGAGACTCCGTTCTGCTAATCCTCTGGCGGTTTTCTGGGTTCTTTAGGCAGGTGTAGGCGGAATCTAAGTGATCAGCAGGACGCGCGGTGAGCCCAGCGTCCTCCTACGCCGCCATCTTCCGGACTATTCCCAACCTGAGTCTTTTATAGTTTTATGGAGTTGCCATGGCAGACTTGGTCTATCTACTTTCATACTGCTAGTTATTGAGAAAAATAGTCTTCTATTTAGTTAAACTTCTGTAATTAAGTTTCTGATTGTATGCATTCAAATACAATGTGTAACCAATAAAGCATCTGAAACCTGGAAGAGATTGCTATAAATACAAATCCTAAAATACAGTGGGGATGGGACTTTGGGGAAAAAAATCCCAACAGAGACAACCTAAGTCTAGATTTGACTTATCTGCAAACTAGTGTTTGCCTGGGACTATTTCAGTCTTAAAATGGAAAGCTCTGCATTCTAGGAGCCCTCTTAGTCTTAGGCAAACCAGATGGTGGGCCACTTTACTGCAAACAAAGGTAGAAGGAAGTCCATCTTTGATATGGGAGATACTCTTTATCTCAGCCTGCAATCTATATTGACTGATAGGATAAAAATGCCAACTGCTTCTATGTCTATCACCAAAGCCAATGCAAGCATCATACTGAGGCCCTACTTCTCTTCTAAGTTCAGGTCTCTCCTAAGACATCCTAAGAAACTGTCTACACAAGATCTTTGATTATGATTGCTTTATAAAGAACTGAACAGAAGCAATACTTATTTTTTGAGTGAATTCTACTGCCAAAGATACACAAACTTAACAAGCAACAGACTACAATTACTCAACTTCTAAGGTTATCAGTAGACCTTCCAAACATACATAAGATACAAGGGGGTATCTTGTATCTTCTGCAACTCCAGGAAAGACATTCTCTATAATGTTCACCTCATTTATAGCCCTGGAGGGTGACAGATGAAGAGAATGCCCCCCTTGGAAAAGAATTAAACTCTGTGAATGGCCATGGATAGGGAGAAGATCTAGAGCTGTGCTATCAATGAAGTGACTGTAGTCATTACCAAAATTGAGATGTGCTATAAATGTAGATTATACATTAGGTCCCAAAGACTTAGTATGTAAAAAGAATATAAAATATCTAATTAATACTTCTTCATGTTGATTATAAGTTGAAGTAAGATTTTGGATATATTGGATTAAATGAAACTAATTTTCCCTGATTTTTCTGAGCGATGTCAGGAAGATGGTGGAATAGGTGGTCCCAGCCTATCTTTATGAGAAGTCAAGAATCTAATTAAGAAGTTGCAGCACCTCAGACAAACATAAAACTGAAAACAGCTGCACTGAAATGGGTAAGAAGGGCAATTTCATTTTATCTGTGTTAGCACCCCCTCCCCCAAACTGGCACAGCTCAGTGCCAAGAGAGGTGAGATCAACCTGTGACTTCTCAGTTGTGTGTTGAGGGTGAGGAGAGTGAAGCATGCACTTGACCTCCCTCTCTTTTAGTTGCACCCCAAAGGACTGGTTTTCTATTTTACCTCTCGCTGAGTGCTGAAATAACTGACATTGTCTGGATGCCTTGAACAGGTACGAGAAAGGAAAAAGGGAGGGAATCTCTGTGAGGCCAGCATAGATCTGCAAGATTGGGAAAAGGCACAGAACTGAGGCTTCTCCCCGGGTAGAGAAGGAAAGGAGTGGAGTGTGCCTCCAATGTCCCTAGTGTTTCAGTGCATTTCCTGAAGGCCTGGTTTTTGTCCTGCCTTGGAGAGCTGAAGATACTGGCACTTCTGGGCTTTTGAGGCAGCTAAGAACCAAGTAAAGTGGGCAGGTGGCTTTCTGTATCTGGCCCAGCTCTGAGAGATTGGGAAAAGACTCAGAACTGAGGGAGAGAAATAGAACATGTCTCTAACATCTCCAGTGCTTTAGTGCACTCCCTGGAGGCCAGTTACTTTTGATTGTTCACAATAAATGCCAAAGGAACCAATATAGTCAGACGCCAGAGGGAGCAAGAATCTAGCTAGATTGATTGGTGAAAGTCTTTCCCAGTCAAAGCCAGTTCAAAAAGTCTGGTAAAAGTGATGGTTTCTTCAAATGTGCAGATATCAACCTAAGGCTACTGGAACATGAAGAATTAGGAAAACATGATACATCCTAAGGAATAAAATAAATCTCTAGCAATTGACCTTAAAGAAATGGAGATAGGGGCGCCTGGGTGGCGCAGTCGGTTAAGCGGCCGACTTCAGCCAGGTCACGATCTCGCGGTCCATGAGTTCGAGCCCCGCGTCGGGCTCTGTGCTGACAGCTCGGAGCCTGGAGCCTGTTTCCGATTCTGTGTCTCCCTCTCTCTCTGCCCCTCCCCCGTTCATGCTCTGTCTCTCTCTGTCCCAAAAATAAATAAAAAACGTTGAAAAAAAATTAAAAAAAAAAAAAGAAATGGAGATATATGAATCTCCTGATAAAGAATTAAAAATAATCATTTTAAAGAAGCAGTCTGAGTCCCTTGGGGCTGATATAATAAAGTACCACAGACTGAGTAGCTTACAACAGAAATTTGTTTCTTATAGTTCTGGAGGCTGGAAGTCCAAGATCAGGGTACCAGCATGTTTGGGTGAAGGTTCTCTTCTGGGTTGCAGACTTCTCATGGTATCCTCACATGGGGAAGGGGCTAGGAAGCTCTGTGGGGTCTCTTCTACAAGAACACTAATCCCATTCATGAGGGCTACCCCTTCAAGACCTGATCAGTTCCCAAAGGCCCCACCTACTAATATCATCACCTTTGGAAGTTAGGATTTCAAGATTCAAATTTGGGGTGGGGGTAGGGCACAAACACTCCTCAATCAAAGGACATAGAATGGCTGATGAATTTAAAAAATAACATCTAATTATATGCTGTCTATAAGAGACTCACTTTATTTTATTTTTATTTTTTTAATGTTTCTTTACTTCTGAGACAGAGAGAGAGAGAGGGATAGAGAGAGAGAGAGAGAGAGAGAGAGAGAGCACAAGCGGAGAAGGAACAGAGAGAGAGGGAGACCTAGAATCCAAAGTAGGCTCCAGGCTCTGAACTGTCAGCACAGAGCCTGATGCAGAAGTTGAACTCATCAACTGCGAAATCATGACCTGAGCTGAAGTTGGACACTTAACTGAGTGAGCCACCAGGTGCCCTGAGACTCACTTTAGATTTAAGGACACATAAGGCTAAAAGTAAAAAGTTTGAAAGGGATATTCCATTGGAATGATAACCAAAAGAAAGCAGGGTGGCTGTACTTATATTAGACAAAACTGTCTTTAAGTTAAAAGCTGTCACAAAAAATCATTATATAATGATAAAATGGTCAATTCATCAGGAATATATCATAATTATAAACATATACGGACCCAACATCAGACCACCTAAATATATAAAACAAAAATAAATTGACAGATCTGAAGGGAGACATTATAGCAATTCAGTAATAGTAGGACACTTCGATATCCTACTTTCAATACAGGGCAGAACATTCAAACAGGAAATCAATAAGGGGACAGTGGACTTCCACAACACTATAGACCAAAGGAACCTAACACACATATACAAAACATGGTAACCAACAAGAGAATACGTGTTCTTTTTAAGCACATGCAGAATATATTTCAGAATAAATCACAGGTTAGGTCACAAAACAAATTTTAAGAAGGTTGAAATTATACTAAATATCTTTTCTGACTACAGTGGAATGAAACTAGAAATTAATAAAGAAGGAACACTGGAAAAGCCACAGATATTAAAAACACACTCTTGACAATCTATTTGCTCAAAGAAGAAATCAAAAGAAAAACTAGACATTACACAATATCTCAGATAAACGAAAATAAAAACACAACATACCAAAACTTTTGGGATGTAGCAAAAACAGTACTAAGAGGAACATTTATAGTGATAAATGCCTACATTTATAAGAAGAAAGATTTCAAATAACAGTATAACTTTATACCTCAAGTTTCTAGAAAAAGAACAAATTAAGCCCAAAGTTATCAGAAGGAAGAAAATAATAAATATCAGAGTGGAAATAAATGAAATAGAGAATAGAAACCTAGAAATACACTGATGAAACTAAGAGCTGATTTTTGGAAAAGGTAAACAAAACTGACAAAACCTTAGCTATACTATTTAAGAAAAAGGAGAGAAGATTCAAAATCAGAAATGAAAGAGGAGACATTACAATTTAAGTCAGAGTTTAAAAAAAAGGATCATAATAAACAATTATACACAATTATGTACCAATAAATTGGATGACCTAGAAGAAATGAATAAATTCTCAGAAACATATAACCTACCAAGACTGAACTCTACAGGAAACAGAAAACCTGAGCAGACTAATAACAAATAAGTAGTTTGAATCAGTAATAAAAAACATTCTAAAAAGAAAACCCCAGGATCAGATGGCTTCACTGGTGAATTACACCAAACATTTTAAGAAATGACACCAATTCTTATCAATCTCTTCCAAAAAATTGAAGAAGAAAGTACAGTTTCAAACTCATTTTATGAGGCCAGCATTACTAATGCCAAAGCTTCACAAAGACACCACATGAGAAGAAAACTCTAGGCCAATATTTCCGATGAAGATAGATGCAAAAATTGCAAATGAAACAATAGAGAACCAAATTCAACAGCACATTAAAAGGATCATACACTATGATCAAGTGGTATTTATCCCTGGGAGGAAAGGATGGTTCAACATAGGAAAATAAATTAATTTCATACACCATATTAACTGAAAGATAAAAGTCTCCTGGTCCCCTCAATAGATACAGAAAAATCATTTGTCAAAATTCAACATCCTTTCACGATACAAACTGTCCACGGTATAGTTTTAAAAGTAATTTACCACAATGTCATAAAAGTCAAATGTGGAAAGCCCACAACTAACATTATACTCAACAGTGAATAACTGAAAGCTTTTCCTCCAAAATCAGAAAGAAGACAAGAATGCACACTTTCACCACTTTTATTCGATATAGTACTGAAAGTCCTTATTGGAGCAATTAGGCAAGAAAAAGATATAAAAGTCACAAAAATCAGAAAGGAAAAAGTAAAATTTTCTTTGTTTGCAGATAACATGAACCTATATGTAGAAAACCCTAAACGCTACAGAATAAAAGCTATTCAAAATAAACAAATTTAGTATAGTTGTAGGCTACAAAAATCAACATACAAAAATGCTTCATTTCTATACATCAACAATGAACTATCTAAAAGTGAAATTAAGAAAATAATCTTTCACAATAACTTCAAAAATAACAAAATACTTTAAACTTAACCAAGAAAGTAGAAGACTTGTGTACTGAAAACTATAAAACACTGCTGAATGAAATTAAAGACACAAATAAATGGAAAGGCATCTTATGTTTACAGACTGGAAGACTTAATATTGTCCAAATGTCCGTACTACCCAAAGTGATCTACAGATTCAATGTGACTCTTATCAAAATTTTATGTATGGATGGATGTGTTTATTTATTTAAAGTTTATTTATTCTGAGAGAGAGAGAGCTAGAGAGAGCAGTGAGGGACAGAGAGAGAGGGAGAGAGTGAATCCCAAGCAGGCTCTGCTCTAGCAGTGTGGCTGAAATCAAGAGTCAGGTGTTCAATCGACTGAGCCACCCAGGCGCCCCAACAATGGCATTTTTAACAGAAATAGAAAAAGAAATCCTAAAATCCGTATGGAATCACTTGGGATCATATGGAATGACTTCAAAGAGCCAAAGAAATCTTAAGAAGGTTAAAACTGGAGGCATCACACTTCCTCATTTCAAAATATATTACAAAGCTGCAGTAGCTAAAACAGTATGGTGTTGCCATAAAGATAGACATTTAGACCACTGGAGGGGCACCTGGGTGGCTCAGTCAGTTAAGCCTCTGACTTCAGCTCAGGTCATGATCTCGTGGTTTGTGAGTTTGAGCCACTGCGAGTTTGAGCCCCACATCGGGCTCTGTGCTGACAGCTCGGAGCCTGGAGCCTGTTTGGATTCTGTGTCTCCCCCTTTCTCTGCTCCTACCCTGTTCATGCTCTGTCTGTCAATAACAAACGTTAAAAAATTAAAAATAAATAAAATAGACCACTGGAACATTTTAGAGACCCCAGAAATAAATTCATGCATATACATTCTTGATCTTTGACAAAGGAGTCAATAATATACAATGGGAAAAGGATAGTATCTTCAACAAATGGTGCTCAGAAAACTGTATATCCACATAAAATAATGAAATTGGATTCTTACCTTACATCATACACAAAAGTAAACTCAGAATGAATTAAAGATTTAAACGTAAGACCAGAAACTTGAAAGCTGTCAGAAGAATACTTATGGAACAAGCTTTTTAACATTGTCTTGTCAGAGATTTCTTGGATATGACATCAAAACACAAGTAACAAAAAGAAAAATAAAGTGTGACTACATCAACTACAATACTTCTGTGCAGCAAAAGAAACAATCAACAAAATAAAAAGGCAATTTATGGATTCGGAGAAATGTTTGCAAATCATATATCTTATGATAAGGAGTTAATATCCAATATAAACAAGGACTTCCCGCAACTCAACAGCAAAAAGCAAAAAACAGAAAACTCACAAATAACCTGATTTAAAAATGGGCAAAGGAATTGAACAGACATTTTTCCAAAAAAGATATACAAATGACCAATGGGTAATGAAAAGATGCTCAGCGCCACTAATCATCGGGGAAATGCAAAGCAAAACCACAATGAAGTATCTCCTCACCCAAGGTACAAGGGCCATTACGTATAAAAAAGGTAAGTGTTGACAAGGATGTGAATAAATGGGTACATTTCTACACTGTTGGTGGGAATGCCAACTGGTACAAACACCATAGAACACTGTATGGAGGTTCCTCAAAAAACTGAATGTAGAATTATCATATGACCCAGAAATCTATCTTCTGGGTATACATTCAAAAGACTTGACCCAACTATATTGTCTATAAGGAACTCACTTAAAAGGTAAAAAGATTGTGTGCTAATATAAATCAGAAGTGTTGTCTGGAAGTAGAGCAGCAATCTTGTGGTCATAAGGTTAAAGCCACTTGTTAAAGTGGGTCGACCAGAGATCAGCAAGGAACCTGGGTCTTGGATGACTTTCTTAAGCACTGCACCAGCCCTGGACTTTGTGCCTCTAGTCTTCTTGTTATGTGATAAAAATAAACCCCTACTTGGGTAGATCCACGATAATTGTAACATATGACTGCAAGTAATATAACTGATACTGAAGGAAACTAACATTCACAGATGGTTCTCTAGAAGGAGCTTCACATATATTATTTTATTTAACCCTTATAACAGCATTTCAAAAATAAGGAAACTAAGACTCAGAATTTAAGTAACTAGCCTAGGGTTACACAGATGGTATATAGAGGTGCTTAGATATGAAACCTGGTCTTTAACATTCCATCATATCATTATCATTATCATCACCATCATTATAGGGTTTTAGCATTATTTGTTTGTTTCATTAACATGTTTACACTTGAAGTGTTTTACCAAGATGAGAATAATTCTTAACATAATTTTCAGTGAACATAAATGCCTGTTGATACTTGTATGTATTTTAAAAGTGTTAGGCAACAAATAAGCCCTTTTACCTGAAAACTGAAGTCAGAATAAGGTTAGGTGTATTGATTTGAACTTCATGCATAGTTTTGCGTGTGTGAGGGTTTTTTTTTTGTTTGTTTTTTCATTGTAAGAAAAATAAATCTCTGTCTTTTTAAAAATTTGCTCTGTATAACTGGTTACCAAGATATCATGATGCTAAGCACAAGAAATGTGCAATTGGGAAAGAATTGGAGAGATTAGATTAGAAGTAAGGGATGTGCATTTACTCAAGGAGAAATATATCTTGAAGGCTAATAAAGAAGATATTACAGGCTATATTTACGTACTATTTGTCATGGATGGATGAATCCAAATGATTTTGTACTATCAAGATAGCTTATATCTTGATATAAGCTTATATCTTCCAAGTTTCTGGAAGGTATTAAACTCAGAATCATGTTTTTGTTGTTGCTATTGTTGTTTTGCAAATCACCTTTGTCCTAAACTTTTAAAATTATGTCTGATTTGAAGGAAATATCAACCATCTGTTTCTGGTTTATTTCCACTTTACTAGTCAACTAACTATTTTATTAGCAACATCATCTCTGAAATAGAGTGCTTCAGGAGCAGCTAAATTCAGTTTTCTTTTAGCTTTCTTAAGGAAAAGCATTGGAAATCGAGTCCAAAAGCCCTAAATCCAAAGTTGAATTGGTATGTATGGGCATCTCTTCAAGTTAGCCACTATGTGAAATTGATATAAACTGGGGTCATTCTTCTAGTAAATTCTTCTTTCCATAAGATTGCAATACTTTCTCAGTAGAATTGAGGAATTTAATTTTTATTAAACTCTGGAAGATTTTTCAGAGTTGCTTCAATTATGGAGTCTCAACAAGGGGTTGGAGTGTTTGGGGAATAAGAAAACTATAGTAGTTATATTTTCAACCCTCAAATAACATCAAGATCCATTGGATAGGTCAGGCATAAATGAATTGGAGGATGAGAAAGGTGTTACTGGTCTGGCAACAAGAGCTATAAATGTCTTTTGGGTTTATCAGTGGGGAGATATTTGTTAGGGCCACTGGAGATGTGTGTGTGATGTGTGTGTGTGTGTGTGTGTGTGTGTGTGTGTGTGTGTGTGTGATTAGGACTTAAGAGATTATTAGAAGATTTATATATGAATGAAAAGAAGGGCAGAAATGGGGGACAACAACAGTAGAGAGCATTTCATAGATCATTACAATATTACTATGATACAGGAATACCATAGATATTGGGGAAAAAGGTTCATATTATACAAAGCAGGTTTGTGAAAGATTTGTGTAGGGGAAGTAAAATTTTACTCAACACTTTGTCTCAGAAGCTTTACCTGGGGATTTGTTACTGATTTATGTCAAGTTCTCTTTTATTTTTTTATTCGTATCTGTTTATCTTTTTGAGAGAGGGGGAGAGCGAGAGAGAGAATCTTAAGCAGACTTCATACCCAGAGCCGAACCCAAAGTGGGACTCAATCTCATAACCGTTATATCATGACCTGAGCTGAAATCAAGAGTTGGACGCTTAACTGACTGAGGTACCCAGGAATTCAAGCTCTATTTTAAATCATATAATTTTTCTCTCTTTTGTTCTTGTCACCTTCAGTTCCTTTATGGACTTAACTAAATAAGTAACTTCTTTAGCATGTCCAGGTTTGGTAGAAACTTTAAAATTAACTTAACCTTTCGCTTATCTAAATAAATATTTACTGTTACCAAACACCTTCCCCACCCCCACCCTCCAATAATTTAGTCTTTGGAATTGCTGCTTGGTTGTTATAAAAACTGATTATTTTTTTCTAGAAGAAAAAGCTTCACAGAAGACTGTAAATTTTCTAGTTTTCTAGTTTCACTTAACATTTTTATTTTCAAAATATATTGGGATAAAGATGGACCCCTTAAGTTACAGTTTTGAAAGAATGCAGAGAGATTTGGAAAATACACAATATTAAAGTTCTTCAGGCTCTGAGTAATATGGTATAGGCACTAATTTTGCAAGTAAAATTGACACTCTTGTAAATAAAATTTCTTTTATCCACTTATAGAGAGGAAATTGCCAATTCAATTCAAGTTGAAATTGCCAATTCCTGTGTCTGCAAAGTAGTAATAGTCACCAGAGGGTAGAGTGAGGTGGAGAATAGTTTCCATTATTTATATGACTTTCAGTTGTTTAGCTAGATGTAATTTCTAAAAATCTCTTTGCTGTAGAAATAATGTCAGGTGGACTCCATCATGATTTCAATCTCACTGCAGTTCTGGGAATCCATCAATAATGAGAGCTGAAAAATTCAGGAGACTCTGGCAAGGAATATAAAAGAACACATAATTTTCCCTTTTTTCCCCCTAAATGATGAATCACAGTAAATGTATCCTTAAAATTGATTGTTTTAGATATGCAGGCCTAGGAAGTGCAGATTTCAGGCCATGAAGTACAAGAACAAATAAAAAAATTTCTTATTTTTTTTATACCAATTCAGATTTTGAACCCCTATACTGCCTGCTGGTGAAGACCAAATCTTAATTTAATCATTTCTGGGGTACTGTCCCTCCTACATATTTCTCCTGTATTGTATCTAAGTTCTAGAGGAGTTATGGGGGCTCTGGGAGTGTTTTTCTCATCCTTGGTTATTGTCATCTATCCACTATGATTATTAGCTGAGATCTACGTTAATTTTCTCACTTTTAGTAATCAGTACATCTGTGTCACTTTTTTAAATTTAAATTTTTGTTAGTTAACATACAGTGCAATATTGGTTTCAGGTGTAGAATTCAGTTATTCATCATTTACATACAACACTCATCATAACAAGTGCCCTCCTTAGTACCCATCACCCATCTAGCCCATCTCCCACCTATCTCCTGTCAACCCATAGTTTGTTCTCTATCATTAAGAGGCTCCTGTGGTTTGTTTCCCTCTCTTACCTTCCTCCATCTTCTTTATTCACTCATCAGTCAATGGACATTTGGGCTCTTTTCATAGTTTAGTTATTGTTGATAGTGCTGCTATAAACATTGGGGTGCATGTACCCCTTCAAATCTGTATTTTTGTATCCTTTGGGTAAATACCTAATAGTGCAATTGCTGGACCATAGGGTAATTCTGTTTTCATGTGTGTCACTTATGTGTTCATTGAGACATATGTGTCTGAATCACATGGCCTCTGAGCCCCATGTAGTATATAAGAAACCTCTGGTTCTGCTCCTGGACCACAGTGATGAACAGGGAATGTCTCCAACTTGACAAACCTTGCAAATATTCTGTCTACTACTCTCCTACTATGCTGAAGAAGGAGAACATAGCTGTCAAATCTTCTCAGAGAATACAGACCCCCTCTCCTCTCAGATTCCAGGGTTCCTCTGCTTCCAACTCCCAAGACTCCAAGGGCTCGTTTTTAGGGGACGAAAGCATATAGCCTTCTTCCTTTCACTGTCTCTTTTCTTCTTCCTCTCCCTGTCCCACACACCCCACTGTCAAAGGGAGTCTTTATGTAGTCTGGACTTTTCCTTTATTCTTTTTAATTTATTAGGTAAAGCATACATTTAGTTTATTAAGAGATTTTTTAATTACACATTTTTTATTGAAGTACAATGAACGTACAGTGTTTTTTTCAATTTTGTTAATTAGCAAAATAGTATTTGATCTCTTTTTGATGTGACTTAAGTTTTACAAAACATTTTCATTCATTTATTTTCACAGTGATGAAATTATGTAAAGGGCCTAAGGAAAATCTAGAAACACTTTTGAGAGTGAAGTATAGGGAACAGTTTTGGTTTAGTTTTTGTTTTTCTTTCTTTTTTTTCTCCCCTCTATCTCTTTCTTCTTTCTTTTCTTTTCTTTCTTTCTTTCTTTCCTTCTTTCTTTCTTTCTTTCTTTCTTTCTTTCTTTCTTTCTTTCTTTCTTTCTTTCTTTTTCTCTTTCCTTCTTTTTGTTATTTATTTTTAATTTATATCCAAGTTAGTTAGCATATAGTGCAATGATGCTTTCAAGAGTAGAATCCAGTGATTCATACCCTACATGTAACACCCAGTGCTCATTCCTATAAGTGTCCTCCTTAATGCCCCTTGACCATTTGGTCTATTCCCCCACCGACAACCCCTTCAGTGACTCTCAGTTTGTTTTCTATATTTAAGAGTCTCTTATGTTCCCCCCTCCCTGTTTTTATATTATTTTTGCTTCTTTTCCCTTATGTTCATCTGTTTTGTATCTTAAATTACACATAGGAGTGAAGTCATATGATATTTGTTTTTCTCTAATTTCACTTAGCATAATACACTCTAGTTCCACCCATGTTGTTGCAAATGGCAATATTTTATTCCTTTTGATTGACAAGTAATACTCCATTGTATATATATACCACATCTTCTTTATCTATTCATCTGTTGATAGACATTTGGATTCTTTGCATACTTTGGCTATTGTTGATAGTGCTGCTATAAACATTGGAGTGCATGTGCCCCTTCGAAACAGCACACCTGCATCCTTTGGATAAATACCTAGCAGTGCAATTGGTGGGTCGCAGGGTATGAGCATACAGTGTTATATTAGTTTCAAGTGGACAATATAATGATTTAACAATTTTATACATTACTCAATACTCATCAAGATAAGTGTACTTTTATTTTATTTTTTTTCAACGTTTTTTATTTATTTTTGGGACAGAGAGAGACAGAGCATGAACGGGGAAGGGGCAGAGAGAGAGGGAGACACACAGAATTGGAAACAGGCTCCAGGCTCCGAGCCATCAGCCCAGAGCCTGACGCGGGGCTCGAACTCACAGACCGCGAGATCGTGACCTGGCTGAAGTCGGACGCTTAACCGACTGCGCCACCCAGGCGCCCCAAGATAAGTGTACTTTTAATTGCCTATTATCTATTTCATTCATCTCCCTAAGCCACCAACTCTCTAGCAACCATCTGTATTTAAGAGTCTGGGGTTTTTTTGTTTGCCTCTTTTTTCTTTGTTAATTTGTTTTATTTCTTTTTTTTTTTTTTTTTAACTATTTAAGCTTTCAAATTTATTGTATGCACAGCATTGTTAATAACAGCAATGACAATTACAACTGTCTGAGCGGGTATCAGGTACAATGTGCGTCTTTTACATACATTGCTATTTAATCCTTACAATGACCTCTTGAGATAGACATAATTCCAGTTCACAAGTGAAATTTAAAATGTTTCAGGAACACAACCATGAATACTCAGTAAATATTGGTCAAGAAATAAAACGCTGCCACTATATTAGAACATTTCATGTGTGCTCAATCAGTCTTCTATCCCTTAAAGTAACCATTATCCTTACTTCTAGCATTATGGATTATTCTGCCTCTTTCAAATTTAATGTAAATGAAATCATACAAAATGTTTTATTTGGTATCTGGTGTCTTTCACTCAGTATTGTTGTGGAATTCATGTTGTGTGTAGTTGTTATCTGTTCATTTGCAATGTTGTATAATTCTCCATTGTATGAATATGCCATATTTATTTAACTGCTGTAGTGTCAGTGGACATTTTTGTCATTTCCAATGTTTTACTATCCTGCATATTACTGACATAAAGTATCCTTGTACCTAGCTCTCAGAGTACATGTGCACACAATGTCGTACTATATTCACCACTTTAGAGTAGAATCGTTAGATCATAGAAATGGACATCTTCCACTCTAGTAGATAAAGCTGCACTGTTTCTCTGAGTGGTTGCCTTTTTCATTTGTTTTATTTCTTAAATCCCATATATGAGTGAAATCATATGGTATTTGTCTTTCTCTGATGGACTTATTTCACTTAGCGCTGTAGTCTCTAGATCTATCCATGTCGTTGCAACTGGCAAGATTTTATTCTTTTTTAAGGCTCTGTACTATTCCATCATATATACATACCACATCATGCATTTTATATTTTTCAAGTTTATTTTGTCAGAGAGAGAGAGAGAGAGAGAGAGAGAGAGCAGGGGAGGGACAAAGGGAGAAAGACAACCCCAAGTGGGCTCTGAGCTGTCAGTGCAGAGCCTGACATGGGGCTTGATTCCAGGAACTGTGAGATTATGACCTGAGCTGAAACCAGTCACTCAACCAATTGAGCCTCCCAGGTGCCCCAAGAATAATTTTTGAGTGGCACCAAATTATTAACTATTCTAGGATGTATAAATATCTTGGTCTTGCCCTGGAAAGAATAATGACCATGGAGAGAAAGAGAAGTGAATATATTTGGCACATTTATCAAGGAACAGTTGGGGTGCATGAGTGGCTTAGTGGATTAAGTGTAGGACTCTTGATTTCAGCTCTAGGTCATGCTCTCATGGTTTGTGGGCTCGAGCTCTATGTGGGCTCCATGCTGACAATGTGGAACCTGCTTGGGGTTCTCTCTCTGTCCCTCTCTCACTACTCCTTTCCCACTCATGCTCTCTGTCTCTCTCAAAATAAGTAAATAAACTTTAAAAATAAAAACCAATTGATGTGGTGATGAATTAAGAGGGAGGCTAGATGCAAAGGAGATGTAGGTGTCTTGGATGACTTCTAGATTTATTTCTGTATTAAAATGTGAGACATACTGCTATTGAAAGATAAACTGAGGCATGTTTAACATGAGTTAAACAAGAGTTTAACTTGTTTTAAACTTATTTCATTTTATATTTTTCAAGTTTATTTTGTCAGAGAGAGAGAGAGAGAGAGAGAGAGAGAGAGCAGGGGAGGGACAAAGGGAGAAAGACAACCCCAAGTGGGCTCTGAGCTGTCAGTGCAGAGCCTGACATGGGGCTTGATTCCAGGAACTGTGAGATTATGACCTGAGCTGAAACCAGTCACTCAACCAATTGAGCCTCCCAGGTGCCTCCCAAATAAACAAGAGTTTATTTGATCAAATGTCAGTTTGAATCAGGCAGCACCAAACTGGAAGTGGTTCATAGTGCTCCACTGACAGGAGGTAGGGGTAAGACTTTTATAGAGAAGACATAGAAGGAAAGCAAGGAAATTATTTGATTGGTTATAGCTTAAATGGTTGTCTTATTTGGAAAGCCTCATTAGCTATTTGCAATCAGTTGTCTTTAAGTTTTGATTTCTTAACCTTGAAGTATTTACAGGCTAGATCTGGGTTTGCTTATGTAATTTGCCAAGGCAGTAGAACGATCTCCATTTGTTTTTTTTTTTTTAAAGAAAAAAAAAAAAAGAACCATCTCAAGCTAATGGCCTGCTTGTCCAATTAATTTAACACTGCGAAGTAGGGTGAGGTTTTGTTTGTTTGTTGTTTTTTGTTTTTAAATAACTTGATAGATAATACACATCCAACAGTTTTTAACTTCTGGAGGTCTTGATAGAATGTTAACTAAACAATCCTTTTGCTCAAGTCCACCATAATGACCTAAAAAGAGATATGACTGAGATCTTAATTACATATGGTAATATCTTATTAATCACATGTTCTCCTTGTTCACATTGTTGAATGTCAATATAACTTTTAAGGAAAATATAGGTACTGGACTTGTATTTGCCCCATCATAGTTGTATAGGTAATTATCAAATACATTATGTCATTTGTTCTTTATAATCAACCTGTGTGGTAGTTAGGGCAGGTATTACTCAATTTTGCAGATGAGAAAAATGAGGTCAGTGTATGCTAAGTAACTTGTCACAGTTCACACAAAGTTGACAGATAATTAGTGGTAGATCCAGAACTAAAATTCAGACATGATGATTCCTGGTCCAAAGCTCTTTGCTGTTATACTATCCAGTAGAACACAAGGGTGGGGTGATGTCGGTGGATGAGAAAAGAGAACTGTAGGATGAGAAAAGTCTGAGGATCCCTGTATTGTTTCACTTTAGACATAGCTTTTTTGTTTGTTTGTATCATGAATGGTAAAAAGCATTTGTTTTGAACTAATAAGAGAAAGAAAGGCTGAGATACAGACTGTCAAGCGTCCTCAAAGGAAGATACTATGCTAAATACTGTACTTGTTAAAAGAGACCAGTACTAATTGTCATAAGTTTTTTGCTTGTTAAGACATATTATTCTTTAGTACTTTTGCTATTAATTTGATTTTTTTTTCTATGAATCATCTTCTTTTGATTTAGGGACAAGATTGCAGGTCCTCATTCTGCCTTAATCTGTGTAATCCCTTTCCAATTTCAATGATTATGCTTTTGGATTATCTGGAATTTATATATCTGATTTGAATTTTACCTGTAATTAAGGCTTATCTGAGCAGATTATTCTTTAAGAAACATGACCAAGAATGCAGTGTTCATGACTGTATTACCAGGGCATAGTACATAAGAGGCACTAAATAAGTACTTGATTGAATAAATGGATGAAAAGTTTTGTAAATTATAATAAAATAGGCTTTGTAAATCTAATTTTGTTTGTTGAACCCTCAATCTTAAGGCTTTGCATTTGGTTTTAGGCTATATACGTTTGTTGTTTGAAATCAATTCTGACCTAACATCTTGCAGTTCTAAGTAATATATCTGACCTACCCTACTTTTGCTCTGTCAGTCCTCTAAAAGCAATAACCTAAACCATGGGACCTTATGAATCATAGGACCTTATGAATCTCTTATAATCTAACTGTTGGTAATAGGTAAGACCAGATGAAGCCACAGAGCCCAGTTTGTTACAAATTATTTTTAAGTTCTTGAAAACAGGCCTTTAGAGGTTGCTAAGGCAAAGCAGGTTGTTTAAAGCTTAACCATGATCACGTCACTGTTTTCTTTGTTGTTTCTTCTAGAGTGCTACAGTATTGGCAGTTCTATTATATTAACCTTGTGGTTAGGTTATCCAAATAATTTATGCCAAGTACAATTTGGAAAATGTTAGATATGGTTCTTTTGAGAAAGAAGGACCAGCTTATGAAATACTGTGCTCATGTTGAATTCTGGGTAATGTTTCTTGTTGTTGTTGAGTATACAGTGTTGGACAAGGCTTTGGCTAATCTGCCATCTCTCTTTTCTTATTCCAAGTTCTACTTGTAGATAAAACAAAACCATTTTCCTGATAATATCAGCCTATATTTGTGTGTATCTGCACTGCTTCCTGCTACAGTTTGTATGGAGGAGTTAGAATGTGAGGAGAGGTGCACCAGCATATTTTCTGGGTTTATATCATTTAGCAGGCAGAAATTGATTTACACAGTGGTTTGTCTAGTTAGTGTTTAAAGGTCTCCTCACATTAAAAAAAAATTAAAAGGGGCGCTTGAGTGTCTCAGTTGGTTAAGCGTCAGACTTTGGCTCAGATCATGATCTCCCGGTTTGTGGATTCGAGCCCCACGTTGGGCTCTGTGCTGACAGCTCACAGCTTGGACCCTGCTTTAGATTCTGTGTCTCCCTCCACTGTTCATGCTCTGACTCTCTCTCAAAAATAAACATTAAAATATAAAAATAAGAAATAAAAAAATAAAGGTCTCCTGGAAGAGAATTCATTTGTTCACTTATTCATAATTCATAATATTCACAATATTTATTGAATATCTTCCATGTGCCAGATATTCTTCTGGGTTTTTAAGATACAATAGTGAATAGACCAAGATTCCGACCCTCGGGGAACTTACATTCTAGTGAGATTGAGATAGGCAATAAATAAATAAAATACACAGTATGTTCTTAGACCATTATAAATGCTATGGAGAAAAAAGAAGCAGAAGACAGAGATTGTGTGTGCTTGTGGCAGTAGGATTCAATTTTTAACTAGTGTGCTCAGGGAGGGACTCATTGAAAAGGTGGCATTTGAGTAAAGAACTGAAATAGGTAAGAAAGTGAACCATTGTGTTTCTTTTTAATAATTGGTTTAAATTAGGTGGTTATTACTTTGGAAAATTAGTTGCATTTTAGCCAATTTGAAATGTATGTGCAACATTTTTTAAAGGACAAAAATTTATAGGTCAATTTGTTAGATGCAGCTAAAAGCCTTATTGCTATGTGGAGATTAAAACTGCAAAAGAGGCTTCTGAAAAATACCTTCCAAGGCAGTTTCTCATTAAGAGGAATATATCTCCTTGGCTACACATGTGAAGGAAAGATGGGGTGCCCTAAAACTCAGCTAGATGCAGTAGTCTTTTTCCCTGAGACTTCTTATTAGAGACATAATTCCAGGGGATTTACTGGTTTTTAAGAGAAGTTATTTTACGAGTTATGCTGATATTAATTTTTTAACCCAAAGACCAGTATTTTGCTCAAATATTTTATGCAAAAAGCACAAATAATACTTTTGATATTGCAAAACTTTTAGCCTCTTAGTTGACTTTTACAGGAATATAAAAGATTTTCAATTTTCATATAGAAGACTTTGTTTCTGTAGAACTGACTTCTTGACCTTACACAAATGATTTTATAAAAATGAGTTGTCCATAGTCACCTTTCAACTGATTGCTGTCTGCATTTTTTTAAGCAAATGTTTTTATAAAAGGATGTGAAATTTCAGACTTTTTTGATAACATCAGATAACTTTATAGCCTTAGAGATAACCTGGGTCAGTCTTTTGCTGCATATATCAAAACATTTGCATCTAGTTATTTTCTTGAGGTCACAGTGCTATGGTTATTCCCACATCCTAAAATTCATTTGGTCCCCTTATAAAACGTGAAACAATGAAGTCAGTGGATTCCTTGTCACCTTCAGAGAAGTCCTGCTTATGGCTACCCCAGGAAATGAACTATCCCCTGACTCTGTGTATTAGTCAGCATAGGATAGGATAGGATATATTAGTCAGCATAGGATAAAGTGGGCTGTGGTAGCAAGCAACCCTCCAAATCCCAATCTCAGTTCAAAAAAAGGTTTTGTCTCATTTTTTTAAATGTTTGTTTGTTTGTTTGTTTATTTATTTATTTATTTTGAATGAGAGAGACAGGGTGTGAGGGAGGGGTGGAGAGCTAGGAGAGAGAGAATCCCAAGCACGCTCTGTGCTGACACGGGTCTTGATCTCACAGATTGTGAGATCATGACCTGAAATAAAATCAAGCATCTGAAGCTTAATCGACTGAGCCACCCAGGCGCCCCAGGGTTTTGTCTTATTTATACAAAATCTGTTGGGATATCTGGTAGACAACTGCCTTCCAAGTGGCAACTCAGTCATATAACTTGTTTCAAACTTCTCAACAGAAGGCTTGTCACGCTGGAGAGGAAAACAGACTGGAAAATCCTGCATGGGATTTTCACCACCACAGTCTGAAAGTGACACATGTCACTTCATAGCTCATTTATTAAAACTGTGGTCAATTGCAAAGAGATGGAGAGGTATGTCCTCACAACAGTCAGGAAATATGAAAAATATTGGATATTGGAAACACTAATAATGCCTATCATCCTTGCATCTTTCTTCAGGATATTTCAATAATCTAGTGTCTGATGTTGCAGTAACAGTATTAGTTAAATGTTTTAACCACTATTATCACTGTTTTAGAACAGCTCTGTGAGGTTGTAGCAGGATTCTCGCACAGAGTCGTGACACCGAGGCTTTTCTTTCCGGGAAGCAACTTTATTCCTGCTGGCACCGCTCAGCTGGGTTCGTACCCAAAGAGCTGAGCCCCGAATGCCACATGGTGTAGTTTTTTATATATACATTTTTTACTTCTTTGTCTCCCATATATGGTAACACACAAACATGCAGTCTGATTAAGTGGTCTCATGTTACAAGGTCATGAGGGATGTTGTCATGTAAGTGGATAGCCAGGTTGCCTTGAAGGTTTTTTTTTTTTGTTTTTTTCCCTTTCCTTAGGGAGGGGATCCTACCACAAGGTAAGTATTGTTTTATCCCATTCAACAGGGGATTCACTATAATCCATAGGGGCAAAGAGGAAAGGGGGTTCTGGGGGAATAGGTAGTTTACCAGAAGAGGAACTCAGAAATAAGATGGAGAAATAAAGCCGCATTTACTGAGAATCTAATATAAACCAGTGTCTATGTAGAAATTTTACAAATGTTATCTGATTGAATATTTATAATTGAAATATGGAGAAGTTCTCTTAGACTTATTTTACATGTTAGGATATGAAGGCTTAGAGATTTTAGATAACTTTGTGGATCATACAGTTGGTAAAGTATAGCTGGAATTTGACCTCAGTGTGATTGACCTTGACCCCAGAGTTCAGGTATTTATGTATGAATTAATTCATTAATTTATTCAATAGTATTTATTGACACATCCTGTGAGGCTGGAATTATGCAATGAACCATATGTATAGCAATAAATAAGAGAGATAAATTCCTATTTTTGTGGAGGGAAATAGACAATAAACAAGTAAAGAAGTAAATGAGCAAGATAATCAGAGAGTGATACAATTGTTGCAAAGACAAAATCCAGGGTAATGGGATGGAGAATATCCAGTGAATGAGAATCACTTCATTAGAGGTGTTCAGGAAAGGCTATTCTCAAAAGGCGATATCTGATCTCAAAGCTAGAGAATGAAAAAGAAACGGCTCCATAAAGATCCCAGGGGAGATCATAAAGACAAAAGGAGCAGTTGAGACCCACATCCTGTTGGGAAAGAGATAGGTGAGTGTGCAGAACTTAAACGGGTGTAATTGGCTGGAGCACGCACAGCAAGTAGGGCAGAGTGAGTGAGGAAAAGAGGGAGAAATAGGCAGCACCACGTTGTTGGAGGAGGTCACTGAGAGGGCTTGACCCCAGCTTGACCCTGAAGCTGGCTCTGGGCAATTCGAGGCTCCTCTCTCTAGGCCTCCCTTGTTCTTGGAATGCACGTTCTGCTGCTACTGTTCCCACCGTGGGAGACATTTTCAAGGACACAGCCTTGAACTATAAGGTGTTGTTGAGATCAGGACTGTATATATGACTGAACCCAGTTAATGCTTCTTTATAAACTTTTAAAATGCTGGTGTGCGAGTGCAGAGATCCACACATCTTGTGGAAATGAGGACAACAAGCCTTCTAGGTAACTTGCCTTCCTTGTGAAACCCGCCTCCTACCATTCTGAAGTGGCCTGCCTCTTTCTTCCACTGTCTCTCCTTGCCCTCCATGTGCACGGGCCAGCTTCAAATTTCACCCGGGTTGTCCCCACTTTGCAAACTGACACAGAACATGGATTGTGAATTCGAGTTCCACATTGAGTGAGTTCAAGCCCTGCTTTGGGTGAACACAAGCCCCACATGTGGTGAGCACGAGTTCTGCATGGGGTGAGCACCAGCCCTGCTTCGGGTAAGCCCCACTTCTCTCTCTCTCTCCCTCTCTCTCTCTCTCAAAAAAAAAAAAAAAATGTAAAGGAAAAGCTAGATACGAGGGAGTCTGTGAAGGGAGAAATGCAGGATTTGGAAATGGATTGCACATGCCAGGGACTAGGTAAAAGAGAAAGGGGAAGTCAATGGCAGCTTCCAGATCTTGAACTTAAAGGAATAGGAAATGTACCAAATTGGGAATCTTGAGGAGAGGGGTCGAGGGAATAAGAAAATGATATTATTAAGAAATGTGGCCCATAAGAAATTATAGTAAAATAACCATGCTAAATGTAACGATAGCTTTCTCTTTTTCTTTGAAAGTTTTATTTTATTATTTTTAAAATTATCATTACTAGTCTATTTTTAAAATTCCAGTATAATTAACATACAGTGTTATATTAGTTTCATGTGCATAGTATCATGAACAATAGTATGCATCACTTAATGCTCATCAGGTAAGTGTGCTCCTAATCCCCTTCATCTTTTTCACCCATCTTCCCACCCATCTCCCCTCTGGTAACCATCTGTTTGTTCTCTGTGTTAAGAATCTGTTTTTTTTTTTTTCTCTTTTTTTCCTTTGTTCATTTGTTTTGGTTCTTAAATTCCACATATGAGTGAAATCTTGTGGTTTTGTCTTTCTCTGACTGACTTACCTTGCTTAGCATTATACTGTCTAGATTTTTGCTTTTAATGCTTGTGCCTTTGGTGTCATGTTTAAGAAACCATTGCTAAGACCAATATCAAGGAGCTTCTTTCCTGTGTTTTCTTTTAGGAGTTTTATGATGTCAGGTCTTATGTTTAAGTCTTTAATCCATTTCAAGTTACCAACATTTATTGAACACATTATTTGTTAAATACCATGCAAAGTCTATGGGTACAAATATGAATAATACAGGATCCCTTTCATCAAGGGGTTTATAGTCTCATGGATAAGATACTCACTGTACATGGTAAGTGATGAGATGTACACACAAATAATAGAGAGGTTCATGTTGAGTGAAGACTTCTGCAAGAGATGTGCCCAGGGAGAAACTGAGGGATGAATGAGAGCAAGCCAATTGAAGAGAGATGGGAAAGAAAACTGCATTAATAAGGCATTCAGGTGTAAGACAGATGGTACTCAAACTCCAACATCATACTTTTTCCCCAAACCTTGTTTATTTCTTCCTTTTCCACAACCTTTTTTTTTAATTTTTAAAAACTCTTTTCAATGTTTTTATTTATTTTTGAGACAGAGAGAGACAGAGCATGAGCAGGGGAGGGGCAGAAAGAGAGGGAGACACAGAATCTGAAGCAGGCTCCAGGCTCTGAGCTGTCAGCACAGAGCCTGATGTGGGCCTCGAACTCACGGAGTGTGAGATCATGACCTGAGTTGAAGTCGGACACTCAACCGACTGAGCCACTCAGGTGCCCCCCTTTCCCACAACCTTATACTTCAAGCTAGAGGATGCCATAACAGAAGTGATGATCTGTTTCATATTCTTAAGATCCCAGGAACAGTAATAGTGTATACGATTTCTAAGGTCAATGCTCTTTAAGTCAATGCTTCAGTACAAGAAACCTATTAAAGCTAAGAAGTCCAGTGACTTTGCCCCATGCTTCTCTGATTGCTGGCTTGCTGATTAGAGACTTGTTATATAACCCCAATCCTGGACAGCATCAGGATTACTGCAGAGCTTTGGGCCCTCAGATCATCTCAATGGTATTTAAAAACAAAGTTCCTTTTCCTGGAATCTTAAGAAGTA
Organism: Neofelis nebulosa; assembly: GCF_028018385.1. NCBI lineage: Eukaryota > Metazoa > Chordata > Mammalia > Carnivora > Felidae > Neofelis > Neofelis nebulosa. The sequence continues at coordinate 163,743,423 of NC_080783.1, read as the reverse complement.
GAAACTTTGAATAATGCTTTCCAAATAGCAAAAATGACTGCAGTTCTTTCTTGAATTACGAGGAAATCTCTTCTTGTAATAAAAATAATTGCTGATATTATCTGTGTCTTTTTTTAAGGGCCCCGGTTGTATTTCTATGAACAATACAGTTTTTCTTTGGAAACATGCAACAGTTCTGAGAACAATATCAAGTGAAATAAGCTGATTATGTGGTGATCCAGAAAGTTCGTCTGTCTTGTTGTGTGTCTTTACTTTAGTAAGCATTAAAGATATGAAACTCTTCAAAGCTCTGTCAGGTCTTCCTGGAAGGCAAGGTGGGGCTGCAATACTTGCAAAGGGGCCCTGTTTTAGTCTGTTTGGGCCACTATAGCAGAATACCATGGACCAAGTGGCTTACAAACAACAGAAATTCATTTCTCACAGTTCTGGAGGCTTGGGAGCTCCAAGATCAAGGCCGTGGTGGATTGATGTCTGGCGAGAGCCTGTTTCTTAGTTCATAGTCTTTTCATTGTGTCCTCATGTGGTGGAAGATGCAGGAGACCTCCCTGAGGCCTCTTTTATAAGGGCACAAATTGTGTTGATGAGGCTTCTGTTCTCAGGCCATAATCATCTCCCAAAGGACCCATGTCCAGATGCCATCACACTGGGGATTAGGTTTCAACATATGACTTTCAGGGGATTACAGACAGTCTGTAGCAGTCCTCTTTTCAAGTTCTTGGTTAGGGGTGGAAGTGGGCTAGAGGGTTTCTATAATATCATTTATAGTTCTTTGTACATAGTGGGCTCTCAATAAATGTTTATTAAGTGACAAAAAGAAAGAATGAATGAATGAAACTCTTATAAGTTGATTGGAGTGTGTGTGTGTGTGTGTGTGTGTGTGTGTGTGTTGTGTGTGTGTGTTTCCAGTCACCTCTGAACTGATCTTTCTGCTTTTGCCTTTGTCTCCCATAGTCCATTCTACATAAGCAGCCAGAGTGATCCTTCTGCTTCTGTTTACACAGAAGTCAGATCATGTCCCTCCTTCGTATAAAGCCTTTATGGCTTCCCATTTCACTCAGAGTAAAAGCTGAACTAAAGCTCTAAAGCATTGCAGTCTGGCGTTTGTTACCACTCTCACTTCATCTAATCTGACCTTCACTTCACTCATTCTTCTCCGGCCACACTTGTTGATTCTCATAGATGCTTGGCAGCATTGCCCCTCAGGGTCTTTACAATTGCTCTTCAATCTGCTTGAAATGCTCTTCCCACCTAAATATATAAAGACTCCCTCTTTCTTTTTAGTCTTTGCTGAAATGTCACCTCCTCCGTGAGGGCTTTCTTGGCCATCTCCCCAACCCCCAACCATTTCCTATCCCTTTTATTATCATCTAACACATTATATATTTACTTGTATTTATTTTGTTTATTGTCTTCCTCTTCCCTAACGTCTCTCCAAACTAATAGAATATAAACTCCGAAGGCGGGGGTTTTAATACATCGTTATTCTCTAATTCTTCTTTGCTCAGAATATATACATGGCACATAGTAGCACCTCAAGAAATACTGGTTCAGTGAATGACAAAATCAATATGTGTGTGTGGTCTTTAATAATATTTTTATTAAAAAATTTTTTTTTAATTTTTTAATTAAAATTTTTTTAATTGTTTTTTTTTTTTTGAGAGAAAGAGAGAGAGAGAGAGCGAGACAGAGTGAGAACAAGGGAGGGGCAGAGAGAGAGGGAGACACAGAATCCTAAGCAGGCTCCAGGCTCTGAGCTGTCAGCACAGAGCCCGACATGGGGCTCGAACTCACACACTGTGAGATCATGACCTGAACTGAAGTCAGACGCTTACCCAACTGAGCCACCCAGGTGCCCCTTTAATAATAATTATCGATGTTCATAAGCAAAGCTTCTGTCTGAGACTTCTATTTTCTGTGTCTTCTTCAAAGCCTAGGGCAGAACAAAATAAGGAGGAAAGGAACAGAATTGACATGAATCAGTGTTTAGCTGAGTGGTTTAAATTGGACCAATTTAATGGAATGAAGGTCAGAGGAAGCAAAGGGGTAGGCTGTAAGTGTGCGTCAGGAGAGAAGAGATTTCTAGCATGTCTGGTGTGACAGAAGGCAGTGGGAAGGACACAGCCTGGAGTGTGAGAAATTCCTGTTCTCAAGTTCTGGCTTTACTGCTCAATTTCTGTGTGACTTTGGGCAAGCTCCTTGACTTTCTGAGGCTTCTACCTGTAAAAAAATACAAATAGTACTTTGCAAGGTTGTTGTGAGGATTATTTATATAAGGCAATATAAATAAAAAGAGTGGCATAAAGTAGTTTTTAACAAGTGTTCTTGTCTTTCCCTGAAAACTCTTCCTCTTGGCTCCCACTTCCTTTGGTTATATTAATATCTATTCATTCCTTGTTGCTTTCCTTAAACCCTGCCCACAACCTTAACTCTTTAATTCCCTGTAGTTACCCAGCTTGGTTGTGCCCTACTGACAAAGTAATTGGTTTCAAGAGTAGCCTTAGAAGTTACATCCCTAAAGTTAAATTCTGAGATTGTATGGTCACAAATACACTTCTTTTCAAGGATAGTGGTAAAGGAAAAGTTAAAGTGCCCAAATGTCTACCTCTGAAATGAGTATAAAATCAGAAGGGCTCAGTAGCAGCTTTAAAGGGTTCCCAACTTCTGTAGTCACAGGACAGAGATGACTCAAGACCAGGCTGGATTCTGATAGTCAGGAGGTATGGGAGAGACGTGTGTGATGTTCCTTTCATGGTGGGTAGCAAGTGGGAAAATGTTTGCGCCTCACTTACGTGTTGCCAGAGGGTATCCCCTGTGAAGCAGGCTCCAGTAATCAGGTTGACAAGACGTCTCTCCATTTGCCTTTTTCTCACAGCATGTGTATTAGGCCTTCATACACATATAGCTATGGCAGCAGTGTCAGAATCTCTGCATGAGCCCATAAACATGGGTTTCCCTTCACCAAATCTGATCCGGGACATGTATCATTCTCCAGGGGGACCTGACAGTCATCTGGTGATGTACTGATCACATCAAAGTTCTTTCAACACTGCAGAGGCTGTGCTTTGTTCCCATCAGAATAGACACGTGGTCTGGGTACAGATTTGTCTCTCTGCCCACAGTGGTTCGGTTGGCACGAGCGGTCATAGACTTACAGAAAGTGCTGTATTATCTATCACCAAGCTGTTTCACAAAGCATTTCCTCCACCACTGGGGCACATGTTACATCAAGGAAAGGGCAGCAATAGGTTCATTCCCACAACATTCACTGATTTTGCTTTACTTCAGGGAGCCGGGAGCAGTCACACAGTACCAGCTATGAGATGACATGCCGTAAGATTACGAGCTATTGTACAGATTGTGGTGTATGCCTTAAACCATCAGCCCACATGTGTTAGTCTCCCCCTTAGTCAGAATATGAGGGTCTGGGATAAAAAATGGAGACTAGAACTTCTTATTTTTTTCTTTCTTTCTTTCTTTCTTTCTTTCTTTCTTTCTTTCTTTCTTTCTTTCTTTCTTTTTACCAGCAAAAATGGGGTTGTTTGGGAATAGCACTGATGGATAAACAAGCTATGGCAAAACCACAGGCTAGTCTCCCAAACAAAGGAGAGGAATGCTTTTTTACAGAGAAAATGAGGAGTTGGGAAGTCTGTTATAAACAAAAATCCATTGGAGTAAATTTAGAGTTCTAGGTATAGTGGTTTTTCATTAGCTATGTTGTGGCTGTCTCTCATTGGCTGGGCTGTTGCTAAGTGAGAAGGAAAGCCTTTCTTTTTCCACGCTGGGATAGTAAAGAAATGTCTATGTTCAAAGTGCTTCTCTTCCTGTTGGGTCTGTAGTTGATGAGTGAAAGGGCATTAATGCATCTCCTGCCAGCCTCCATACTGTATTCTAAATGAGATTTCCTTTTATTAATTTTCCAGAGTTTCAACCGTTCTGGAGGTTGGAAGTCTAAGGTCACCATGGTGCCAGCATAGTTGGGTTTTGGTGAGTTCTCTCTTCTTGGTTTACAGATGACCACCTTCTTATAGTAGAAAGAGGAACACTTTATATTGAGAGAGAGAGAGAGCGAGGGGTGGAGAGAGATGGATACATAGAGAGAGAAGCGGGGCTCACCCAAAGCAGAGCTTGTGCTCACCAGATGCGGGACTTCAACTCACGAATGGTGAGATCATGACCTGAGGTGAAGTCAGATGCTTAAGAACTGAGCCACTCAGGTGTCCTGAGAGGAATACTTTCTTTTATGCCAAATGACATATTAAAATTGTTTTTGCCTCTTATACGTGTATTCCTGGGCTTGGTAGATTTGGAAGTCTAAGTGCCCAAGAGAGCAATGATTTAATCAGGGAAACTAGTCATAGTCTGAAAGTTCAGACTGCACTCTGGCTATTCTGGGCTTCTCATACCACTAAATCAACAGGCAGAGAAAGGAGTCACTGTTTGCCAACATGAATAAGCCCAAATGCCAAGGGAAAAATGGGTTGTTGCTCCATGGTCAAGGTAAGGAGGACTATGCCTGGGAACTAGGCAATTTTTTAGAACATCCTTTAGTACTCTCTGGTCCAATAGTTCTGGTAACTGGTAGTTCAGTAAACTGTGGCAACTCAGTAAAGACTGAACCGATAAGGACTCAGGTCCTATAGAAATGAAGAGGGTAAGGTAAACAACTTGGTTGTAGCAAAAGCAAGTTGTGGTTATCAACTGAGGCTTTGTATTTACAAAGCCAGTGACCACAGCACCTAAGTTGCATGTTAATTAATTGTTGCTGCTTCCCCCTGCTGCCTTGTATTTAGAGTGCTGGTCATACCTAATGTTTTAGACTTTAAGTGGGATTATGGTCTGACTCTGCACTAAAGTAATAGCTAATGATTTGTTTGCCATTTATAGCAGGGACACAGATTTATTTTTCACCAGATAAATGATCAGAATGGATGTTGAGGAGCAAAATGGGTAGAGTAGAATATCTTCTGCTGCCCCTCCAGATCCACTTCTCACCCTTTGCCTCCTTCTCAGGTGCTTGAGGCTGACTTTTGTGGACAGCAGCTAGTGGGTCCCTTTGCCCTCTGCCTTCCAGTTGGGTTCTGCCAATGGGAGATACTGAGGAGACATTGGAAAAAGGGAAGAGGGTGATGTCAGTGTGTTTACTGCCTAGCTCTCTGCCTGAGGTGTTACACTGGGTTGGCTGCTTTCCTCTGAGCTCTCTGGTTCTGGTAACTGCTACATCATTTGTCTCTCAGGTCTAGGGTTAGAAAGGACTCTTGCCATTGAGAACACTGGGCACCTCTTTGTTGCCTTCTCTAAAGTCTGCCCACTCATTTGTAAATACTTCTTTTGTTAAACCCTGCTGGATCCTCAAAGGCTACAATTATTATTTTCATTTAACAGACTAGGAAACTAAGAATGAGAAAGCCTAAGTTATTTGCACAAGTTTTCAAAAATAGTGAGCTGTGGAAATAAGTAATTGTGGAAATATGATTTGCATCCAGATGACTACAACCTGATGCTAAGTAAATGGCATCAATCCTGATTACTGCGGCCCATATTGTCCACCAGGAGAAAAGTTTGAAAAGATAATTTACTGGCATTCAAAAATCTCACTTTAAAGTTTATTTATTTATTTTGAGAGAGAAAGAGAAAGCACTAGTGTGAGTGGGGAAGGGGCAGAGAGAGAAAAAGAGAGAGAGAGAGAGAGAGAGAGAGAGAGAGAGAGAGAAAATCCCAAGCAGGCTCCATGATGTCAGCTGGGAGCCAAGCCAGACATGGGGCTGGAGAACCATGAGATCATGACCTCAGCATTTCTGGCTTGGCTCCCAGCTGACAGCACTGAGCAGCCTGCTTGGGATTCTCTCCCTCTTTCTCTGCCCCTTCCCCACTCACGTTTCTGTTTTTCTCTCTCTCTCTCTCAAAATAAATTAAAAAGTCTCACATTTTAGATAAAGGTGGCAGTAGGGAGACTTGAAATATATCTGAAAAGAAAGAAAAATAGCCAAATTTGAATATATCAAGCAGATGTTCTAATATGATTTGCAGAACACAGCCTTACTCATCTATTCCGAAAAGACCCCTGTTGGTTTTGTAATGTGTGATCTTTACTTTTTCCCTGGTCTGAGGTTTCTGTCTTTGGTTATGAGGCCACAGGTTGATGGATTGACAGTGGTGGTGATGTGGACAGAGGTGTTTCAACAAGGGTTTTATTGTGGTCGCATTATGTTTTAAGGTGGAAAATAATGCCAGCTATAATGGATATGAGACAGGTGAGTGGGAGCCTGGAATGGTGGCCCACACGAGAGTGCTGAGTCTAGTCTGGAAGCCAGAAGAGGTAAGGGAAATGGGAACAATGAAAACAGCTCTATCATTTAGTCTTGGCTTTGAGACCTTTCTGAAAAGCTCATCAAGAATTAACAGGGAATGGACACATGGAAACACCATGGATATAAGACAAAAAAAAAAAAAGACCTTGTTTAGAAAGACAGAGAAGTGAAAATAGCAAGGAAATCTAAAAGTCCATTAAGTCAGCCTCAGTCTGTGCCCCCTGCTGGAGAAAAGGGAAATTGGAATGGAACTTGCAAGGATGGAATTAGTAAAAGACTAGGATCGTAAATACTTAATGTGTGAAAATTTTGAGAAAAATGCACACATGCTGCATTATAGCACACAAGGGATTTAAAGATAAACCTGAATATATTTGCATCTAATTGGGTTAATGTGGCACTTTTGCTGATTGTGTCATTAGAGAGTGTGACAGAAGAATGTGGGTCTCACTTTGAGCTCTTCCCTGAATGATGGAACACAATATGGATGGAGGCATGCCCAAGTGGATTAGCATTTGGTAGTGCAGGGTAGAAAACCACAAGGCATGTAAAACAGAAAGCCAAGTGTTACTTCCATTTATTCAAAGGGGCAATGTTCTGTATAGGACTTGTTGGTGTGACTTGTCATGCATTTCTGCCCAGGCCTGCACATACACAAACAATCATGGGGCTTTGTTGGCTTGTGCTCCATATCTGGCCTTGGGATCAGAATTGGTCCTTCTGTTACTGCAGCCAAGAGGGATTAACTTGCTTCACCTTCTTGAGCCCGACCAGGCTCAAGATGGAAGAGAAATATGGATCAAGGAGGGAAGAGAAATATGCCAACGTCCAGGATCCTAAGATTGTGAGATATGATAAAAGAAACAGAAAAACACCCAGCTTGCTTAGGATTGTACTTAGACAAGTTTATAATTTTTTTTTATAACATTTATTTATTTTTGAGACAGAGAGAGACAGAGCATGAATGGGGGAGGGTCAGAGAGAGGGAGACACAAATCTGAAACAGGCTCCAGGCTCTGAGCTGTCAGCACAGAGCCCGATGTGGGGCTCGAACTCACAGCCTTCACGGACCGTGAGATCATGACCTGAGCTGAAGTCGGCCGCTTAACCGACTGAGCCACCCAGGTGCCCCGGATTGTACTTAGACAAGTTTGATGACTAACTGTAGATCAGGCAATGGTAGTATATATATTGCCCTGGTGGGAAAGCCTCACCTGAGGGGAGGACATTCTGCCCAGGACCCTCAATGGGGACTTCAACTGGGCTGTTCACCATGGGGCTTCCCCAATCAGAAGGCTGGATGGTATGAATACCCGACTTGATGTATTAACTCTTCTTTGTTCTTCTCTATACTTCTCTCTCTTTATGTTTACTATAATTGTTCAATTCCCTATATTCCCTTTTCGTTATAATTAATACAGCTTTCCTCCATGAAACAGAAAGTACTGCTATCATGAATTATTATTATTCAGAAGTCAAAACAAATGAGCAACAATTAAGAGCAAGCTTAACTTTTCTCAGTAATAAGTGAGATGCCAAAGGAGACAAAGTACTCTGAAATATGAACATTAAATGGGAGCCAGGCTTAGGAAAAACAAGTAGAAGGAGATATAAATACATGCATTAATAATATGTTAAGGACCCTACAGAGAAGAATAGTTGGAACACATACACATTATATATATATTTATAATTCTACATGTATATTTTTTCCCATTTATATTTGATTTATATTTGTTTGAATGTGGAGTACAATGGAGGGCAGGTCCAGCTAGCATGATAAATGACACAGCATGTATTCTATAGAAAGTGAAAGCATGGGTACTATGAATTTGGCAGCCTATCTCTTGGGTGATGGAAATGGAAGAAATAGGCAAGAAGAGGAGTCCAAGCCAGGTCAAGAAGATGGGTTAGTAGAGGTGTGGCTCTAGGATAAGAATTAGGATCCTGGGTTGGAGCTAGGTCTGTCAAAACCAGCAAAGAATAAAATCTAGAGAAGGAAAGTGAGAACAGTATCTCTGGGGTCTGCATATAAAAGAAGGTCCATAAAACAAAGCACCTGGATCATGACTGTTGTGTCTAGAACAGTGGTTGTCTGCACTTTAGTTTTTAAGCACCTTTGTTGGGTGAGTAGATCAGAGTTAGAAATGTTTGCTGCTCCTCAGTGATGGGGTTTTGTAGATAATTGTGGCTGGTGGTCACAGGAGGAGGAAGAACTAAGGAAGTGAGTCCTCTGTGAAGACGGCAGAGTTTTAAGCACTTCTATCTTAAGGTCATAATTTTTATTGGCTTAGATAATTTTTGTTTTGTTAAAATCTTTTTTAAACTTTTATTTTTATTTTTTAGAGAAAGAGAGAGAGAGAGAGAGAGAGAGAGAGAGAGAGCTGGGGTGAGGCAGAAAGAGAGAAAGAGAGAGAGCCCCAAGCAGGCTCCGCACAGTCAGTGCAGAGCCTGAAGTGGGTCTCGAATTCATGAACTGTGAGATCATGACCTGAGCCTAAATCAAGAGTCAGACGCTTAACTTACTGAGTCACTCAGGCACCCCTGGCTTAGGTAATTTTTATAATAAGTATAAACTGTTGAGTTTACTAGTAAGCATTTGAATTTTAAAATCTACCCATTCTTTGACTAAGAAATTTCACCCTAAGAATTTATATTAATGAAATACTCACTCATTTAGCTAATATTTATTGACAGCCTATTATGCATTGGGCTCTGGGGAATATATCAGTAAAGAAAACTAAGTCCCCTGTCCTCATGGAGCTTTCACGGCATAGGGGATAGACAGGCAATAAACAATGAACAAAACAAAAAGCAAATGACTTAGTATGTTTGAAGGTGATCGATGCTACAGACAAGTAGAGCAGGGTTAAGTGTAGGCTGTGGGAGCAGTTTGTTAAAAGTTTTTAGTGAAAGCGCATTGAGCTGTTTCCATTTGACATAAGGCTTACAGAGGTAAGATAGTGAGTTGTGTGATATCTGGTGAGAAAGAGAAGAATATCCCAGGAAAAAGCAAAAGCCAAACAATAAATGCAAAACTGTCAGGCTGGCGTTCCCTGGCATGTTTGAGGAGCAGCATGGAGCCTGGGGTGCTTCAGTTGAGTAGGGAAGGGGGAGGGATGTAGGGAATGAAGAGAGGAAGAAAGGCCACAGTTAAGAGGCTGTAGATGCGAGAAACACAGAGGAAACCATTTGAAAAGTCCTGGGACCTCAATTCTGTTGGAAGGAAGGAAAAGATTAAAGACAAATCAGAAATAAAAACTATAGATTCCTCAAAAGAATGGAGTCGAGTTCTTATTTCTGAAATGTGAGATCCATCAATCTGTATCTATATAAATATAACATAGACATAAGTAGAAACATAGATCTAGATTGATCGATCCCACATTTAAAGTGTATACACACGCCCAAGCACACACATGGCGTGGTGCTGTATTGTGAAACAAAGCTTATGAGAAGAGAGTTCTGAGAAGTATGGATTTAATATTGTGACTGATGTGATTAGAAAGGCAGAGAAGGGAAGTCAAAGGCACATTTTTAGCTCAGCTCTGAAAACTGGAATTCATTCTTTAAAGCTTTACCTGCTCTGAAGTATTAAAATATATGGAAATTTAAGCACATTTTAATTTAAGGCCTTATAAGGGCAGTGTATGTAATAAAAGAACCAAGTGATCAGTCCTGACAACTGAAGTGTAAATAAAAATCACATTCATGACTTCTCACTGTAATACACTGCATTACATGTGTATGTCATTACATACATGTAATGTCACTGTACAGAGACACTGTAAATACATTACTGATGTATCAAAAGTTCTCTTTTGGAAGTTTGACGTGGTCAAAAGTGTGGACTGTGGAGTCAAATAGAATTTAATTTAAATCTTACTTTTTAACTATTTGCCCTTTGGCAAGCTACTTTATCTCTCTGCACCTCTACTTCTTCATCTGTAAGATGGTGATGATACCTACTTTTTAATGAATGTTATGAGTATTATGTAATTTATTGCTCGTAGTAGTCACTCAATGGATGATAGTTTATTAAAATTATTTTCTGTCTCCTCATTTGCCTTTCTAAACTCTATGAGGTCTGTGCACACTGAATTCTACAAGATTTTCCCTTTTTTTAACTTGCATTATTTCTATTGCTCTCCCTTAAATTTTCTCTTTGATACAGATGAAATGACTTTAAAATCATAGAAAAGAGAAATGACTCTAAGTAGAAGTTGAATGTATGGTTCTTTATTGTCAACAATAAGAGCTTGGCATTAATTCTACCTAAATCTACATTTAGAATGCATGTTCCAATGTTTAAATAGACAAATATAAATGATTTCACTAAAAAGAAAAACTTCATTAGCTAGCAGTTAACTCATTATATCAGCTTGAACAAGATGTATTTCTCCTGCAGTAGCCATGTATTCTTAGTTTCAAATTGAAAGGCACATATGAGACACATGGACAATAGAAGTCAAACAGGTATACTCAAGGCCATGATAAAATTGCTTTGGCAGTTTAGATGTCTGAATATCTAGTCTAAAAATTTGTTAATTTCATGTTTTATAACTCAGAAGTCTGGGAAACATTTGTTCAAAAGATTCAAGGATTTAGGGGTGCCTGGTGGCTCAGTTGGTTAAGTATCTGACTTCAGCTCAGGTCATGAGCTTATGGTTTGTGAGTTCAAGCCCCACATCAGGCTCTGTGCTGATCACTGGGAGCCTGGAGCCTGCTTGGGAGTCTGAGTCTCCTTCTCTCTCTCTGCCCCTTCCCCTCCCCCGCTCATGCTCTGTCTTTTTCTTTCTCTCTCTCAAAAAAAATAGACATTAAAAGAAAAAAATTCAAAGATTTGAAAAAAGGATTTTGTATACTTTTATCTTTTCCCCAAACACTAACCAGTTTCATTGATCTTGATCTGTTGCACTTCATGTATTGCTCATATATTAATCTCCAGATATTTAATAGAGTAAAAAATGTTAGAAAATATTATCTTTATTCTGTAACTTTTTTTATCCCATGTATTTTAGCTCATAGTACTTTGGGAGTTTTCAACAAATTATTCACAACATATTCCCTGAATGTAAATAATAATGTAGTTAGTAAGAAATTGAAAGGATACATATTTGTATATGCATTCATTCAACAAACATTTATGCCTATATTCATTCAAGAAACAGTTATGGAAAATTTACCATGTGCTGGGCATGATTCTAAGCGCTGAAGTTTAGCAGTGAATGAAATAAGGCTTCTATAATTGTAGAACTTTGTGGTTCTATAGCTGTAAGAGGATGTAAAAGATATAGCCAAATCCACTGATTTTACAACTAAATAGGCTTATGTCAGAAAGCTAAGAAACTTCCAAGGTCACCTGATTAATGTCAGAATACTAACTAGAAGTTGTTTGATGATTTCTACTACAGCATCTTATCACCAGTTCTTGCTATGAATGTGGAAGAATACTAAAGGTCTTTATATATTTGCCTTGGAATCTTCTGCCTTTCCTGGGGCATAACAAAAGGGCTAACCTGCTGATGTTTAGGTTTAGGGAAGCTTTGCAATTTCTTATTTTTGTTATAGTTTTTACCCATCTGTCCTAAAATCTGTTCGTACATCCCAGACAAATTACCATGACAAAAAAACACCTGTGTTGATGATATACGTGATGCAGAGGGTGAATTCTGAGTCATTTTGGTTGTCTGCTACCTAATATTGTTAACATTGAGCTTAATTTATTTCAGGTATTTGGTTGGCTGTCCCTTGTTGATTGTTTTTTTTTTAGTCAGCAATTTACATTGTCATTAAAATGCCCAGATTGTGAAAGGGAGCTTCAGCCTTCTGAATGAAGCAATTCAAAGTTAAATTGGTCAAGGAGTACCCTTTCATTCAAGTGTCCTGAACTACCTTCCTGGAAAATGAATTTAAAAGAGAACTCTGGGTAACTTAATTTTTAATAATCTAACACATTAGTAATCATCTCTGGTGCCTTCTTTTTGTGCTGCCAGAAACTCTGAGAAATAGATTTGGCAGAGAAGGACGAAGCCTACTGAGTGATATAGTGCTTCAGTACTACACTGTAGGAAGTAAGCAAAAGCCAAGAGAACTTCTGTTTCACAATTTAATATAATTTCACTGATAAATATGAGATGCTAGAAAACTGATGTTTATGTCCCTGAAGGCAGTGTATAATTTAAATTTGCTGCCTACTTAAGCTCACTCTTAGGCATATTTTATTAGGAAACAGTTGAGACATGCATCAACCTTTATTAATATACAATGAAGCAAGTAGCACTTCCTTTCTAAAACTCCATTACAGCAACATTATGGCAACATTAGTAAACCTGCCTATGGGAATATATTGTCACTCGGAATTGATTGAGGGCACAAAATAATCTTTAAAAAATTTTTTAAGTTTGTTTATTTTGAGAGAGAGAGAGAGAGAGAGAGAGAGAGAGAGAGTAAGCAGCGGATGGGCAGAGAAAAGGAGAGAGAGAGAATCCCAAGCAGGCTCCACACTGTCAGCACGGAACCCCACGTAGGGCTCAAACTCATGAACGGTGAGATGAACATGAACTCATGAGACCTGAGTGGAAACCAAGAGTTGGATGCTAAAGCCAACTGAGCCACCAGGCACTTCAGGCATCAAAATAATCTTTTGTAAAAAATGAATTAGTGTTGTAGACTAATTCAAATGAAAGAAAACTTTGTCCAGGACCGGTCCCCAGATTCTCATTTTCCTTGTTGCCCTTGACCACACTTCCGTGAGCCTGAATACAGTACACGAGTGAAACTACACTTACAAGAACAATGGATCTGATCACTGCAAGTGGGGCACCTCTTCACCATGGTCCTCCCTGGACCTGATACAGACGTCTCTTTCTGTGACTTTCTTATTAACAGCAGCTAAAAGAGCTTCCAAGCCAGCAGGTAACAATTTAGCCCTTTGCCTGTAATGATGCAAAAAAGCATATCAGTGTTGTTTGATATTAACTTTTAAAAAGGCATTTTTCTTTTCCCTACATAACCTACTTTGGGAAAATAATAGCGACCATAAAATAAGAAGTGACTAGCATATAAGTCTTTGGAAAACAATTTTCCCTTGCCGACCTCTCCCTCTGGGTGACATTTCAGAGAACACTGTTCATGCCATTGCTCTAGAGACATCATGTTTATTTCCTCATTGTAGAAATTAAGGGGAAAAAGTTAATTATAAGTGGGATGCTGCCAGGGAATGTGTGTTGGAGGCATATTTAGGATGGGAAAGTGAGCATTTCCAAGTGGCCTGATGTATATTCTCAAGGTTTCTTTTATATGAATTTGTTTAGTAGTTTTTGTTCATCACCTTCCTTTGTCATTGTCTGTATTTGGAGTGGAGGAAGCTGGCTGTGGGAGCATGGATAGTAATTAGTCCTCTACAGATATGTAACTACTTCCATAATAAAGATAACTAATTAATTCAGCATAAATTATAGCATCCCTGCTAAGTGCCAGTCACTGTTTCAGGTTCTGGGAAATATATCTGTGAACAAGGCAAAGCCCTGTTGGCATGTACATAAAATCTCGGGGTGAGGCAGACATATGAAACAGCAATTATGAAACAGTGTTAGTGCTATAAAAGATAAAAACAAAGGGGTCCCTGAGGGCCCACAGAAAGGAACATATCCTCAGTCTTGGGTGGTAGAGGGGATGAATGAGGGAAGTCTTCCTGGAGCAAGGGATGCAAAACAAATATCTAACAGGTTAACATCTATGACTTAATAGGCAGAGGTTCTGTGAAATTAAATTTGAGCAGATAACACAAGACAGTATTTACTTTCCAATATGAAGAGGCTCTCACTATCCACTGAAATGATTTGCTAAAAGTCTTTTAAGAAATAAATAATAGTTTTTATCTAATACTCCATTACTTTGAGTCTGTCCTAAGGAAATAATCTAAAATATGAAATGGTTTATAATCTTGAATATCTTAATGATAGTGTTCATTATAATGGAGTATTGGAAACAAAGTAAATGTTTATCAATAAAATAATGTTCATTAAATTTTGTTGCATCCATGCTACTATTAGCGTGGTTATGAAAACATAAAAAGTAGCTTTTTTGGATGTCATAGGAGGTAGAAATGGGAGGAAGAGACTACAGAAAGACAAGAAAGAAAAAGGCAGGAAGGCCCAGAAAAAAGCAAAGTATTTAAGCCAGAATCAATATAGGATTTCTCTGAACATCAAAGCTATTTGTTCATCTTAAATAGTGATTTTCAAAACTGATTTTTAGAAGGGGAAATATTTTTGATAAAAAATTATATCTTCTGTGGATTTCTCATATATACAACTTATAAAATATATAAACAATATTTCATTAATAATTTATTTGAAAATTCCAACTTTTAGCACTTACTTAAAATAAGTTAATTAATAAGAACATTGAGACAGTTTGGATGAGCTCAATAACCTGAAATTAGGTTTTTTGGAAACAGTAACCATCTTTTGTTTATTTCTTTAGTTTGTTTTGGCTGTAGGGTATGAAGAAACTTTTGATTCATTCCAATGAATAATACTGACACTCTTGTAGAGTTTAATAGAAACAAATTATAAAATTCATAAAAAGAATAGAACAAAGACTAACTTAACACTTAAAGAAGATTAGATCTGTGCCTATAGTTGGCAGGAGGTTCTGAATTCTGTCCGCTAAATAAAGGCAAGTTAGCTTGTAGCTCTTGTTAAGTTGGTTTTCTCAGATATGTTAGAAATTTTGTCATAACACATATGAATAAGCATGTTGGAGTTTATTCCAATCTTTAACAGAGTTTGCAAATACATGATTATACTGTGTATCTAAGTGAAATCTAATCAAATATTTGTATATCCGGTGAAGACAAAAAGTATTACATACATTATGCCTGACTTGAACGGTCATTTTCATAGATATATAGCATGTTCTTTTTGCTTTGCCAGGGAATGATATTTATTATAAATAAGATGTAGATAATTTTGTGTAATTTGGGGAAAAAGTTTTAGAGAATGCATTCTAAAAAAAAATAGTAATGCTGTAAACCATTTTACTTACTCTCCGTATTCCTGTCCCCTATAATATAATAAATGTCAAACAAAGTAATAAATGCTATAGGTGTTCAGGGAGAGAGAGCAAAGCGAACTTGAGGAACAAAGAATCTTCAGAGGGATCCTTGAGTTTTGGCTGAATGTTAAACCGCACAGGAGCAGGATGACTGTATGAGGTCTTGCAAAGAACAGCTACAGGTTTTTTCTTTTTTCCTTTTCCTTTTCTTTTTCTTTTCCTTTTTCTTCCTTCCTTCCTTCCTTCCTTCCTTCCTTCCTTCCTTCCTTCCTTCCTTCCTTCCTTTCTTTCTTTCTTTCTTTCTTTCTTTCTTTCTTTCTTTCTCTTGGTGGGTGGGGAGCTGAACTGAGATTCTGGAGATTACATGGTGCTGAGAAACATTGGCTTTCTGACTAGACAGAATATCTCAACCATTAATTGTTCTTAATCTATGATTAAGGATGTGTAGGAATACAGGAACATCATGAGAAATGGAAGAAACACAAAATAACCAAATGGTACTTGTAGAGCTAAGGATGCCGTACCCAAAATGAAAACATGTATTGGATGAACTTAACAGCAGTTTAGACACCACAGCAGAAGAAAGAGATGAGTGATCTTAAAAGCATAGCAACATAAGGTATCCAAGATGAAGGATGAGAAAAAGACTGAAATAATATGAAAAGAGACTAGATTACCTATGAGGCAGGTTTCATAGGTATGCCACCTTTCTTTTCACATTCTCCCTGCATTCAGAAGGAGCCCTCATTTAGTTTATGCTCGACTGTTACCTTTTGGAATTCTTGGCAATTTTTGAATAAGGTATCCATCATTTTAATTTTGCACTGATCTCTTCAAATTATCTAGCTGGTTCTGCCTGGAGGATAATACTGAACAGTCTGACATTTGTGTAGTTGAGATACCAGAACTGATGGGCAATGGGAGTGGGAGGTGAAAATAATGCTTGAATAAATATTAGTTGTAATTATTTCCAAATTGCTTCTGGTCCAAGAAGCTCAATGAAACTAAATCACAAGAAACATGAAGAAAGTCACACCAAGGATGATCATAATCAAATTACTTAAAATCAGAGATAAACAGAAAAACTTAAAAGCAGCCCAGAACATTTGATTTTATTTTTTCCAGTTTTATTGTGATATACTTGATATATAACATTGATAAGTTTAAGATGTACATGTGTTGATTTGGTACACTTACATGTTGCAAAATGATTATCACCATAGCATTAGCTAACATCTCTATTACATCATATAATTATCCTTTCTTTTTTTGTGTAACATATCTTTTTTTTGTGTAATATGTAACATGTCACATAATTATAATTTCTGTGTGTGTGTGGGGGGGGTATTGAGAACATTTAAGATCTATTCTCTAAGCAACTTTTAAGTATGTAATACCTTATTATTAACTATAATCACCATGCTGTACATTAGACCCCCAAGACTTATTAATTTTATAACTGGAGGTGTGTATACTTTGACCAATGTTTCCTGTTTTGCCCCACCTCCTAGTCCCTTGTAACCACTATTCCACCCCAGTTTTTACAAGTTCATCTTTTAAAGATTCTACATATAAATAATATACAGTATTTGTATTTCTCTGACTTATTTAACTTAAAATAATGCCTCCAAGGATCACCCATGTTGTTGCAAATGGAAGAATTTCCTTCATTCTCATGTCTGAACAATATTCCATTTGTGTGTGTGTGTGTATCTTGCATCTTTATCCATTTTTCCATCAATGAACACTAAGATTGTTTCTGTATATTGGTTATTGTGAATAATGATGCAATAAACAAGGGTGTGTAGATATCTCTTCAAGATCCTGTTTTCATTTCCTTTGGATATACACCCAGAAGTGGGATCACATGTTAATTCTATTTTAGTTTGTTGAGGCACTTCAGTTCTGTTTTTTATAGTGGTGGTACCAATTTCAATTCCAACAGTGCACCAACAGTGCACAAAGTTTCCCTCTTCCCCATATTCAAGTCAGCACTTGTTCACTCTTGTCTTTTTGGTGAGTGCCATTCTAACACGTGGGAGGTAATTGCTCATTGTGGTTTTTATTTGCATTTCTCTGATGATGAGTGATATTGAGCACCTTTTAATGTATTTGTTGTCCACTTTTATGTCTTCTTTGGAGAAAAGTGTCTATTCAATTCCTCTGCCCACTTTCTAATTGGATTTTTTTGTTGTTGTTGCTGAGTTGTATAAGTTTTCAAATATATTTTAAATAGTGACACTTTATCAGATGTGTTTTGTGGCCTAACATTTGATCAATCCTGGAGAATGTTCCATATGCACTTGAGAATGATATGTATTCTGCTGCTGTTGGATGGAGTGTTCTATATATGTCCATTAAGTCCATCTGGTCTAATGTGTAGTTTAAGTCCAATGTTTCCTTATTTATTTTGTCTGGATGATCTAGCCATTGTTTAAAGTGGGGTATTAAAGTTCCCTACTATTATTGTATTGCTGTCCATCTCTCTCTTCAGATCTGTTAATATTTGTTTATATATTTAGGTGCTTCTATATTGGGTGCATAAATATTTATAAATGTTATATCCTTTTGATGTAGTGATCCTTTTATCATTACATAATGACCTGTGTCTCTTGTTACAATCTTTGGCTGAAAGTCTATTTTGTTTCATATAAGTATAGCTACACTGCTTTCTTTTGATTTCCGTTTGCATAGAATATATTTGCCCATCTTTTCACTTGCAGTCTATGTGTGTCCTTAAATTAAAGTTTGGCAGCATGTAGTTTGTTCTTTTTTTCCTTTTCGTTTTCTTTTCTTTCAGTGCATTCAGCCACTCTATGCCTTTTAATTGGAGAGTTAATTGACTTACATTTAAAGTAATTTTTATTTTTTATGAATATAATTTATTGTCAAGTTGGCTTACATACAACACCCAGTGCTCATCCCAACAAGTGCCCTCCTCAGTGCCCATCACCTGTTTTCCCCTCTCCCCCAGCCCCCCTATCCACCCTCAGTTTGTTCTCTGTAACAAATGATTTTTTAGTATAAGTATGCCCAATGCAATATTGGCAACATACTTACATTAAACGTGATTTGTTGTGTTTGTTTTTGAAATCCAAATTTACCTGGATGTTCTGATTTTTAATTCTCTTCTTTTCAAATGAAATTTATATATCCATAAAGACAAAATAACCTGTGCCTATTCATGAAAACACTACGAACATAATGAAATTAAGATTTACTTGTTACCTGAAGGGTGAAAATATAAATTTGATTTTCCTATTGCTCTTTTGCATTTCTTTTTATTATTATTTTTTTAATTTTCTTTTTTATTTAAAAAAATTACATACAAATTAGTTAGCATATAGTGAAACAATGATTTCGGGAGTAGATTCCTTAATGCTCCTTATCCATTTAGCCAACCCCCCCTCCCACAACCCCTCCAGTAACCTTCAGTTTGTTCTCCATATTTATGAGTCTCTTCTGTTTTGTCCCTCTCCCTGTGTTTATATTATTTTTGTTTCCCTTCCTTTATGTTCATCTGTTTTGTCTCTTAAAGTCCTCATATGAGTCAAGTCATGATTTTTGTCTTTCTCTGACTGACTAATTTCACTTAGCATAATACCCTCCTGTTCCATCCATGTAGTTGCAAATGGCAACATTTCATTCATTTTGATTGCTGAGTAATACTCCATTGTATCTATATACCACTTCTTCTTTATCCATTCATCCATCGATGGACATTTGGGTTCTTTCCATACTTTGGCTATTGTTGATAGTGCTGCTATAAACATGGGGGTGCATGTGTCCCTTCGAAATAGCACACCTGTATCCCGCGGATAAATGCCTAGTAGTGCAATTGCTGGATCGTAAGGTAGTTCTATTTTTAGTTTTTTGAGGAAACTCCATACTGTTTTCCAGGGTGGCTGCACCAGCTTGCATTCCCACCAACAATGCAAAAGAGATCCTCTTTCTCTACATCCTCTCCAACATCTGTTGTTGCCTGAGTTGTTCATGTTAGCCATTCTGACAGGTGTGAGGTAGTATCTCATTGCGGTTTTGATTTGTGTTTCCCTGATGATGAGTGATGTTGAGCATTTTTTCATGTGTCAGTTGGCCATCTGGATGTCTTGTTTGGAGAAGTGTCTATTCATGTCTTTTGCCCATTTCTTCACTGGATTATTTGTTTTTTGGGTGTTGAGTTTAATAAGTTCTTTATAGATTTTGGATACTAACCCTTTATCTGATATGTCATTTGCAAATATCTTCTCCCATTCTGTCAGTTGCCTTTTAGTTTTTCTGACTGTTTCCTTCGCTGTGCAGAAGCTTTTTATTTTGATGAGGTCCCAGTAGTTCATTTTTGCTTTTGTTTCCCTTGCCTGGGGAGATGTGTTGAGTAAGAAGTTGTTGCCACCGAGATCAAAGAGGTTTTTGCCTGCTTTCTCCTCGAGGATTTTGATGGCTTCCTGTATTACATTTAGGTCTTTCATCCATTTTGAGTTTATCTTTGTGCATGGCGTAAGAAAGTGGTCCAGGTTCATTCTTCTGCATGTCACTGTCCAGTTGTCCCAGCACCACTTGCTGAAGAGACTGTCTTTATTCCATTGGATATTCTTTACTGCATTGTCAAAGATTAGTTTGCCATACATTTGTGGGTCCATTTCTGGGTTCTCTATTCTGTTCCATTGATCTGAGTGTCTGTTGTTGTTCCAGTACCATACTGTCTTGGTGATTACAGCTTTGTAGTATCGCTTGAAGTCTGGGATTGTGATGCTTCCTGCTTTGGTTTTCTTTTTCAAGATTGCTTTGACTATTCGGAGTCTTTTCTGGTTCCATACAAATTTTAGGATGATTTGTTCTTGCTCTGTGAAGAATTCTGGTGTTATTTTGATAAGAATTGCATTGAATATGTAGATTGCTTTGGGTAGTATCGAGACATTTAAAGTAATTATTGATAGATATGGGGTTATATTACCATTTTGTTAATTGAGTTCTGTTTATTTTTATAATTATTTTGTTCATTTCTCCTCTTTGTGTCTCTTTTTTGATTTGATGATATTCTGTAGTGGTATGCTTTGATCCTTTTCCTTTATCTTTTGTGTGGTTATGATGAAGCTTACATAAAATGTCTTATATTTATAACTGTCTGTATTAAGCTGACAACAGCTTCACTTCAAATGTATACAAAAGCTCTACATTTTTACAATACTCCTTCCGCATTGTGTTTTCTGCATATATAAAACAACCACTTCCCAGTCTTGACAGAGAGGTCCCATGTAGGGGATGAAAGTTAACATTGGTTAGGCCTAGATTAAGGAAAAGGAAATTGAGGGGAGGAAGTGCAGAGCAAGGGAGAGAGGGAGGGAGGGAAATAGGACCACCTTTCCACCCTTACTGTATTACTCTTCTAAAGCAATACAGTTCCAAAATTACTTGGTTTAAAAGTTTATTTATTTATTTTGAGAGAGAGAGAGAGAGAGAGCGCACAAGTGGGGGAGGGACAGAGAGAGAGAGAGAGAGAGTCCCAATGTGGGGCTCGAACTCACCAACTGTGAGATCATGACCAGAGCTGAAGTCTGACGTTTAACCGACCAGGGGCCCCAATTCCAAAATTACTTTTTAAAGCTCACAATGTACATGCCACCCTTCCATCTACCAATTGTAGTGGTGCTCCATTGCTTACAAATGCAGTGAAAATTCTATAGCCCATTGATATGTCTTATTTATCAATAAAAAAATTCCATAGCCTTGTGGATATAGAGAAACGGATTCTAAAGTTTAAATAGAGAGGCAAAGATCCAAAATAGCCAACACAAAACTGAAGGGGAAGAACAAAGTCAGAGGACTGACACTACCTGACTTCAAAACCTATTATTAAGTCATAGTAATCAAGACAGTGTGGTATTGGTGAAAGAATAAGCAAATGCATCAGTGGAACAGAAGAGAAAGTCCAATAATAGATCCACATAAATATCAATAGCTCTTTCATAAATGGGCCAAGGCAACAACAAGGGAGCAAAGACACTCTTCTCAACAAATGGTGCCGGAGCAACTGGACAATCCACATGCTAAAAAAAAAACGTAGACAAAGACCTTCTATCCACCACAAAAATTGACTCAAAACAGATTGCAAAACTATAAAACTCCTAGGAGATAACATAGGGAAAAAGCTAGTTAGCCTCGGGTATGACAATGACTTTTTAGATATAATACCAAAGGCACAAACCATGAAAGAAATAATTGATTAGGTAGACTTTGTTACAATTAAAAACTGCTCTGTGAAATATCAAGATGATAATAAGACAAACCACAGACTGAGAGAAAATATTTGCAAAATACATATCTGAGAAAGGATTATTATCCAAGATACACAAAGAACTCTTAAAACTCAAAATAAGAAAACAAACCATTAGAAAATGGGACAAAGACCTTAATAGAAACCTCACCAAAGAAGACCTACAGATAAAAAGATGTTCAGCATCATCTGTCATTAGGAAATGGCAAATTAAAATGATAGTGAGATACTACTACATACCTATTAGAATGGCCAAAATACAGAACACTGACAACACCAAATGCTGTTAAGGATGTGGAGTAATAAGCTTTCTCATTTAGTGCTGGTGGCAATGCAAAATGGTACAGCCACTTTGGAAGACAGTTTGTCAATTATATTAACTATATTAATTATACAATTATATTAAGAATGATACTTATCAATTAATGACTTATGCTGAACCCAACTTTCCCTCTTAAAACCTTCATCAAGATGATTTTTAAAGGTCATGGAAAAGCTTCTGTATAAAAACCACTGTTTGGGGGCGCCTGGGTGGCTCAGTTGGTTAAGCATCTGGCTTCGGCTGGGGTCATGATCTCGCGGTCCGTGAGTTCGAGCCCCACGTCGGGCTCTGAGCTGACAGGTCAGAGCCTGGAGCCTGTAGCCTGTTTCAGATTCTGTGTCTGTTTCTCTGACCCTCCCCCATTCATGCTCTGTCTCTTTCTGTCTCAAAAATAAATAAACATTTAAAAAAAACCATTGTTTTTATACTAAATATATATAGACTAAATATACTAAATATACTTTTACCTACCACTCAGGAATCACATTCCCTGGTATTTACTCCAAAGAGTTGAAACTTATGTCTACACAAAAACCTGCACATGGGTGTTTATAGCAGTGTTATACATAATTACCCAGACTTGGAAGCAACCAAGATGTCCTTCAATAGATGAATGGATAAATAAACTGTGATACATGTCTTGGGCTTATAGTCCCTTGGGTGAGAAGACTTGCCCAGGGTAGTTAATGAGTCAACAAAGATAAAAAAAAAACTATTTCATTATGAATTTGGTGGGACCCAAAGATGGCAAAGCATCAAAAGTATCAGTGCTTCTGCTGCCGTTGGATTGAGGCACATTGACCCCAAATGATCCCAGTAAATGCTAGTTTAGGAAGCTTCTGGAGTTTACCCAGTGGGAATGGCCAAGAGGAGCTACAGAAATAGCTCAAATTCAGATTCTTTTTAGGGGACGACCTCATAATGGCAGGTGGTGGATGTTTTTTAAAAAGTCTTTTAAAGATTACTTTAAGAACAGTGATTGGGATCATCTGCGGAGCTTTTAAAATTCTCAGGCCCAGGTCCAACTCTGTATCAATTAAGTCTGATTCTCTGGGGCTGACACCAGGCAATATATGTTTAAAAACTTCCCAGGCCATTTCAATATGCAACCACATTTGAAAATAACTGCTTAAAAATAATACTCTGAGTAGTTAACCTTTTGGAAATCACAAACATATACCTACATTTAGTAGAAAAAAGTAATATTATGCAAGTGTGTTTTTGTCCCATAATAGAATTTATTGTGACTATATAACACTCATATTCAAAAAATGCTACATCTCAATCAACTTAGAAGTTAGGATGGTGGGATGGTTAAATTTATATGTCAACTTGACTGGGCCATGGTGCCTGAATATTTGGTTAAACATTTTTCTGAATGTTTCTGCAAGGGTATTTTTGGATGAGATCAGCATTCAAATTAGTAGATTTTAACATTAGATTACATTACATTTTAATTGTAGAGTAAAGCAGATTATCCTTTGTAATGTGGGTGGACTTCATCCAATCAGTCGAAAGGGTGAATAGAACAAAAAGAACGATCCTTCCCTCCACGAGAAAATTCTCCAACCAACTGCCTCCTGATTTTACCTGCAACATTGGCTCTTCCTGCCTGATGGCCTTCCAGCTGGATCATCTCTCTGTGGGTCTTGCACACCATTGGAATGCTCTGCAGATTTTGGACTTACGAGCCTTTATAATTGTGTGAATCAGGTCCTTATAATAAGTCTCCTCTCTCTCCCTCAGTATGTGAGTGTGTAATTTTATATTTTTTATAGTGTGTGTGTGTGTGTGTGTGTGTCTGCATGTGTGTGTATTATTAGTTCTTCAGAGAACTTGATTAATACAAATGTTATTTCTATGAAACTGTTGACTTGTCTCAGAAAAGTGGCTCCACTGACGAGTAGGATTTTGATACTGAGAGGCATGGAAGAGTTTGAATAAAGTTGTTTCATGAAATTTGAGGGTGGAAGAAAGTAATATATTTTTTTTAAGTTTTAATGTTTATTTTATTTTTGACAGAGAGACAGAGAGCATGAGCAGGGGAGGGGCAAAGAGAGAGGGGGACACAGAATCTGAAGCAGGCTCCAGGCTCCGAGCTGTCAGCACAGAGCCCGATGTGGGGCTCGAACCCACGGACCGCAAGATCATGACCTGAGCCGCAGTCGGACGCTCAACCGACTGAGCCACCCAGGTGCCCCGAAAGTAATATTTTTAATGTAATGCATTAATTTACAGAATAGGTGATTTAAAACCAGTATGTAACTAATTAAATCAAATATGGAGCTATTTGACTTTTAAAATTTATATTCTTATTAGTTTGCATATATTCAATCAGGATTTTACCCTCATTGCAATTGTGTTTGTATTCTTATTTGGATATTGAAAGATCATCTTATATTCTGGGTTGTCTTATATCCAGGCCTATGTGACAATTAATTTTATTGGACCTGTTTTCTTACATGTAATAGGGGATAAAACAGTACCTACCCCTTAAGGCTATTGTGAGAATGAAATGAGATAGTGAACATAAAGTGTTTAGAATAGTGCCTGGCACATAGTTATTATTCAGTAATTATAAATGTATTTTTCTTTATCTTTTTATTTATTTAAAAACATTTTTTTAATGTTTATTTTTGAGAGAGAGAGACAGAGCACAAGTGGGGGAGGGGCACAGAGAGAGAGACACAGAATCTGAAGCAGGCTCGAGGCTCTAAGCTGTCAGCACAGAGCCCGACGTGGGGCTCAAACCCACGAACCATGAGATCATGACCTGAGCTGAAGCTGGATGCTCAACTGACTGAGCCACTCAGGCGCCCCTAGTTTTTATTTTTTGAGAAAGAGTGAGAGCACACATATGTGCGAGGGGCAGAGGGAGAGGGAGAGAATGCCAGGCAGGCTCCATGCTCAGCACTCAGCACAGAGACCAATATGGGGCTCCGTCTCACGACCCTAGAATCATGACCTGAGCTGAAATCAAGAGTTGGAGGCTTAACTGACTGAGCCACCCAGGAGCCCCTAAATGTATTTTTTTTCTTTAAAAGCATATTGTAAGGATAGAGCTGAAGCAAGAATTGGTAGAGTTGAATTCAGATAATTGAAACTAGGTTCTGTTAGTTTGATGTCATTTGTCCAGATAGTTTCTCCATGCAAAAATGTCTTCATCATGTATTATTTTTTGGAAAATGTAATTGTTCTATCATTCTTCCCAATGGCTAGAAAAAGCAGCTGAGGTAATGAGCTTATTGCTCTGTGAAGACACTGTTAATTTTTAGTGTAATCCTGAGAGAGAGGGTTTAAATTTCATCAATTTGGGGGCAATGTATTAAATACTGCATAATTTTTGTTTGATTTCAGGAACAAAAAACCTCCCTCTATTAGCACGATAAGGCCTTATAGGTCCTACTTTTTATAGGCCCTACTTCTCAAACACAAAAACCTCATTGCTGCATCTAATTTTTGCCTACAAAATTATAACTGCATATTTTATTAACAGTTATATTCAATTATATTAACTATATTAATTATACAATTATATTAACAATGATACTTATCAATTAACAACTTATGCTGAACCCAACTTTCCTTCTTAAAACCTTCATCAAGATGATTTTTAAAGGTCATGGAAAAGCTTCTGTATAAAAACCACTTGTTACGTTTTCTACAGTAATAATGTGAGAATCTTACTTGTTCACTCATTCACTCATTGGTTTTCAGTGCCAACAGTGTGGAAGAATGTTGTGTGTGTCACAAAAAAGGCATAATCATGGTCCCTTTCCTCAAAGAGCATGGAGATCATTTTAAATCTCCCAGCTGAAGTAGACTGCCTCTTCAACACAGTCATCCTCTGTCACATTTTCAGTATTTTTCCTGATGACCTACCTAAGAATATATGTTACTTGAATGCAGGTAGTCTTTTCTCCTAGAACAAGGGCTTGCCACTAGAAGATATTGAGTAGATATCTGTTTATTGACAGATTATCTTACTAGTATTGATCTACAAGGTAGATATTTTACTGCCAGCTTTTTACAGTTTAGGAAATAGGCACAGAATGTTCAAGTTATTTGCTCAAAGTCACACGGTTGAGGAAATGTTAGGGCTGGGATTTGATCCCTGTTATGAAGGCGCACAAACAGTGCTGCAATGAAACAGCAGATTAGGAAAGGTGACTAATTCTTTTTGGTTGCACTGTAGGTAATTAATAGGAAACACAGTAAAACCTTCATTTGCGAGCATAATTCATTCCAAAAACATGCATATAATCCAAAGCACTTGTATATCAAAGCGAATTTCAAGAACCATTGTCTCAGTTGTGATCATGTGATGTTTGATGTCATGTATTACTCGCATTGCAAGATGTTGCTCATTTATCAAGTTAAAATTTATTAGAAATGTTTACTCGCCTTGTGGAACACTCACAAAACAAGTTACAATGTAAGGTGTTACTGTAATGCTTTAGATGGAAGTTGCTTTACATTCTAGAAGTTCTGAAACATCAAGTGGAAAAGCTTGGACTTGATTCAAAAAGCAGAAGAGGCAGATTTATAGAGAATATGCTGCTTTTATTGCTTTGTCTTTGCACATACTGATCTCATTGCTCAGTCGCCTTCTCTCCACTGCTTCATCTCCTTTAGTGAGTACTGAAAATAACATTTTGTATTCCTGGTTAAACAATACTGGGTCTGGACATATTTTCTTGTCCTTATATTAAATAATGCTGAGAATAAGCACAAATAACTTAGCTACTTGCTCTAGGAAAGACATGTTCCTGGAAGGTAAGACAATGAACTAGTTAAAATACTTTACTGACTGAGACAACTGATTCATTGTCCAGAGTGGCCTCAAAACCAACTCACAGTTATGTCATAAGCTCTGCCCATTCACATCTAACTCCCTGACTAAATGGGTCTAGTAAAACCCACCTTAAAGGCACTGAGCCTGGATCTCAACGTCCTCTATCATCCCATGTCTTCACTCTTCTGAGACAAGGTGGTGTTATCCATTACTGCAGTAAGTCTCGTAAGTTTAGTTCTGATCTCCAGATTTTTCTGATGGACTTTTAGGGAGCTGACAGTTGACAGTTCATGTCCATTTTTCATAGTACTCAGCTGAGGTATTTCCTTTGGTAGACCTGAGATGTCCCCTTTAATTCCATGCCCAGACACAGTTAATGCTCTTCTCCTGTGCACCTATACCTTCCTAACATACTTCCCATACTCTATCAGAGTGTGATCTTGCTGTTAGACTGAGAGTTCCTAAGGGCAGTGGCCATTAACTTTCATCACTGTATATTCTTAACACTACCTTGAACATAGAGTGGGTGCTCAATGATGTCGAATTGTTGACTGTTGCACTTCATGAACGAATACATGTACAAGCAAGTGCAAGTAGAGAGACTTACTGTAAGGACATAAGAGAGAAGACCATTGCTATTGTTTATCAATGGGATAATGAGCATTAGTAAATAGAAATGAGTTGCTTCCCCCAAGATTAATCAAATCAGGAGAGTCTAAGTACCATTGGGAACATTTCTGGAACGAATTAAAGAGAAAAGGCAGCCTTATATTTCTATTAGTGGTTTTCAACCCTGGCTGCATATTAAAATAAGCTAGGATGTTTTAAAAAATCCAGTGCCATCTTCCTGGGTGCTAACCTCACCCTACCACTCTTATTTAATTTGGACTGTTGTAAGGAAGGACATTAGAATATTTTAAATGTACTCCTAAAGCCTCCAAGGAGCAGCCAAAGTTGAGAATCCTCAGTTTAAGTGCTCGGGGTTACTTGCTGGTTCTTTGACATCCTCCCAAGCCCAGGGATTCTTCAGGAGGTATAGTTAGTAGGAGGACGCATGAGATCCTCCTGCCAAGGAGGCTGAATGGGATTTTGTGTGAAAGATATGGGATGATCACAGGTTAGCTAGTTTAAAAAATGTATTCAGTACGATCTTTTTTTTTTTAATTTGGAAAAAGAAGAAAATTCTATTGTTTGTGTAATTCAGAGTATGAAACATAAATGCTAGTAAGAAAACAAAATACTGCAGTTCTCAATAGAGTCTCCTTTGGGAGTTTTTTAAAACTTTTGTTTTTTTTTGTGGGAGAGACTTGAAATGTGAATGTTTATCAGAAGGCAGCATGTGTTTAAAAAACTGTAAAACTCTGCATTTCCCACTAGAGTTAGAAAAGTATGTATGTGCTTCTTCTCTGTGCTCCCTTAGCAGCCTCTATTTACCTTTATCTGCATTTCTCACTGTGCTTAGTGTGGAACTTCTGTTTCTCTTTCTCCCCATTAATTTGCAAGCACTTGAGGTGGGGGGGGGCAGGAATATAATTCTCTTTATCCCCAAGTTTAGTGCCTAATGACTCTTAATAGAGTTGGTTGGTTAGAAAGAATGAGGGCCAATAGGGAATGAAACATCAATCATTTGGCTAGATTTCACTACAGCATGATGCAAATAAGATCGTGGATGTAAATTCATGCTGGCTCATGGGCAGATGGTTACTCAAAGAAACTGTCCCATGACCTTGTGACTGACTTAAACCTAGGTAGCTGCTTAGCATATGTTGGTGCTTCAGAGAAAAATCTGGCCACTATTAAACCTCAAGGACAAGTTCTAGATATGGTGGCTACTAGAGACAATGTGTATCAAGAAAGACTCCATTTATTTTCTCCTCTACAAATTAGAGCACATTACTTCTTACAGGGTAGTTGTGAGGACTGAATGAATTAATGTGTGAAAAAACATAAGATAATATTTAGGGAAGTTTCACTAACTGCCTTTGAAAGAGAGCACATTTGCCACAATATTGACATTTGGGCAGAGATATTTTATTCATTTATTTTCAGAGAGAAAGAGAGGGAGGAGCAGACAGAGGGAAAAAGAGAGAATCCCAAGCAGGCTCTGTACTGTCAGCACAGAGCCCAGTGTGGGGCTTGAAGTCATGAACTGTGAGATCGTGACCTGAGCCAAATCCAAGAGTTGGACACTTAACTGGTTGAGCCACCCAGGCACCTCTGGGCAGAGATATTTTATAAGGGATTCAAGAATCAGAAGAGTTGTTGAAATAGATGGATTATTAGGCTCCTTGCCATCCTGAGATTCTCTATTTTAATTGTCATTTCATAAATGAAGAAGGTAAGGTACAGAAAGCTAAAGGAATTTCCATATGACTATGTTTTACTCATCTTTTGGGATTCGGATAAAACATCATCTCTTCAAAGAAAATGTCCCAAATATTACTTCCCTTAATCCATATTCTCTCTCTTAGTACTCCATTGCTCTTATCATAAGTTGTAACTCAGTATTTATGTGATTATCTATTATTTATGTGATTATCTATTCAATGTCCTCATCCCACACTAGATTACAAACTACATGAGGCTAGAAGCTAAAGTCTTTTTTTTGCCATAATCTATAGCCATCCAGAGACTAGCACACAGTTCTTGGCTCAGAGAAGGTTCTCAAATGTTTGTTCAATAAACAGATGCCAGATTAATTGGTCAATTATGTAATAATTAATTAATTTTAAATAATTATTTATTAATTAATGTATTTACTCATGCCAACTTACAGAAAGGATTCAAGTGCATAAAGGGTAATGTATTATCCATTCATTTATTTATTCATTTACCCATTTATTACAATTTTATTTTATTATTTTATTTTTTAATAAATATTTATTTTTGAGAGAAAGCATGAGTGGGGGAGGGGAAGAAAGAGATGGGGGCAGAGGATCTAAAGCAGGCTCTGTGCTGACAGCAGAGATCCCGATACGGGGCTCAAACTCATGAATGGTGAAATCATAACCTGAGCTTAAGTCAGAAGCTCAACAGACTGAGCCACTCAGGCACCCCATTACAACTTTATTTTTATTGAAAAGATTAATTAATATAAAGTTTTTACATCTGATTAGTTGTTTCTTTTCACTACTACTTTTGTTATTATTCTTGGCAACTGCAATACCAATTAAGATGAGTAGTTCTATACTCTGGCCTCTGGAGTCCATGATTTCCTTAATTCTGTATTTTATTCTATCCCACTTTACTACTCCTTTTGAACCTATCCTAGACTAGTGTTTTTCAGAATGCAGATTGTGACATATTGGTGGGGCTGAAAATTAATTTAGTAACTAGAATTTTTAAAAAATGGGATGGAATGGAATTTAAAATATGGTGCATTTAAGTATTATGCTGTGAAAATTTGTAGATGTGTAGTAAACATCTATGTAAAATTTTTTTCTTTTTGAGGGTTATTGTCCAAAAAAGTTTGTAAAGTACTAGTATAGACCTCATCGTCATCATCATCAATAACTACTGAAACTCTGGAACCTCAATTTTAAGCAGCCTAATCTTTTCTCACTACCACGTTCCTTTTTGCTCCACTAGCTTTGAACATTCTATCACCCCATGCAGACCTCCAATCCACCCCAACACCCTTTACTGTCCAGTGTTTCCCCTTCTCTCTTTTCTCATTGCCCAGGTTAGACTCCATGGTCTCAATGCTCTGTTACCCTTTCCTTCCAACTCGCTTAACTGGCAAAACCAATGACCTGCCCACTCCACACTGGACCCCATCAGGGAATGTGGCTGCAGTTCTGGAAACATACTTTTGCGAAGTGGTCTCACTTTGCATTTATGATTACAAATCTCAAGTGAGGCCTCAGAGCTATCTGTTCATCTTCCTACAATTCCCTAATAAATCTGCTTTCTAACTATGAGGTGCTTTCATACCTTCTCTCTCTGTTAACTTCCAATATCAGCTATTCCTTCTCTAATCCCTCTAATCTCTAATGAATAAGGGAACTTACTCATTTCCTGATGAAGAACCATTACAATGCAACTAAGTCATCTCTCCACTTCTAAATTCCCACCATACTTTCATTCCTACCCATGTGTTCTGTAACAATAGCCTGCTCTCACTAAAGCCAACCCTCCCACTTACCACCTGAGATATTGCCTGTGAATTTCCCCTACTTGCCCTTTATTTCTCTGCTTCTTAGTCACAAACAGATCAAAATACTCTAGCTGGGGAAAACACTGTTTGTTTTTGGCTTTGTTGTTGTCATTCTTCATGCTTCATGACTTGCAGGGTATAATAGGAAGAGGATTGAATAAATTGAGGAAGCCTGGGATAGGCTGGATGGGGTATCACAATATGTTGCCATGAGCAATTAGGAATAACCAAATGCCATTTTGTGTCTGTTGATGCTCTATAAAGGCCTAAATAGATAGAAAAAGAGGGGGAATGAATAAGAATACACTGTATACTTCTAGGAGTGCCTGACTGGCTCAGTTGGTAGAGCATGTGACTCCTGATCTTGAGGTTGTGAATTCAAGCCTCATGTTGGGTGTAGAGATTACTTAAAAATAAAATCTCAAAAAACAAAACAAAACAAAACAGAATACACTTTTAATTCTTAAATGTTCTGAGAGCTGGCCCTGCATCTATATTATGATTATATAACATGCTTTCTTAGTAAAATTGTCTAGCATTTGTGGGAAAGTATAACAAAATTCTTCTCCTTGATTCTACATCCCCCCTATTGTCTCTTTAAAATATGCTCTGCACTTCCTCTACTTCCCACAGTCATTATCCTGATGTAGAAGGCAAGGAAAGTTTAAAGGTCTTTCTCACTGGGACCTTGAAGCACTCATTTGCAGAGTTTATGGGAAAGAAGATCCTCTGTTTTTCAGTTTCTTCTGATGCATGTATTTCCATTTCCTGACCTTTCCAAAAATGACCTTTCAGAAGCAGTGGTTATTGAGAATGGGAAATAATATGGACGACTCAAACTTTCTACCATATTCTGTTTTAAAATTGACCTCATGGTCATCCCTTAGAAGACTTCTCATGACAGGTTCATCCACCTCAGGAAATTCATGGCTACCATAATTCTTTGCAAAGAACTGCTTAGAAAGATCTGCATTCTATCTCAGCTCCTCCAGTATGTGTTAATGATATTTTAGGTTCATAATTTAAAAATCTTTTAAAGTGTTTCCTTATCTATGATTGCCTTTTATTCTGGAAACACCTTGATGAATCAGATAAAGGAGTACCTGAGACTTAGAGAGGTTGTTATTGAAGTTACTGGGCTGTGTTTGGTTAACTTTCTAAATAGAGCAGGGCCTGGTGATAGAACTCAAATTTTGGAACTTTTCTCTCTGAGTGTTCTTTATTACATGATTACATTGCCTTATTGTGCAGGGCTCCATCAATGTTAATTTTCTGCACTTTTAAGGATACTTATGGCCCCAAGAACAGCCCTATGTCAGAAGTGTATGTGATTAGATAGGTAATAATAACTGGGTTAAGAAAAGAGGGGGAGCACCCAGAGTGTTTCCTAATGAGAGGCTATAATGTATGCGGATTGGGAAGCAAAGGAGACATTACAAGTGATCAAGGAGCTAAAATAGGTTCACTAGGGCAGAAGTGAAGAATTGGAGGTTGAAAGTAGCACACTTGGGGGAAGGCGGCAAGGATTATTTAAGGCATGTTAAGATGCGTGTCTGATGTACCTTTAGAAAGCTACTATTTGTTGAATGATTGAATCCAGTTCTCACTTTAACTTTGAGAAAAGTAAGAATCTAAGAGGTTGGGTAACTTACTAAAGGCCACACATCAAACTCATAGCAGAGCTGGGATTAAAATTTAGGTCACATTTCTGATCAAGTGCTGATTTCCTTATGCTATTTGATCTAATTTAGTGGTTTCAATACTCCCTATGATTGCCAGGGTATTAGAACAATTTGGGAGTTTAAAAAACTGTCAAGGACTTGAACTCATGCCCCAGAGATTTGATTAAGTTGGTTTGGGATGGGCCTGGGCATGCATATTTTTGAAGGCTATTTAGGATACTTTAATGTGTGGTGAGGTAGAGAGCCCCTTAACGAAATTGTAGAACTTTTTCTCATTATAATAGCTAATATAGCTAAAGCATATTCTCCTGTATTTTTAAAACAGAAAGAAGAATGCTTGCTTTGAGTATTATGTTTTGCAGTTTTCTTGAGTGTACTTTGCCTTAATGCAGTCATGCACATGGAAGAGCTTCAATCTCTAGGCATTTAGGGGGATAGGAACAGTTCTCAATCCTAGGTAATGGTGATAATGTACACATTTAAACAGTTCTCCAGATAATTCTTATAGATCTTTCTTCCATGTGTCATCCCAAGTTGGTAATCCCTGTTCTGATGCACATAAGGGAGTTTATTTCTGGAATGTGGCTGACTTAATATTTCTCTAAATCTGCTCATCATTATTTCTATTATGTGTATGAGGACAAAGGGACATTTACCATGGTGACCATTTATCTTCACATAGAATCACCCAATCATGACTATAGACTGAATTTCTCATAGTGGTCAGTCATCTTGCACGTGTGTCCCATCACAAGAAGGCAAAGTGATGGAATACAGGTGGTGTGCATCAGTTCCACCTCCGCTCTCACTGTTCTGTTCCAAACTAGAATGCAATATTCCTATATTATTCAACATAACACCCCAGGTAGGATTGGATGAGTTCTAGCTGTCACTTTTATAACAAAAAAAATAATGCCTAGAAAACAAGAATTGAGTTGTTATTTATTGATAAGTATAGATGTGAAGCTCTGCACATATGAAAGTTGTTGATCCCAGGTATGTGTTTGTAATATTATTTGGAAGTGTTTATACACTTTCCATTCATTCCATCGTGCACCTGTCGTCCTCCTTCCTTGCTTTTCTTCTTCCTTTCTTCTCTCCCTCTTTCCACTCCTTCTTCCCTTCCTTTTTTCTTTTTTCTTTAACTTAAAAAAATCATATTTGTATTGCTCATGTATACCATCCTTTTGGTCGTGCTTCCTATCTGTTTTCAGGAACTCTTAATCTTAAATATATAATCTTCCCTTACTTCTGTTATGGAATTATCCTGATTTTAAAGATCCTGAGTCTTCTTAAATACAGAGAACAAACTGAGGGTTGATGGGGGGGTGGGGAGAGGGGAAAGTGGGTAATGGGCATTGAGGAGGGCACTTGTTGGGATGAGCACTGGGTATTGTATGGAAGCCAATCTGACAATGAATTATATTAAAGAAAGAAAGAAAAGAAAGAAAGAAAGAAAGAAAGAAAGAAAGAAAGAAAGAAACTTTCTAAAATAAAATAAAATAAAATAAAATAAAAAGATCCTGAGCTTATTAGCTACACAAGAACTTGAAACAGTATGACTGTACTTCACTCTTGATTTCAGATTTCCTTGATTATATTGTTTACTTGCATGTCTTAATTTCATCTTCAAATTCATTAATCATAACTGCAATCACTTCACTTTTCTTGCAGGAATGACTACTTCAGGAATCTGTGGTCTTGAATTGGATTAGGAAATAAGCTACTTTTTTAAAAGGTTTTATTTTATTCTTTTAAAATACTTTTTTAATGTTTATTTATTTTTGAGAGAGAGAGAGAGAGAGAGAGAGAGAGAGAGAGAGAGAGAGAAACAGAGCATGAGCGGGGGAGGGGCAGAGAGAGAGGGAGACACAGAATGCGAAGTAGGCTCCAGGCTCTGAGCTGTCAGCATAGAGCCCAATGTGGGGATCGAACTCACAAATCGTGAGATCATGACCTGAGCTGAAGCTGGATGCTTAACCAACTGAGCCACCTAGGTGCCTTGGAAATAAGCTATTTATTTTTTTTAATATATGAAATTTATTGTCAAATTGGTTTCCATACAACATCCAGTGCTCATCCCAAAAGATGCCCTCTTCAAAGCCCATCACCTACACTTCCCTCCCTCCCACCCCCCCATCAACCCTCAGTTTGTTCTCAGTTTTTAAGAGTCTCTTATGCTTTGGCTCTCTCCAACTCTAACCTCATTTTTTTTTCCTTCCCCTCCCCCATGCGTTTCTGTTAAATTTCTCAGGATCCACATAAGAGTGAAAACATATGGTATCTGTCTTTCTCTGTATGGCTGGAAATCAGCTTTTTTTGAGAAAGAGGTTGCATGAGTAAGATTTTGGTTCCCAAAGCAGGCTTAGCAGATATTTGAGAGAAAATATAGAAGAGTTAAATAAAAAAAATGAGGGGCTCATGGGGGGCTCAATGTGGGTTGAGCATCTGACTCTTGATTTTGGCTCAGGTCATGATCCCAGGGTCATGGGATTGAGCCTTGTGTTGGGCACCATGCTGAGTGTGGAGCTTGCTTAAGATTTTCTCTCTCTTTCTGTCTCTCTCTCTCTCTCTCTCTCTCTGCCCCAGCTTGTGCTCACACTCTCTCTCTCACTCTCTAAAAAGAAGAAAGAAAGAAAGAAAGAAAGAAAGAAAGAAAGAAAGAAAGAAAGAAAGAAAATGGTATATTTTTGAAACATGTTGCTCTTGCAATTTGCTCATTTTATGTGGTAGATGATAGATTCTCCCTTCTGGTATCCTCCAGGTAAACAAATATTTTTTTTCAAAGATTTTAAATGTCTGGCCTCAGCTCAGAATATTCTCATTGATAACTACATTTATGGTCCTTTAGTTTTCCAGAGTAATTTGAAAAAAGACAAGAATCAATATATTTTGCAAGAGCTATGTAGGATGAAGACAATGTGATGTTTTAACCTGTATCAAATGTATACATTTTTAAAAATAATTTTTTAAATTTCAAACAAACCCCTACCTTGTAGCACAACATTACCGGTATTTTCCCATCTTTAGTTTTCTCCAAATATAATATGGTTGTTACCTATATTTTTTGATAGTGGTTTAGAGAATATTTTATTTTATTTTATTTTATTTTATTTTATTTTATTTTTTTTATTAAGTAGGCTCTACACCCAGTATGGAGCTCAAAGCAGGGCTTGAACTCACTTATCTGAGATCAAGACCTGAATTGAGATCAAGAGTCTGATGCTTAACCGACTGAGCCATCCAAGTGCCTCTAGGGAACATTTTAGAAGAGAGGGTAAATCACACTGTACCTCTGCAAACTTTACTCTGTTCTAGGGAGTTTCTGTATGCTTATGGGATCTTATAATATTTTACTCAATAAACATTTGTGGCTTCCAGGGAGTTGAAAAATTAAAAAAAGTCAAAGTTAGAAAAAATGTTATTTGAAACTATTTATATGTCTAAATACAGATAAAATATCCATATGCATGACTTCATTTTTAGATAATTTCAAAAGTCTAAGATTAAGCCCTCTTATACATGTGAGGCTCAGAGTATCTCCCTCTTGTAGCTCTTTCCCCATAATAGATTCTTCCCTAAAGCACTGGGGATCAGGGTTTTACTCATATATTGACATCTGGATCTCCCACCCATGTCCACATGCACAATAAAATGAAATAAATTCTATGTGTCACTTACCAGAAAGATGAAAAACATTTAGGACAATAGATGTGGAGGTGGTTACACTTGATAGGTAAGTCTAAACTGCACAGAAATAGCATTCTTAATCCTGGGACGGCCTTAATTCCAGAGATCAGGTGCTTAAGTGAGAACCAAATAATTTATTATACTGAAATCATCCAAATTCTTTGGCGTAACTATGAATAGCACTTTGTATCTTTTATACTTACATTTTTCTAAGTATTTCAAAATTCACTAGACAGATTATTATTTGAATTTTAGATACAAAGGAGAAAAGAAAAAGTTAAAATATCTAAGAAAGGTACAATTCAGGACCTTGTAAAAATCTGACATGATTTGTCTCTTTGCTAGCTCTGAAATAATTGTTAGGAAGAGAGAACAAGTGAAGATTTTTTTCTATTGTTTTCTTTCTACAACCCAAAAAGCATTAAATAATATTTAGATAACATCTGCACTACTTCTTAGCCCTTTGGTGGTAAGTTTTCTATATCAAATGCCTGAGAAAGTTTGGAATCCCCAAGATAAAAAACAGATGTGGATTTGTCTGTAACCCATTACCAAGCCTCATGGGCTTGACAGGACAATGCTTCAAAGAAAGAGAGGTATTCTGTGCTCTTTTGTAACTTTCTCAGCATTTGCTGCATAGCTGTTATAATATCTGTGGCAAAGATGTTTATTTTCCTTGTATTTATTTTTCCCTTCTGCCTTTTGGTGATTAATTCTTCTTCCTCAAATTGGCAGTGCACTGGACATTACCTTTATCAAGCTCTTCTTTACCTATGTGTGGCCATGTGACCGTGTTATATACAGTAAGATGTACGTGTGAGTAGAACCTCCAAACAATATTCTTTTTTAATGTTTATTTTGAAAGAGAGAGGAGACAGAGAGTGAGCGAGAGTGTGAGAAGAAATGTGCACACATGAGAGAGAGGCAGAGAGAAAGA
This sequence comes from Neofelis nebulosa, assembly GCF_028018385.1. Taxonomy (NCBI): domain Eukaryota; kingdom Metazoa; phylum Chordata; class Mammalia; order Carnivora; family Felidae; genus Neofelis; species Neofelis nebulosa. The sequence continues at coordinate 163,706,196 of NC_080783.1, read as the reverse complement.
GGGACACAGAGAGAGAAGTCTTAGCCTCAAGAATCAGACAACACAAAGAAATAAAAGGCATATAAATTGTCAAGGACAAAGTCAAAGTTTCATTCTTCATGGACGGCATGCTACTCTACATGGAAAACCTGAAAGACTCCACCAAAAAACTGTTGAAACTGATATATGAATTCAGCAAAGTTTCAGGATATAAAACCAATGTACAGAAATCAGTTCCTTTTCTATACACCAATAATGAAGAAGCAGAAAAATAAATCAAGGAATTGATCCCATTTATAATTTCAACAAAAATCACAAAATACTTAGGAATAAACCTAACCAAAGAGGTAAAAGATCTATTCACTGAAAACTATAGAAAGCTTATGAAAGATATTGAAGAAGACACAAAGAAATGGAAAAATATTCCATGCTCAAGGATTGGAAGAACAAATATTGTTAAAATGCCTGTACTACCCAAAGCAATCTGCACATTCAATGCAATCCCTATCAAAATAACACCAGAAGTCTTCACAGAGCAAGAACAAGCAATTCTAAAATTTGTATGGAATCAGAAAAGACCCCCAAATAGCCAGAGTAATGTTAAAAAAGAAAAACAAAGCTGGAGGCATCACAATCCCGGACTTCAAGCTGTATTACAAAGCTGTAATTAATCATCAAGACAGTGCAGTACTGGCACAAAAAGAAACACATATATCAGTGCTTCTGAATAGACAACCTAGAAATGGACCCATGAATGTATGGCCAGCTAATCTTCAATAAAACAGGAAAAAACATCCAATGGAGAAAGACAGTCTCTTCAGCAAATGGTGCTGGGAAAACTAGACAGAAACATGCAGGAGAATGAACCTGGACCACTTTCATACAGCATACACAAAAATAAATTCAAAATGGATGAAAGATGTAAATGTATACAGGAAACCATCAAAACCCTAGAGGAGAACACAGGAAGCAACCTGTTTGACCTTGGCCACAGCAACTTCTTACTAGACATGTCTCTGGAGGCAAAGGAAACAAAAACAAATGTGAACTATTGGGACCTCATCAAGATAAAAACTTCTGCACAGTGAAGGAAACAATCAGCAAAACTAAAAGGCAACTAACTGACAGAATAGGAGAAGATATTTGCAAAAGACACATCAGATAAAGGGCTAGTTTCCAAAATCTATAAAGAACTTATCACTCAACACCCCCAAAACAAATAATCCAGTGAAGAAATGGGCAAAAGACACAAATAGACACTTTTCCAAAGAAGACATCCAGATGGCTAACAGACACATGAAAAGATGTTCAGCATCACTCACCATTTGTGAACTACAAATCAAAACCACAATGAGACATCACTTTACACCTGTCAGAATGGCTAAAATTAACAACTCAGGGAACAACAGATGTTGACGAAGATGTATAGAAGGGAGAATACTTTTGCACTGTTGGTGGGAATGTAAACTAGTGCAGCCACTCTGGAAAACAGTATGGAGGTTCCTCAAAAAGTTAAAAATAGAACTACCCTATGACACAGCAATTGCACTACTAGATATTTATGCAAAGGATATAAAAATGCTGATTCGAAGGGACACATGCACCCCAACATTTATGGTGGTACTATCAACAATAGCCAAATTATGGAAAAAGCCCAAATGTCCATCTATTGATGAATGGATAAAGAAAATATGGTATTTATATGTAATACAATGTCACTCAGCAACCAAAAATAATGAAATCTTGACATTTGCAACAATGTGAATGGAACTAGAATGTGTTATGCTAAGGGAAATAAGTCATTTGGAGAAAGACAAATATCATATAATTTCACTCATGTGGAATTTAAGAAGCAAAACAGATGAACATAGGGGAAAGGAAGGAAAAATAAGATAAAAACAGAGAGGGAGGCAAACATAAGAAACTCTTAAATTCAGAGACAAACTGAGGGTTGCTGGAGGGGAGATGGGTGGGGAAATTGGCTGAGTGGGTGATGGGCATTAAGGGGAGCACTTATTGGGATGAGCACTGAGTATCATATGTAATTCTACTCCTGAACTCAATACTACGCTATATGTTAACTGACTTGAATTTAAATTAAAAAATATTAAAAAAAAAAGAATGTGTCTTCTGAACTGAAATAAAAACTCTGTAATTGGTAGTCGTCTAAACTTAGACAAGGTCCCAAGCATCTCTGGGTCTCAGTTTCAGTATCTGTAAAATAGGGATGATAATTATCGATTTAATCTCATTTACTTGTCACAGGATTAAACAAATTCATATATAAATGGACTATTATAACAGCAGTTGGCACAAAGAAAATTTATGTAAGCATATGAAATCATTTAATTCATAAGGAGCTTAAAACAACTGGTATCTTCTCTTAACACTCCTAGAGTTATCCAAATTTATTTTAAAAGAACATATATGCTAACTCCAGTTAATCATTCAGTAAAAAAAAGTTTCAGTTGCTGCAGTATATGAGACAGCAACTATATTTATATATGAGTGTATAAATTGACCATTAAGATGGGAGGTCGGGGGTTTAAGCTACTCAGTCACTTTAGCCTTTGCATTCAGTGGTAAATAAAACAACTCTAATATAAATAAATCAAGTCAAAGTGATGATTTCTATAAACACTGACCACCTGTGAGGAGAAGGGCAATGAGAAGGCCATGCACAGAGAGGTGGGTGGCCAAGACCTGACTTCTAGAATAGAGATCATATAATCAGCCTGAAATGACATTTTATACAGTGCAACCAAAAGCATTCAGCAAGTTAATAATAATCTGAATAAAATAACAATCTTCAGCAATGACTGTAACTTGGCACATAGCATTTAAATTAGTTTTAGCCATTTATTTTTATTCTAAAAATTTTCTCTAGAAGGCTCTGTGATGTTTCCTGAGAGGCAGTGAGAATAAAATAAAAAGAACCTTATATACTGTCAACCTAGATTATAATCATTATTTCCCTTATGCACAAGATACACAAACAATATTTTCTCTCCGCAATCATACCTATTGATGGGTCTCTCCTCTGCAAAGGATGCTGTGTGTCCCTCCATTTCTGCATCATTTTTGTTTAATTTGACTCAATAATGAACCACATCAATTTGAGCCATTTTTCCTACACTAAAGATTCCAGATCCCTTACTCAAATACTTTCTTTGTTTTGTAGAACATATATGTCATCTACAACACTAGTCTGAATTACTCTAGGGTAAGTAGTATGTAATTTTCCATTAAAATCCAGAAAAAAAAACCCTTAATGGGACCAAGCGGACAAAGTTTAGCTTATAAATTAATATTTTATCCATCCCAATCTAACTATAATCAAAACATCTGTCCTCACTGTATATTCATCTTAGTTTCTGTCCTTGGATTTTGCATATCCATCAGTAAGTGATGAATTATGGTGGTGGTGGTGATGGCGGAATTTATAATAGCATTATAATTCCATCAAAAGAAAGAGGAACACAATTAAATTATAGTATAACAGAAATTCATTTTACCACTCTGAATACCATCAAATCTAGTAAAAATCTTGAGTCTGTGGCTAGTCAGCACAAAGGAAAATAGAGATCTGGTACTAGATAAATAAATTAAAAAGTCAAATTCAAATAAGACTGCCAAAGTCTATTTTGATTTTGGCTTAAATTATCCTGTTGTCTGTCTATATTGATCAAATTAACAGGATTTATGCCAACTTTCCACTTAGAACTATGTGTACATAGCTTATGAGTCTGGAAACATAGTTTTGTTGTACCTAAAGTGATTTTTTAGTGAAAGTTGCCCTGGTCAGCAACAATGGGGACAAGACCAGGAAATCAAAAGGTCCTCACTGTGAATCCAGAGAGCTTACTCTCATCATTGCTGATTCAAATTCTAGAAGCTGGAACTATGATTAGATCAGGACTAGAAGAATCCCCAAGTTCCAGGAAACATGTCAAGAACAGTCAGAAGACCCTTGGAAAACTCTTCTGGAGTTTTTATATTTTTGGCTACGAATGTTTTACCAGCATGATTCAGTAAGCCTCTTGGGGAAATAAATGAAGACCAATGAAATGAGAATAGCCACAGCTGTTTATTCAGAGCTTGCTATAGCAAGGAAGTCAGCCATCTTCCCTGTGTTCTGGTAGAGACTCAAAGGCAGGCAAAGGAGTTAGAAAGTTTTATAGGGGAAAAAAAGGGAAGGCTTCAGGTATGCCCTGATTAGAGTTGTTTGCATGGGGAAGCTGTGGGGAGCTAAGTAGAAGTGGGGTGTCCTATGTGATTGATGTTTGCATGTTTGTCTTTCTCTGGTTTGTCCTACATTGGCAGCAGAGACAAGAATTAGAGAAGCTGTCAGTTATTGATCAAGTCCTGGCCAATTGGGGATGATTGTTACAGAATTCATTGTTTGGCTTTCTGAATTATTACTAGAGATTGAAATCTGACTTCACACAAGTCTGAAATAGGGGGCTGGATTCCTGGGCTGTTTATTGTAGATAAGGGGGATAACTTGGGTGGTTTGCTACAGGTTGTGGGTCAGAGTTCTACTTTCTAGCTATATGTTCTGGACATTGCCTGTTTGTATATCCAGTCTTCTACTCCAAACATATTTTTCCAAAAGGAATATAGCTATACATATTGCAATAAAATAAAATAAGGTAAGGGAACATGTAGTACTAGAAAATTCTATGTCCAAAGTTTTACTTGCTTGCCATTTTAATGTTTCCATTAGAGAATAAGGAAGGTGCATAGGAAGAAACTGTTCTCTGGAATCTCAAGTGAGGTAAAGACATTTCAATGACGTTTATATTAGTTTATCACTGCTAAGCTGTAGCAATAGAGACCCAAAAATACAATGGCTAAAACAAGAGTCTCTATCTCATAGCAATCCAGACATTAGTAGATGATCCAAGATCATCATCATCATCATCAACATCATCATCATCTATTTTCCTATTTATTTAAGATAGGACTTCTGCTTTCAATTTTTTTTTGAATGTTTATTTTTGAGACAGAGAGAGACAGAGCATGAACAGGGGAGGGGCAGAGAGAGAGGGAGACACAGAATCGGAAGCAGGCTCCAGGCTCTGAGCCATCAGCCCAGAGCCTGATGAGGGGCTCGAACTCACAGACCGCGAGATCATAACCTGAGCTGAAGTCAGACGCTTAACCGACTGAGCCACCCAGGTGCCCTGTACTTCTGCTTTCAAAGCCACTCATGACTCATGACTCAGTCAAGTTCATTCATTCTTCTTTAAAAAATTATTTATTTCAATCCAAGTTAGTAAACATATAGTACAATAATGTTTTCAGGAGTAGAATTTAGTGATTCAGCACTTACATATAACACTGAGTGCTCATCCCAACAAGTACCCTCCTGAATGCTCATCACCCTTTTAGCACATCCCCCCCACACTTCCCCTCTAGCAACCCTCAGTTTGTTCTCTGTATTTAAGAGACTCTTAGAGTTTGCTTCCCTCTCTGTTTTTATCTTATTTTTCTTTTCCTTTCCCTATGTTCATCTGTTTTGTTTCTTTTTAAAAAAAAATTTTTTTAATTTTTATTTTTGAGACAGAGAGAGACAGAGCATGAATGGGGGAGGATCAGAAAGAGAGGGAGACACAGAATCCAAAGAAGGCTCCAGGCTCCGAGCTGTCAGCAAAGAGCCTGACACGGGGCTCGAACTCACAGACCGTGAGATCATGACCTGAGCCAAAGTCGGACGCTCAACCGACTGAGCCACCCAGGTGCCCCAATCTGTTTTGTTTCTTAAATTCTACATATGAGTGAAATCATATGATATTTGTCTTTCTCAGACTGACTTATTGCTTAGCATAGTACATTCTAGTTCCATTCACATTGTTGTAAATGGCAAGATTTCATTCTTTTTGGTTGCTGAGTAATATTCCATTGCATATAAATACCACTTTTTTTTTTTATCCATTCATCAATCGGACATTTTGGCTCTTTCCATACTTTGTCTATTGTCGATAGTGCTGCTATAAACAACAGGGTGCATGTGCCCTCTTGAATCAGCATTTTTGTGTCCTTTGGGATAAATACCTAGTAGTGCAATTGTTGTGTCATAGGGTAGTTCTATTTTTAACTTTTTGAGGAACCTCCACACTGTTTTCCTGGTGCCTGCACCAGTTTGCATTCCCACCAACAGTGCATAAACGTTCTCTTTTCTCTGCATCCTGAGTAACAGGTGCTCAGATGAAAAAAGCCAACTGTTCAGAAAGGAAAGGCAAATATTGCACCTACTCCACCAATAGATGGAGGAGGATTGGTCCTGCCCACATTTTTTATTGCCTGAGGTTTTCACAGCTGTCTTTTGGACCCTTTATGAATGATGGGATTTAGATTTAGAGATCCAACAAACCACGGCCTTATTCCATTCATTATATTTATTTATAAATTATGACATGGAAAGAGTTTGTTGAACCAAACTCTTATTCTTTCTTTTACTGTTTTGTTTATCAAATCTCTTCCTTAAAATAACCACATTACCAGGTGTAAAAGAAATAAATATCTTATTTGTTCCTGAGGTAGAGTACATGTCTTTCTGAAGACATTCAAATGATCAATTTCCCACCAGAATTAAAAAAAAAACAAACAAACCAAAAGCTGAAAACATTCTGCACATTCAGGGAGAGTCAAGCTTGATATGTAGCCCTTGTGTTGTTTAAGATTTTCAGTTCTGCCATGACAGCTGGTCTTTGAAAATGTCCTCTTCTGCTGTTGGTAGGAGATGGTGATTTGTGCTTCTTACAGGAGGCAAATGGTCCTTGGAAGATTTGTTTCCCATCTGGCCCAACTCCAAGCCAGTGGAAGGGGCCATTGCACTTGAATATTCCTTAGTTCTGGTCCCACCCTTGCTAACCTTAATTTGTTGCTGTGCAGTTAATGGCTTCCTGTCATTTGCTGAAGGTCTGAGAGCAGTTCCCCAGTTAATCACATGCTTGATACCTTGTAATGGTTTTATGTTTCAGCCAGATGCCAGGCAGGATATTTTAACTTCCCCCAGAAGCCAGGTGTTAAATGGCCTTATTTAAGATTATTATAGATGAATGGAGGCAAATATTGCACAGGTTTTGTGTGTTCTAAAAAAAGGTGACAATGGTGCTAATTAAGAATTCTTTTGGAAGGGCTTCTCGGAAACTGTTATAGGGAGATAGATGATATGCATTAAAGTTATTATCAAAGCTATGGGTGTTTTATTTTAGGCTGATAGTAGGACATAATAGGAGTGCAACCTTTGGATAGTGGATTTTCAAGTTCTTAGCAACTCAGTGTTTACAAGCTGCTACCATTAGAGAAGGCTATTCACTGTCCTTGCTACTGTAGGAAGGGTAAAAATCGTAGTTACTCCAGGGGAAAGTAATAATGGCACTCACAGTTTGTCAACATTAGAAAAGAAACCCTTTTCCTATCATCCGGGGAGAGAAACTGCTCAATAAATGTCTAACACTGCAGTGTAAAGTCTAATGCTAGTCCTTTGTGTGCCTAAGCTGTTTAACCTGTGATATATACATTTTAATCTTAAAAGATTTTGAAAAAAATTTATTGCTTTGCATCTACCCTCAAGAAAGTGAGCGAATAGGGGTGTCTGGGTGGCTCAGTTGGTTAAACATCCAACTGTTGATTTCGGCTCAGATTCGTAAATTCGAGCCTTGCGTTGGGCTCCATAATGACAGTATGGAGCCTGCTTGGGATTATCTCTCTCTCTCTCTCTCTCTCCACAATAAATAAATAAACTTGAAAGAAAAAAGAAAATGAGCAAATATATTTAGATATGGCTGTGACTCAAAGGCATGGGATCGCAAGTCTAATGTTTGCGGTAACTTAACGTTAAGGGCGTGGAGGTTCCAGACGGTGGGGTGGTTAATTGTGCTGGATAAAAACAACTTTCTAGGGGGGCCTGGGTGGCTCAGTTGGTTGAGCCTCCGACTTGATTTCCGCTCAGGTCATGATTCCACGGTCGTGGGATGGAGCCCCACGTCAGGCTCAACGCTGAGTGCGGAGCCTGCTAATGATTTTCTCTCCCTCTGCCCCCTCCCCTATTCGTGCTCTCATTCTCTTTCTCTAAACCCCCACCCAAACAACAACAACAACAACAACAGCAGCAACAACAAAACAACCAAAAACAACTTTCTAGTAAAACAACTTTATGTTCTAGTAAAACAACTTTCTACTAAAAAACTTTTGCTAAATCTTCTCCATTATGTAGCATGCCACATCACTATCAAAACAGCAGTTGATACAGGCTTATGGAAGAAGGAAAAATTTCACTGAATTCTTCAAAGATTCAGATGATGATTGAAAAGAAGATAGAGGAAGTAAGAAATAAAGAGTTGAGATTAAACAATCAGGAATTTTAAGTCATACTGGAGTGTAAAACTGTCATCTCTATCCCTGCTTTCAACTCACACAGGAAAGTTGAATTTTTGTAGACTGCATAAAGAAAAACCAGCTTTTTGACTCTCCCCAATGAATGACTGTATTTAGTCCAATTTTAAGATTGCTGTTATTAGCATGTTAAGAGACTTTTTTTTTTAACTGAAGTATAGCTGACATACAATATTATGTTAGTTTCAGTTGTACAACATAGTGATTCTCCATTTACATACATTACAAAATGATCACTGCCATAATTGTAGTTACATATGTCACCATACAAAGTTATTACAATATCATTGACTATATTCCTTATGCTGTACTTTACATACCTGTGACTTATTTTATAATTGGAAGTTTATAAATCTTAATCCCCTTCATCTATTTTACCCATTCCCCTACCCACCTCCCCTCAGGCAACAGTATGTTAAGAGACTTAACTAGGAATCTTAAAGAATGCAGTAAGACTCTTACAGATGGGGAAGTTTTAATCATATTTCCTCCACCCTCTCCAAAGTGTAGAATAACTAAATGGACTTTGAGACAATGAATTTAGGAAGAAACTATTTGTCACACTAAAGATTCAGGTGTGAAAAACTTTTGTATTCATCATTAAGAAAAACTGGCAAACCAAGTATTTCAATGCATCTTTATTTGTAACAATTCTGTCCATCACAATTCTTACATGAAGTCTTTACCTCAATAAGCTGTTGAAATTCCTTAGGCCCCAGTTTCCTTATATATAAATGAGGGTGTTGACTAACAACCTTTATTTTTTTTTATTATTATTATTTTTTAATATATGAAAATTACTGTCAAATTGGTTTCCATACAACACCCAATGCTCATCCCAAAAGGTGTCCTCCTCAATACCCATCACCCACCCTCCCCTCCCTCCCACCCCCCATCAACCCTCAGTTTGTTCTTAGTTTTTAAGAGTCTCTTATGCTTTGGCTCTCTCTCACTCTAACCTCTTTTTTTTTTTTTTCCTTCCCCTCCCCCATGGGTTTCTGTTACGTTTCTCAGGATCCACATAAGAGTGAAACCATATGATATCTGTCTTTCTCTGTATGGCTTATTTCACTTAGCATCACACTCTCCAGTTCCATCCACGTTGCTACAAAAGGCCATATTTCATTTTTTCTCATTGCCACGTAGTATTCCATTGTGTATATAAACCACAATTTCTTTATCCATTCATCAGTTGATGGACATTTAGGCTCTTTCCATAATTTGGCTATTGTTGGGAGTGCTGCTATAAACATTGGGGTACAAGTGCCCCTATGCATCAGTACTCCTGTATCCCTTGGATAAATTCCTAGCAGTGCTATCGCTGGGTCATAGGGTAGGTCTATTTTTAATTTTCTGAGGAACCTCCACACTGCTTTCCATAGCGACTGCACCAATTTGCATTCCCACCAACAGTGCAAGAGGATTCCCGTTTCTCCACATCCTCTCCAGCATCTATAGTCTCCTGATTTCTTCATTTTGGCCACTCTGACTGGCGTGAGGTGATATCTGAGTGCAGTTTTGATTTGTATTTCCCTGATAAGGAGCGACGTTGAGCATCTTTTCATGTGCCTGTTGGCCATCCGGATGTCTTCTTTGACTAACAACCTTTAATGTATCTTTAAGCTCTAACGTTTATGGGCCCTCCATAGATCATATGTTTTTCCATTTCTATCTCTTAAGGCATTTTGTCAATGTTTTAGGGAAAATTAAATAAATAAATAAACTTATTTTAGAAATAAAATATAACAAATAAATAATATTTATGGCAAGTTTAGAAAACTTAAGGATGGGGGATATAAATTCACTTTATGGGAAGATGTGTAACTGACATCCTTTTAATGGATAGATCAGTCTAGCTACTTATAAGATCTTCTGTGTTTCTTCTGATGCATGGCATACAATCATAGATTCTTCTAAGCAGGCAAAACTTGGATTCAGGTGAAGGGCGTTTCTTTCCCCAGGAACACCAAAGAGAAGGCAAGGCTAGAGGCAAAACAGAAAGAATCTGAGAAATTTTTGTGAGAGTATTATATTTTGAATATTTGGTTGTTGGCTAAAAATTGAATCCAAAACAGAAATTACATTTTGGAAAATAATCGTGGAAGACAGATTCTACAATTACATGAGGTTCAAATCTAGGAATGCTTTGACAATTCGAGAATAGCTCTAGAAACATATAGATTAGAGGAAACAAGTGCATATGATGATGATTCTGGCTCAGTTCTTGGGGAGATAAACTGGATGTGCTGTATTAGCAATTATTTCTGCTTATAATTTTTAGAAAGAAGACAAATGACCCTATTAGAAAAAATACACTTGGCTTCTCTAGGAAGCCATACCTTACGAATGTCTTTAGATCAGAAGTTCTTAAACTATGAATCATGGATTCTCTGATATATCAATAACTTAGGGGAAATCCACATGATTCCCCGAAATTATACACAAATGCATACATGCATTTTTTATGGAGAAATGATCAATAGTTTCAATAGATTCTTAAAGAAATTTATGATCCTCCAAAGTTCAAGAAACTGCTCCCAAAAGGTTATTTAGAAAGTTGTTCATATCTTTAGATTGTAAAGGATGCTTTTCCCCCCTTTTTTCATTTCCTTTTTTTATTTACATTCAAGTTAGTTAGCATATAGTGCAATAATGATTTCAGGGGTAGATTCCAGTGATTCATCCCCTATGTATAACACCCAGTGTTCATCCCAACAAGTATCTTCCTTAATGCCCCATACCCATTTAGCTCATCCCGCCCTGCCCATAACCTCTCCAGTAACCCTCACTTTGTTCTCTGTATTTGAGTCTCTTATGGTTTGTCCCCATCCCTGTTTTTATATTGTTTTTGATTCCCTTCCCTTATGTTTATCTGTTTTGTATCTTACATTCCACATATGAGTGAAGTCATAATTGTCTTTCTCTGACAGACTAATTTCACTTAGCATAATACCCTCTAGTTCCATCCATGTTATTGCAAATGGCAAGATTTCATTCTTTTTGATTGATTGCTGAATAATACTCCAGTGTGTGTGTGTGTGTGTGTGTGTGTGTGTGTGTGTATCTTCTTTATCCATTCATCTGTCAATGGACATTTGGGTTCTTTCCATACTTTGGCTATTGTCCACAGTGCTGCTATAACCATTGGGGTGCATGTGTCCCTTCAAAACAGCACACCTGCATCCCTTGGGTAAATACCTAATAGTGCAATTGCTGGGTCATAGGGTAGTTCTATTTTTAATTTTTTGAAGAACCTCCATACTGTTTCCCAGAGTGGCTGCACCAGTTTGCGTTCCCACTAGCAGTGCAAAAGAGATCCTCTTTCTCTGCCAATATCTTGCCAATATCTGTTGTTGCCTGAATTGTTAATTTTAGCCGTTCTGACTGGTGTAAGGTGGTATCTTATTGTGGTTTTGATTTGTATTTGTAAGGGATGATTTTTGATTTAAAAACATTTTTTAAATATTTATTTATTTTGAGAGAGAGAGAGAGAGACAGACAGACAGAGTGTGAGCAGAGAAAGGGGCAGAGAGCACAGAAGGGGCAGAAGCAGGCTCTAGGCTCTGAGCTGTCAGCACAGAGCCCGATGCAGGGCTTGAACCCAGGAGCTGTGAGACCATGACCTGAGCCAAAGTCAGAGGCCTAACTGACTGAGCCACCCAGGCATGAGGATGCTTTTTTATTTTAATGCCCCACAAATAGTGAGTGGAAGAAATGTCAGGACATTTTAAACCACAAAAGGAAATTTTTTCTGCCCTAGGGATATTAGAAGACAGCAACAGGCAGACCAGATTGGCAAGCAATACTCAAAGACACCATTCAAGAAAGAATGGTGCAGAAGGGCAAACAGAACAATAAAATCTTTTCCTGGATTTTATTAGAACTGGAATTTAGGATTGACTTCTGAGGGCTTTCAGCTCATCCTTTCAGCTGTGTCTGTTTCCTTGTCTATGAAATATGGACACTAATGTATTATTATCTGGCTTTACTAGAATGAGAAAATTCCATATAAGCAGATTTTTCAGATAACTGGAGCACACTTCTTTAAGCCCCGAGTGATATTTATTTTAGCCACTTGTGATAAAATTCTTTCTAAATATTTTATCTTCTAAAGGAAACTAGACTAAACTAAATAATAACAATAACAATAACAAAATAACAAAATACAAATAACAAAAACAATAACAATAGCTAATACTTATTGGATTTTTACTGTGTCCCAAGTAACTTTCTAAGCATTTTATGTATATCATACCATGTAATCCTAAAATAATGTTGTAAGATAGATCCTATTATTTTCTTCATTTCAAATATAAAAAATTTGAGGCACAGCCATAAAATAACCTTGTGTTATTAATAACTAAGGTTGTACAATCAGGGAAGATTAGAGGTGGGATTAAAACCCAGAGCCTACTTCCGAGCTGTGCTCCAAACTACAGTGTCAAAATTAATGTCAACCAATCCCTCTGTGATCCATTGAGGCTTTCATGATCTCAGTACATTTGAGAAGTATAGTATTAATTATGGAAAAATTAAATAGCTCAAGTTAATGCATGAGTTGTTATTCTTTTTCTTTTTATAGTACTTCTGTATCCTTTTCTGTGTCTGATTCCATCTGTAATATCTTATTACTGTCACTCTGCCTGATGATAGCTGTGTCATCCTTACTTAGGTCACAGGTCTTCAAATAGAGAGGAAGAATACTAAACAATCTACATTTGAAGAATGACACACAAGTAACCTCATTTACCTGGATTGAACTTAGATGATAAGATCTCAGATCTTGAAACTGATGCTAAAATAGGATGAAACTTTAGAAGAATTTTGGAGAGGATAAGCATACTTTGCATGTGGAATGGTTTATTATGCAATAGTAGAAAAATGGAAACTTGGGGCTCCTGGGTGGCTCAGTTGGTTAAGGGTTCACCTCTTGATTTCAGCTCAGGTCATGATCTCACAGTTTGTGGGTTCAAACCCCACATTGGGCTTTGTGCTGACAATGCAAAGCTTGCTTGGGATTCTCTGTCTCCCTCTCTCTCTGCCTCTCTCCTGCTTGCTCTTTATTTCTTTCTCTCTCTCAAAATAAATAAATAAACATTAAAAAAAAGAAAAGAAAAATGGAACCTGTACAATCATCTTGGGGGAAGCTAATCTATAGAAATACAAGCAGCAATATAAAAGAAGGAATGCAAAAGTATAGCTGATAATCAAATTATGCATGGCATAGAGTACCAGCATATTGATTGGATATCACTTCTGATTAGTGTCTTTGCCATGCTGGTTGTTATATATTTTTAATATAACTCCTATATGTAACTATGTTTATGGCAGTACAGTTTGCACTGATGACCTTTTTCTCTTCACTCACTGATACACTGCCTCCTTCCCCCCCCCCCCCCAGGAAACTATAAAAGAAAGTCAATATATATCAATAGGGAGATGGTTGAAAACATTTGTTTCACTCCTACTATGAAATTGAGGTCACTATTTAAAGAATGAATTACAGCTATATCTTCTGTCCTTGAGGGATATCCAGGATCTACACTTAAGTAACAAAAGAAAATTCTATGTAAAAATATCTACCACATTTATCTTGAGAAAGAAGAACAAAGTCAGATGTGTGACAATCTCAGATTTCAAGATATACTACAAAATTATAGTAATCAAAATAGGCACATAGATCAATGGAAGAAGATACAGAACCCAGAAATAAATCCATACTTATATGATCAATTGATCTAGATATGCAATAGGGAAATATACAATAGGGCAAGAATATACAATGGGGAAAAGTCAGTCTCATCAACAAATGGTGTTGGGAAAACTGGATTGCTAAATGTAAGAAGTGAAACTGGACTACTCACTAACACCAGACATGAAAATAACCACATTCAGGTCCTTTAGATTAAGGACCTAAATGTAAGACTTGAAACCATAAAAATTCTAGAAGAAAACATAAGTAGTGATCTCTTGGACATCAGCTTTAGCAACATATTTATGGCTATATCTTCCTAGGCAAAGGAAACAGGAACAAAAATATACTATTGGAACAACAACAAAGTAAAAAGCTTTTGCACAGCTTTTTAAAAAAACATTAAAAAACCATTAAAAAACCCCAACACCCACTTTACTTAGACATAAAAAAGAATGAAATCTTGCCATTTGCAACAACATGGTTGGACCTAGAAGATATAATGTTAAGTGAAATAAGTCAGACAGACAAAGACAAGTATCATATAATTTAACTTATATGTGGACTCTAAAAAGCAAAACAAATGAACAAACAAACAAAAAACCAGAAACAGACTCACCAGACAAACTGGTGGTTGCCATAGAGGAGAAAGGTGGGGGATGGGTGAAATAGGTAAAGAGGATTAAGAGGTACAAGTTTCTTTTTTTTTTTTTTCAATATATGAAATTTATTGTCCAATTGGTTTCCATACAACACCCAGTGCTCATCCCAAAAGGTGCCTTCCTCAATACCCATCACCCACCCTCCCCTCCCTCCCACCCCCCATCAACCCTCAGTTTGTTCTCAGTTTTTAACAGTCTCCTATGCTTTGGCTCTCTCCCACTCTAACCTCTTTTTTTTTTTTTCCTTCCCCTCCCCAAGAGGTACAAGTGTCTAGTTATAAAATAAGTCACAGAGATGAAAAGGACAATATAGGGAATATAGTCAATAATATTGTAATAACAATATAATCACAGATAGTGACTACATTTATTGTGGTATAGGATTGAGTAGTGTATAAGATTATTGAATTGCTGTGTTATACACCTGAAACATAAATAATGGTGTATGTCAGCTATATAATAAAAAAATATTTCATAAAAAGTGAAAAAAAAAAAGGTTTGTATTCTGCTGTTTGAGCATGGGGAAAGTTTGGAGGATATATGCTACACTATCAAACATGGCTTATCCCAGGAGATGGCATTAGAAGGAGAATCAAAGAAAGATTATTATCTTTGTATGTGGTTGAATCATTTCCCTTGTTTCAGGAAGCACGTTTAACTTTTGTAATAAAAATCTAATCAAGTTCCTTGTGAAGCTACAAAATACTATGTTTAAGTTGGTTATGGCTGGAATTAGGGCGAATAAAGAAGAGATTATTTTCTCTTTAAATCTGTTTGTATTTTTTTTCAAGTTTTACAGTAAGCGTTGATGTTTTTGTTAAATGTATTCTTATATTTTTAAGTTCTTTTTTAATGCTTATTTATTTTTGAGAGAGAGACAGATCATGAGTGAGGGAGGGGCAGAGAGAGAGAGAGAGAGAGAGAGAGTGAGAGAGAGAGAGGCACAGAATCCGAAGCAGGCTCCAGGTTCTGAGATGGCAGCACAGAGCCCGAAGTGGGGCTCGAACTCATGAACCGTGAGATCATGACCTGAGCTGAAGTCAGATGCTTAACCGACTGAGCCACCCAGGTACCCGTTCTTATAAAACAATTTTAAGATAAGAGTTTAATATGGTACTTTTCTTGCTAAAAATAACCTGTGTTAAACACTAGAGTGATGTATTATGATTGCTTATTTTGCTAACTGTGAAATGAAAACTTGCTTTCTGATTGAAGGAAGTCACAGTAATGGAGAGGAAAAGAAAGATGAGAAAAATACCCAAATGACTAAGGAAAATGGTAAACAGTATCCAGGAAGAAGTCTCTAGCAGTATGCATAAATGTCAACACAGTTTTAGGAGGTTTTTTTTTCCTCCTGAAAGGCCCTAAGTCTTGAAACTAAGAGATTTTCTTGTCTAGAGCAGATGTACAACTGGACACAGAAATTCAGTACCAAATAGTTAGTATAGAGTTGTGGGTGAAACAGGCTTCAATGAAGGTGGTAAAAATTAATCACGCTGCTTAGTATACTGATACACTCTAATAATATGCAGTATACTGATAAAAAGCCAAGTCAAAAATATATACACTGGTGAGTAGAGGGTTAGTGTATAGAAGAAACACTCTAAGCTCAGGGTAATTGCTGTAATGACACAATCCTAAAATCTCAGTGACTTAACACAGTAAAGGTTTATTTTGTGCTCATGTCCCAGTCCAGTGTTGGTTGGTAGAGGGACTCTACTGCAAGCAGCTATTCTGAAACACAGGTTCCTTTCATCTTGGGTACTGGCACTTCCAATATCTTAATCACTATAGAATGGGAAGATTGAGAATGGAGCTTTGGTTATGGAAGATTTTTTACAAGCCAGTAGAATATATCACCTTCCATTTTCCCAGAACTTGGTTTTGTGATACCAACCAATCAGCAAGGAGGCAAGGAAATGGAATTTAGCTGTGTGCCCAGGAAGCAAAGGAGAGAAAGAATGTTGATGAACTCCTGCAGGCTCTCTTAAGGGAGGGCCTCTTGGGGGAAGACTCCTTGACTGCCACTATTGGGGGGGGGGAGATGAAGAAGCAGGAAGGAATAATAATGTAAAAGAGAACAACAGATGGAAAGCAGAAAGGGAAAGTGGTTGTTCATGTACTTTTTTGTGCAGAAATATTTTTATATGAACTCGTGATTTTTTTATATGATGTGCTAGGTGGGCACATTTTGGAAAACGTGCTGGAAGTGTATTCTCCTTGGTATTAAACAGAAAACACTATTATTTTCTGTCTGCAAAATTATATGTGAATTGAGACTTAGCTGCATCTGACTCTGATCAGTTTGTCATGCAAATGGGATCAGACCACTTTACTTGGAATGACTCATTAGTCTTTCCTGCTTTGTTGATGTTCTCCACATGTAACAGCAGTGTTGTGTAATCTATTGTACGGGTATTATCAGACAGTTGTAGAAGAAGACATTTAACAAGTATTCTGGATATGCAGGTAACTATATTCTGCTATTTGGGTGTCAAAAGGGCTTTCTAATTATTTTAGGTGGCATTGTGATTCATTATAGCTCTGTACAAGGACAGGGAGAAGAATCCGTGCTAGGAGCCTGTCTAAATTGCCTTTACACTCCAGTATGGACCAGTGATAGGAGAAGGCTACAACTTCAAATGAAATGTCCTGTCTCCCCTCAAGATACAGCAGATTTTACCCTTAGCTTTATCTCCCACAAGTCTTTCCCCCAGTCCCAACTCTGAACTCATTAGTACTTACTAACTATTACATTCCTTGCTTATTCTGAACCTTCTGTCCTGGATTGTGGGGTGTTTCTCCAGACACAAGGTAACTCTCTAGAGAATCTGTAAACTCCTTGCAGGCAGGGAAAATTATTAGTATTTTAATTTTAGAATTACAAAGATTGTTGGAAATTGATGTGGATCATTCAAATTTGAAGTTGTTTAGGGAAATTTTATAATTTGAGAAGTTTTTGTGTCTTACATGTTTCCTCATAACCAAAAGAAGCATTCAGAGTAGGTTTTGAAAGTTGAAAACATTATTTAAAAACAACAACAGCAACACATTACCTAGTATGAATATTTTAAGTCTTACAATTTTACTTATGAAAGTATCTTTGTACCTCTAGCACTTTCCAAACTTCAACTAAGGGCTAGGGGCATTATGTACATAGCCTTGTATACTTAAGCCTTTACTTTACTTAAAGTAAAGTACTTTACTACTTTACTTATTCTTTACTTAAGCCTATGTTGCTCAAATTGGGGCACGAGAATTCCCTGAGAGAACTTGAATTTGTAACAAGGGAACTTAAAAACCTCAGAATAAATATGGGATAACTCATTGTAAAAAAATAAAAATTAAAAAAATCCCCAAAAAACAAAGAACAACCAACCAACCGACTCAACAGAAATAAATCTCTGATTCACATAAAAACTTGTACAGAACTGTTTATAACAGATTCAGACATAGTCACCAAAAATTGCAAACAACCCAACCAGTCAATGAATAAGTGAACTGTGGTATGTCCACAGAACAGTATACTACTCCACTATAAAAGGAATAGACTATTGATTCATTCAATGAATGCCTATGCTAAATGAAATAAGGCAGCTTCAAAAGACTTCATGGAGTTTATGTTCAAAGATATGACATTCTGGAAAAGGCAAATTGCAAGAACAGAGAAGAGATCAGTGTTTCCAGAAGTTGGAGTGGGTAAAGATAAGACAGTTTTGGGGGTGGTGGACCTGTTCTGTATCTTAATTTTGGCATTGTTACATGCCTACATACATTTGTTTATACTCATAGAACATATATCAAGAAAGTGCATTTTCGCTGTATATTAAATTTAAAAAAAACATTTTAATCCCAAGAAGCTGACACCGGCAGAATGTTATAAAATTTATACTTTCACTATAGTAATTTGTTATATTTTTCAGAAGTGATTTAGCTCTATATTTCCAAAGCCATAATCTTGCTCATTGCTTTTCATCCAATAATCCCATTCTAAAAGCTTTACCCTAAGAAAATAGTTTAAAAATATGGGAAACCCATATGCTAGTGGATGTTTATCATCTTTTTAATAAATGAAAATGCTTTCCTATTGCTTTTATTTTTATTGCTATGTTTGCTTAGAAAAATGATATATTTTTCACATACTTATTGACCAATTTGTGGGAAAGAATAAGATTAATATCCTCCAGTGGTTGAAGAGTAGCAGATGTTCTGTTCTTCTCTGTTCAATAAATGCACAAAGCCATCCATTTCTGTGAAATAATTAGAAATAGTTAAAATTTCTACTGTTGTTGCTGTAAATAAATAAACAGATTATGATAAAAAAAATTATGGTTGCAAGCCAGACTCCTTAGGGGGATTTTGGTTGAAGAGTCTTTCAGTATGTAACATACTTTGAAGTTTGTCCTAAAAGTTTTGTTCCTTTAATCCAACCTGGACTATTGAAGTCT
This sequence comes from Neofelis nebulosa, assembly GCF_028018385.1. NCBI lineage: Eukaryota > Metazoa > Chordata > Mammalia > Carnivora > Felidae > Neofelis > Neofelis nebulosa. Next base: position 163,687,012 of record NC_080783.1, on the reverse strand, counting down.
AGAATATGAGAAATTAAAACAGAATAATAGCAGAATATGACAAAATAAAACTCCAAGTTTTGTATTCTTTTTTGTTGAGAGCTTAATATTTTGAACTCTGCCTTCTGTCTACGATGTACAGACAATGTTCTATACACAGTGATTTAGCTGTGAGCAAAGCAGACAACAGTTCCTGCCCTCATAGAACTCAAATTTTAGTTTATTCAGAAATTGGAACAGAAAGTTTAGTTCCTTCTCAGGTGTTTTCACCTTTTTGCTAAATACATAGGTCTTATATAAGGTTAATGATTTGGACAAAACATTGAAATGTGAATCCTGCTATGTTTTTTAAGAATACATTTTTCTACATTTACCCCTACCATTTCCTATCTTTTTTTCAATCACTCTTTCATCTTCCAGAGAATACTTTTTCTGTTTTTAAACCATTGCTTTTCCCCTGACATTCTCAGTCAGTGAGCTTGCTTCACATTTCATTGAGAAAAATAGAAGTAATACAAAGAAAATTCCCTTATCCTACCACTGAATTCACTAACCTGCATGCTTCTGACCTCATATCCACTGCCTCCCTTCCAATTGTTCTGGAGCTGTCAGAGTGCCTATCTTAGGTCAATCCATCTCCTCGAACACTGGATCTAATCCTATCTGCCTATTCATGGAGTTTGCTTCTATAATTATCCACAGTCATTCTGAAATTATCAGTTTTTACCATCAGCATAAAAACATGATACAACATCTCTAATCTTAAAAAAAAACCATCCCAAGATGCCATGTCTCTTTCTAGCCATGATCCCATGTTTTCCTTTTATAGAAAACTTCCTGAAGAAGTTTTTTATAGATGCTATCTTGCTTTCCTTGCCTCTCAATCTCTAGTGGAATCATTGCAATGAAGTTCCCATCCTCATCATCCTTCTCTAATGACTCTTGCAAAGATTAGCAAAGACCTCCATACTGCTGAAGTCAATGTTAATATTTAGCCCTCATTTCTAAGAGCATATGATAGAGATTTTACTTTTACCTCTTGAAACCCTTTCTTTACTTGGCTTTGGAGATATTCCACATGAATTACCTCATGGACCACTAGCACTCATCCTTCTTTCCTATATTGTCTTCGTTTTCCATTCTTTCAAATGTTGGAGAACTCAGGACTCCATCCTCAGTTATCTTCTTTTCTCTACCTATACTCACACCATAGATCATATCCCAAGGCTTGAATAAATACATGCTGATTATGCACAAATTATGTTTTCACCCCTGAATTGCCTCTGAATCATAGGCTACTCCTAATATCTGACTGGATGTCTCTGTAGCGTCTCAAATTTAAAGTGTCTAAAAAGTTAACTCCCGATTTCTCTCTTCCAATACTATTCCTCCTATACTGTCCCCATCATAGCAAATAGCACTTCATTTACTGAGTTGCTCAAAAATCTTGGAATCATTTTCACTCCTCTCTTTTTCTGATGCCCCAGACTTAATTAGGAATGATGTCCTAAAGCTGGCCATGTCTTACCTCTTAGTGTTCAAACTACCACCATCTCTTGGTTGACTGCCTGCCTCCCTATTGGTCTCCCTGGTTCTGTAGCCAGATTGTGTCACTGTCCTCTGAGTATCCAATGGTTCCCCATAACATTTAGACTAAAATCCAAAGACATTACCATGGGTTACAAAACTGCATGATCTGTCTCCTGACTACTTCTCCAATCTCATTTCCTCCCGCTTCTCTCAATCATTTCTCTATATCCTGCTTCTTAAGTATCTCCAGATTATATACACTCCAGGGATTTTACACTTGTTATTTTATCTCCCTGGTACAAGCCATTTGCTTGTAGGACTGCCATGCTACTTTCCTGAAATACAAACTATGTCTCTTACTTTTATGATAAGCAGTTGCCCTGTTTGCATGTCTTACCTCCTCATATTCTTCATATTACTCATCTTTCTCTGATGCATTATTTACCAATAATAAAAACCCTCCAATTAGAATATAAGCTCCAGGAGAGCAGGTGCTTATTCTGTTTGGCTCATTATTATATTCTAAGGGCCTGGCACATAGTAAGGCCCTGAGAAATATGTGTCAGACTAATGGGGTTGCCAAAATTAGCAAATAAAAATACAAGTTGTCTAGTTAAATTTAAATTTCAAATGAAAAGCAAATTTTTTTTAGTATAAGCATTTCCTAAATATTGTCTATATTTTGTCTGGCAAGCCTGTGAATTATTAACCTTGAATAAGCTCAAACTATCTAATATTTGTTAAATACTAGTAACCATCACATCTATAAAAATCAATCTTTTTTATACAGTAGGCATTCAAATGCTTGACAACTAACTGAATTTGTAAATGAACATCTCCTCTGTCCTTAGGTCTGTATTTTGAGATGCTAGCAAACAGGTCCATTTAGGGGTAGATTTTTGAAATGTGCTATTTGGATAACATGAAAACTATTAGAAGAATCATCTATAGCTCTGTATAACTAAAATTCAAGAACATAATACTGAAGGGTTTTAATCTAGGCAGAATATATTTAATTAATTATAAATATCAGGACTGAATTATTTATAGAAAGGAAAATCAGCTAGCAATGCAAATATTATTTAAATGGAGTGATGCAGAAGAGAAAGAGTAGATTGGGAGTCTGGAGATGCAGTTTGTGGCCTCTGATTATCAACTCAGACACATGAGTGGTTGTGTCGCAAGACCATGCTGGGCTCCGTTCCTTTATCCATAAATTAATGGTGTTTGACTCCTTAATTTCTAAAATTCTTTAAAGCTAAAATCTCCTTTACTATATATTGAAAATATACATATCTTAGATGATAAAGCATCTGTTAAAATGATGTTGTGTATTTTGCTATGGTTAGAGAACTATGTGGGCAGGTTTTTGGCAAGTATAAACTTAAATATTAGTTTTGATATTTGTGCTTTAAACTTCATTTTTCCTGCAAAATGAGATATTTGCTTATTCATTCAACCATAATTATTGGGATAATTTCCAGGTATAAATATGTTTGCTTTTGGAGATCCTAAATGACTATAGTAAGATTGTCTCTGCCCTTCAAGGAACTCATGGTCTGGTCGTGGGAGAAAGACATGTCAAATGCAAGGCCAGGATAAATTGTCATGGTAGAAGTAAATACCAGGTAGCACAAAGGCAGAAAGGAGGAAGAGATAAATGTCTCCCTTTTGGTAGAGATTGAGGTGAGGATAAGGATAGTTAAAAAATATCTAACCGAATATATATCTTGAAAGGTAAGATAGACATGACATTGTAGAAAGAGTGGATGTGGTCATTGTCTATGTGTGAATTTATACAACTGTTTTTTTCACAGTCGATGTCCATGTGTGAATTTGTATAATTGGTTGATGTCTATGTGTGAATTTGTAAAACTGTTTTCTTCATGATTGATGTCCATGTGTGAATTTGTGTAATTTGCTTTTTCTTCCAGGGCCACTTTTGTAATCCACACAATGGAGCTAATACTTGCCTCCAAGCATTTTGGGCAATGTTGGATGCAGGATAATTTCCTGAATGACAACTACACTTTTAAGAAATAGACTAATGGATTTTGCATTGATAATGATAAGTAATTTTTAAAGGCTTTAGCACAAAAAGCTTTTGGTGGATCAGTGCCAGTACATGTCAGAGATTACAACTATCTTCAGGAAACTGAGAAAAATTAGAATAAAGTCACATAGTTGTGTTAATGTCAGATGAATTATTATTATTTTGGGGGAAGCATTGTTTTTTATTCTGAGATTAAGCCTTGTGCAGTTATTTGGCTAGAAAATATGCTTCATTTTATGAAAGGCTGATTAAGGAGATGGTTGATTGATTGATTTGAAAAATAATGTCCATACCTTATAAAATATGAAGTTAGCAGTAATATGCTTGTCATATAAATATTTTAAAAATTTAACATTTTTAAAAATTTTTACTAAAATGTAAAATTATGGCAACCATTGAATAAGAATATTTTCTTTATGATAAGTGAGGTTTAACATAATGCTACCTTCTTTAAGTAAACGTGAATTCTCATTTTAAAGATATATTTAAGATGTGTTTACTATTCTCTGACATTAATAAAGCCATTTATTTGCAAGGGATATAATTAATGATTTAAAATAAAAATTCAAAATAGTTCTAAAAATTTTTAATTATTGATAGTACATCATTCATTCATTTACTCTCTCACTCAACAACTATTGGGCACATATTCTATGGCTGGCACGATTGTAGGGATTTAAATCAGTTCTAAACAGGAAAGACTAGATCTCTTCACTTATGCAACTCATATCCCAGTGAAAGAGATAGGCAATAAATGAAAAAATCATATTTAATATCTTGTTATCATTGCATCAAGTTATTTGCACGAGGGCCCTTGGCCCTTAGCTCTCATAATTCTAATATTCTCTCTACGAATTTTTCACAGGGTGTTGAAAATTGCTCAGCTTACTAATGAAACTATGAGAGGCTAGTTCCATAAGAGTAAGACTGCTTCAGCTTCAGTCTCTTTGGGACACTTATGTCTCACTTTAGTAAAGTCACAAGCTCACTTTTCTCCATCTGTAAAGTGGACATGAGAGAACATTGAAAAATAACGATTGAATGAGATAATGTGGGTGTAGTACAACTGGGTTAGTGCTCCACAAATCTTAGCTGCTATTACCATTTTCATTAAATATTAGTCTATTTACACTCAAGAACAAAGAGAGTAGGGTGTCTTAGCGGGCACAATATGGAGAAAGTTCTGGTGCCTTGTCTTTTAAACTACTTACTGATTGCTGACTCATAACAGGATTTTGTTGCAGGCAAAGTTTAGGATATATGTTTTGACTTTACAGTTATGCACAGATCAGGGGCGCCTGGGTGGCTCAGTCAGTTAAGCGGCCGACTTCGGCTCAGGTCATGATCTCTCGGTCCATGAGTTCGAGCCCTGCGTTGGGCTCTGTGCTGACAGCTCAGAGCCTGGAGCCTGTTTCAGATTCTGTGTCTCCCTCTCTCTGACCCTCCCCTGTTCATGCTCTGTCTCTCCCTGTCTCAAAAATAAATAAATTAAAACAAAATAAATACCTTTACAGTTATGCACAGATCAAATGAAGTCTAGCGAAGTTCACTTTTGTTATTTGATAATGTAAGGGACGCTGTATAAAAAGTGTAGCCGGTACTGTCGACTGGATGGCTTATTTATCTCTCAGTAGTGTGCCTTGTGCCTGCGTGAAGTCACTGACACATCTGATACTGTGATTACTTGGTAGAATCTGGACAAGGAGCTATAATATACATGAAGGTGCAGTTTGCATCAATAACTAAAATGCTCTAACAATAAGAAGTTGGATATCATATGTGCTTTATTTTTCCATTTTATGATCCTCACTTCCAGTTTATATATAAAAGCAAAACGTTTATTTTCTTATTTATTCAGTATATTTGATAAATATTTAGAATGTTTACTCTGGGTCAAACTTTCACTGAAAATTCTGAGCTTTATCTGACAAATAGGGTATATCTGATAACTTTACAACCTAGAGTCTACAAGTAACATGTTTTATTTGATGGGTCATTCTTCATTAGAAATATTTAAAAAAACATGAAAATTAGAGAAGCAGTATGAAGCAATTGGAGGTTTGAAAAAGTTGGAAGTTTGGAGCCAGACAGATCTAGGTCCAAATCTTAATTCTTTTATTTATTAGCTATATAAATGACCTCTCTGTACGCCACTTTCCTCATTGGTAAAAAGACAAGGATAGTATCTAGTTCATAACGATTGGATGAAATAAGGTAGCTAAAACTACTACCACTCAGTAGCGATCAATAAATGTTCATTTTCTTTCTGTTCCTCTTGGCACCACAAAAGACACTTTTAAGTATAGATATGGACGTGTTTGATTTTTATCCATTTATTATTTCATTTATTCAACAGACAATTTTTGAGTAATCCCAATGAGGTAGAATATATGGACAGTTGAATGTCCACACTGCAAGATGACCTACTCTGCTCCAGCATCGTGACTCTGATTCATCGTGACATCTGAATCAATGCCATCCAGTACAGCCAGACAGGAGCTGGGCATTGCTGTCCACCAAGTGGTGGGAAGGTTGCAGCAGCTGACATTTTTATTGTAGGCAGGACTGAATGAACAGATATGCTTATTCATTAATAGGGGAATACATTAAAATGATCCTCTCAGTTTGATTTTTCAACATTTAAAAGATGTATGTAAAACACTTGTATATCAAAATTTTTTTTTAAATTTTTTTAACGTTTATTTATTTTTGAGACAGAGAGAGACAAAGCATGAACAGGGGAGGGGCAGAGAGAGAGGGAGACACAGAATCTGAAATAGGCTCCAGGCTCTGAGCTGTCAGCACAGAGCCCAACGCGGGGCTCGAACTCACGGACCGCGAGATCGTGACCTGAGCCGAAGTCGGCCGCTTAACTGACTGGGCCACCCAGACGCCCCTGTGTATCAAATTTTTATACACATGCCAGGGAAAGATAAAAAACTGAATTTTGGGATGGTAGGTTAAGTAGTGAACTGAGCCTATAGCCTGAGTGATTGATGAAATGTGATTGCTAACTATGGATAACAATAGCATGTTTGTGTGTATGAATGTTTGTTTGTTTATTTGAGAAGGAGATAGATTCTCCAGACACCGCAGTAGACTTAGGTATAATTTTCCCTTTTGCTGTTGCTTCGAGGGCAGGACAAACCTTGGAAATAGGAGCAACTAGGCATGAGGAAAAATTTAAAGCTAACTACTGCGTCACTTGTGGGAAGTGGGCAATGTCCTGTCTTCCATTTCCCTAGCATCTTGAAGAAAAAAATCCTTGACCCGATTAACAATTATGGTTCATAACATTAAAAATAAACAGCCTATTTTTACTCCTGTTATTCTAGAGATCATGCTAAGATGTTGAGGGTACAAAAAGTAAAAGAACACCATCTCTCTTAAGTGTGCTGCATAGAGGTGGGGAGGAGGTGTATAGGTGGATACTTTAATAAATAAATACAATACACTGTTATAAATACTATGATCAATATCACTATATGTTACAGTGTGGGCATAAACATGAATGGTCACTTTTTCCTGGGTCTATCAGTCAAGGTTCAGTCAGAAAAATTAAAGTTACTCCAATATTCCAGTTGTAAAAAATCAAGTCAAGGAATTAGAAGCTTTATATTTTTGAAAGAAACGGGGAATCAATTTATTAAAATTGCCACCAGTGTTCTTAGCCTAGGTGACCAGACTGTGTATGGTTTTTTAGAATTCATCAGAAAGTATAATTTTCCACAACTTCTGGGAAGCTCCTATCAACTACCCCACCCACAACAGTGAGGTAGGTGGCTCTCAAGAGTATTGATGGTTTTCAGTATTGGCTTGTCTTTTACTAGCTGTCTCCTCCACCCCAAAGTAAATATATTTACATATTATCTACCTTAATTTGATTCCCAGTTTTCTTTCTTTTGAGGTCTTTTTTACCCCTTTTATTTTCTTTGCTATATCACAGGCTTATGCTTGAGTTAAGAAACTAGTTGATTTGGGACAGGATGCTAGAGACCTATTTACAGAAGATGCCAAGAAATCTCCAGAAGGGAAATTCATTCTAAGGAGAGAGAGTCGTGCATTCTAGTTAGATTCAGAGAAACATAGGCAAGGTGGATACCACCATGTCAAACACACAGATCCTTTGTAGATTGAATCACCTAGGACTTGCCTACATTGCAGCAAACAATTATAATAAAAAAGAGTGAAATACTCAAAGACCTACACTGGTACAAAATGAGAGCTCACTGGCCCAAGCAACTTGTGCAGTGATGAGCAAGGTTAGGAAAGACCATTAATGTTAAGCTTAATTCAGGAACTATTTCTCCTGCTCCCAACTTATAAGTTAATGACATGTACTTAAAAAAAAAAAACCCAGAAGTTTGGAGAAACTGGCTTTAAATGACCCTCTTCATAGTCAACTAATCCCTACAAATCCTCCACTAGGTCCCCCTCTGTTAGCTGTCTTAAATTCCTCTTCTTTCCCTTGCTCTCTCTGCTTTAGGTTCAATGATGAATTTTCTGTTTCTCAAACACTGAATGTGCTATTTCATACTCAAAGTCTTTTCACTTGCTCCTTTATTTTTTTCCAGGTCCCCATTCAAATATCACCTTCTCAGGGAAGTCTTCCCTGATGGCCCCCCTTACTCTCCAGCCTGTTTTTCTCTGCATAGTGGATATATAGCACTCATGGATCTCCCCTAATATTTTATGCTTCCTCTCCTCCTTTTGACAGTGCCTCATATTGTGAATCCAGTAGACTCCAATTTTTCTAATGTAGAAGTTAAAAAAGAAAAGCATTTCTTGACAATGGAGTACAGATACCACTAATCACATGGAAGGTTTTGAGTTGGAAGGCAGCAGTGTCACAAACAGGCTGAGTGTGGGTACTCACTCATGCTAATGCAAATGTCAGCAGAAGCCATGAGTCCTTGGGTTGGCAGGAGAGAAAACAGCCTTGTTGATAGTGCAAAATACAAAAGTTAGCAACAGTAACAGCAGCCATAGCAGCTTCCTGAGGTGAGCTTTGTAATAAAGTTCTGGAGGTCGCTGTTGTGTGAACTTTCTGTTAGCTCTTAATAAATTCCTTCCTGCAGAGACAACTAGTAGCTTCTATTACCTGATTTTTTTTTAAAGTTTATTTATTTATTTGAGAGAGAAAGAAAGTGTGAGTGGGGGAGTGGCAGAGAGAAAGAGAGAGAGAATCTGAAACAGGCGTCTCTTGTCAATGCAGAGCCTGATGCGGGGCTCAAACTCATGAATGATGAACTCAAGTTCATGATCTGAGCTGAAGTCGGACGCTTAACCAACTGAGTAACCCAGGCACCCCTTTATTGCCTGCATTTAAGACTCTGAATTATAACAACATGCATTTATTTTTCCTCATGGCATCCCACATATTATTTACTTGATTGTGGTGCTTACTGTCTACTAGAATGTATCCCAGGTACCTAGAACAGTGCCCTGATTCCTAGAAGGTGTTCAATAAATATTTGATGATGAGAAAAATGGGATAAACATGAAAGATCCCCTTTTGATTCATAGATATTTTAGCTATCAGTATTAGTTGTCTCTTATTACATAATTACCCCAGATGATAGTGGCTTAAACTTACAAATATTTATCACATCACACAGTTACTATGGGTCAAGAATCTGGGAATGGCTTAGCTGAATGGTTTTGGCTTAGAGTTTCTATGAAGGTGTTGGGAGGGGCTGCAGTTGCTTGATGGCTTGACTGGAGCTCGAAGGTTTGCTTCCAAGATAGCCCACTTACATAGCTGCTGGCAGGAAGTCTCAGTTTCTTGCCATGCAAGTCTCTACATAGATTGCTTGAGTGATCTCATCGTATGGGTGCTGACTTCTTTCCCTGAGAAGTAATGAGAGAGAGAGAGAGGTGGGGGGGGGGGAGAGAGAGAGAGAGAGAGAGAGAGAGAGAGAGAGAGAGAGAGAGAAAGACAGTGGGGGGGGGGGAGGTTACAATGTCTTTTATGACCTAGTCTCAGAAGTCTAACATACCCACTTCTATCACATTCTGTTCATTAGAATCACTAAGCACTGCTCACACTCAAGAGGAGGGGAATTAGTCTTAAAAAAAAAGATTTCATTTTTTATTTGAGAGAGAGAAAGAGAGCCCATGAGTCGGGGAGAGGGGCAGAGGGAGACAGAGAGAGGATCCCAGTCAGGCTCTACTCTCAGTACAGAGCCTGGCACAGGGCTCAATCCCACCACCCTGAGCTGAAATCAAGAGTTGGACACTCAACCAACTGAGCCACCCAGGTGCCCCAAAGGAATTAGCTTTTTGAAGAGAGGAAAATCAAATAACTTTTGGACATCCACTTAAAAACCAACTTCATGAAAGCATGGGGTGAAAAAAGCTGCAGTCCTATTTCCCATCTTTCTAGGACTGCCATCACATATTTCTTATCTTCTTTTCCTTAGTAATCATACCCCAATATTATTTGGAGAAGCAATATGCTCATCTAAAATACCATATTTTCTGCCTCTTTGCAGTTTGATTTGGCCATGTGATAAGGTTCTGGGAAGCTGCTGACTCAATAGGAGGTGAACTCTTTTTATACTCCTGTCCTTTCCACCTTCCTGCTCTTTGGAATGTGAACGTGATGGGGGGCTCTCCAACACCTCCTAGACCATGAGCCATCTTGACAATGAAATATAGAAAGCACAAAAATGGAAAAGATGATGATTGTGGAATCACCAAACAAGCCCTAAACTACGTCTTAGTCTATCTTGCTGAAACCAATATTACTTTGGGTTATTTATAGTCAAGCTAATTCTGATACGTGTATCCTTGGGAAAGTGATTCAACCTGTCTTTTGTTTACTCTCTCTCTGAAATTGTCATACCCCAGGGTAACTCACTGGCAGGGTTGAAAGGGAAAGTCTTTGATTCCTGTCTGTTTCTCCCCCATCACATAGATTCCACGGAGGCAGAGGAAAGTCTTTTTTCTACTCATCTTGGAAAAGTTAGTAATTACTGACATTTTCTTTCATTTCTTTAGATATCAGGGGCTTTGTATCATAACACACTTGAGAAAGTCTTCCAAATGCTTTACTAATTTTTGTTTTAAGGGAGATGAATATCTCTCAGCAGGAGAGATCCCGCTTATTTCATTTTCATTCTGGCTGTCTGCTGAGCTTGACATTTTATCCTTCACTCTATAGCTCACCGAGACTTTCTGATATCCTTTACCCTCAAATCTATCCCTTAGAGTCCTTTCCAGGCTCTAGAAAACTCCCTATAGTGACAATAGTATATTGTCTAAACATTTATTTTGTTATGTGCTGCATACCTTAGGGTAATTATTTCTAACCCTTGTGGCCATCCGGAACAGTGGCGCTATTATTATCCCCATTTAAAAAGGAGGAAATCAAGCCCTGGAACCTTGCTCAGGATCACAGAGTTCAAAAGTGGCTAAGTTTGGATCCAGACCAGGCTCAGGACGATCCCAGAGCCAGTGTTCTTTCCACTTCGCCTGCTCTTAAACTCCACTGAGATCTTGCTGGACACAATTACAGTAGAAAGTATAAATATGGATTGAAAATTACAGTGTAATTGCCAAATTGGCTGACTTTAGCATACACAGCCTTGGGAATCCATCTGTCTACAACATTTTTTTCTTAATAGAATTTGTTGAAACCAGATCAGCACATCCTTGCTAGTGGGGTCATTGGCCAGGATATGGGAATCACTTCATGAAATGAGTGTTTATGAAAGTAGGATGTTGCCAGAGGGTTGTGTTTTAAGTGACTATGTTACAGAACCATGCTAGAACACTGGCAGAAAAACCAAGCGGCACTCAGAGATCTTGGTGGATCAGAGATTTATTTAACGCTGGCGGGCTCAGAGGAGACAATTTCTCCAAAGATCTGATCCTGAATGCAAACGGGAAGGGTAATTTATAGTTGTCAGCCTCCATATTTGTGCTGCATGGGTAGCAAACAGGGCAAGAAGAACCCGGAAGAGGGGTTTCTAAGCCAGAGACCAGAGCTTGTTTTAGTCCCATTGGCCATCTTAGGGTGTAAAATTTTATTCATTTTCCCAACAGAAACACTCAATGGTAAATAATTAGACCCTGCCCACCTCTCTGCTCACCCTCTCCTGAGGTCCTATCAGATGAGCAGTAGCAACAATGGAAACCAGAGACGTGCAAGATACAGTGAAGGCTGCAAGGGGCAGGAAGGAGGAGGGTGGAAGAAAAAGAGAGATGGTAGGAACATTCACATATATTTCCACCTAGCACAATGCATGTTGTCACTATCTAATTTCAATGAATACTTTATTTAACCTTCACATACCCTATTGGCTAAGTACATAAATTTAAATAAATAAAATAAAATTTTAAAATTTTAAAATAAAATAAAATAAAATAAAATTTAAATAAATAAAATCATATTTTATTAATGGAGAAGTTGATTGTCAGAGAGTAAAGTCAATGAAATCATAGGTACAAAGAACGATCAGGTAAAGATTTGAATTCAGAGTTGTCTGATTCCAAAACTCATGCCCTTTGTAGTATATCATGTTACCTATTTGTGAGCAGTGATATTAATAGCATTGCCTGTTTTTATCTTAGTTTTTATTTTACATATATTCTCTCATGTACTTTCATAATAATTTCATAATACAGTTGTGATAGTTAATTTTATTTCAATTTGGCTAGGCCACAGTGCCCAGGAATTTGGTTAAACATTATTCTAGATGTTTCAATAGAGGCATTTTTAGATTAGATTAACATTTAAATCAGTAGACTTTGAGTAGCGCAGATAACACGAGTTGGCCTCATCCAATCAGTTGAAGGCCTTGATGGAAAAAGACAGACCTCTCCAGGGGAAGGGGCACATCTGCTTACAGACTGTCTTTGGACTTGAACTGCAACTCTTCTTTGAGCCTCCAGCCTTCCAGCCTACCCTGCTGATTTTGGACTTGCCAAGCCTTCCCAACTGTGTGTACTGATTCCTTAAAATATTTCTCTCTTTCTGTATGTATACAGAAAAAAATTTCTCTCTTTCTGTATGTATACATCCTGTTGATTCTGTTTCTCTGAAGAACTCTAATACAATAGTCATTATTACCCCTGCTGAGGATGTGTAAAGAGCTTCAGAAAGGTTTAATAATTCTCCTCTTAAACTGGTGAACTCTCCAAGATCGTACAGGTAATAAATGGAGGACCTAATACTTGAAATCAGTTCATTCATCTCAAGCCTATATTTTTCCTATGTTTTTTGAAATTATTCTTTAAAAAAGAATACACAGTAAAGCTCAGTTTATAAGTTTCTATGGTTACTCTAACAAATTACCACAAACTTGGTGACTTAAAATAACACAAATTTGTTCTGTTATAGTTCTAGGGGCTTTAGGTCTAAAATCAGTTTCACTGAACTGAAGTCAAGGTGTGGGCAGGGCTTGATGGAGCCTCCGGGAGAAGAATTGATTTCCTTGTCCTTTTCTGCTTCCAGTGGCTCTATGTTTTCCTTGACTTGTGATCTCTTTCTCCATCTTCAAAGCATATTACTCCAGTCTCTGTTTCCCACATCACCTTGTCTTTCTCTTGTCTGTGGTCAACTCTCCCCTTTCCTCCCTCTTAGGACACTGTGATTACATCTGACTCACCTGGATAATCCAGGATAATTTCCCCATCTCAAGGTCCTTATTTTAAAGTTTGTTTACTTACTTATTATGAGAGGCGGATAGAGGAGTGGAGGGGCAGAGACAGAGAGGGAGAGAGAGAATCCCAAACAGGCTCTGTGCTGTCAGTGCAGAGCCTGACACAGGGCTCGAATCCATGAACCATGAGATCATGATCTGAGTTGAAATCAAGAGTCAGACACTTAACCAACTGAGCCACCCAGGCGCCTCTCAAGGTCTTCATTTTTATCATATCTGCAAAGGCTCTTTAGCTGTATAAAGTAACATTCACATGTTTCAGGGATTAGGACTTGGGTATTTTAGGGGCCGTTATTCAGCCTACCACTCTCAGATTTCTTTCCATTTCTCTCTCTCTCTCTGTAATATATCAGTTAGTTTTAGTTTGATTACAAAAATATGCTTACTTTTCCTTTCCTTTCTCATTTACCTTGTTAATTCTATTATGAAATACATTCAAATGAGGGCTCTGAGCAGGAGTGATTAGAAATATTAGAACAAAAGATATAGAATTGTTGAATTAGAAAAACACATTACATCTATTCTCAAAAATTATGGTTTAGAGTCTATAGACATCCTCAGAGCCTATACATTAAACTTTCTCCCTCAGGAAAGTTTATCAAATCTATTAATTAACTGCAAAGGTAACTGATGAGTATCCCTTCCATTTAGAAGAACAACTGAAATGTAGGACTCTGGTAGGAAAGGAAGCAGACATAACTCGAATCCTCAGACTTTTAATCAGTTCCCAGATGACTGAGAGCTGACTAAATCCGATGCATCAAAACTCACTTTGTTCCTATGGGTTCTTATTTCCTTCATCCTGAAGAAGCCCCCCAGGGCCTCAGTTACTCAGATCTCATACCCATAAAGCAAGTTTTCTGGTGTCAGCAGCTTATTCTCTCTGCTTCAGCAGCCTCCTGGGGGTCATGCATGCCTCAGCCAGGACGAATTGTGCAGTGACAAGAGAGCTTGAGCTTTGTGTTTAGAGAGACCCACATTTGAATCCCAAATCCACCACTCAGTATGTGATGTCCTTGAACTTCACGTAAAACTTTAACTCTCCGCCAGAGGAATGTGGATAATAATATTTTCGCACATAGAGTTTGCTTCCAAGGATTGAATGAAAGCAAAGCTATTGTGATTGCCTATTGTGAAGCAGCCATTAACCGTTGACCTATTACTGCGCCTCCTAGCGTTACAGGCAGAATGAAAAGTACCAGATGGTCTATATTTAGAAGCAGCCCTGATAGTGCTGCTCTTCTTTGCAGAGACAGGCTAGCAGTGCTGAAGGTGCCTTAGAGGTGTTGACAGAATGGTTGCGATAGCGCAGTGCTTTCCTCCCCAGCAGCCATCGCCTCTTCTAGGCTAATAGAACCCCAGTTTTGTCCTGACACTGGGCAGCCCTGGGCAGCCTGCAGAGGATGAGTGCCCACCCACTCTTCTAGGCCAATCGTGATCACTACAGTCATTTTTGTCAGTGATTAGTTCAGAGGTGGCCGTGTGAATTGTTTCTGGTGGATGAGACATAAGGGAACCTCAGGGAACTTTCCTGAGGAAATTCAGGGAAAGGTTTCCTTCCTTGATTGTCTTAATCACCTCCAATTCATTTCTTTGGTGATGAAAGGGGGTAGGGTGGGAGTCCCATCCTAGGGTTATGGGGATGGCTGAACACATGACACCAGACACTGGACAGATGAGATTGATAGCAATTTATTAGTTACATGTAGGAAGGAGGACACCGTGCCCTGCAGGACCACATGGGAATTGCACTAGGGAACAGAGTGGACAACAAGGGCCTCTGGGGACAGGCATTGTAGTTTCAAGGGAGTGGGGATGCTCCCCCTTTCCTGTGGGGAGACGTGATTGGATTGTTTGAATAATTCTTCTGGCTGTCAGGGAACTGAAACTTGTTACTTAAGGATAATCGGGAATTGCACTGATCACCTTGAAAAGGAGGATTGTTTGGCTACAGGACCTTATCTGTGGGAAAAGTGTGGAGAGGGGACTTTTATTTATTTATTTTTATTATTTTTTAATTATTATTTATTTATTTATTTATTTATTTATTTTTTAATGAAATTTATTGCCAAATTGGTTTCCATACAACACCCAGTGCTCATCCCAAAAGATGCCCTCCTCAATACCCATCACCCACCCTCCCCTCCCTCCCACACCCCATCAACCCTCAGTTTGTTCTCAGTTTTTAACAGTCTCTTATGCTTTGGCTCTCTCCTACTCTAACCTCTTTTTTTTTTTTCCTTCCCCTCCCCCATGGGTTTCTGTTAAGTGTCTCAGGATCCACATAAGAGTGAAACCATATGGTATCTGTCTTTCTCTGTATGGCTTATTTCACTTAGCATCACACTCTCCAGTTCCATCCACGTTGCTACAAAGGGCCATATTTCATTCTTTCTCATTGCCACGTAGTACTCCATTGTGTATATAAACCACAATTTCTTTATCCATTCATCAGTTGATGGACATTTAGGCTCTTTCCATAACTTGGCTATTGTTGAGAGTGCTGCTATAAACATTGGGGTACAAGTGCCCCTATGCATCAGTACTCCTGTATCCCTTGGGTAAATTCCTAGCAGTGCTACTGCTGGGTCGTAGGGTAGGTCTATTTTTAATTTTCTAAGGAACCTCCACACTGCTTTCCAGAGTGGCTGCACCAATTTGCATTCCCACCAACAGTGCAAGAGGGTTCCGGTTTCTCCACATCCTCTCCAGCATCTATGGTCTCCTGATTTGTTCATTTTGGCCACTCTGACTGGCGTGAGGTGATATCTGAGTGCAGTTTTGATTTGTATTTCCCTGATGAGGAGCAACGTTGAGCATCTTTTCATGTGCCTGTTGGCCATCTGGATGTCTTCTTTAGAGAAGTGTCTATTCATGTTTTCTGCCCATTTCTTCACTGGGTTATTTGTTTTTCGGGTGTGGAGTTTGATGAGCTCTTTATAGATTTTGGATACTAGCCCTTTGTCCGATGTGTCATTTGCAAATATCTTTTCCCATTCCGTTGGTTGCCTTTTAGTTTTGTTGGTTGTTCCCTTTGCTGTGCAGAAGCTTTTTATCTTCATGAGGTCCCAGTAATTCATTTTTGCTTTTAATTCCCTTGCCTTTGGGGATGTGTCAAGTAAGAGATTGCTACGGCTGAAGTCAGAGAGGTCTTTTCCTGCTTTCTTCTCTAGGGTTTTGATGGTTTCCTGTCTCACATTCAGGTCTTTTATCCATTTTGAGTTTATTTTTGTGAATGGTGTGAGAAAGTGGTCTAGTTTCAACCTTCTGCATGTTGCTGTCCAGTTCTCCCCGCACCATTTGTTAAAGAGACTGTCTTTTTTCCATTGGATGTTCTTTCCTGCTTTGTCAAAGATGAGTTGGCCATACGTTTGTGGGTCTAGTTCTGGGGTTTCTATTCTATTCCATTGGTCTACGTGTCTGTTTTTGTGCCAATACCATGCTGTCTTGGTGATTACAGCTTTGTAGTAGAGGCTAAAGTCTGGGATTGTGATGCCTCCTGCTTTGGTCTTTTTCTTCAAAATTACTTTGGCTATTCGGGGCCTTTTGTAAACCACAATTTCTTTATCCATTCATCAGTTGATGGACATTTAGGCTTTTTCCACAATTTGGCTATTGCTGAGAGTGCTGCTATAAACATTGGGGTACAAGTGCCCCTATGCATCAGTACTCCTGTACCCCTTGGGTAAATTCCTAGCAGTGCTACTGCTGGGTCATAGGGTAGGTTTATTTTTAATTTTTTGAGGAACCTCCACACTGTTTTCCAGAGTGGCTGCACCAGTTTGCATTCCTACCAACAGTGCAAGAGTGTTCCCATTTCTCCACATCCTGGAGAGGGGACTTTTAGGTCATAGGATACCCTCCTAGTTTTTCCAGATGTCAAGACAGTACATAATATTTGGCCTTAATTTTAGGCCATGCACCCTACTGACTTGAGAGAGGTGGGGATGGGCAGAGGGAGAAACAGAGAGAGAGAAGAGGGAGAGCCACTCTTTCTTCTCTTCGGATATGGTCATGTGTGAACATGATGGTTGTAGTTAGAAACATAACATCAATTTTGCAACCATGAAAAGAAACATTGTGGATATTCCAAGGATGGGGGAGAAAAAGAGAGACCAAGACTGGGTCCCTGATGGATTCTTTGAAGTTGCTAAACCTCCCTTGAAATCTTTTACTACCAGACCTTTTTTATATGACAATAAACCTCTACTGTTGAACTACTTTTAGTCTGTTATTCTGCCCCTTGTAGTTGAAATATCCTGACGTGGAGTGATAGATGCTTCTATTATCTGCTGGGGACACTTTTCCTGTGATTTTATATATGTCTTATGTAATGTCTTTTCCGTGACTAATATGGTGATTGTATTGTATTAGTTATGGCTATGCTATAAGGATGGTGTAGAGTCCCTCCTGGACCAAGTTGAAAGACTAGAAAAATCAGAGAGAAAACCAATGGAAAGCTATTGAGTTCGTCAGCCTGCTGCCCACCTTAAAAGAGAATCTGACTTTTATTTGACTCTTAAACAAAATTTTCACAAAATTTAAGTCATTACTAATTACTTAGTCATCCCTAACATATAAATTTACTCCTAGGCCATTGAGTACCTTCAGACTACCTTATATGTGCCTTTTTTTTTTTTATTTTTTAATTTTTTAAATGTTTATTTATGTTTGAGAGACAGCAAGCACAGCAGGGCAGGGGCAGAGAGAGAGGGACAGAGGATCCAAAGCGGGCTCTACACTGACAGCAGCGAGTCCGATGTGGGGCTCAAACCCTCAAATTGTGAGATCATAACCTGAGCCAAAGTCACATGCTTAACCAACTGAGCCACCTAGGCACCCCGGTTATATATGACTTTAAACAAGATAGGGCATCCGTATATCTTGTTTTTCACCTATTTTGCAGTCCATGGCAAATTTATAGTTAAAATAAGTTATCTACCTTAGAAATGTGACAAAATAAGCCAAAAATAAAATAAGGACCATGTTCTAGAATAATGGATGACCAATTTCAGATTCTTATCTTCTTTGAATTTATATATTTAATAAAAATAAGCAATAAAAAATGAATGATGTTATACTTTTGTAGGAAAATGGAACAGTTTGGTTATTACCAAGATTATTACCAAATGACTTCTAATGAGTTTTTAGTAAAAGCTTAAGAAAACAATATACCAGTTTTAGGTATTGGAATACAATTTTTAAAATACTCATAATGCAATATCTTTTCTTTTTTATTTATTTTTATTTTTTTTTAATATATGAAATTTATTAAGTTGGTTTCCATACAACACCCAGTGCTCATCCCAAAAGGTGCCCTCCTCAATACCCATCACCCACCCTCCCCTCCCTCCCACACCCCATCAACCCTCAGTTTGTTCTCAGTTTTTAACAGTCTCTTATGCTTTGGCTCTTTCCCATTCTAACCTCTTTTTTTGTTTTCCTTCCCCTCCCCATGGGTTCCTGTTAAGTTTCTCAGGATCCACATAAGAGTAAACACATATGGTATCTGTCTTTCTCTGTATGGCTTATTTCACTTAGCATCACACTCTCCAGTTCCATCCACGTTGCTACAAAGGGTCATATTTCATTCTTTCTCATTGCCACGTAGTACTCCATTGTGTATATAAACCACAATTTCTTTATCCATTCATCAGTTGATGGACATTTAGGCTCTTTCCATAATTTGGCTATGGTTGAGAGTGCTCCTATAAACATTGGGGTACAAGTGCCCCTATGCATCAGTACTCCTATATCCCTTGGGTCAATTCCTAGCAGTGCTACTGCTGGGTCGTAGGGTAGGTCTATTTTTAATTTTCTGAGGAACCTCCACACTGCTTTCCAGAGTGGCTGCACCAATTTGCATTCCCACCAACAGTGCAAGAGGGTTCCGGTTTCTCCACATCCTCTCCAGCATCTATGGTCTCCTGATTTGTTCATTTTGGCCACTCTGACTGGCGTGAGGTGATATCTGAGTGTGGTTTTGATTTGTTGCAATATCTTTTCTACTAAAGCAATGGAAGTTATTGGATTTTGGAAACTGAAAAAAAATGTCATGAATTTTCACTGAATAGAAAATGCTCTGAAAATGATAAAAACATTTAATCAATTTATTCAACCAATTCAAGAACAGGCCAAGAAAGAACAGCTTTTCCTAATCTTGCTGACTTTTCACCTTCTCAAAGGTCTGAGAAGACTAGACATTAAGAAATCTAGGAAGATCACTGGGCACATTAGACCTCTGTGCAAAGCCAGAGGCCTTCTCTCTGGACAATACCTTGTGAACATGTCTAAGCGGCGCTCTCAGCCCTTAGTTGCTCTCTTTCACTTGGTCTGTAGGTAGAAGGCGCCGGTGAGTGAAGAGCCTTATATGCCATTCTCAGGAGCAATTATTCAATTCTGAAGTAATTGGGAATCCATTAAAGATTTAGGCCAGAAGGTTTGGATATGATTCCATTAGCTTTATAGCAGGATCACCTTGGTGAAGGATATCGGAGAGGAGAATTGAGACTGGAGCTACTGGGGAGGTGGTTACCATGGTCAGAAGAAACAAATGAAGACCTGAGCTTCCATAGAAGCACTGAAGATGCCCAGGTGCAGGGTAGTAAAACTAAATAATACCAAATGACTATGTGGGGGAGGAGAGAGGGAAATGAAACAGTGAGGGGGATGAGCAAGCTAATTTAAATTATGCCTACTGAAAAGTTAAATCGATTCTGAGGTGACCAGGAGCATAGCCATGGGTTGTAGCATAATTGTTAATTTTCAGATCTATTTCAGATAGTTGAGGTGCCAAGATAAATGACCTCCTGATTACATATTTCAGTGATATATGTACAGTGAATAAAAGATGAATCATGTTGCCGTCTATTGTAAACTGTCAAAGGCCAAGGACCAAGCTGAACTTTCCAAAGCTCATTTTAGGCATTTCACAAACCTCAAAAATGATAATATTTTCCCCATAAAAGACTCTAGGAAGAGAAGCATAGAGCATAATTTGAAAGATTTTAGCTTTAAGTAGAAACATCTAAATAAAACTAATTGAGTAAAAAAATCATAGAATAAAGTATAATATCAGTTATAAACTGAAAAATTAAAATAATGTGTATAATTTGTTTAACTTCTCAAGAATTACTTATCAATATATTAGTTATTACTTATGAATACATTCTATGAGCGAAGCATAGCATGAATAATAAAATTATTACCATATTGGTTAGCTAAAATTAAAAAAGGTTATTATCTGAAACACAGAGTTATATTGAAGGAAGAATAAATTTTCTTATTAATAAATCAGAAAATATACACAACCCAAATGATGGTTTTTGAAGTGGAAGAGACTAAATTTTTAAAATATTAATTTCTGTAAGTCAGAAATTTTATCCATGTTTGCAACATAGCAGTGTTTTCAATTTCCTAATGAGATTTTTGTAAAATCTTTGAAAATACATAAAATGTAAATTTATTTAAACTAAAAATTATGCCAGATGATGTTTAGAGGTGAATGGGGAAAAGGGGATGCTGGGAAATGAAAGGAAATAAAATGATTATACTTATTGAGATATATTTTACAGAAGTTATGCCATGGAATAAATGGAACATATACCCAGAGAACTGGGTTCAAATTCTGACTTTACCAATTTTTAGTTGTGTCACCTTCATTTCTGCAAGCCTCAGTTTCTCCACTTGTAAAATAGGCCAAAATTCATGTTTTCTTTGTAAGATCATTGGTAGCATTAGAGAGAATATAAAAAAATCACCCAGCATGACATGAACACTTGTTAAGTAGTAGCTCTTCTTGTTAGGTTGCAATCACCATTTGAAGACCAAGAGGAAGAATTTGAAAAATCACTTTGGTAATCTACTATATTTTTTTACATGCATGTTGTAAGTATACAAGTTTTCTTAAGGATTTCAAAAAAGATGCAAATGAACAAAATGCTTTAAAAATCAATCTACTCCAAAAAATTCAGGTAAGAGAACATAAGAATGCTACACTTGTTACTTGATCACAAGTGTTAATAACAATGTTTATATAGCTTCAGACACTCACCGAGCACATAGTATACAGTTCAGCCTGATCAGTATTAATTTTCCTTGTAAAAGCAAGATGAGACAAATGCCAATGATTTTAAGTTACTTTATTTATTTATTTTTTAATGTGTATTTTGTTTTTGAGGGAGAGAGAGCGTGTGCACCAGTGGAGGGAGGGGCAGAGAGAGAGGGAGACACAGAATATGAAGCAGGCTCCAGGCTCCGGGGCGTTAGCACAGAGCCTGATGCGGGGGCTTGAACCCATTAACTGTGAGATCATGACCTGAGCCAAAGTCGGACACTTAACCTACTGAACCACCCAGGCACCCCTTAAATTGCATCTTTTTGCATCTTTTCATGGAATTTTATATACAAAAGTAAATTTGCTGCATGTACAGGTAATGGAACTAAACAGAATGTATTATTAGAATCAGGGATAAGGATGGGAATATTCAGGGCATTGTTGCAAATATGGACGTTGAACTGAACTGCATTCCTAAAGGCAATATAAGTCTATTTGCCTAAGGGATTGCTTTTTTTTTTTTTTTTTTTTTTTGGTCTGGAAACATTGGTTGGTTGGTCCATAAACTTCTACCTGTGTTTTATGTTCCTGTTGGAAATATTTTTTTCTACAAGAATTCTATTTCTCCAACATATACTTAAGTTTATTCTGTCTTCTCATGCTGGCTCAAATCTAGTTACTTACACAGTACTTCGTGGCTAGCGAAATCACGCATATGGAAATATGTGCAAGGTTGGTAATGAACTTTTCACCATTACACAACACCCTGTCCCCAAAGCCATATCTGCTTTAGGGCTTTAATTTGATGTTAAGGTTCTGCAAATGCTATGTAACTGTAAATAAGGCAAAATAAAATTCCTTTGTAAAAATGAAAACCAATAAATCTAGAAATGAAATAAGTAGATATGAAGAAATTCAGGTGATGTAGAGAGTTTTGAGATACAGTTGAAATAGACTGTGAAGGCCTCATATTGACAATAAATTAGCTGCTGCTTAGCAATCTAATATACCCACAGGAGCCCCAATATATTTCTCTATATTTTTAGAGTTATTCTGTCATAAGAAGAGAGAATATTTCTTTTTATTACCCTGGGAATTTTCTTTTTTTTTTTTTTTTTTTAATTTTTGGGACAGAGAGAGACAGAGCATGAACGGGGGAGGGGCAGAGAGAGAGGGAGACACAGAATCGGAAACAGGCTCCAGGCTCCGAGCCATCAGCCCAGAGCCTGACGCCGGGCTCGAACTCACGGACCGTGAGATCGTGACCTGGCTGAAGTCGGACGCTTAACCGACTGCGCCACCCAGGCGCCCCTACCCTGGGAATTTTCTATATGAAATATTATTTTCTGATCTAGCAAATAGCTATCAAAAATTATCAGAAAATCCTCCACATTTCAGGAGAAAACAAGAATGATTTCAGGGAAATTCAGAAGAAAACAAAAACAAGGCCCCAGTAGATTTGCTCATATGGATAAATTGAGCAAGGAAAAAAACCACCTGCAATGATAATACACTCTGCATTGGCAGAGTCACATTGAGCAGAAGGGCAGAGGGAGAGGGAGAGAGAATCTTAAGAGGCTCCATGATTAGTGTGGAGCCCAACGTGGGGGCTCAATCTCACGACTGTAAGATTATGACCTGAGCTGAAATCAAGAGTTGGACGCTCAAATGAGGAACCCAGGTACCCTGTGAATTTCACATTCTAATGTGGGGAGAAGAGGGACAGGTAAGAATAGAAAGTGCTGAGGGTAGTGAGGGTGCCTGTGTGGATGCAGCGGGGGACGGTGTGTGCACTGGGTGATGGTGGACATGACCAAGATATGGTGCCAGGGAGTTTCTCCCAAAGTGATATTTGAGTAAAGTCCTGAAGAAAGTGATGGAATGAGCCATGTGATTGTTTGGGGGAAGAACATTCTAGATAGAGGAACAAGTGAAAAAGAACAAATGAAAGATGGGAGCATGTGTGATAGGAGCTCTGGCTAGAGAAGCAGGAGCAAGGGGGAGAATAATGAGAGATTGGATTGGAGAGGTACCAGATTACCTGGAGCCTTGAAGACTATATCAAGTGCTGCTGCTTCTACGCAAGGAGCCACTGGAGAGTTTTGAACAGAGGAGACACAGAATCTAGCTTCTTCTATTTTAAAAAAGATTACTCTAGACGCTGTGTTGAAAATAGACCACAACCTAAAACTGAAGCTTCCTCTTCCAGACTCCAAATGATTATTAACTTCTGTAGATTTCAAGAAAATTGGCAGCTGAGCTGTTGGCTGAATAAGGACACAGCTCTTCCCGTCTTATGTAATATGCACACTTCCAAATCATGGGACACGAAAGAATGTGTTTGGTTGGCTTAAGCTGACTGAAATAGTTAGCCTTATACCTATTTGCCATAAATCTTCTAAATCTTATGTGAAAACACCAGAGCAAGAAAGGGTCACAGATGTTTGAATTAGAAATGCTAATTCACTGAGCTACAACACCTTGGTCAAATTATTTCACCGGTGGAAATAGAGATGACAATGCTAATCTCATGGGACTCTTATGAAGAACCATGCATGCACACACCTACACACAATTGCCGTTTAGTGACTGACACAAAGTAGGCAAGCAATACATATTAATTTATTTCCTCCTTTGTGGACCTTTTGAAACTTAGTTATTTAATAACTGCAGGAGAATTAGGTACCTGGATTGAGAATGACTAATATAATTAAAAAAATTTTTTTTTTAAATGTTTATTCATTTTTGAAAGACGGAGAGAGACAGAGCACAAGCAGGGGTGGGGCAGAGAGAGAGGGGCACACAGAATCCGAAGCAGGCTCCAGGCTCCAAGCTGCCAGCACAGAGCCCGACATGGGGCTCGAACTCACGAACCGTGAGATCATGACCTGAGCAGAAGTTGGACGCTTAACCGACTGAGCCACCCAGGTGCCCCTAGAGAATGGCTAATATAATTTTAATTATAGATGATTTGCATTATTAAGGCAATTGCACTGTGTGCTGACCTCTATGGAAGGACACCTCTAGTAGAAAAACAAAAGCTAAGCAAACTTATCCTCAACTGTATATTATCATCATTAAATGTCATCCAGTGGACTAAATAGAGAATAAAGTTGACTCACTTGACTAAGGACCAGTATTATTTATTACTTAATAACGAGACCTACCCTACATAACTCTATATGTTGGAGTTGAAATTTTGGGGCAGGTTCAAAGTGATCATTTTCCCCTCAAATGAAGAATCTGCTCTCCTCCTGTATATCATTGCCTGCCCTTCCCCACCCCAGGTGATTTTCATGTATATTAGAAAAATAATGGTGATCAAAGAGTTGAGAAGAATTAACATGAGAAAAGCCTCTTGGACATTAATAAATATTTTGAGGGGTGCCTGGGTCTCTCAGTTGTTTGAACATCTGACTCTTGATTTTGGCTCAGGTGGTGAACTCAGGGTTGTGGGATCAAGCCCCACTCAGCATGGGGCCTGCTTAGGCTCTCTCTTCCTCTCTCTCTTCTCCTCCTTGGTGCTCCCTCTCTCTCTCTCCAAATTAAAAGAGAAGTATTTTGAGGTCCCAGATGTAGTGTTCTCTGCTCTAGCTGATTTGAGAAATGTTTTCTAGGCATTTCTTACCAAAAAATTACAGGGCTTCCGTCAGTACTTACCTAAGAACATGAACACAACAGGAGCTCCTATTTGAGAAATTCAAACTACAGATACTTTTGAAGCCTTTCTGTGTGCAGGTAGGATAGTTGTTTTTAAAGTGACAAAAAATAGGGGCACCTGGGTGGCTCAGTTGGTTAAGCATCCAACTTTGGCTCAGGTCATGATCTCACAGTTTGTGAGAGCCTCTCTCTCTGTCCCTCCTCCACTTATTATCTCTCTCTCTGTCCCTCCCCCACTTATTATCTCTCTCTCTGTCTCTCAAAATAAATAAACATTAAAAAAAGTTAAAGTGAGAAAAAATTTCAGATTTTTAAAATGTTCACAATGAAGTATTACCTTCATAAGATATATGTGAAGAGAGAAAGCATACTCATTCCCAAATGTGTATCAAATATTTCTTATGTTCCAGGAATTTTTTAGATACTGGGGATAGGACAGTGAATAGTGGACAAAATTTTCCACTCTCTTGGAACTTATCTTCCAATAACAGAAAAGAGAAAATAAAATAAACGAGTAAATTAAATAGTAAGATTGATGGGGATAAACACCATGGGGAAAAGTTTCAAGCAGAGAGGGAAGCAGGGAGTATGAAAAGCATAGGCTCAATTTTAGATAGCATGGTCAGAGAAGATCTTAGAAGGTAATATTGGAGCAAAGTCTTGAAGTTTAGTGAGCTAGAGAGATATCTGAAGAACAATGCATGCACAGGGAACAGCAAATGTGAAGACCTTGGAGACACTGCAAAGACTATCTGTGTGCTTAGAGCTGAATGAGCAAAAGGGAGAGTTGAAGGAAGTGAAATCAGAGAGGAAGTGAGGAGTAGGGGGGTAAACATTGGGGAGGGTCTTATAGGTCTTATAGGTTGTTACAAATGGATGTTTAACAGAGGGAAGGTCAGTGGGGGATGGGTGAAATAGGTGAAGGGAATTAAGAGTGTATTTATCACAATAAACACTAGGTAATGAATAGAATTGTTGAATCAGTATATTGTACACCTGAAACTAATATGACACTGTATGTTAACTATACTGGAATTAAAATTTAAATTATTAGAAATAGGTTTGAAATTATTTAAAGGGATAAAAGTAAGCTTGAAAATACATGACACAAGTAATAAACTATAAAGACTTATCATTTAGATTAGACCAAGAAACCAAAAGGAATGTCAAGTTAAATTTAACTGCCAGGGACACCTGGGTCTGATGAGAACAATTGGAATATTGATGGAAAGGGATTGTACCAGGTAATCACACAAAGGGTCCAAATTCATGCCAGTTCTTTCATATATATATATATATATATATATATATATATATATATAATTGCTTTATGTTTATTTATTGATTTATTTTGAGAGAGATAGAGAGAGAGAGCCAGGGAGTGACAGAGAGAGCGGGGGCGGGGAGAGAAATCCCAAGCAGGTCCTGCACTGTCAGCACAGAGACAGATATGGGGCTTGAACTCACAAACAGTTGAGATCATGACCTGAGCTGAAACCAAGAGTCGGATGCTCAACCAACTGAGCCACCCAGGCGCACCACTCATGCCAGTTCTTTACATTTGTTCTGAATTCAGTATCATCTGTATATTCCCCCTTACTGATCAGTCACATTATTACACATATCTTTCTCTTTTCCTATACCATATTTCTTCTTTCCATCTTTAATGAAACTATTTGTGGCCATTAGCTTGTCAAGGGTTTCGGAAAGGGACGCAGGGGTTTTGAAGATCCAAATGTCCCCTATAGTTGGCAGGTTGTTCAGGAAGGGCTCTGTGTGGAGGTTCCAGGCAACTAGAACCATTTGCAATGAAATGGTTGCAGGCCAGGATATTTGTCTTCTATTCTCTGTTATCTCCCTTCTGCTTTTGTATGGTTACTTATCCATGTTCTCTATCCTCTTTTCCTTCTTTTCATTTCTTTCTTCATCTAGTCAGAATAGTTCTTGGTAAAGCATTCTGATGGAAAGTTAAGAGGAAATTACGTTAATGGGGGCTAGAAATAGAGGAAGTACTTTCTCACACAGTGGAGAGAAAGAGAGATCAGATACCCTGGCTGCAGGCTTCAAAGGAATGGCAGGTTGTTGTATGACAGAGCAAATCAATCAGGATGGATCCAAAATGTACAAATTATGTGCAAAGAAGGAGCGGAATGGCTTGAACTCTAACAAATGAGTTCAGACAATAAATCTTTTTTGTCACCATTATTAAAATAACTCTCACAAGAGATTTGTTATGTATACGATGATATTTTAAACATTATCAGAAATATTATGGACTACAGCCTACCTTGCTATGCCTCAATATCATTCTCTATACCATGGAACTAATATTTTATTACTTCTTTATGGGTTGTTGTAAAAGATTAATACATGCAAGGCACTTTGAACAGTGCCAGCCACACAGAAACTACTCAATAGGGGCGCCTGGGTGGCTCAGTCGGTTAAGCGTCCGACTTCAGCTCAGGTCATGATCTCGCGGTCTGTGAGTTTGAGCCCCGCGTCGGGCTCTGTGCTGACAGCTCAGAGCCTGGAGCCTGTTTCAGATTCTGTGTCTCCCTCTCTCTGACCTTCCCCTGTTCATGCTCTGTCTCTCTCTGTCTCAAAAAAATAAATAAATAAATAAATAAATAAATAAATAAATAAACGTTAAAAAAAATTTAAAAAGAAACTACTCAATAAATGTCAGTGACTCCTTCTCCTTTTATTATTTTTGTCATTACTATTATAGGAGAGGATAAGGTACATATAAACTGATGAGGGTGGTAATGGAGGGCATCCCAAAGGAATGATGTTCAACTGGGGATGGAAGTAAAAAGAGCATGGAAATTACTCTAATTAGAAAAAATTAGCATGTGCAAAGGCACTAAGGTCAGAGGTCCTACTACAGTAACATCTCCCTCCAGAAGAAGGAGGAAAGGGAGGACAATTTTGAGGAAGAAGTGAACAACAGGATTAAATGCCAGAGAGTTGGAGGACAGTGAGGGCAGAGAAAGAACTTTGGATTTATTGATTAGGAAGCCACAGTGTTATGGGCTGAATTGTGTCTCCTCAAACTTCATACGTTGAAAGCTTAACAGTGCACCTCAGAATGTGACTGAATTTGAAGATAGGACCTTGAAATGGGTGATTAAGTTAAAATGAGTCCATTAGGGTGGGCACTAATCCCACCTGACTCATGTGCTTATTGGAAGAGGAAATTTAGACTCACCAAAAGAGAGGGATGTGACACACACAAAAAAGACCAAAGCCCATGTGAGGGCACGATGAGGAAACAGCTATCTGCAAACCAAATAGAAAGATATCTCTGAAGAAATAAACCTGCTGACACATTGTTCTTGGAAGTCTAGCCTCTAGAACTGTGAGAAAATGAATTTCTGTTGTTTAATCCCCTGGTCTCTGATATTTTGTTATGGCAGTCCTATAAAACTAGTCCATACTGTTACATTCAAAGAGAGTAGGTAATGCAATAGTTATATATAGTCATAATAGTCATAATGCAATAAGTTAATGATGAGTGGACGGCAAGGAATTAGAAGCTATTGGAAAAGTAATGGATTTTTAGGGGGTTGAAAATATACCATGATTTTTCCCCAGAGGATTTGGTTACTGTGGGGATAGTTTCTTCTAAGTGACTTTGAGATTTATACAGTTTTTGCTTTCTTTAAGATTTATTTTTATAATCAAATGATTTTAAAATACCATGTAGAGAAATTACCTTATCGGTACTTGAGTGTCATAGCTGAATCTCTCTCATGACCACAGGGTGAGCCATGGTATTTACTCTTATAGTGATGATATCAGCAATTCCAAAGTTGGAAATGTTGTAGTTTCCCTAGAGTCAGGGAGAGTTCTATTTTTGTGGCAAGGGGGTGGGGGAGGATGATCCTCGGGAAGAGACATAAAAGTATTGGGGGTAGTCTTTGTTTCCTTCTAAAATAGTATCTTTGTCTCCAGTTCCAACTCTTGAATTGCAGAAATAAGGCCACTCACACATTCAAAAAATATTCATCAAGCAGTATTAAATATGCAAGGTCAAGAATTCAGGATTTACAAGAGTTAACCATCTAACTTGATTTCACACCATCCTCTAAAGTTAAGCCTGTTCTCACTGATGCAAAGCTTCTTTGTGTCTCTGTGGTCTTGCCTGATGTTCTCGTCATCCTCACTACGATTTTGGTTATGTTTTATTTATACCTGGAATAGCATTCAATCACTAGTCCAAAATATTCTCTATGCTTCTCAATTCTATTCCTCTTTTAAGGTCTGCTCAAGTCCTTCCTCTCATAATGAAGTTTTATCTCTATACTCTAATCAAAAGGAGTCTGTTTTTTATTATTTCCCATAATGCTTATATTCTATCTATCCTCCAGAATAGGATGAGAATTATTGGCCTTGGTCTTGGACAAACTTTGGCTCAAATGTGAGATCTTTAATTTGACAGCCATTCAACTTTGGTTGAATTGGTTAATTTTTCTGAAACTTCATTTATTTTCTTGCAAAAGTAAATGAGTAAAAGGATTGTGTTAATAATTAAATTAGACTCTGTGTTTGAAGTACAAAGCATATAGTTGATGACCAAGAGCCTGTGTTCTCTTGGTTAGAAGGAAAAGTAACTTACTCTAAGTAAAAATGAGGTTCTCTTAAAGACATGAGGATGTCTCACAATAATCCAGGACAGACTAAACAACCGGGCTGCAGAGTCAGTGGGAATTGAGGCAATCTTAAGTGCCAGCCACTTCCCCATCTTTGTCTTTCTGTCGCATGGCATCCTGTTTCCTCTCTGCAGTTACTCTGATCTCTCACTGCCAGCCAGCTTCTCTGAGTCTCAATTTCCTCATAACATGGCTCAGAAATGGTCACTGCAGCCCAAACTCTAGATGAACCTTCAGCTCAAGCATCCAAATTACAGCTAACTATCTTGTTCTTTCAGTTCAAATTCCTCAAGCAGAGGGTCTAATTGGCTTTGGCTTCTCTTCAAATGAGATCACCAAAATTGGTGTCCTGCCTAGAATGGGCCATCTCTGCCAGGGGCCAGCCCTTCCCACCCATTTGTTACCTGGTCACTTTGTAGTTTGCCATTTGCCATATGGGAGAAAGGAATGACAGATTCCCTAAGAGAGAGAGACCCTAGTGGAAGAAAGCTGGGGAGCAGCTACCATAAAATATTTCTAGGATTTCTAATGCAGTATTCACTGCTCCTAACAATTGAACACTGATTTTACTCTATCATTTATTTTTAATACTTATTTGCCCCAAATGATTGTATTTTCTTTTGTCAACCAAGATGTTTATAATACATGCCACATAGCACTTTATATACTGTTAATATTTATTCATCAGCATTCATCAGACATTCATTAGACACCTACCTGTCAAGCACTATTACTACAGATATGGTAATAAAAATCAAATAAACACAACTCATGATCTTGTGGAGCTTACATTCTGAAATTTTTTGTTTCTATGTATGATCTTACTTAGGCACAGGAGATTGGAAGAGTTGTAATGACTTTATGTAATCATCTTCAGAGTGAAGCCTTCCTTGATCACCCAACTTAAAAGTGCAACCACTACCACTGTTATGCCCATTCAGTTTTCTTCTTTCCCTGCTATATTTTTCCTCCCTAGCATTGCTTTAACACATAATGTATTATATTTATGAATCTGTGGTCTCTATTACTAGAATGAAAGCTTGTAAAAATAAGAATTTTTATCCCTTTTCTTCCCTGTGTATTTTCAGCACTGATATTTGTTGAAAGCACAAATAAGTGAAGGTCTGAATAAATCATCATACTTAATTTTTGTCAAGCACATATTTACTGTTAGGCACCGTGTGAGCTATTCTTGTACATATTGGTTTATTTACCCTTCACAATAACTCTGCAAGGTTGCTTGTTATGAGTATCATCATTTTATAGGTTGAAAAAAGGAAGCATAAAAACTAAGTTTCTTGCCCAAACTCACGTAGCCAGGAGTGAGAGACAAACTTGAATTCAGGTCTTCCTGATTCTAGAGCTCATGTTCTTCACTGAAGAACCATGTACAACTTTTAAATGAAATACTGGCTTAGAGAAATAATGATGGGTCTGCACTGGTCCATGCTTCACTGTAATATTCATTTGTTTGATGACAATATGGATGTAAGGTGGACTTTTGGTTGAGGAAGCAGTGTAACTGGCTTGCTATGCTTGAGTGTTCTTGGCTCCATATCCTTCCTCTCTCCTGCCAGAATTCTCGGGAGGTATGTACACCAGAGGAGAATAAGGAGATAGAGGGAAAGAGGCACTGTAGAAATGCAGCATAGCCATTCACAGAATTCTGAATTATTTATTCTTCCAAGGATATACGCATACCCACATCTCTTCTATCTAATAAAGAAGAACTCTTCATTGATGTGATGATTGATTCCAATATCCGTGTCCTGTAAGAATTTGTAGTAAAGTGGGGGTAACAAGGCAACAGCAGGGATATATGCTTAAGGTTGTAGGTCACATAGCACAGGTATCTGACTCAATGTTTCTTAGAGGAAGATTTCCAGGGTGCTGAGGGATGCCTGACACATGAGGAAGCAAAAATAATAAAATACTGAGGTAAATCATGCATGGCCTCGTGGGCCCACCAAGAATGAGAAGGCTCATATTCCTCTCGAAACAGACAGTAGCAGATATCTCCTTTCCTCTTTTCTAGTACTGAGACTACATGCCATAAATCCTTTATTCATAATATAATGAGTTCAGTCTAATTTGCTCCTGCATTTAAAATTATTCATTTATCTTTTATTCCTGATGGAATCAGAATCCTAGAGCTGAAAAAAAAAATTAAGGTTATCTACTCACCATTTTTTTTTTTTCATTCAGGACATCTTAGTTTTCCTAATTAGATATAAAATCAGTGGGGGAGGGAGCTTCCTTTACCATCTCTTTGGTTCCAGATCCTACTGTTTTTCACTATTATCTTAAAGTAAATATTTGCTGCCCTGGATTGTATTTCTTTGAAGTATTGGTCTAGGAGGCTTGTAGTAAACAAAAATATTTATCTTGTAAATAATGCAAGAAGCCAAGTAACAATATCACCTTGCTCTGAGTACAACATGAAAACAGCAGGTAAACCCGTAGGCTGTGTCCCCAAGCTGGTGTCAAGGCTCTGAGGAGCTATGAATGTAGCCACTGAGATTCTGAAGAGCCTCTCGTTCCAATAAAGAAGGACAGGACACACAGTTCATAATAAGCTCATCAAACCTTTACACTTTTACTCAGAGACAGTTGTGAATCAACTAGAATATAGTACAGGCTTTAAAATAAATGATAAAGTATAAAAGAGATTAAAGGAATCAGAATTTGAAAGCATAAGCAACGCATGTAAAAAACACTGAAATGGAGATTTCATACTCAAAACATACCAAAATAACATTGTGGCAATGATGGCAGGGTCTGAAATGATTTTCTGATGATAGAACTGAAGAAAAGAGTGCAAATCACAAACATGGTAAAGCTAGGTAATTGGACATTCTTAATTAATGCATTTGAAAACCAACTGATTCTAGAAATAGTAGCTTCCGGTCTTGTATTTAGTTTTCTTCCTCTTAATTTCAAATCTCAACACTGCCAAGAATGGAGCTACAAATAGCTGTGTGTCTTCTGTGGAATTTCCCAGTTCCCTTGTGATTGTGTGGAACTTCCATAGATTTTGTCTAGTGGATGTAACAAAAATGGTAGTGTTTAGTTGAAACAAGTTAAAAAACCAAAAGGTACACTCTGCTTCATGCTTCAGGCTAAAAGAAGAAAACAAAGCAAACCCAGTCATTCAAAGCAAACCCAGTGCTTTGCTTCCTGTTTTCAGTATGGGTTAAAGAAGGCACTGTCTCCCAGACTTGGGTTGTGTGAAAAACAGGCATGCCAGTAAAGGTAATTTAAATGGAAGGAAAAGTGATGTTCAGGGACTGTGGAAGTCAGCAATCCATCCAGTAAACTAAACTACTTGTCTACCTTAAAAGAAATAGGGGGGAAATGAAGCTGTTGAGACCCGAGAGCCAAAATTAGAGTAATCACATTGTAGAAATATCTCAATCCTTCTCCTTTTCCCCTTTTTCTCCTCTTTTCTCCCCCAACCCTGTCTCTCTGTCTCTGTCTCTCTGTCTCTGTCTTTCTCTCTCTATATATATACATATATATCCATTTCCCTTTCTTTTTTGACGTATTCATGAAATTTTATGAAAACATAAAATTTGTTCTACTTTGTAAGATATTAAAAAAGAAAGAAGCTTTTTCAAGTACATCAGAGATGGACAGCTAGCAGCTGGATAATTATGTAATCAGATTTGAAGTGTACATTCATTAATCCATTCAGCAGATATCTCTTGAATACCTAATATGTGACAAACAGTTATACGGCTTTCCAAAACTCAGGCCATTCATGGAAGAGCTTTGGTATTCATATGTACTAATTGCATTTGATGGTGTACTGTGGCATCTTTTGAGAATATAAATGTATGTTATATTTAGCCCGTGATGAACAGTTGCTTGAGCCATTAGGCTCTTCTATGAAATTGACATGACACGTTGGTCATATTTTGAGGGATTTTTCTTCATAACACTTTTTTTTTTCAGGTTAAATTTTGCTGGCAGATCCTTATTTCCTCAGTTAATCACACACATGCACCTTGTTGACAATTGCAGGATATTGAATTTAAGAAAACAAGTTTTCAGGAAATTGTTAAACTTATTGAGTGATTTACTGTCCTTGTAGTTTGAATATTTTCTTGATGCCTTGTTTTTTCTTTTTTTTTTTTTATCATTTTCTACATATTCCATTTGAATGCTGGAGACAGTGTCCTCTAGAATAAAGAATGGAGGAAACTAGACTGATCTCAAAGGCTTAAAAGAGAAAGAACAAAGTCTGTTGTTCAAAGGCAACTGAACAAGGAACTAAACAACTTAAGTTCTAATCCCAACTCTGGGACCAAAGAGATAGACCATTTTCATTAAGATATGTGTCCTTTCTATACCTCTTCTCTATTAGTTGCTAGCATTTATTGAACTCTTACTATGTTCCAGGTAACTGTTTTAGAATGTTTCATGTGCTAGCTCCTTTTATTCCCTATATGTGTGTGTGTGTGTGTGTGTGTGTGTGTGTGTGTGTGTGTGTGTATTTAATTTAAATTCAAGTTAGTTAACACGCAGTGTAGTTTTGGCTTCCGGAGTAGAATCCAGTGATTCATCTCTTACATATGACACCCAGTACCTTCTTTTATTCTTACAACAATCTCTATTGGTACTGTGATTATCCCCACTTTACAGATGAGTGGGGAACAGGGCTATTAAGTAACTTGCCCAAGCATGTACAGTTAGAAGTAGAGGAGCTGGTGTTCAAACCCAGGCAGTTTGTTTATCACTACACTGTACTGCTTCCCTACAATACCTTTTATTAAATCACTCTAATGAAAAAAACAGTGGGATAATGGCTACAATATTCTGAAATTTTCCTTTTGGTTCTTTTTAGACTATTTAAAATTATAAACATAGTACTTAGCCAGTTACATAGTTTATAAAGTTAAAATTAAGATATTTTATTCCTTAATACCAATTCTACAAATTTGTTAACAGTTTGCTGTGTATCCTTTCAGAGATTTTCTATGCTCATATCACATGTATTTTTTAAAGCAAAAATGTAATATAGGGTAAGTATTGTTCCACATTTTTCCTTTAAAACAGAATAATTTATGATATACATCTTCTCCATCACTGCATATAAATTTACCAATTTTCTTAAAGAACTGCCCACAATTCTACGTTATGAATATATAGCAATTAATTTAACTCTGCTTCTACTGATGAGTTTATACTGCTCTTAAAATTTCAGGATTACAATAACTTGACAGTGAATGGTCCTATACACACACACACACACACACACACACACAGGTGTACATGTGCATGTATTTCTAGAAAATGGATTCCTAGAAGTAACATACTTTTGAAAATCATGAAGGATAATATTAATTTAAAGAATCACTTGTGACTAACTTACTTTTTTTTTTTTTACTATTTTTTTTTTTAATTATTTGTTTTGAGACAGAGAGAGCAAGCAGGGGAGGGGCAGAGGGAGGCGGAGAATCCCAAGCAGGCTCCACACTGCCTGAGGGAATTTGGAAAAAGGGAGCAGGCAGAAGTCAGGAACATTTTTGTTTCCTCCAGGCAGGGGCTGCGCTGTGAAGGTGTGCTGTCTGGAGCGGTTGCTATTCCCTTGTAACCAAGAAGACATATGCCCAAGGATGAAAATCAGTGTATGGAAGATGCCAGAGCTCAATCAGCTGCTGAACTAACCAACTCTGGAGATTCCCTACCTCTGGACTTCTTGTTAAAAGAGTTACAAAGGTCTTGACTGTTTAAGGAACTTTTACTGGTGTTTTGGTTAATGGTAACTGGAAGCAGTCTAGTTGATCAATAGTTACTAGTTCGGAGCACTTCCTCAGTTTCAAAAGCCATATTAACGTATCCTACAAATCCTATTTTGCCAAACCAAAGTGAAAGTTTCAATTATTATCCAACAAATTCAGATTATGTAGAGAACCTCTAAAGCAGGCTTCAAAGTCTTCTTTTAGCAATAGAAGTTTAAGCGGGGGGAAGAGTGGGTCCTAAATTTGCTTTTTCTTTGACTGTGGAGGTAAGTTGAGAATGTTATAAAAAAATGCAGAAGTGAGAACAAAGTACAGGTTTCCCCCCGCTAACAGGAGAATGTTCCGATGAAAAATTTTGTAAGCTGAAATGGTATAAAGTGAAGAAGCAATCACCATTAATTTATGTGGAAAAAATTTTCAGCACTTCCAGGCCCCCAAAATAACCTCCTTTAGGTTTTTCTGATACCTAGGACACATTTTGCTAACACTAGCACAAAATAAATTGAGATAAACACAGACTCACAGACTCAGTTCAGAACTATGGCAGCTATTGCTGAGGTGCTGAGTGTAGTTCCCAGGGAAAGAGCTTGGTGGCGCCATTCTCGCTGTTCAAGGTGCGCTGCCTAACAGGTTCTCTCTGAAACAAATGAGGAATGTTATTTTCAATTTTTACCTTTTCTCCTAAGAGTGAAAATCCTCTTCAGATTTCTATTAGTGAAAATAGGTACTAACATAGGTTTTCTGTAAAAGGGAAGTGGCATAATGCAAAAATTCTGAAAAGCAGGGGATATCTTTGTACTCTTTTTCCTAAGTTGTAACTATTACAACACCATCACACAGTGTGAAGGAAAAAAAAAAATCTCATAGCCATTTAATGCACATCAACTGTTTTAGAGAGTGATGAGCTGATGGAGACCAGTTTAGCCTTTCTTCTAAAAGTTCAGAATTCCCAAATATAAACAGTTTAATTTCATTGCATTCTAAGCTTTTGAGCAAAGTGTTCTAAACTTATGAGATGTTGTCTGGCATGCATAATTTATACTAAGTTTATATTTTGTTTTCAAAGGGTCATTTTTGTTTTGTCTATCATTGTCAAACACTTGGGATCTGAAATTAAAATCTTATTCACAAAAGAA
The DNA here is from genome assembly GCF_028018385.1 of Neofelis nebulosa. Taxonomy (NCBI): domain Eukaryota; kingdom Metazoa; phylum Chordata; class Mammalia; order Carnivora; family Felidae; genus Neofelis; species Neofelis nebulosa. Next base: position 163,650,534 of record NC_080783.1, on the reverse strand, counting down.
ATTAGCTCAACACTTATAAATTAACAGGACTCTCATGGAAATGGATCTGACCTAGATAATCAAAGCTATTCTGCTGGAGTTTTGATCAGAGTTTTAATATTAGTTTAATCAGAGGTAACACTCTCTAAATAAAGCACATAGTATTTTATTTCATCATATAGTAATTTAATTTTCATAACTTAAACTGGGAGGCTTAAATTATATCATTTGCCACTTTCTCGTATTGTACATTCATGTTTAAAAAAAGATAACGCATGCTTACATTGATGATTATGAAATCTGCACGTTCCTTCTGGACCAGAAAAGTCTGAATGCCTACTGAATGCAATGGTCAAGAGTGTGGTGTTTGAGGTCATGTGCTTTTGGATTCAAACACCTACTCTCATTTACTTTGACATCTTGCACAAATCATATTATGGCCCTCCAGCCTTAGTTTCTGCAAGTATAAAACGGAAGCAGTGGAGTGTTATATGAATAACGTCTACTTCATAGGATTTGAAGAACAAATGAAATTATGTAAGGTACTTAGCATGGTGGCTGACCCATTAAAAGTGCCTCCAAAATATAAGTTATTGTAGACAAAAATACTCAACTCCCTTCTGTTTGTGTAGATCATTAAATTTTCTAAATTATTTCTTATATCATCCCAATTTATTCTGAGACAAATGAAAAGATAAGACAGATATTAACATAACCATTTTATAGAAGTTGTAAAAAGGGATTGTCAGCAGGCCTGAGATCATTCATTTTATGTTCATTCATTCAATATTTACTCAAAAAATATTTATTGAGTGTCCACTATGGACCAAACACTGAGCAAGGCACTCCAAGATACAAATTAATGAAAGAATCAAAACAAGAATTGTCCGTTATTTTTGTGACCTAGTATGTGGTCACACCAACCCCCTTTTTGTGCAATTTACAATTTCTTTCTGGAAAACTTATCCTTCCCTTATTGTTTGCAACCTTGATGGTACAAAGGGACATGGCATAAACTAAGGCAGCCAGTCTCAGTAGCCTGGGTTTTGGAAACTTATGGGGAAGGACACAAGGATAAAAAGAATTGCAGCTTGTTCAGCCCAGATGACGCCTTCCATTAGTCCATGTAAAGATGCTCAGAGCTGCTCTAACTTAAGCCCTGATTATCTGATGCTATAATGTGGGTAAGATTCTCTCTTTCTCTCTATGTCTCCGTATATATATTTCCCCCTTCCTTAGGTTAACCAATGTCAGATTATATTGCTTTCAACCAAAGAAACTTAACTTAGAAACTTTGAAAGTGTGACATCACTCATCCCCAGAAGTCTTGGAATCTGTTTCTAAGAAAACATTGGTATCACGGAGTGTGGTTTTAAATTTTCTTTATAGTTTCTGCCAGAGTTAGCTTGCTTTTAACAGACAAGCCTTGACATTCATACTTACCAAATTCATCCCATCTAATTACGATCTGTTGATATTTTCTAGCAGTGCATTAGAGATCTATGCTTTTACTTAATATCTGCTCCTTTGTTCCCATATATGTACATAACAAATTGAGTTTAATCCTGCACTGAATCCAATCTGTAGTGTGCTAAGATGCTTTATAAGAGGACTGTCCTAGAACCTAGATTCTTGGTCTTCTCTATTCTTTCAGAACCTCCTCAATCTTGGGATTGGTTTTCCAGCTCATATCCTTCTTAGTTGTTGGTGCTCTAGCTTGTTATATGTCAGGCACTGAGTACTCACCTTTCGTTTTTACTCTGAGTATCTTTCTTTCCTGGAAAGCCTTATACTGTAGTCTTTGTGACTACTCTATCTTAGTTTTATTTTGTACCTAGGAAGAGAGAAAGTACTAATTTATTGATGTTCCCTTTACAGCTGAAGCAAAACCAAATAATGGCATTATTTTTTTTAGGCTAATCTATTTCTCTGATTCTTCATTCCCCATGTTTGCTCCATTTCTCTTTTCCATTCTATAACAATCCAGGCTCTGCCTTATGTCTTTCCCTTATGTAGTCAATTTTCTCGGTAAAACAAACTTCAAAATCTCAGTGACTTAGCACCAAAACAAATTTTTTTTTCACTCATGGATCTGTTGATGAGCTGAGTTTGGCCTCAGCCTGAATGTTGGGTGCAGATCTGCTCCATGGATCTCCTTGCTTCTTTGATAGCATATGTTACTTTCGTGGTGGATGGCAGAGATGCAAACTTCTGAACCAAATCCTGAAAGCAACCTAAAACCTCTGCTTATATCATAGCTGCTACAGTGTGTTGGCCAAAGTAATTCACATGACCAACATTAGTGCCAATGGGGGTGGGCAACATACTCTTTACTTGGTGAGTGATACTGTAAGGTTGTGTTCAATTTTATAGCAAGGTGGGAGGGAAGAATTAGAAACCATAATCCGGTCCACATCTCCCTATGTTCTCCTAGAGCCTGGCATATATCCATTCTATTTATCTCATGCCTTCAGAATCTAAGGTGAGCTTAAGAACAGAAGGAAAGCAGAATCCTACACAATACAAACCCATTTAACCTTAGTGTTAGACCTTGCAAATAAAATACCATGTTAGTTTTGTTTTGTTTTGTTTTGTTTTGTTTTGTTTTTTTTAACCAAGAGTGTAGAGAGGGAAGAAAGCAGTATTTTATGGTGTTCTGGCAAAAGCATTTAGACCATATTTCATAGGAATTCTATATATATTCTAGACAAATTGCCTTCCATCTATCTTGAAAATATAAACATAAGTTTATTGACTACTCAGTATGTGGCAAGTACAACGTATGTTCTTTATGAGCATCACCTTTTACAATTCTTATGAAACCTCTGTGAAGTTTATTGATAAAGAAACTCAAATTTAGAAAGGTTTAGTTTTCACAAAGGTAAGATTAATTGTTCTGTAGCCATGGCAACAATTAGTCAACAGAACTGTTTTTAAATTTGTCACTTACAGTGAATGCACTTTCATAAGCCAACTTATCAAGGCCAGTCCTCTGCTTCTGAAAGTTAGCCATTCAGGACTTGCACCAGTAAACACATTGCTGAGTTTTAACCCATCAACAGCAGTTTTTACACCTAGTAATCAGGTTTCTACAGATGCCCCTAAAAGTCTCTATGAACTGCATGCCTCCCCAAATTTTATGGAAGACCAGCTGAGCCTGTGCCTAGCCAGTCTCACTCTTTCTTGCTGTAGTAAGAATATCTTCAGCCTTTGTCTTTTTATTTCAGAGAATGTGCGATGGTTTCATGGTCTTTTGAGAGTAATTTATCCACATTTGCACAGCTGGAAAATGGTAAAGTCAAGCAACAAACCTATTCCATTTGATTTCAGAGCCTAAATTCTTACTTAGCACACTAATCTGCCTCTCCTCATTCCACAGTAGCTACTGCCCAGGTACTCTTCCCTGGAACAGTTTAGCCTCTGGGTTAATTCAACCTTTGGATTGTAATTTAATTTTGCGTATCTTAACTATCCAACTAACTTGCAAGATCAGTTGAGCCTTACACAATTTCACATTCCCAGTGACTAATTTATCCATTATTCATTATTAATTTAAAAGATATTCAATGGAGTACTTAATATGTGCTAGGCACCGTGATAGTGATGAAATTAAGAACTTTCAGCTCTCAAGGGCTTAAATGCAATGTGAAATGTACCACCACCCATATAGGGTACAGCAGGACCTGAGAGGTAAGAGTGCCTATGTCTGTCATTAGCATTATGTAAATTGCCAAATGATTGTTATTTGTATATTCATTCTATGAAGCAATTATTTTATGGCAGAGAAAAATAGTCCTCAAATTGTTAAAACCATTCATAAGTCAAACATTGAATCAGGAATTGTTCTAACCCAAATATGAGTTCTTTAGAAGGAGGTCACATCATAAATTTGCAGTTTATCAAGTGATAAGACATTTAAGACTGTCATTTTCTGTTTCTACTGCCCTAAAGGTTTTTATTATTTATAAGTGCAGTTATAGTTTTCTAATATAGAATATTACACATCTCAGATAACTGATGCAAAACATTGAGAAAATATGGAAAAAAAACTTTCATGATATTTAGTAAAACAGGAACTGGCTTAATAAGGAGACAGAAATTCAGAGTGATCCTTAGTTTCCAATTATACTGGTTCTTTTTTATTTTGGAGACAAAGCTATTTTTCTGGACACTTCCCGCTCCTTTTCCTTGGTATTCTATCAGTTTTGAAACATAACGTAATCACTAAAATAAAAGTGTTGTAGTTTATACAGAAGATGTCAGTGCTTTAGGCATAGAAACAATGTTTTCATTTAGTCTTGATTAATGAGTGGGCACTGCCTAGGATTTCAGTGCTTTTTCTTTTTTTGGTCTTTCCCAAACAACTTTGACCTTTGTTGATAAGTTTCCTGGCAGAACCATGAACTCAGGGCCACTGATTGATTGTCATGTCTGCCTCAGGGAGAACCGGATTCTTTTCTGTCTGCTACTGCTGCATTGAGTTGTTGTGAGGTGATATGTGACATCTCCTGAGTTACAGTGATCTGTGGTCATGATTAACCAAAAAGGCAGTAATTTTCAAAAAGTTTAAAACATCAGTGGAAAAGTGATAATTCTGACTGTGATTACTGCAATTTGCTTTTGATCCCTTTCTCCCTTATGGAATCTCTGTGACTCCAGACTGCCCAGCCTCCCCTCCCAGTATACCAGCACTATTTAAAAAAAAATTTTTATGTTTATTTATTATTGAGAGAAAGAGAGAGAGCACAAGTGGGGCAAGGACAGAGAGAGGGGGAGACAAAGAATCTGAAGCAGGCTCCAGGCTCTGAGCTGTCAGCACAGAGCCCGATACAGGGCTCGAATCCACGGGCTATGAGATCATGACCTGACATGAAGTCAGATGCTTAACTGACTGAGCCACCCAGGTGCCCTTTAGCACTTTTGAATCCTGAAAGAAATATTTTCTCTTGTATTCTGAATCTATATGTCCTCCTTTTGTCCAGAGTGTGCCTATTTACAAACCCAACACCAGAAGTTAACTGATCACTGGGATTAGATAAAATTATTCTTATACTATTAAAAGCAATATACTAATTATAATTTATTGATCATTTCTTAAGTTCTATAAAAACTTAATGTCACTTAATCCTCAGAAAATCTATATAAAACAAGTACTATCATTATCCCCATTTTATAGATTACAAAGCTAAGTTTTAGAGAAATAAATCATTTGCTCAAGTTTTGGTAGTCATGTTCTGGTAGTCTGTTCTAAGTGGCAGACCAGGCTTCCCATCCAGGTTTTCTTGATTCCAAAAGTCCTAGTCTTTTTTGCAGAGCTGCCTAACATGTATCAGAGACTGATAAGGGTTTTAGAGGGACCTTTATAGTTTGGTAAGAGATGGTGTCCACAGAAATGCTGTTCACCTTAGAATTTTAAACATCAACAGAAACTTGTGGGGGAAAGATACTTTTTATCAAGTGGTAGCTTTCCTGAAATTTCTCAAAAACTGCCACATAGAAAGGTCTCTCATACCCTAGAATCAGGCTAGCTGTGTTCAGCACACTAATAAGTGATAATAGCAGGAAGGGGAGTTCACTGATGTGTGCAGCCTTTTGCCTTGTGATGACTATTTATCTTCCTGTACCTAATCAGTAAGCAAGGGAAACAGAATCGTAATGCACAGAATTATGGAGCATTATGTCAGAAGTGATCTTAGAGGTGACTGAATCTAAACACTTCATTGTCAGAGGAAGAAACTGTCCCAGAAGTAAAGTGACTTATGTTCACCCAGCTGTGAATTAGGTGATGGAGTCAGAACTCAAATCCTTTCCTCCCTCCCCTCACTCTCCCCCTTCTTGCTCTTCTTGATCTCTTTTTTCCCCCTCTGCCAGCATTTATATGTCTGCTATGTGTCAGTCACTGGGGAGTGGGAATACAGTGTAGTAAATGCAATAAAAAATCCTTGCCATAATGGAGTTTATGTTAGTGGGGAAGGGCATATTAACAAACAAATAAATCAATAAAATTTATGCTATGCCAGATGGTGATAAAAGCTATGGGAAAAAATACAGCAGGGAAGGGTGAGAAAGTGATAAGAAGAGAAGGGAATGATGCTATTTCAATAAGGTCCTTCTTAGAAAGGGGGTCATGAGGAGATTTCCAGATGGGGTGACAGCCAGTGGGGAGCACAGTTGGCTTTAACCTGTTTGAGGAATAGCAAGGAGGCCCAGGGCACTGAGAACAGTGGATGGGGGAGTAAAGCCACAGAATGAGGATAAGAGAAGCCAAATGATGTCAGCCATCTGATCTACAAGTAAGCACCTTTACATCAACTTCGCTGCCTCGTTTCAAGAGGCTCAAAGAATAGTGAAACTAACTAATATCTCTTTTATGGCCATGGCTTATGTCAGAGACCCTCTCAGTAGAGATATGTAAGAAGTATAAACCTGCTGGACCCGGAGGCAGCATACCCAAACCCAAGTCCTGCCATAATTAGCTACATCGTTGCCTTGTTTAAGCTTCTTTTCCCTTCTCTATTAAAGGAAGGTGACGTTAGCTATTTCCCAGAGTTTTCATGAAAACCGAAGGAGATAAAAGCAATTTATGTGAAGGCCGTTTATAAGTTGGATATTTTGAGTAATAGCAATCAGTCAGTCAATAAATATTCTTTTGATCACGTCCAGGGTGAATGTAGTGTTTGCCCTCTGGCATCCAGGAAGCTGTTGCTACATCTCTGTCTGGCAAGGTATTCAGAGAGAGGCATTATAACTGGAAGAAAACAAGAAAAAGAAATGATGTTCATCTTTATCTCTGTCTTTCTACCATGACCTTCAACTTTATTACTCACTTGACAGAAATAGAATGTGGGAGATGGCTGTGAGCAGTGTAGTCTTCAGTTAACCCTGTAATTAAATATAGTTTATTTTCTTCACTGCCGGGGTGAGGGAACTTATGAAATTAATAAATCATATGAAAGTGATGTGGTTTGCTAGATTTCTAGACACAAGTCTGTTTTGAAATGCACCTTGCAGAATGAATTGGGCATGTGCAGAGTAGCAGCAGCATGGTAGACAAGGTCAGTGAGCAGAGTGCTAACCAGGATGACATGGGTCTTGAGTGGTTAAAGGGGGTGACATGAGGTGATAATAGTTCAGGTGATGATAAAGGTGACGACTTTATGTTGGACACTGAAAGTCACAGGAAGCCAATGATGTGATATGATGTGATGTATCTTGAAGTCTAGGGAAGTTTCTGGTGAGTGCAGGCTCTAGGACTGTATACATTGGCAAAGAGAAAGGGAAAGTGAAGCAATTAACTCATAAATTTTGTCAAGATGAGTGGACATATGGATAATTCAGGCATGCACCACTGCTTTTGATCACAGTGTTGGAATGACCAGAGAAGCTCTCATACATTGACACGTGCAACATTTGTTAACTTGGTATTTCTAATAACACAAGTTATTTTTGTCACATCCATGTGTTTCCTATAATATTATGTACTTAATATTTTCCTTTAAATGACTTTAAATTTTGAAAAATGTATACACATTTATTTTTTTAAAGGGAATTTACTGTAAATAGGAAACCATTTGTCTTCTCCTAAATGGAAGGTAAAAGTACTTAAGATAAATATATTGATCACAGACCACCTAAAATCATCTCATATATCATGAATAATGAACATACTCTGGTTTGGAAAACATAGCATTATCTTATTAGATTATTATATCAGTATTTTCACTACTTTATCGGCCAAGCAAGAAAGGCTAAGAAAAATTAAGTTGGTGCTTAAGGTCACACTGTTGCTCACAAACACAGCTGGGATGAGCACCCAGGTTATTTGTTCTGGTCTGTATTTATTATGGCCCACGAAGAGGCAGCTGCCAAATAAGAACCTAAGTAGGTAGGTAGAAGTGTGTTCTCAGGATCACCAGGAAGCAATGCATTGTGGTGGCATTGAGACTGCCTAATGGAAAGGCCCTGGACTCTTTCTTTAAATGCCCTAAATGCCCCCCATTGTGAATAACTCCCAGGACAGGTTGATACTGGGGCCTCATCCTCTCAAACACCCGTCCCTGGCCACTTAGAGTTAATCCTACTCTGAAACAAAAAGGAGCACTAGGAATAATTTTCAGTCTGGGAGGTTCTCAGAAGCCCTGGGGAGTCTTACACTTATTTAGACCTAGAGCTTCTTAGAAGACTTTGGATTGGACCAGGGGCCAAGCCTCTGGATGAGCATAGGTCAAGTGGTAGTCCTTCAGCTTCTTTGGTGCTTTGAGAAACCCATCCAGTGACATCAAATCTATCAACATGGTAGGACACAAGAGATATGGAGGACTTCAGGGTAGGATGGGGGAAATGAAACTTTGGGTCATTCCTGAGGGATTTCAGGTCCTGGAAACAATACTAGTAATGTAGCAGGATTCTCACACAGAGAGTCATGACACCAAGGCTTTTCTTTCCAGGAAGCAACGTTATTCCTGCCGGCACCACTCAGTTGGGTTGAGCCCTGAATATCAGAATTGAGCCCTGAATATCCCGTGGCATAGTTTTGTTTTTAAATACATTTTCTATTTTTTTGTCTCCTATATATGGTAACACACACAAACATGTAGTCTGATTAAGTAGTCTCAGTTTACAGGGTCATGAGGGATGTCGTCATGTAGGTGCATAGCCAGGTTACCTTGAAGTTTTTTGTTTGTTTGTTTTTGTTTTTTTCCTTTTCTTTCTTTTTTTTTTTTCTTTCCATAGGGAGTGGATTCTACCACAATAATATCAGAGGAAAGTTAAATGACATATTCCTTAGGGTGAAATATCTTAATTTTTTTTTAAGTTTATTTATTTATTTTGAGAGAAAGAGAGTGAGCATGAGTTGGGGTGGGGTATGAGTAGAGACTGAGGGAGAGAGAGAATCCCAAGCAGGCTCTGAGCTATGAGTACAGAGCCCAAGGCAGGGCTTGACTCATGAATGGTGAGTTCATGAACTGAGCTGAAATTGAGTCAGATGCTTAACCGACTGAGCCACCTAGGGGCCCCTAGAGTGAAATATCTTATACTTAATTAAATATGGAGTGGATACTAAATAAATGCTTATTTGAAAATACAGCAACATTTGAAGTCTTTTCCATGATGAGAGATTATACACTGGGTTGCACCTTTTTATAGATAATAATGACTCAATATTGGTCATTTTATATAGTTCAATCTGATATTTTGGTAGAAAGTGTGAATTGGGCATCATGGACTTCTGTCATAATTCAGTAGTGAAGGTGTCATTAAACTTGATCAAGACATGCAACTTTTCTGGATCTCAGTTTCTTCATCTTGGTATTGATATTGGAAAAGATTGTTGGTTCCAACTGAGAAATTTGTTTGTTTAATTAAAATTGGAAAAAGAATGATTACTTATAATTTTATTCATTAAAAATATTTCAGAATATGAGGCCCAGAAAAAGCAATTTTTTGTATGTGAAATTTTTTTTATTTTGAGATACTTTAGGTTCACATGTTATAAGAAATAATGAAGAAGATCTCTACATATTACCAGTTTCCCACTGGTAGCATCTAGTAGTAGTACAATGCAGAACAACATGATAACAACCGTGGTACCAGAACTTGGATCTTGGTCTATAGTTTTCTTTTTTTGTAGTGTCTTAGTCTGGTTTGGTATCAGGGCAATACTAGCTTCCTAAGATGAATTTGGAGATATTTTCACCTGTTGTATCTTCTGGAAGAGACTATATAGTGTTAATTCTTTAAACTTTCAATAAAATTTTCCAGTGCAACCATCTGTGCCCAGAGATTTGGGGGGAAAGTTTTTAAACTATGAACTCAATTTCCTTAATAGTTTGAGGCCCTTTCTAATGATCTATCTCATACTGGGAAGTTGTGGTAGTTTGTGTTTTTTGAAGAAGTGACCCATTTATTCATGGTTGTCAAAATTTTGAGTGCAGAGCTGTTTGTACCATTTTAAATTATCCTTTTGATTCTCTAAGACCTGTAGTGATATCCCCTGTTGATTACCCAGTAGGGGCAATTTGTATCTTTTCATTTTTTCTTTGTCACACTTGCTAGAAGTTTGTCAACTTAAATGATCTTTTCAAAAAACCAAGTCTTTGTTGCATTGATTTTCTCTGTTGCTTTTTTTCTGGTTTCAACTTCATTAATTTCTGCCCTTATCTTTGTTATTTCCTTCTTCTGGAGTTTGTTTCAACTTTGTTTTTTAGGTTCTTGAGGTAGAGGCTAGATTGTTTATTTGAAACTCTCTTTTCTAATATATGCATTTAAATGATATAAATTTCTCTCTCAGCACTGCTTTAGTTGTATCTTACAAACCCCGAATGCTATGTTTTTGTGTTCTTTCAGTTAAATGTATTTGATTTTCTTTGAGACTTCCTATTTGACCAATGTTTTATCTAGAAGTATGTTATTTAGTTTACAATATATAGTTCTTCTCCTGTTATCTTTTGTCACTGATTTCTAATTTGATTCTCTTGTTACCAGAGAACACACGCTGTATGATTTTAATTTTTAAAAATTTGTTAAGCTTTGTTCTATGCTCCAGGTTATGGTCTATGTTGGTGTATGTTCTGTGGTTATTTGAAAAGAATACTTCATTTTCTGTTTTTGGGGGAGGGTTTCTATAAATGCTGACCAAATCCATTGGTTTATGGCGTTGTTGTGTTGTTGAATATCCTTGCTGATTTTCTGTCTAGCTATTGTACCATTGCTGAGGTATTGAAGTCTACAGCTATATGTGTGATTTATCTATTTCTCCTTTAAATTCTTTCAGTTTCTGTTTCATGTATTTTGTAGCTTTGATGTTTGATGTAGAGAAAATACATCTTGGATTCTTATGTCTTCTTGATAGATTGAGCCTTTTATCATTATATTACATCTTTCTTTGTCTCTGGTAATTTTCTTTGCTCTGAAGTCTACTTTATCTGATGTTATCCAGCTCCTTTTTTCCCCCTTTGATTAGTGTTTGTTTTTTTCCCATCCTTTTATTTTCAACCTGACTATAGTAAAAGCTTGCATTGCAAGTAACTTGTTCTGTGAGTGTTCTGCAGGACAAGCAAACATCTCTAACAAATTTTAACTTGATAAATGGGCGATGGCTTGCAATATGAGTAACACGTGATGCCGAACATCACATGATCACAACTGAGCCAATGGTTCTTGAAATTCTCTTTGACATATAAGTGCTTTGGATTACAAGCATGTTTATGGAATGCATTATGCTTGCAAACCAAGGTTTTACTTACATTGTTACTTTAAAGAGAGGTTCTTGTAGATAGCATATAGTTGGGTATTTTTTAATTTACCCTGTCAATCTCTTTTAATGTATTCAGATCATGTATTGTAATGTAATTATTGTTGCGCCAGGGCTTATGTCTGCCATTTTAATTTTAATTTTGTTTGTACTGGTTTTTTTTTATTTCTCTGTTTTCGCTTTCCAATCTGTGATGGGTTGCTTGAACATTGTTTAGAATTCTATAGATTCATATAGGTTTGCCTATATGTCTTTGAGCATATCTTCTTGTAAAGCTTTTTTAATACTTGCATTATGTATTACACTATATATATACGTAACTTACCACAGTCTATGGATGTCATCATTTTACAAGTTTGGGTGAAGTACAGAAATCTTATCTTCCTTTATATCTCTTTACCCTCTCCATTTCTAATCATCTAACATGTTTCCTCTTTTTATATATTTAGAACGACAACAGAGGGTGTTAACAATTTTGGCTCTAGATGTCAAACATAATTTAGATAACTCAAGAGGAGAAAAAAAAACCCTATATTTACTCATACGTTTGCTTACTGTGTTCTTTCTTCCTGATGTCCCAAAGTTCTTTTATCATTTCCTTTCTTTTACAGAAGTTCTTTTAGGCGTTCTTTTAGGATGTATCTGCTAGTGACAAATTCTTTGTTTTCCTTCATCAGACACTGTCTTGATTTGTCCTGAAGGACATTTTCTGTAGGTATAGGATCATGTGCTGACACTTCTTTTCATTCATTACTCTGGTTTCTAATGACATATTTCTTATTTTTCTAATTACTCTCCTATAGGGAAGGTGTTTTCCCCCTCTGGTTGCTTACAAGATTTTTTTTTTCTTTGCTTATTGTTCAGAAATTTAATCATGGTATTTTTTGGCTTGAATTTCTTTAAATTTATACTATTTGGGGGTACACTCAGCTTCTTGAATGTATAGGTTTATGGTCCTTTCCAAATTTGGCATGTTTATGGCCATCATTTCTTCAAGCACTGTTCAGCTCTGTCCCCTGTCTCCTCTCTTTTCAGGACCCTGAAAATGTGAATGTTAGATATTTTGTCCCACAGGTCTCTAGGCTCTGTCAATTTTTTTTTTTAACTTTAGCCTACTTTTTCTTTTTTTCAGCTTAGATAGTTGTTATTGTTCTGTCTTCTAGTTCATGGATTCTTTCCTTTGTCATATTCACTCTGTTGGCTAGTCTATTCACTACACTTTGTATTTCTTCTTTTTTTAAATTGTATTTATTTTTGAGAGAGAGTGTGTGTGCACACATGCACATGAGTGGGGGAGAAGAAGGGGCAGAGAGAGAATGGGATAGAGAATCTCATATAGGCTCTGTGCTGTTAATACAGAGCCTGACATGGGACTTGAACTCACGAACCATGAAATCATGACCTGAGCCAAAATCAAGATTTGGACACTTAACCAACTGAGCCACCCAAGCACCCCTACACTTTGTACTTAAACAATTATACTTTTTTGTTCTAAAATTTCCATTTGATTTGTCTTTATATCTTTTATGTCTTTGCTGAGGTTTTCTATTTTTTTTTTCACTTGTTTTCAGTAGGTTCATAATTGTTGATTAATGCATGGTTAACATGGCTGCTTAAAATTTTTGTCAGATCATTCTACTTTCTGTCATTTTGGTATCAGCATCTAATGTTTTTTTTTTTTTTTTATTCAGTTTGAGATTTTTCTGTTTTTTGGTGTGAGAAGTAATTTTTTTTTGAAACCTGAATCTGTGTTGTACTATGAGACTGTGGTTATTGTTTAAGCATTCAGTTTTAGCTGGCTTTCTCTGGCATTGTTCAAGCTGTGGAGGGGCTGTGCCACCTCATTACTACCACATAGAGGTTTACTGTTACCCTCTAATGATACCAGAAGAGAGAGCTTCTCATTATCGCTGATTGGAAATGGGAGTTCTGGTTCACTGCATGGTCTTCACTGATAGTGGAGGGGAAAGGAAGAGGAAGTATGCTTGTTATTGATGATCAGGGATGAAGTTCCTGACTCCTTACTTGGTCTTCTTTGACACTACCCTTGTAGGAGTGGTGAGACATCTTGTGATAGCCTATCATGGATGGAAGTCTAGGCTCCCCACTCAGCCTTTGGTGGTGTGGGTGTGGATGGATCCATGGCTCTTCTGTGATTTGGCTGTAGTAAAGCAGTTGTTGTCTAAAAGTTTTCTGTCCTGCTTGACTGTGACTTTCCTGGTCTTTTTGCTAAAAGAGTAGACCAAAAAAAGTTGGGGCTTTTTGTATGTGTCTGTCTATTGGTTTTTCCAGGTTGCTGACTTCTTCAACTTCAGGTTTGGGATATATGAGGTAGAAAGGGAAACACATCATGGTGTTATTCCATGGGCCTCAAGGTTCTTAACCAGTCTGCCTCTTCTCTCCTCTTCTCTGTACTTTTTAGAGTCTTCTTATGGTCATTTTCATATGTGGTCCATCTACTTGGTGGGAGGAAAAGGAAAAACTTATCTATCCATTTTCCTGGAAAAAGAGGTCTCAGGAAACATACAATTTAGAAGATCTTTGGGGAATCTGGGTGACTCACTTTGTTAAGCATCCAACTCTTCATTTCAGTTCAGGTCATGATCTCATGGTTCTATTGATCCCCATATCAGGCTCTGTGCTAATCGTGTGGAGCCTGCTTGGGATTCTCTCTCCCTCTCTCTCTGCCCCTCTTTTTTTTCTTTTAAAGTTTTTTTTTAATGTTTATTCATTTAAAAAAAATTTTTTTTAATGTTTATTTATTTTTGAGACAGAGAGAGACAGAGCATGAACGGGGGAGGGTCAGAGAGAGGGAGACACAGAATCTGAAGCAGGCTCCAGGCTCTGAGCTGTCAGCACAGAGCCCGACGCGGGGCTCGAACTCACGGACCGCGAGATTATGACCTGAGCCGAAGTCGGCCGCTTAACCGACTGAGCCACCCAGGCGCCCCTGTTTATTCATTTTTAAAAGACAAAGAGGGACAGAGCACAAGCAGGAGTGGTACGGAGAGAGAGGGAGACACAGAATCCGAAGCAGTCTCCAGGCTCTTGGCTGTCAGCACAGAGCCCAATGCAGGGTTCAGACTCACCAACCATGAAATCATGACCTGAGCTGAAGTTGGACGCTTAACCAACTGAGCCACCCAGGTGCCTCTAAATATAAGGTTCTTTTAAGCTTTCTCCAGCCATCCTTGTTTCTGGGAATAACATCCTGACCAGCTGACAGACTCACTGATTAACTGACTGATTGATAATAACCAATCTTTATGTTTATCAATATAAGAAATGATGATATATGTGTACTGAGGACAGAGTTAACACTCAATGATTGATGCAGAGATACATAAAGGCTATTTTTTCCCCATATTGAAATCTTGTTTTTGCATTATCTAACAAAAAAAGAAAAATTCTAGGGACTCCTACCATAAATTTGCCTCTCTATTTACTTTCAAGTTCTCTTGGTCACTATGGGTTTAAGAGATTTAAGAAATGCAGTTTTGGGGGCACCTGGGTGCCTCAATCAATTAAACATCCAACTTAAGCTCATGTCATGATCTTTGTGTTCATGAATTTGAGCCCTGCATTGGGCTTTGCCCTAGTGGTGCAGCCCTGGTTGGGATTCTTTCTCTCTCCCTCTCTCTCTTCACTTCTTCCCCACTTGCATGTTCTCTTTCTCAACATAAATAAATAAACTTAAAAAAAAAAAGAAATGCAGTTTTGAGAAAATTGCCCTATTTATTTTCAGGCCCAAATGTTCTTTATGGGGCGAAGAAAAACTAGTGGTTCTTCGCTCATGTCACAGATAAATTATCTGGATATTTAGCTTGACTTTGTTGTTTAGATACATCTGAACAGTAGGAGAATAAAAAGTAGAGCCCAGTGATTATGAACCTGATGCACTTCTATTGTGTAAACTTAACGCTTATTGAGTTATAGGTTTGTTTGCTGAGTTCCTGAGGCTATCCACAGACTCAGGCAATCACTTCATGAAGTAACTGCCTCATCTCTACAGCACAGCCAAGTACCACAATTCTAGCTGGAAGTCATGTTCTGTACTCAATATTGTAGACACAGTAATCTGGCAATTGCACAGCTAAGTAACTGTTCTATAATAACAATCAGTGTCTGTTAATGACTCAAAATGCAATTGGCAAAGACAACATTTGATAGTTTGAATGAATGGAAGAAACACATTTTCTTCCTCAGCAGACCACACAAAATCAGTGCCTGATTATCAGGCTGGCGGGTGCAATCGTCCCACCAGCCATAATGGTTATTGAAATTGTTTATGGGCCTCTCAAAAAGATCCTGGGAATAACAATAGATAACATGTTTTAACTGAAGGAGCCAAGACCAAAGAATTAAATCTCACAAAACTTGTTAGTAAAAGCAAATTATTCCTGGTAACTTCAATAAATGGCAAATTACTCTTGGCAACAAGTGATCAATAATGTGTCATTGCCAGAAACAATCATTCACAGTTCATACCCAAGTTAGGAAATCATCCCTAGCATTTTGACAAGTGGGGGCCACAGCCATACTTCACTAATGGTCATGGTTTGATCATAAAATAGTATAGCAGAAATGAAATAATAGTAATAGTAATAGTAATAGTAATAGTAATAGTAATAGTAATAGTAATTGTTATTTTCTGTTTTCCTACAAACCAGCAGCCATGATATAATTTTGTTTGGAAAACATCCTTTACTTCTCTGGACATACTATGGAAGCATGAAGATTATGTGGGAATGCACAAAAGCCTACTCTAATCATTATTTTCCCAGATAATGTTAGTGGTAGAACATGGCTCTCCTTAACACCTCATAGTCCAGGTTAAGAATAGATAAGTTTATTGTTTCTTTTCCATGACATATCACTTACATACTACATACTCGTCTTTGAGCCCTTTATCTTTCTATTCTTCTGTCTTTATATCTAGTAATTTATGCCGCTATTCATTGACCCTCCTTTGTACCCATCCACTTATCTTTCTTTTTTAAAATTATGTATGTATGTATGTATATATGTACGTATGTATTTATTTATTTATTTATTTATTTTTAAATTTTTTTTTTTTCAACGTTTTTTATTTATTTTTGGGACAGAGAGAGACAGAGCATGAACGGGGGAGGGGCAGAGAGAGAGGGAGACACAGAATCAGAAACAGGCTCCAGGCTCCGAGCCATCAGCCCAGAGCCTGACGCGGGGCTCGAACTCACGGACCGCGAGATCGTGACCTGGCTGAAGTCGGACGCTTAACCGACTGCCCCACCCAGGCGCCCCTGTACGTATGTATTTAGAGAATGCGTGCATGAGTAGGGGAGGGGCAGAGAGAGAAGGAGAGAGAGAATCCCAAGCTGGATCCACACTTAGCACACTTAGCCCCTATGCGGGGCTCAATCTCATGAGCCATGAGATCATGACCTGAGCCAAAATCAAGAGACAGACACTTAAATGACTGAGCCACCCAGGCACCCCCACCTATCTTTCACAGTACCTTTCTCTCTAACCAGAAAAAAGTAAAATAAGAAGAAAGAGGAAGGAAAGTAAAGGGAAGAAAATAATATTTTTAAGAGGCAAATAGAACATAAAGAAAAGGAAAATCAGCATGATGAAATAGGAGAAACACGTATTTCTGGATTCACAATGTACTTTTTTTTTTCAGCTCCATTAATTCCTGGCTATATAACCAGGGACAGTTTCCTTGAATCTCACCTCCTATATTTTGCAAGGGATGATACCATGTCTCTACTTACCTCAAAAGATGAATGCAAAAAGTGTCATCAGTTAACAAACATGAAGTCATTCTGTAATTGCAAGGTGCAAAACAAATTTTATATAGTTTTTATAATGAACTTGCATATAATATAGATAATATACTGGATGTTCTCATTTTGTAAGTGTGCATTCTTCTCTAAGAATGTCTTCTAGTATTTGTGTGGTTTTATTTTTTAAAATTTTAATATCTATTTTAACTGGAATTTACCCTTTGCAACGTATGAAAAAGGCACCAAATCTTTCCCCCCATATAGACCTGTAGGTGTTCTAATACCATTTATTAAAAAGTTTATCTTTCCCACTGATTTCAGATGCTGCTTTTGGCATATACTAAATTTTCATATGAAATTGGATCTATTTTGTATTTTTAAATTTTGCCTATCTATTCTTATGTGAATACATGATGTTTAATTCTATGTTCTTCAAAATATGTTTTCCTATTTGATTCTGTGCATTATTTTCTTTTATCTCTCTTGATCACAGTGTTTTCTCTTGTCCATGTTTAAGTGAAATCATTTTTTTTTTCTCAGAAGAGGAGTGTTGGCCAGCATCTTCCTAGCTTCACAGTTGTAAAACGACATCTTATTATTGCAGAGTGGTCAAATACATGATTTACACTTCTATGACCCACCTTCTTTGTTCTCCTCCCGTACTTTTACCTAGATCTTTTCTTTCATTTAGTCCTAGTGTCTTTATCCTGCTCAGTTTGCATTCTACTCCCAGAAGACTCTCCGGGAGGCTGGTCTTTGTCCTACAAAGGAACTTTAGTTGTTTTATTTAAAAATTTTATAGGGTACAAACTGACCCATACCATCTGACCTTTTGCTGTCCCTTTGCACTCACCCACGGCTTGGAGTCTGTGAAACCAGTTCCCACTTTTGGTGTTGTTCTAAGAAGGACCCATGAGCTTTCCAGAATGGATCCCTCAATCTGGGGTTCTTGGACAATTCAATTTCTGAGTCCTTCTGCTTTCTCAGCTGTCAGAAAATTTTCACCTTCTCTGCTTACTCCCTCACAGTCTCCAGTACAACCGTTGTAGTCAGTTTGCTCTCAGTTCCTCAATGTTGAGGTTGTTAGAGAGAACTTGTTTAGTTTTGCTGTTTTAGTTTTGTTTAGATTTGGCTGCTTTGTTTTGCTATACTCTTTGCTTTGTTTCTTTTGTAGGGGAGTTTGGAAAGTCAAAAACTATCCTGTTCCTCTACAGTCTTCCTTTGAACTTCACCCCTCGGTTTCCTTATAATAGTTTCAAAGGTTTGTCTTTCTGTATATAGTTATTGACTCTATGTTTTATTTTCATGTGGGATATGAAATAAGCATTTAACTCTATTTTTTTCCATTTATATAATTTCCCCCCACATACATGCACCTTTTCTTCTTATGATTTATAATACCATATCTCTCACAGGTTTTCATAAATGCTTGGCTCTTTTCTGAGACCTGTATTCTATATTTCTATCTCTACACCAAAATTGCTGTGCTCCAATTACCTTAGGAATTCTCTTTCTTGATCTTTGCTGCTACAAGTCCTCCCCACACCTCTTCCCTATTCTTTGTTGTTGCTGTTCATAATGTACTTCTCTATTCTTTGTCTTCCTCTCATCGTATGAGTTTCATTATCAGCTTGGTAATTTTGCTAAAAATATTGTTGGCCTGGCTTTTTAAAAACATATTGATTCTTCTCACCTATACATGTGGTATATCACCATTTATTTACAGGTTTTATATATATTGAATCCAATAGCTTTCTGAACTCTTTGTTAGTTTTCGTAGATTCTCTGTAGAGTCTCTTGAACACTCTTTATAGATAATATCATCTACAAAGAATAATTGCTTTCTTTGCTTTCCTAAATTTATATTTCTTTTCTTTAGCTCATTCTTCTGACTGGGTTTCCAATTTGAATTGTTTAGTAGTGGTGGTGTAAATAACATTTTTATCTTGCTACCGTTACTAAGGAGTATACTTCCAATCTTTTACCATAAAACATGATGCTTGTTCTGTATTTTTAGAAGATATTTTTATACAGTTTTAAAAAAAAAAGACACTTCATCTCTTGCTCCCTAAGAGTTTCTATCATGAGTAAGTATTGGATTTTATTGAAGGTGAAGGTCTTTCTTCATCATTTTAGCATTTTGTGTCAAATGTTTTATTTTACTTTAATCTATTTACATGATGAATATATTCAGAATTTTTTTGCCCAATATTAATCATACTTGCATTATTGGTTAAATCCACCTTGTTGATGATATATATTATAATTTATGTCGCTAACACGAATTCAGAAATAATGCTATTGGCAATTGGCTCCTGCCTTTCACAAAAGTTCTCAAACAGGGTGGGAGAAAGTACTTATCTTCTTGGAAAAATGGGTGGTAAAGAAGGGAGGTAAGGAAAATGGAACACTAGCAAGCAGCTCTCTTTGGGAAGCAGGAAGGTAACAGGTAGAAGGTAGATCCCTGCATCCCAGTATTTTCCAAGCCTAATCTTACCAGGTAACTGGGGCTGTCCTAGAAGTCACAATTGACCAGTACATGGTACTAAACCATATCTAGACTGGGACAGACCTCTACCATGTTGTTGGACCCATAGAACGTCCAGTGGTCTAGCTGTGCAGGTCAAATCAATCATTTTGTTAGTCTTATAACAAAGAAAGTCACCAACTTATGAGACTTTTTTCTTTTTGCACTTCATCTACTATATATACAATTTGGTATGAGAGGTGCTCTCTGCCAATGGCCTGAAATTCAAATTGACTGAATCTCACAACCTTGAATCTTAAAGAAATGGAAATGTTAGGCTAATGTTAGTATACCCCCAAGCTGAAGCAAGAAAATTTAATTGACAGCCTTGAAGGAGAGAACAGTGAGGTGCTAGGTCTTTCTCAAAAATCTTATTTAATGTAGAAGTGAGTCTCAGGAAAAACACTGGATTGGGATAGTGTCTTTCCTTGTGAGGCTATTGTTCAAGTATATTCAAAAGAGCAGCCACTAAGAGGCAAGTGGATAAAAAAGGCTGTATTAGTCAGAGTTCTCTAGAAAACAGGACTGAGACATAGGCAAAGATATAGACATAGATACAGATTTGGTGATATCTAGATCTAGATATCTATCTATCTATCTATCTATCTATAGATACCACTCATATATCTATCTATATATAGATATAGATATAGATATAGATATAGATATAGATATAGATATCGAGAGAGAGAGAGAGAGAAAATGCAATTTATTATGTGAAATCGGCTTACAGGATCATGGAGGCAAGAAGTGTCACAATTTGCCATCTACCACTTAGAGATACAGGAAAGACAGTTGCTGAATTTTAGTCCAACTCCGAGGCCTGAAGCTGATGGTGTAAATTCCAGTCCAAGGGTAGAAGAATGAGATCTCAGCTCAAGCAGGCTGGCGGGAAAAGGGATGTATCCCTTCTTCCTCCACCTTGTGTTGTATTTAGGCCCTCAAAGGGTTGTATGATGCCTAGAGACTTTGTGAAGGGCAGTCTTCTTTATTGAGTCCAGCAATTCAAATGCTAATCTTCTCCAGAAACACCCTTACAGACATACCCAGAAATTATGTTTGATCTGGGTCTCCTGTTGTGCAGTCAAAATGACACATAAAGTTAACCATCATATAGGCCCACAGGAAAGTGGCTAGAATTTTCAGTCTAAACAATCTATCCTTGTTACAGATTATTGTTCAAAACTTTAAATTAACATTTAATGATCATAACCTACTTTTCTAGTATTATCTCTTCATACAAGTTTTTTCCCCCTGTTTTTTTGTTTTCTCAAAAATCCCCTACTAATGTTGTCTCTGTTCTCTGGTTTTATCTACATGAAGCATTCCTGTCTTTTTAATTAGATTGGTATCTCTAGATTGAAGAAACTGTTTTTTGGTCTTGTTCATATTCCTTGCTAAGATATGGTACAAAGACTGTCACATCTTGGTGACTGATTAGCATATTAGGATTATTTTAGCTTCCCCTATCATTTCCAAACACCACTCATTTTCTCTTTACTAGCTATTTCTCCCCTTAGAGCAGTCAAATAACTTAAAAATTATAGAAATATGTAGTTTTGTGTAAAATGATTTCATCTGCAGAATTTATGAAATAAAAAAATGGCCTCTTCTATTTCAATTATTCTCTAGTAACATTACTTTAAACAGTATTAATTTAAAATGTAATACCAGTTCATTAAGAAGTATATTCATTGGGGCGCCTGGGTGGCTTAGTTGGTTAAGCATCCCACTTCAGCTCAGGTCATGATCTCCTGGTTTGTGAGTTCCGGACCTGCATCGGGCTCTGTGCGGACACCTCGGAGCCTGGAGCCTGCTTCAGAGTCTGTGTCTCTCTCTTTCTGTCCCTCCCCCAACCCCTCAAAAATAAAATAAGCATTAAACAAAAAGAAGTATATTCATATAGGCACATTTTCCCCGTGGAGACTAATTTGTTTTAAATGAAACAAATTAAGTTAACTGAATATGTATTCTCCCTAAATCGTTTCAACTAAACATGAATCCTAATATTCCCATGGGATTGTATTTTTCCAGGGTTGTTTATATTATGTGTCTATCCTTATTCTGGTTAAGGATATTTGATGGCAGGGAGCAGAAAATCATTCAAGGAAAATTAAACAAAAATGCAATGGCACCAAATGCAACTAAGATTTGTGTTATATATATATTTTTTGGTTGGTCTGGTTCGATGTAATTATTCCTCTTCATCTTTTCTAGAATCTAATGCTATAAACATACCCCAAGCACTGCTTTGTCACATCTTGCAGCTGTTATTGATGTTTCTATTGTACATCTCTAAATATTCTTTAGTCTTTGTGACTTCTCCCTTGACATGTGGCTTATATAGATGAATGTTGCTTAATTTCTAAGTAGCTGGGAATTTTCCAGATATCTTTCTGTCATTGATTTCTGGTTTATTTCTATTATGATCAGGACACATATTTTGTATGATTTAAATTCTTCTAAATTCGTTGAGGTTTGGTTTATCTACCCAAATATGGGCTAACATGGTGAATGTTCTATGTGTATTTGAGAAGAATGTGTATTCTGTTGCTTTTTGGTTTTATGTTCTATAAATGGCAATTAGGTCAAGTGGATTTTTAGTGATATTCAGATGTTCCATATCCTTTCTGATTTTCCATTGTCCTGTTTTGTCAGTTATTTAGAGAAGAGTACTGAACTCTCCAATGATAAATGTAGATTTGTTCATGTCTCCTTTCATTCTTTCCTTCATGTATTTTGAAGCTTTACTGTTAGGTGCGTAATTATAGGATTATTATGTCTTTTTTGGTGAATTGAGCCCTTTATCATTATGTAAGACTCCTCTTCATCCCTCGTAACAGTCTTTGCTCAGAATTGTGCATTGTATGATATTAATATAGTTACTGTTGCTTTCTCTTGGTTAGTGTGTGCATACTATATGTTTTAATATGCCTTTACTTGTAATATTTCTAAGTATTTATATTTAATAATGGGTTCCTTATACATAGTGTGTTTTGTTTTTTAACACAATCAGACAATATCTGATTTGAATTTTTGTGTTTATGTCATATGTATCCTATTACTTATATACTATAAGTATTGTTATGGTCTCATTAATATTTACCATATCGCTGTTGTTTTCATATATTTTTGCTCTTTTTCTTCTGTTTTGGTTTATGTATGAATTAAGTATTTTTTAAGATTATATTTTATCTCTACTATTGACTTATTTTTTCTACATCTCATGTTAATTTATTTGAATAATTACCTTTGGGTTTACAATATACATCTTAAATTAATCGCAGTCTACTTTATCAATATCTCCTGTTCACCTTTTGTGCTATTGTTGTCTCATATACTTTGATTTCACATGTGTTTTAAACTCAAAATACATTGCTTGTTTTTACTTTGGAGAGTCAATGATATTTTAGACGAATTAAAAGAGAAAGAAAAATAATGGCTTTTATATTTATCTTTATTTTAACCATTTCCAGGAATCTTCATTTCTTTGTGTAGATCTGAACTTCTGTTTTGTAGTCTTTTTTCCTGAAGAATTTTCTTTAACATTTCTTGTCTTTCAGTATGCTTTTAATGAGTTTTCTAAGTTGCTGTTTGTTGGAGTCTTTGTTTCCTTATTATTTTTGAACGATATTTTCATGATATAGAAGATTGACAGTTTCTTTCCGCCTTTTAAAAATGTCACTTAAGCGTCTGTCAGTTTCGACTCAGATCATGATCTGACAATTTGTGAGTTTGAGCCTCACATTGGGCTCTGCACTAACAGTGTGGAGCCTGCTTGGATTCTCTATTTCCCTATCTCTGCCCCCTTCATCCCTGCTCACTCTCTCTCTCAAAATAAATAAATATACATTTTATGTATTTACTTATTTATCTCTTTATTTATTTTTTGTTTGATGTTTATTCTTTTTTTTTTTTTAATTTTTTTTTTTTCAACATTTTTTATTTATTTTTGGGACAGAGAGAGACAGAGCATGAACGGGGGAGGGGCAGAGAGAGAGAGGGAGACACAGAATCGGAAACAGGCTCCAGGCTCCGAGCCATCAGCCCAGAGCCTGACGCGGGGCTCAAACTCACGGACCGCAAGATCGTTCACGGACCGCGAGATCGTGACCTGGCTGAAGTCGGACGCTTAACCGACTGCGCCACCCAGGCGCCCCGTTTGATGTTTATTCTTGAAAGAGAAAGAGACAGAGCACGAGTGGAGGAGGGGCAGAAAGAGATGGAGACACAGAATCG
The DNA here is from genome assembly GCF_028018385.1 of Neofelis nebulosa. NCBI lineage: Eukaryota > Metazoa > Chordata > Mammalia > Carnivora > Felidae > Neofelis > Neofelis nebulosa. The sequence goes on along the minus strand of NC_080783.1, from coordinate 163,626,767 downwards.
CAAGCAGGCTCCAGACTCTGAGCTGTCAGCACAAAGACCCACAGGGGCTCAAATTCAAGAACCATGAGATCATGACCTGAGCAGAAGTCGGATGCTTAACTAACTGAGCCACCCAGACACCCCTCAAAATAAAGACATAAATATTTTTTAAAAATGTCACTCTATCTTTTTCTGACATGGTAAGTTTCTGACAAGATGTCTGGTGTGTTTTTTATCTTTTTTTTCTCTATATAATGTGCCTTTTCTCTGGATGATTTCAAGATTTTCTTTTTATCTTTTGTGCTTAGCATTTTCAGTATCATGTGTCTAGATGTGTTAATTTAATTTAATTAGTAATTTTTACATCCTTTCTGTTTTTCTGAGCTTCCAAGGCTTGTGGTTTGATACCTTTAATCTTTTTGGAGAATTTTCAGCCATTATGTCTTTAAATATTTCTTCAACTCTTTTTCTTTGTTTTCTTCTGGAATTACTATTACATGTATGTTGGAGTCTTAAAACTCTTGCATCCTCTGTTTTGCTTTCCCTTTCTAGCTCTTTCTTTGTGTGTTTTAGTTTGGGTGATATCTAGTAACTATCCTTGGTTGTGTCAAGTGTGCTGATAAGCCAGTTGAAGGCATTCTTTATCTTTGTAACTGTGATTTTTATTTCTTAGCATTGCTATTTGATTTTTTCTTACCCTTTACCTTCCCCATCTGTTCATCCTGAAATTCCCCACTAATTCGTGCATGCTGTCTACTCCTTTCATTAGATAACATATTAATCCTAATCACTTTAAATTCCCTCTCTAATAAATACATTATCTAGGTTATCTCTGAATCTTGTTCTATTGATAGACTTATCCTTGACAATGCGCTGTTTTTTTCTCCAATGTTGCATGTCTTACAAGGTCTAATTGATTATTGGACATAGCGTGTAGAGGAGCAGAGGCTGAGTTAACCAGTATTCATGACTGACAATGGATATACCCTTCCTTCTGCTAGGCCATTGATGTGGGATATTGTATCCATATAGTAAGGATTTTAATTAGGTTTAGCGCTCATTGCTATGGTGAACTTTAATGCACCACCAGCTCTACATTTCTTTATTATTGCCTTGTTCTTATCATGATGTTTGTTGTTTAGGCCTTTTTCTCAGTTCTTGTCCTTTACTCTAAGTTTTAGGATTTCTCTGGTGTCTTTCCAGGCTCTTATCCCTTCCACAATGGTAGGCTGCTATTGATTGTTTTTGCTACTTGTTTGCCTGGTGATGGAGTGCAGAGAAGTTCCTCCAAGTCATTTCCATTTCATACTTGGAAGGTAAATGTCTTGTTTCCAACATTTTGCAACTAAGTAGGGGTAAGAGGCCAGGGAAGTTCAGCATCTAGTTTACGTTCATTTGCTTATTTTCTCTGTTTTTGTTACAGTATCATGCTATAATTTAAAGACCCTCTTTTTTGAAATTTCTTGAGAGAAACAGAGCAAAATAAAAATCTCTCCAGGCTTCTGTGAGAGTAAGGGAGATACAGTCATATAGATGATCAGAGTGGAGAAAGAAATTGGATCTAACTTTCCAAGAAATTTTTCAAAAATCCTTTCATTTTAGCCATTTCCTCTCTACTTTGTTGTGCCAACCATTCCTGAGATTTAGAGGACATTTCAAATTGTATATCATGTTACTTTGTAGCATTTCTCACTGTTATCTTAGGATTCAGCATTTTTTTTCAAGTTTATTTTCAGCTCACACAAATTTTGCTACTGTAGTCTTATCTTCCATTTTCCCTAATTTATGTGTTTATACCTTTAAACTGAATCATGTTACTATTATTTTAGTGGGATTTTTGGGAGGGAGCCAAAGGAAATAGATGCATTTAATCCACAATATTTATACAGAAAGTCCTGTGGCTGACAATCTTAAAGTGATTGATCATTTTCACTTCTTATCCAGTTTCTTTATTATATGAATAAACAAACTTTGGGAAGAGCTCAAATAGTCCTATTGACATGGCCAGAAATAGATAAAATTGTCTAGGATATGCAGTTTGCATTTCATCTCTGGGATACATGTTTGTCATGTCTTATTTCCTTATTAAGATTTTAATTACCATGATGGGAAAGTTTATGTCTCACATGTTTTTGCAGTGCCTGTAATATCATTACTGTTTCCTTGAGTTATATTATTTAAACTCATTCATGTATTTAACAAGACTAAAATCCCAGTTTTAAAGTCCCATAACTTTTGTAAAGACATTGTGCTACATAGAAATTATTACTTATTTTGCATTTACTTGGAGCTTTTTTTTTCCCCATAAAAAGTCATCTGTTTGTGACAATCAGAGGATATATCTTGAATGGGCTTTTAAACCCGGACACCATATAAAAACTAAATTCCTTCTTTTTAATGTTATTTTGGAGTAAGGTTAAGTGCTCTTGTTAATACAAAACTGGCTCTTCTATTTTCTCACAAGAAGTTGCAGAGCTTTCTAATTAGAAATTCTCAAAGTGAGGATATGCCAGTGAAGTACAGATCACTTTTATTATCCCATTTACATTTATTGGACAGCCACTTAACTTAGGGATCTGTGTTGGGTACTCAGGAGGAGTTCAAGGAGCAAAAATTCCTATCAGGATCCAGCTGGCTTTTTAATGCTACATACCTCTTGTCCAGGCATAAGAACACTAAATGCATAGGCTTATTCCCATATTAATCTCTAGCTAATCTTGAAAATTAGACTGGAAACTTTTAAGGAGCTTGATTTCATTATTTGGGGCCTCAACTTTTTTTATTTTTTTTATTTTTTATTTTTTATTTTTTTTAATATATGAAATTTATTGTCAAATTGGTTTCCATACAACACCCAGTGCTCATCCCCAAAGATACCCTCTTCAATACCCCTCACCCACCCTCCCCTCCCTCCCACTCCCCATCAACCCTCAGTTTGTTCTCAGTTTTTAAGAGTCTCTTATGCTTTGGCTCTCTCCCACTCTAACCTCTTTTTTTTTTTTTTTTTCCCTTCCCCTCCCCCATGGGTTTCTGTTACGTTTCTCAGGATCCACATAAGAGTGAAACCATATGGTATCTGTCTTTCTCTCTATGACTTATTTCACTTAGCATAACACTCTCCAGTTCCGTCCATGTTGCTACAAAGGGCCATATTTCATTCTTTCTCATTGTTGGGGCTCAACTTTGAAGTACTCTTGCTGCTAATTAAGTTTCTTCTGCTCTAATTCTGTTAACGAGATTTTGACCTGAAGCTCCAGTGATGTGTTTAGGTCTTGGTAGCTTCCCTAGGAACCATATAATCAATATCTTACCTGTTTTTCCCTGTTGGTTCTTATTTCCTTAAGGCATGAAAAACAATATTTACCACTTAAGACTAAACCATACCTCATGGCTCACCCCACTACTAGATTTTCTTGGTAACAACTGTTTTCCTAAATTTGGGAGACACTAAATTTTTGCTTCACATTTTTCTTTCACTTTACTCTGACCATGTACTTGGATGTTCTCTCCCAATTTCTGAACACCCCCAACCTCTGAACCCCTCCATGTAAATCGCTGTGTTTTCTACTATCTTACTCTTGAATTCTCTGTTATTCTTAGGTCCTGAGCCTGAATATATCCCCCAGCCCAGTGATGGTGGCTCATTCCATGTCATGGATTCTATAATAATGTACAGTCACTTTCTGAGACAAAGCAATTATTACTCTTTAGGGATTTATAATCAGGTTAAGTAAGCAATATATGTATAAAAAAACATGAATGACAAGATGAACAAGAATGTTATCAATGCCAAGTAGAGTGGCATACCTTCTCTAAAATATTTTGAAAACTCTGATCTAAAGATCCAGTTTACTTCTTTGTTAATTCATGTCTCCTTAAAATTTGTGAAGTTTTCAGTCATTTTTTTTCTATTTTATGTGAGTCTTTATACACAACTCTACATTTATTACAACAGTTATTATTTCTTCCAATATATAGGTCCCTTAGGTTCTGTTCAGTTTTTAAAAAAAATTAATGTTTATTTATTTATTTTATGGGGTGGAGGGCAGAGAGAGAGGGAGATAGAGAAAGAATCTCAAGCAGTCTCAATGCTGCCAGTGCAGAGTCCAATGCAGGGCTTGAGATCATGACCTGAGCCAAAATCCAGAGTAGGATTCTTCACCGACTGAGCCACCCAGGTGCCCCTGCTCACTTTTCTTTATTATTTTTTCTTTCTGCAACTAAGACCTGACAATTTCAATTATCTATATTTAAGTTGTCTGATTCTTTCTTCTGCTTGCTCAAATCTGCTCTTGAAACTCTCTTAAACTTGTCATTTGAGTTATTGTACTTTTCAGCTACAGATTTTTTCTTTGGTTGCTTTTTATATTTCCCTTTACAATATTCTCATCTTGATAAGACATCACTTTCATGATTTTCATTAGTACTTTGTCCATGTTTTCTTTTTGATCTTTGAACATATTTAAGACAATTATTCTCAGTCTTTTCTTAGTAATTTTGATGTCTGGGCTTCCCAAGGGATGATTTCTTTCAGTTTTGTACCTTTGAGTGGCTCATGCTTTCTTGTTTCTTTTATGTCTTGTGTTCTGTTGTTTTTGTTTTGTTATTGTTATTGTTGAAAACTGAACATTTGAATATTACAGTGTAGTCATCTTGAAGTCAAATTATTCCCATTCCCAAGATTTGCTTTTTTTAAAAAACTATTTTTGCAAAGACTATCTTCCTTATCCTGTTGGTAACTGAAGACTTCAGTAGCTTTAGTTATTGCTCTAATATTTTAAAAGAGATTTCCTTGAATGCTAGAAGCTAGAAACCAAAACCAAAAAAGAAAACAACTTTTCCCATTTTTGCAGATTGGCTCTGCGCTGGGGTGCAACACTTAGCCAGGCTTTCAATAAGCCTGGTGGTCCGTTTGAAGTGAAAGCCTGGGGTATTTTCTAAGCATGTATCTTGCCCTGGGAAAATGTGTGGTTTTCTAAACCTTCCATATAAATAGTTCTTTTCAATATCCTAATTTCTCAAATAATTTTCCCCAGCTTTTCTTCCTGTACCACAGGCTTCTTTTATATATCTGTACTGTAATCTTTTGTAGTATGGGTCTGTACATTGCTAGTTTGCCATGATGTCATAGACTCTGGGTCTGGAGTTCTTTCTTGTCCAGCAAGAAAGCAGGACACAAGATTAAAAGTGCAAGAGAGGCTAATGTACAGGAGAAGACAAGAGCCTTGATTAAGGGTCCTTGCTCCATTTTTATTAGGATCAGAAGGCTTACAAACTTGGTGATGGATGTGCACAAAGAGACAATGAAACTGTGAATGTTAACTTATGGACACGAGAGAAAGGGGGTTTTGAAAACATGTGGTGTTAGGGGTTTGAGTTAATACAAAACAAAATCCTGGCTCCTGGCAGAAGATTGTTTACAGCAGACATGAGATGCTACCTCTGTTTACCTAAACTGGACTGGGGGACAAGAAAGACAGAGCATGCTACCTCAGAGTCAACAAGGTACCTTTCTTTTGTTAATTAGCTCCACTCTGGGCAACTTCAGCCTGCTGTGGTTGCTTACCTAATTTGCTCCTTCCTTCCTGAGAAAGTAGCTTTCTGCTATTGCACTAAGTTAGGGGGCGTTTCCACCCTGAATACCTAGTCTTGTTTACCTCATCTTGGAAGTTTTCATACTGAGATTCCCTATTCCTATATCTTTGTCTTATACTGGGACCTTGGTCCACTTTACCTATTCTTATTTACCTAATCTTGTTTACCCAAACTTGGGTGTGTACATCCTATGCCTATCTAATTCTTTATGCCTTGTTAACCCATCAATGCAGGCTCAGGGAATTCCTAAGCTTATTCCCCACACCATAAAGCATTTTAAAGCAATGCCTCCTGCTTTTGAGGCCTCAGTTCTGAGTTAGCCAAAAGGAAATAAGTATTTTGTAACAATCCTTCAGGTAGCCCTTAGACAAGTTAGAACAAATCTACTCAGTAATTTGCAAGTAAGATCTACTCTACTCCTTCCAGAAGCAGGGACCAGGGTTCGACAGGATCAATAGCAGGATAAAGAAAATAGAGGTGAGTTATACACAACGGCAATATTCCATTCTTTGTAATGTTCTGTGCAGGAGGCATGGTGGCGAGAAAAAATACCAAGGCCAAAGGAATATTCTCAGCAGAAGTAACAAATGATTGCAGTATAGACTGTGGAATTTAGGTATGAAATATTAAAGATGATAAAGGAAGGTGGATGACTCCCCCTTTGAAGTGAAATGTTTCTTTAACCCAAACACGCATGAAAACCTGATTTCATAAACATTTACTGTCATTGTTCTATTTATATTTAATGACTTGAAGAATAAAATAAGGCATCTTACACAAATGGCTTTTTTTTTAATTTCCTAACAAGTCCTACTGAATCAGAGATTTTCAGATACAGTCCAAGTCATTACAGATGGAAATGTGAGCTGTATTATTAAGACTCTGACTCATTTATTGGCAGCTTTCCAAAAGAGGAGATAGAAACAGAGAAGTATGAAGGTTTGCTCATGTTTCTTCCCCTTGTGCAATCTAGTTCCCTGAGAGTCTGTTTTTGGTTACTGTCAGATTGGTTCCAGAGAGGCAGCATTATGGTCAGATTTATCATGTGTTTAGGAAAAAAACCTTCTTTGGATTACTGAGCATTGGAAAAATGATATTTTGTATTGAGTTTTTGATCTCATATCAGTTAAACCCACGCAAGATGACTTGGAAGAGCAGGAAACATATCCAGGAATAATTTTTGATGGGATTACTAAACTTTCCATCTTGGTTATAGAGATAATAAATACAATGTAGGGAGCTGAGATATCTGCTGAAGAAAGGCACAAGCATTTCCATTTAAGTTGGCCCCTCTAGAATGTTTGGGTAGAAACTATGATATGCTTTAATTTTGGACTCTATCACAGTTGAGAGTGTTTATTTGACTCTAAAGTGAAGTGAGTTTTCAGTTCCTATAGAAATACGATGCACTGGAAAAAAAAAAAAAAGAAAGATGATGCACTGGTTTAATAAAAGCTGAATACAGAAGACACCAATAGCATATTGATAGTGAATTTGGTCCCTCCTTTAGTTACTTAGAGACAGAGTATATTATGTATATTTGGCATATGCTAAATGACAGGCATTTTGATGGGTGCGTTCACACTTAACTCTTCCTATTTTAATCTCATAAAAAAAATCTACAAGTGTTATCATTGCCATTTTTACAGGTGAAGAAATGTTTCCCATACCATGTAGTAAGAACTGGGCCTGGAATTTGAATCTACACCTACACTTTTGTAAAATCTTTTCTGTTAACAAGAAGTGATAGAGCATGATGTTTGAGAACAGGGTTTCTACCAACTGCTACCTGATATAGTTCCCTTTACTTGAGGTAAAAAGAACTGTGTCTTTCAGCAGAATATTGAGGCTCAGAATAAAGTTACTGCTGTGAGCGTCCCAGATCCTATGGGAAGTGAAAGGAGTTGGGAAACTTTTCAATCAACCCTGCATTTCCATCTACCATAAAACAGTACCTGACAAATGTGGGCTGGAGAGAAATACCAGTGGTGATAGTACAGTTGGAATTTCATGAACAAAACCAGATGGAAGCTACCCTGATACCTCTGAATTTGTTAACTAAGCCCTTGGTTTTGTTTTGTTTTGTTTTGTTTTGTTTTTGGCTCCTTAGGAACCCCAAAGAAATTTTACCTAAGAAGGCACTTATTTGACCAGTTTATGTTTGATCTGTATTTCTTTCCCTTTCTTTCTTTTAACTTTTTAAAAAATGTTTATTTGTTTTGAGAGAGAGAGAGAGAGAGAGAGAGCACGAGCATGAGTTGGGGAGGGGCAGAGAGAAAGGGAAAGACAGAATTCCAAACAGGCTGCGTGCTGTCAGCACAGAGCTCCATGCAGGGCTCCATCCCACAAACCATTAGATCATGACCTGAGTCCAAACCAAAGATGTTTGACTGAGCCACCCAGGCACTCCTTCTCCTTTTCTTCTTGTAGGAAGTTTTGCTGGCTTCAAAGCCAGCATCAACTGGATAAGACTACCACTCACAGGGATGGTCTTAAGAGAGGGACTGCAGGGCCCCTACTGAAGTGGGAAACTCACTGAAAGTAGTTAGTAATTTAATTCATCTTGTTTAACACTATCTGCCAGAGTAACTTATAACTTAAAATGTGTGTCTATATATATATGAAATAGTTTACTATTTACAGTTAATTCCACATTTTTGGCTGCAATAAAATTGATTTTGAAATAAATGAAATGTTAAAAGTAAAATTTATTGTACTAAGTACGAAGATTTATTCAATATGACATGGAGGACATTGCTAGAGGAAGAATCAAAATTAAAATCAAGTTCAAAGTTGGGGGAAGACAGTGTTGAGGGTCAATTCTAAAAAAGTGAAGTATGTATGAAAATAGGAAAGTTAGAAGCTATGGGATATCAAGAGTAAAGCAATGTCAGAGGAATAAGTCAGGACAAATTGAAGTTTTGGGGACGAGAGAATACCTAAGTTCTACTTTTTACATGGCATTTGTGCAGTGGAGGTGATTATTCAAAGGAATCCTAAAGGATGAGGCATTTATTGTTTGTTGTGTCCAATGGCCTGTGTATCAAAAGGTTTCTCCTGAATGAATTCTATGACATCTTGGACCTTTTGCTGTTGTTGTTTTTAGACCTTGAAGAGTATTTGCCTACACATACATAAAATACCTTGGTAATTATTTTTTCTAAGGAGGAAGTATGTGTGAATGAACTAGAAAGTGTGATGTCATAGTTTGGGATCTAATCTTAGAAAACCATCATCTAGGGGTGCTTGGGTGGCTCAGTGGGTTAAGCGACTGACTTCAGCTCAGGTCATGATCTCATGGTGTATGTGAGTTGAGCACCCCCGTCAGGCTCTGTGCTGACAGCTCAGAGCCTGGAGTCTGCTTCAGATTCTTTGTCTCCCTCTCTCTCTGCCTTTCCCCCACTCGTGCTCTGTTTCTCTCTGTCTCTCAGAAATAAATAAAAGTTAAAAAAATTAAAAAACAATTAAAAAAGAAGAAAACCATCATATATAATTTCTCTTACTTTTAAAAAGTGAAGTGAAAGAAAGATACAGGTGAAAGATGTTATATGCCGAGCACTGGCCTATCATTCCCATAGCCCTAACTGGGCTGTCCTCAGGATACCAGATGGAAAACTGAAGCTGGAACTTATTGCCACTGGCCTCCTTTGATCCACAAATAACTTCAAGTAGAATTAATTCAAATAGAAATAATCTGAATAAGAGGCATATGATAACTCCTGATATCAATCTACGCAATAACAAGGCGAACATAAAACTACCAACTTTTACATGAGCAGATGCCATTTCTTATCTCTATCCTAGTGGAAAAGTGAAATCAAAATTATGGTTTACGGAGCTAAAGAAGACTCTGACTCATGGGTTATGGCCACGATTCATTCGGTGAGATCTTTCTTCAAGGCTAGAGCATGACCTAATCAGGTTCACCACTAATTCATGCAGCAGTCACATTTACAACTGAGTACTAGGAGATGGGTAGGTGCCTCCCAGAGATGTCAGATGATTTGAGTTGTGAGCAGTTCCTGTTAGTCACCTAAGAGAAAACAGTAACCACTGAGATCAAATGTAAAAATTTACTTACAATTTTACATGGCCAGCCCGGAAACAGAGAAGGTTCCTGGCTATAGATATCCACATAATATAAATAGATGCATAGATTATTAACTGTGTAATCACTAGTCTATTACTCTGAATTTATAATAAACATTTTCTTTTAAAAAGCATCAATGTGGGATTTTTTTTTTTTTTAACTTGTCTGGTATATAAATGGAACAACACTGCTCCCAATAGAATTGTTTCTTAAACAGCAAGATCTGGGAGACATTCACAGCTACTCTACATCTCCATTACAATATTAAGACACAGAAAATTTCAGCTGTAGGGCATCCGGTCCTCAGCATGTGAACCCGAAGGTACAGGAAGAGTGAGCCTGCACTGCTTCAAGCCCTTTTGTCTAGAACGCTTCAGTAAGAGCTCTTTTATGAGGAAGTAATTTTTCCCCTTTCTTAAGATCATTTATCACTTAGTGTATAAACCAATATTTCTATGTATCTGTCACAAATGCTCAACCCTATTCCAGAGCATATTAAAAGGAACTAGGGAAATACGTATATGCTGTGTGAATTCTCCCATATCTTGGGGAATTATAAAATTCTTCTTCCCTCTCTACCCTATCCTGAGCCTCCTTGCCATTTTCCTGCCCTGTGTTCCAGGAAGCTCTGGTTTGTGTGTATTTCACACAAAGTGAGGTGTTGGGCTAAAAACAGTGGACAAGAGAAAGAGAAGCATGCCATTTTCTAATCTTTGCTGTTAAGAAAACACAGTAATGTGGCTGTTTGTATTTAGAGCCATCAAAAGCAAATCCCTGCTTTACCATTTATAGTAGCATGATCTTTGGAAAGTTATTTGGCTTTTCTAAATGTCAGTTTCCCTCTCTGTAAAATGAAAACATAGCAGCATCTATGTCTTAAGATCACTGTGAGGGCTAAATGAAGTGATGTACACAAAGCATGTTGCATATTGCCTCATTTAGTTTGCAATTCATCCCACGAAGTGAAGCTTAGTACTATTCTCATCCTACAGATGAGGAAGCTGAACCTTCCAGAAATAATTAAAATTCAAATTCCCAAGGTCATGCTGTTAACAAGTGTGGGATGTGGTTCAGACCCAGCTCTGCTTGACACTAGGGCCCTCATCCTTCACTGCACAATACTCCTTTGTAAGAATTCAGTAGTTTCTAGTGAGAGAGGATTTAAGTCACTGCCAGAACTCTGCTGCGTAGTCTTTGTATTTGTGATGTATGTCATTTGGCCTAACTTGATTGCATACAAACCTGTCTCCAGTTTTTATACCATACTAGAGGTTCAGCCATTTCTTATCAAAACATTGGTGATTCGTTTAAACTCACAGATCTAAACTCACAACATCTCTTCAAGTGTTGCAATAGTCTGACCGCTGACAGATAAATCCTTAAGGATAGTTGCAGTGAAGGTTCTACAGCTCAGGATGGGCACAGCAGATTAGTAGCTGATAGAAGAAGATTCCTCTCTGGGTGTTCTGTAGTTATATTCACAAATGGTAATCCAGCTGCCACCTAATTGAAATGGCTAATAGAGTTATAACGAGTTATCTTTCTTCAAAGCAATACCAGAAAATCCAAACCAAAGAAAATTAGCTCTGCAACTGGCAGCTTAATAGCTTAGTCTAATGGGTCTCAACGTTTTTGGCCAGAGGATGCCTTTATGGGACCCAAAATACGTGCTATGTGTGTTGCTGCTTGTCTGTTACATATCTATTGCTGGGTTCTATGTTAAAAATTAAAACTGAGAAATTTTTCATTTGAAAACAATAATAATAAACCCATTACACAATAATGGAAATCAGTGTCAACAGAAATGACCTATTTTTACTGAAAACTAATTATATTTTCCAAAACAAAAAAAAATTAGGAGGAAAGTGGCGTTGTTTAACATTTGTGCAGGTCTTTTGATGGCTTAATAGAAGACAGCTAGAGTCTTGTATCTGCTTTTGCATTCATTCTGTTACATCACTGCATTTAATATTGACTCTGCATAACAGCGCTGTTCACTCATGAGAGAATGAAAAAGAAAGGAAGATACCATTTTAGAATTATTATTAAGACAGTTTTGACTTACAGATCGCCTGAGTGGGTCTTGGGGACTTCTAGGGGTCTCAGGACTACATTTGAGAATGGCTGGGTTGGTCAATAAACTTAATGGCACAAGGAATGTCCTATCAATGCTGTTTGTCTGGTTGATAGCACAATAGTATTCGTGGCTAAGATGATCCAAGCTTAAAGAAAATAGACTATTTAGTAGCATAAGGTATTGGAATGCCTAAATATCCATTTAGATTTATAAGTTCTAAAACTTTCACACAAGCTGTGGGAAAGGTCAGGGACCTTTGTCACTACTGACATGCAGAGATAAGAAATAATTATAGTCCTTTCTCCTGATTTTTTTCACTTGGAGCCTTATCTGATTGCTTCCATAAGCCATTTAACAGAGTGATTGTTGTGAGATTCAAATATATATTCCTTTCTGGTTTTCAGCCTCAACAAACCCATCAGGTGTTTAGTATGTAAATGAATCTATTGGAGTCTAACTGGCTTTCTCTTCTAGAGGTTTCCAGAGAGTCCAAATCTCCCCCCTTTTCTCTGCTTGCTATTTGAAGTATGTGGATTGTGACGGTTAGGAGAGTGGTGTACTCCAAGTTTCTTGAAGCCTTAGTTTATTGTAGACTGTGTATTTTGGCAGGCTTCTTGAGAGCACATAGCCTGGCTTGCCACCAGTGTGAAAGTCCCACAGTATCCCTGGGCACTCTTCCTTTCCTGCTTCCCATCAGACTCGTTAGGTTCCCATGGAAACATTGTTGAGGCTCAAAGTAGGCCAGATCCACCCCCCCACCCCACCCCAATCCACCCACCCAGGAACACAGTCGCCTAATCACCTCTCCTCAGAGTACAACCTGCTTTCTTCTACCCCACTTGGTTTTCTCTTATCCTCTGCCCAAGGAGTTCCTTAATTGCCTGGTGCAGCTCATTCACAATAGTCTCTGTTAGTCGTATTTGGCTACCCCTGAAGCTAGTTTGGCACATAATAAACCTTGAAAATAAATGTGATACCAGTGTTGCCAATATTGATAGGATTTTACAAAATCCTTAAAACTCATTATTTTAAAATTTTTAACGTTTATTTATTTTTCAGAGACAGAGAACGAGCGGGGGAGAGGCAGAGAGATGAAAAGAGACACAGAATCTGAAGCGGGCTCCAGGCTCTGAGCTGTGAGCACAGAGCCCGATGCGGAGCTCGACCTCACAAACTGTCAGATCATGACCTGAGCTGAAGTCGGATACTTAACTGACTGAGTTACCCAGGCGCCCCTAAAACTCATTATTTTTGATGTTATGCCTCAAATTAAATTAAAAAATTAAAAATTTTAAAATTAAATTAAAAAATTTTAATACACTTGGGGCACCTGGGTGGCTCAGTCAGTTGAGCATCTGACTCTTTTGGCTCAGGTCATGATCCCAGGGTCGTGAGATCGAGCCCCACATCAGGCTCTGCGCTGAGAGTGGAGCCTGCTTAAGATTCTCTCTCTCTTTCTCTCTCTTCCTTTCAAATAAAAAAATAAATAAAAGATAAAAATGTAATACACTCATATCATTCATAAGACTCTTAGAACACTGTGGTAAAATGTGAAATGGCAGTTGTCATATATTCATAAAAATAACTAACATTTGTGTCAGTCTCTAGTCAGAAAGTTCTTTCATAGATATAGTTTCACTTAATTCACAAGAAATGCTCTTTCAGACAGTTGTAATCCCTATTTTACAGATGAGGGGGAAAATTGTGTCTTGAGTAATTGAGGCAAGTTTCTGGAGTAACTGACAAAGCTGCATCTCAATCACAGGTATTCAGATTCAAAACCTAGTACCCTTTCTGCCCTATTGGTGTTTTGCACATTTCAGTTATTTGCATATAATTTTAATGTATTTACTATGTCTATGTACTTGAGTGTGCTATATCCATGAATGTAAACGTTTTATTTTGTTACTTAAATAAGTGTATATTGAAAAGTAGCTTGGTATTACTATAGTTTAAAGGAATAATGTAGTAATAATAGAGTTTTATTTTGCTTTAAAACAAACTATAAAAATAAAGACAGTAAACATAAAACAAAGTTATTAAATTCTGGTAAGAGACCGTTGCCTACTAAAACACTTGAGGTCTCATATTCCTGCTGTTAAAAAGGGAAAATAGCATGAGATTAAGAAGATATTAAAGTCACACAAACACCGAACTGGAGCAGTCTCTTGGAGGACTGAAAAGAAATTGAACATGGAAAACTTGAGCAATACACTATGTAAAATTATTTCAGTGAGCATGCTGTCAGGCACCGACTTATAGCATGGTGTATCTGAAAAAGTAACATAAGAAAAGACATCGAGTTAGAGACAAGGCCAAGTTTACCAAAAAGTAATTGTAAATTGTAATTAAAAATAACTGGTAAGAATGTCACTCCAAATCATCTAAAGATGAATTGTGTTTGTCTAGGAGGAAGGAAGGGAGGTGAATAAAATTCAGATGGCATTTCAAAGGATTTTCTTTATAGGAGAGACCCATGTATAGCAATAATTCCAGTTTGGAAAGAAGATAGGATGGGCCCATTTCTCTTAATCTTTCTCACGTCAGAACACTATACTGCTGGGCTAAACGGAAGGAAGCTGCTGTAGTTTTCCAGGCTCCTCAGGGCTGCTGGGCATGCATAGAGGGTCAGGATCTCTGGGCACTTGAAAACCCTCTGTGGCTCACCAGGGCACAGCAGCACACTGGTATGCTGCCACAGACCGAAGAGAGGACCACAGGATAAGGAGAGATAAAACATGACAGCAAAGAAGTCACAATTTCTTCCAGAAACATCTATGGGGAATCTTCTATGAGCAAGGCACTTTAATAGGTACTAGGGGTATGTGACAGATTCATACTGGCAGAATATCAGTTTTACCATGGAGGAAACCACGTTAAGGACTTATAACTTGTGGCATATAGCAACACTGGTAAGCTTACAAGTATCCAAGAAATGACTACCATATATTTCTCTGACAAATTTATTTATTTGTTTGTTTTATATACTTTGTGAGTCCTTCACTTCATTGTATGCATTTCAGTTCTTCCAATGGCCTCATAAAAGAATGAGTAAAAATGCTAATCTAAGCTCCTTTCTTCATTGAGAAAAGTCAAAGTTCACTGGGTACTAACAGCAGAAGAAGCATCTTACTGGTGCCTAATACGAAGTCTTTTAACCTTATCAGTCCCACAGAATCAGAATACTAATCTCACTTTACAAATTTTGATTAAAGAAAAGAAGTGAAACAATGGACAAAAACCCAGCATTCAGATGGAGGCATTTCTGACTTCAAAGCCTATCTCCTTTCACTATGATGTACTGCAGGTTTGAAATCTGTCTCTATCAATCTTAATCTTGACTTAATGCAACACAAACAGCAAATTATCCAGTGGAGTTACCATAATTAGTTAATTATGTTCCTCCTTTACATACTTCACAAACTGAAACCTAGACACAAGACAGAAGTAAACACACACACACACACACACACACACACACCCCTATACACATGCATTAAGAATATAAGTTGTAATAATACTGTAATTTAAAAATATAAAATCATCTATTCATGTAAAAATTGGTGTTTTCAGTAGTAGGAGAAGACCTCCAAAAATCCTTCAATTATTCATCAATAAATAGTTACAGGATCCCAATAAAATGAAAATTCCCTGACAGATGCACTTAAAGTTACATACTGGGTCCTCTTGTGAATGTCTCTACTCTCAAACACTTTTAATAGATTTTTGATTGAACTCTTGAGCCTCAGTAACAAAAGGTATTCAAAATGAGCCAGGACCGTGTTTCTCAAACTTCAGTGTGCCAGTTTTGATTCAATAGGTCTGAGATAAGGTCCAGAATTCTGCATTTGCACTACTGTCATGGGTAAGACCCAAACTGCTGGTGTTGGGGCCACATTCCGGGAGTAAGGGACATGCCAATCAAAATGTGGTCTGTAGACCAGTGAAATGTTGGTTACTGGTATACAATGGATTAAATACAGAAACTTGAAGTACGCATTTAAAATTCATTTTGACAGAGTAATTTTATGTCTACTGAATATGATAAAATAAAATTGGAGCTTGTAATTTATATGTTTTTGTTTTTCTTAATTTCATTAGAAATTTTTATTAGAGGGGCTCCTGGGTGGCTCAGTCGGTTGTGTCTGACTCATGATCTCAGCTCAGGTCATGATCTCATGGTTCGTGAGTTCAAGCCCCACTTTAGGCTTTGTGTGGAGCCTGCTTGTGATTCTTTCTCTCTTCCCTCTCTCTCTGCCCCTACCCTGCTTGTTCTGTGTCTCAAAATAAATAAATCAACTTTAAAAAAAGAAAAATTTTTATTATATTTTACAAAAATCTTGGTCTTTGACAGTCTGGATATATATTAATGGTCCTTTATCACAAATGATTTGAGAAGAACTGTCCCTGGCTCTTGAAACACAATAAAATTGAATAAATGTGACAAGCAAACATAAAAACACAAGACAGAATGTGTTGGACAAGAATTGAGGAGTTTTGAGGGTTTGGAGAAGTGAAAATAGAATGACCTGGCATTTATGGAACACCTGTTTATATGGAACACACACACACACACACACACACACACACACACACTCATATATGGAACACCATACACTATGCTAACACCTTAACATTTAGCACACACAGCACCCCATTTTAAAAATGAGGAAATTGAAGAATCAGTAAGATTAAGTAACTCAAGTCAAGAAGGGGAAGGGTCCAAAATAAACCCTAGCTATGGATCTTCGTATTTTTAACACCCTCCCTACATTCTACTAGGATCACACAATATGAGTCTCACCTTCCCAAATTAAACTCCAGACACTTTATTTCTAATCTTCATTATAGCCAGGGTGCAGGCAGGTGTGATCTAGGCTTCATATTGTGAAGATGGGGAATTCGGAGACTGGAGACATGGACACCAGACTAAGGATAGTGCAGAAGACATTGTTGGTGTCTATTATGGGTTGAATTTGGGTTGAATTGTGAACTCCACCCTGCCATCAACTTCATATATTGAAGTCTTAACCCCTATTACCTCAGAATGTTACATTATTTGGAAATAGGATGATTGGAGAGGTAATTAGTTAAGATGAGGTCATACTAGGGTGGGCCCCTAATCCAATATGACTGGTGTCCTTGGAGGGGAAATTTGCACATAGACACACAAAAGGGAAATGCCATGTGAAGATGGAGGCAGAGATGGCGGTGATGCTGGAGAAGTCGAAGAACATCAAAGATCACCAGCAAACCACCAAAAGCTAAGAGAGAGGCATGGGAAGGATTTTCCCTCACTGCTCTCAGAAGGAACTGACCCCGAGACACCTTGGTCTCAGATTTATAGCTTTCAGAGCTGTAAGACAGTAAATTTCTGTTGTTTAAGCACATACTGTTCAACATTTTCTAGAAGTAATATTTAAGCTATCAAATTGAAAAGTCTTACTGACTGTGGAGGAGGATTAAAAAAAAAAAAGAAAAAAACACCCAGGAATATCATAGTGAGATGGCAGAACATCAATGATACTAAGAAATATCTTAAAACTTATCAGAACAGAAAGAGAGCTTGTGAGTTTAATCCTGGAGTAATTCTATAGGGCCCGAAGAAAGGGCAGAAACAGGAGCAAAAAAGCTACTTTCAGAGTGAGAGGGGCAATACCTCCATCTCAACTTCACTTTGGCTACAGTCAGGCTACACAGTGGCTTGCGAACCTCTCATCTAGCCATAGAAGGCAAATGTAGGACTAGAGAATCCAAACAGCTGCATGTGTGCATGCACACACACAAGGTGGGGAAGAGGGAAACTTCTCTTCATATTTAGTTGTTTCTGCCCTCCTGGGTATGTTGGAAAGAATAGAGCTCAATACATTAGCATATATTCAATTCAGTATCATGTATATTACATATCTAAACCAGTTGCTACTCTAGGTCTATAAACGCAAACATAAATGCCATGGTTTCTTCCTCTGTTCATGGATAATTTGACTCTGTCATATTATTTATTACAACTGTATGAAAAAAATACAATTTTTGAAGGTAGTCTGTTCAGTTTAAGTTTCTCTGGGATTTGAGGATATTTGTTGGAACCTTTCTAGAATGTAGACATTTATTCTGGAACTTTGCTAAATGCCTTTTCATCCCATTTTGGTAAGTTGGTTAAAAAAATATAAATTCTTGGACCCACATGATTCTTGTTTAGGAATCAACACAATTGCTTTAATTTTCTTGTAAACACTTTATGGAGGCAGATAAAGTATGATCTATAAACTGAGTACACTTGAGCATCAGGGTAAAATTTCAAAACTGAGGCATTCCCGAATTTACTTTTAGTGTGCAAAGTAAATGTGCTTCTGAATTAAAAAGAAACAACCATAGAGGAAGTCAAATATTTTCTATTCAGTAAGACATTGGTACTGAAAAGAGAAGAGGTGATAATAATCCATTAAGGATTTTCTTTAAAATCTCTACATACATTACTGCTCATACTTTTATTTTTCATCCTTGCCACAATTAGTTTATAGATTGTTTTATATACACACTTCAGTGGGAAGTTTGTTTCAAGTTTCAGTAACTGGCTAAATAATCAGTGCCTTATATACAAAAGAAAATTTTCCTATGAAGGAATTGTTTTTCCTTTTTGAATGACTTTTTTGTTGTTGGTGGTGGTATACTTCAAAGTGCTCCAAGAGATATGTGTGGGTATTTTCTCCATCAATGCCAAATTTATGTCCTTGTTATGGCCTTAATGAATAATGCTAACACATTGTGATAATAAAAAGTAAAAAAAAAAAAACAAAAAACAAAAAACAAAAAACCAAGACCTAGTTTAAGACCTACAGTCATCATTCAACCATTTCTTTTTAGTGCCAGTAGGACTAACAATGGAGTTTATAATTCATGATAAGGATAATAACTAATAATGTTTTTATAAAAAATGATGATGGAAGAATGTTAAACATTTTATTCCTGTAAAGAAGACAATGAAGGGGCGCCTGGCTGGCTCAGTCAGTGGAGCATAAGACTCTTGATCTCAGGGTTGTAAGTTTGAGCCCCACGTTGGGTGTAGAGATTCCTTAAAAATACGATCTTAAAAAAAGAAGACAATGAAAATAAGAAGTGAGTTAATGTAAGAGGTTACTTAAGAATGGTTATTTCAGGGATGTCTGGGTGGCTCAGTTGGTTAAGTGTCTAACTCTGGCTCAGGCCATGATCTCATAGTTCGTGAGTCCAAGCGCTGGAACCTGCTTCAGATTCTGTATCTCCCTCTCTCTGCCCCTCACCTGCTTGTGCCCTCTCTCCCTCAAAGAATAAATAAATATTTCAAAAAATTTTTAAAAAAGAATGCCTACTTCACTTTTATTTTTCTTGAGCCTTAAAAATATCTAAACCATAAGGAAGAGAGAGGGAGAGAGAGAAAGGGAGAGGGAGAAGGAAAGAGAAGGAAGGGAGAGGGAGAGACCAGCTACGATGGATTATGAGCATTGGAATAGTGGAAAGAGTAGGGACTTTGGAATTAGAAGGCATGGCACTTAATTCTTGGGCACAGAGATGTTTGGAGAGGATGCTTATGGTCTCTGAATATCAATTTTCCTAGCTGTAAGATATAAAAATATAAGACAGTGTGACAAAAGCCTTTGTAAACCATCAAACACTATACAAATGACAGTTACCATTCTTCAGACTTGCAGAGAGAATGTGAAAACCTTTGTGCTAAGAGAAGGGAGTCAGACCTCTGCGACATCACTGAGTCACATCACCCAGATGCAGATGAACAACCCGGCCACTCTGGAGGAAAGTCACACCAAAGCTGCTAAAACACACGTGTCACACAGGAAATGCCCCGGGGAGAGCAAGCTATGTCTGTTTGGGAGGCTTTCTTAGGTGATGATTGAGCAGCTATTGATGGCATACTTTCTAGTGTTGTTCATAATGAGAAAAAAAATCTATGTGAGGGCTTTGGACGATGGGATTCAAAGGCAGGGAACTAGAAGCAAGAGTGTCTATTCCTTTTGCAAAGAGTCTCTCAAGAGAATGTTGTGGTAATAAATTGAGAAATAATATAAAATGCTCATATGGTACAGAGACCACTCCTTGTCTCCTACCATCAGAGCCATGATGATCACACTACTGCCGTGCTTTGAAAAGAAGGATGAGAGATGATGCACCATTCTGCTCAATTGCAGCTTTCCCCTCTGCAAATTGCAGTTTTTCCACTCTTTCCCCTCCAAAATACTGATTTCAAATGTCACCTGTCCTCATAGTCTAGACATCTATTTATAATTATACTTAGAGAAGTTCTTTAAACAGCGAAATCATCTTTCTCCGCTTATTTTCTATCTCTCCTTCCCACTAGAATATAATCACCAAGAAGCTACAGACTTATCTTGACAGTGTATATTCATTGCCTAGAGCAGTGTCTAACGCATCATAGGCATTAAAAAAAAATGATGAGTGAATAAATGAAGAAAGTGACAATATTTGGTTACAGTGCAGGTACAGACAATTACCCAAAAGGAAATGATATGATCTTATGATTGTCAACATGCATGGATGGATTCAGATGATATAAAACATTTGTTTTCCCCAAAATTCCACAGTGATGCCTCTCTGTGGGTAGCTACTAATCTCGTTGAAGTCTAGTCTCCATCCTTATTTTACCCCCTTTTCCTCCTCCTCCCATCTTTCCTCCTGTCTTTGCATCCTTTTGCCCTTTCCCTCACCACCAAATCAATAGTCTCATTTGTAGCCTGGAGATGAGTTCCAGCTTCCATCAGGGACAGACAATGGTTGGTCCTAATTTCCCAACTAGAAGTAGGCTCAAGTCTTTCAGCCTTAAGGTAGAAATAACTAAAGAAAGAATTTTTCTTGCTCTGTTCATTGCACTTCCATAGCAATTTCCATAGGATATTATGCTAACAGTGTCGTTACTTTTCTTTAAATCACAGGTGAGGAAGATAAGGGGTAAAAGGAAAGGGCTGGAAGCTGGAGGGGTATAGAAAACCCCACTGTGTGGAATACTACGTGGCAATGAGAAAGAGTGAAATATGGCCTTTTGTAGCAACGTGGATGGAACTGGAGGAGAGTGTGATGCTAAGTGAAATAAGCCATACAGAGAAAGACAGATACCATATGGTTTCACTCTTATGTGGATCCTGAGAAACTTAACAGAAACCCATGGGGGAGGGGAAGGAAAAAAAAAAAAAGAGGTTAGAGTGGGAGAGAGCCAAAGCATAAGAGACTGTTAAAAACTGAGAACAAACTGAGGGTTGATGGGGGGTGGGAGGGAGGGGATGGTGGGTGATGGGTATTGAGGAGGGCACCTTTTGGGATGAGCACTGGGTGTTGTATGGAAACCAATTTGACAATAAATTTCATATATTAAAAAATAAAAAATAAATAAATAAAAAGAAAAAAAAAAAAAGAAAACCCCACTGTGTGACATGAGCTGATCTCATAGGGATGGCAACTCAAGAACTCTTGAGTCCTTTAAAATAGTGCTTTTTAAATTTTAATGTGCATAGTAATCACCTGAATATTGTTTGTAAATTTTGATTCAGGAGTTCCAGTGTGGGTCTCAAGAGTCTGCACTTCTTAAAAGCAGCCAGGTGGTCCATGGGTCCATGTTTTAGTCAATCTCTAAAGAGAAATCTTTTCAGTTTGTACCCCTGCTTTAAAACAGCATTATGTAAGAGAAAGAGCAAGATGAATTTGGAATCAGCTAGAACTGGATTTGAAATCTGGCTCCACTAATTCCTTAAAAGATGTTGGGCGAGGATTATTTTTAAAGTATGACTTCTCTAAGCCTCAGTATCATCTGGAATAAGGGGATGATAATATCTGTCTTACAGGATTGCTATAAAAATTAAATGAATTTCGGTGTTTTTTTTTTTTTTTTTCAGAGAGCACTTTAGCATGGGGTCTAGACTGCTCTCTTTCTGCCCATTTTGAATTCTTCAAAATGGCATAGGAGGACTGTCACAATTCAGCCCCAAGTTCTATTTCAAACTATCTGTTTCTTGATAAGTGAAACCATCTATACCCATACAGCTTGCTCTCCACATTAACATAATTTTACTTTTCAACTTCTGCCTTACCTAACTTTATATTCCAGGACATGTTTGCCCAGAAAGATTAAGTTGAAACTATTATCTATTTCAGACCCTCTTGAATTTATTTACCTACTCAATTTGTTCTCATTAGATAAATACCTTCTTGTTAGAAGAATAGATCACTCAACTGGGCTCGTCAAATTATGTTTAATCTTCAAAGATTCTCTTCAAAGTCCCCACCTTATTTTATCCATTAATCTTATGCTGTTATATTATGAACATTGTTCAGGACCAATCAGACTCCCTCATTGAAAGATATGCGTTAAATTAGATCCCAAAACCTTACAAATGCGGTTTTGCTCCCTGCTTCCAAGATGCTACTACGATTCTGTCACAGTCGTAAATGGCTCCTCTTACCGCAGTAAGCAAGAAACTTGTCTTTGCTTGATCAATCAAACAGGTTATTTCACTGTTCTTTTCAGAAAGTTGGAAGTCAATAATCTCTTGTATGAAAACGATTATCCACACAAATGTAATTAATTACTTGTTATTTCTTGAAGGTATTATACTTTCTCATAGTTTGTGCTTTTGTACTATTGATTCCTTTTTCCTAGAATATCATCACCTTGTCTTTTATGTAAGTTTCAAGACTCCAGCTAAATGTTGCTTCCTCTTTATTGAAACGCTAACTAACAACATGGATCTGCCATGCTTCTGTGCTTCCACAGCATTTAGAATGCCTTTTCTATAATATCCTATTGTTTTCTGATTGCTTGGGAACACACTTTTCTTTCCTAAAGACATTGTGCTCCCTGAATGTAGGTATTGTGCCATTTCCACCTCTATCTGTGCCTTGAATAATGAAAGAAGATTGCTAATTGATCAATAAATATTTGTTGAATGTCAAATGAAAAACATTTAGCTTAACTATTAAAGAAAGAAATGAGATAAAGAAATTTTTGTCAAAAGGAACTTGGGTTTATTTTCATAAGGATATCTTGTATATCCTCAATTGCACTTTCCTTTTTGTTCTAGATAACCCTCTGATGGCTCTGAGGAATGTTAACCTCTGGAGTAGCAGCTCTCAACAAAACATGGTCCTGCTGATGTTTCATGCCTCTGTCGAAAAGGTAATTTCTCATTTCCCTTTCATCTAGTAATTACAGATGACAATTAAGAGCTTGCAGTTGGTCCAGCCCTTCTATGAGCATAGCAGATGGTTTATTTCCTGTCTTCAGGAAAATTTTATCTCCTCTGGCATCAAGTCTGGATATAAATGTTGTCAGTTTTATGATATGAAATAGGGGGTCAACATTTTGTTTACCCCAATCAGACCTGGAAGAAAGACTAAGTTTTATAGTGTTGTGAAATCCATGATGGCTGATAACAACGTATCCTGACATAGTTATGTGTCTGTTTAAGTAGTATTACTCGTGTGCACAACAATGCTTTATTGGATAGCCACAATTAATCCAACATGTGGGCTATTAAAGGTAGCAATAGAATTTTCAAAATTTCCATCTACACGAAAATCTAGAAGTTCCAAAACAGTGTCAGAGTTCATGGTTAACAGGTTTTGACAAGAGCTAAGCTAACGTTTGCATTAGTGAAGCATTTCCTAGGTAACAGCATATTGAGACATCAGAGTTGTTGAGGGAAAAAGTAAAGTCTAAAGAGTATTTATGACAAACAGTTAGCCTGGATTGGTATTCCACACTAGCAGTAGGCTGCTTTTGAAAAGAATGCAAAACTATGTATATTGTATCTCAGTTCCTGATCACTTTGGGTCGGCTGGAGGCATAATTACTTAATAAATAAATTCAGTGTTCAGTAGTGAGCCTCAGCCATGTTCCTACCTTTGACTGTCATCTAAGAATGAAAGAAATAACCTTTCTTATTATATAAGCTAGTTAGCCCACTGAGCACTCTGGGTAATATTTGTTTCATATCATAATGATAATAAGCATTGGAACTTATTTGTATTGAGTCCCAATGATTCTGCTTTCTGTGTGGCTTGTGTTAATCATATTTTCAGGAATGTGGGTAGTAATCATAATGGTTTATTATAAATATATTACAATTTTGGCTTTAACATTCATGACCTGTGTGATCCTTGGACAATTCTGTGAGGTAGGAATGTACTCGTTTTACAGAGGAGATGGAGAGTCAGCCAGAAGAAATGACTTTCCATAGGTCACATGGTTGGTGAATGGAGGAACTAGTGCCAGAACTCCGAGCTCCTCTCTTGCAGAAACGGTGTCCTCTGTCCTACAATACACAGATCCCTGTTAATATATTTTAAAATAATTACAGAAGAGATGTTACAGACCCTTCACACAGAATCTGATCAATGTTTATTTTGAGGAGAGTGCACTAATATAACATTAGTTTTAATTGTGTTCTCCATTTGAGAACAGTAATCATGAAAAGAAATTAAAAGATTGAGTTCAGGATTGATTTTCTTGTGTTTGCAGCAACGATTGCAGCTTCAAGAATTCTGGAGACAGGCTTTTTTTCAGAGATTGTTTTGACTTCTCTGTGTCAGAGTATTAAAGACAATCTCAGCGTTCGGTGCAATATTAATTGTACGGGGTTTGAACCCAAACCTTCTCTATGGATGTGCCTGTGCATTACAAACAGAGTGTCAGGGCAAATAAATACATACTCATGTGTAGCATAATACAAATAATTAATGATACAGATTAACAGTTTCTAAGCATTAGATTGTTCCAGCTCTTACGTGGATACTTGTTTGACATGTAGTTTCGGTTCATATTTACAATACTACATCGTATAATGGGTGTGGAAACAGGCTCAGTGGAGTAAGGAACTTGTCCAAATTCACACAGGGGTTGGGTGACTGAGTTAGGATTTGAACCCAGGTCTGTTTGATTTCAGAGCCGCTTATGCTCTAAGGCACTGCTTTTCTTTTATCACATCGTGGAGCCTCAGAAATAGGGAGGGACAGATGGAGGACTTCTGATGGAAGGAAGGGAGATGAATGAGTGGGAAGAACAAAGCTTTGTGGGAAGGGGCGCCTGGGTGGCTCCGTTGGTTGAGCGTCCGACACCAGCTTAGGTCATGATCTCACAGCTTCTGAGTTTGAGCCCCACATCGGGCTTGCTACTCTCTGTGCAGAGCTCGCTTCAGATCTTCTGTTCCCCTCTCTCTCTGTGTCCCTCTCCTGCTCCTTCTTATGCTCTTACTCTCAAAATTAAATAAAACGTTAAAAAAAAACAACTTTGTGGGAAGAGGAGAGGCTGTAGTATGTGCGAACCACATGAGAACAGAAATCAAGAAGATATGGCATCTGGTCCAGACTCTGGTATCAACTAGCATGACTTTGGAGATGTCACATACCTATTCTGTCATTTAATTTCCTTGTTCATAAAATATGGAATTGGGCTTAATTAACAGTTTTCTAGACAGGTTCTGTGAGTTCCAGAGATTCAAAGAGTGACATGGTTTCTAGGAGGGCCGTAAAACAAACACAAAATGCAGCTCACTCCTATATAAAGGAGTAGACAGGGGCTCCTGAGTGGCTCAGTCAGGTAAGCATCCAACTTTTGATTTCAGCTCAGGTCATGAGCTCACAGTTTGTGGGTTTGAGCTCTGTGCTGGGCTCCATGCCCACTATGGGATTCTCTCTCTCCCTCTGCCTCTGCCTACCCCTGGGCCCCACTGAAAGAATATCCTTTGATTCAGAAAGTCTATTTTAAAATTATCCAAACAAATTAATCAGAGCTGCACATAATTTATATGAAGATATTCAGTATAGTAGCAAGATAGTTAACCCAACCCAAGTGTCCAACAGTGGAAAATTGCATATGTTACATATATCCATGCAATAGACTATGTATACATTAAAAATAGCATTTGTGAAACATACTTAATGCATGAAATAGGTTCCTTATTTATTGTTAAATAAAACTGTAGGTTACAAAGCTATGTAAGTCTTATGTTGTGTATATTTAGAAAGCTCTTCTCCCACATATCTCTATAGCTGGGTTCCTTCCTTTAAGTTTTTGCTGAAATAGCATCATAATCATACAATATATCTTCCCTACCTCATGTCATCATGGTTTATCTCTCTCTCTTTTTTTTTTAATGTTTGTTTATTTTTTGAAAGAGAGAGAGACAGAGTGTGAGCGGGGGAGGGGCAGAGAGAGACAGCGAGACACAGAATCCGAAGCAGGCTCCAGGCTTCAAGCTGTCAGCACAGAGCCCGATGCGGGGCTCAAACTCACAAGCTGTGAGATTATGACCTGCGCTGAAGTCAGACGCTTAACTGACTGAGCCATCCAGGCACCCGGTTTATCTTGGCTCTATTTTTTGTTTATTGAATATCTCACTAATGGACATATTATATGCTTTATTACCTATCTCCCCTTCGCTTGAATGCAGGTTTCCTAAACGCAGGGACATTTTCTGTTCACTACTGTATTCCACTGCCTAAAGGAGGAGCTGACACATAATTAGGACTCAGCACATGATCGCTGAAATGAATATATAAATATACAAAATATTAATGATTATCTCTGGGTGAAGGGCTTATGAGTGCTTTCTTTTTAACATGTCTTTTTTTGTACTTTTCAAAAATGTTTACAGTGCATACATATTACTTTAAGAATCAGAAACAGATGGAGCAGCTGGGTGGCTCAGTCAACTGAGCTCCTGACTTCAGCTCAGGTCACGCTCTCATGGCTCTTGAGTTTGAGCCCCACGTAGTGCTCTGTGTTGACAGCTCAGAGCCTGGAGCCTGTTTCAGATTCTGTTTCTCCCTCTCTCTCTGCCACTCCCCTGCCTGCACTCTGTCTCTCTCTCTCAAAAGAAATAAAAACATTTAAAAAAAAAAGAATCAGAAATAGAAGAAAAATAGTTTTAAACCTTCACTTCTTTTGGAGCGAAATCTACCTCTGTATCTTCTATCTTCTGAAACTGTGCCAAATCAAACACCCATCCAATTACATATAAAAGTCATTATAATATTTCAAATAGCTATTCTCCTCCTCCCTGGCATTCCCCTCTGCACCGTATTGCTACCACCACTCCATGGATGGCCCAAATTCAAGTCTCTTCCCTATCATGGCTGCTTTCATTAATCTCTTCTCTTTCTATGGTAAGGCAAAAGTCACTAGTCAATGGTCTAATCTTAGTAGTAAGCTAAAAAACATGCAATAACTTAGTTCTTTTCACTTCAAAGAGGAACACATTGTTTTGTGGCATTGTGCACTCACTTTTGCCTTATCTGTTGTGTACACACATGTACCTATATGCCTCTTACTGGTTCACCTCACCTACTTCATAACTTGGACTTATCTCTTTATGAAAGATAAACAATGGAGTCCAAAATTTAGGTGCACATAGGGAAGTATTTGCTTAATTCATGTATTTTTAAATGTTTCTAATTTTCAGTGTTCTCAAACCTTGGCTTTAAAGTCACCGTTAGGGGCGCCTGGGTGGCTCAGTAGGTTAAGGGTCTGACTTTGGCTCAGGTCATGATCTCACAGTTTGTGGGTTTGAGCCCCACATTGGGGTCTGTGCTGACGGCTCAGAGCCTGGAGCCTGCTTCTGATTCTGTGTCCCTCTCTCTCTCTGCCCCTCCCCACTCATGTTCTGTCTGTTTCTCTGTCTCAAAAATAAATAAACTTTGAAAAGATTTAAAATAATCTTTAAAACTTTAAAAATATCCAGAAATAAATCAATTAAGGAATGAAATTCATTAGTTTCAATTTGTATTTGGTATCACTGCTAGGAATAAATGGATTCATCTGAGACTGAAACAGAAATATAGTGGAATTTCAAGAAAGGGAAATGGTAGCACCATTTATTTTCTCTCTATACACGTATAAATGAAAATATTTTATATGTTTTTAAAATAATGTGGCTTATGTGTACAATTTTCTTCTAAGTACTTAGGACCAGTTAAATAAGATCATCATAAGTTAAGTCCTTCTTGAATTCAAAATATCTTTTCTAATGAGGGACATGTACTTTGGCTGGAAGATTGTATTTATATATATCAATTTATATATCTTTCTTTATATCAATTTATATCCACATATCCATTTGTCTTAACATCTTTTCTTAGATGTCTCTGGTATCACATATTCACATATCCAAAATTGAGTCCATGATTTCCATCTCAAAACATTTGTTGTTTCCCCTTGAGTTCAGGATAAATTGAGAAATATAATAAGGAAATGTAAGATACAATCCAAATATCACTGCTGCACATACTCAGGAATCCAGGCTGACAGAATCTCTGATATCTTATAACTGTGCTGTCTGGGTCCTTCTGAGTTGCCTAGCAGGAGAGGAACACATGAAAACTCTAGTGTTTCTACCTAGAAGTGAAACTTTTCACTTTCGTTCACATTTTATTGCTCAAAGTAGATCACATGGCCATGCCTGATTCCAGGGAGCCATATGCCCAGAAGGAAGAATGAATGGGAAAGCTGGTGATAACTAGAATTTCTTCCACAAGAAGAAACTTAACCTGTTTCATTCTTTTTACTTGGTTTGATCCATTGGACTTTCGTGTTTCCCGCACCTGTGATCTTGCTCCCCATCTCCATTCTGTGCTGAGGTCTGGGAGGTGATGCGCACTGGGTCTAGAGAAGGCCCAGGCAGTATCTAACCTAGATTTCCCTTCTCTCAACCTTCCTATTATTCCTCCCAAAGCCCTGGAAAAACTTTTTATTTTACTTCCTTCATGGGAGCTGGAGGCATCCCTGAAGCCAAAAATTATATTCTTGCCTACATACACCCTTCCCTATTCTATGATCAATGCCCTAGTCAATTCTTCAAACTTTAGACCGATATTTAAGGGAATTTTTCAGGATTCAGAACACCTCTTTCTCTCTCCAGAAAACCAAGCTTCCAAGAGTACTGCTCTAAATATACCTAGAAAGAAGTCTGATTTGAAACCCAAACCTGAGTAATGTTCCTTTTGTTCTAGGCAAGAACTGCATTTTCCTCAGGAAAAAAAACAAACAAACGCTATTCTTTTGAAGTTTGACAAATTACAAGACAACAAGATTTAGAGAGAATTGAGAAGACATAAGATAGTCTTATGTCTTCATAAGGTAAGTTATTTCTTCTGTACCTATATCTCCTCTAAGCTACAAGATTCATGAAGGCAGGAAGCAAATTGTTTGACTCGACATTGTTGAAGCAAAATATTATTTGAATAAACAGAGGAATAAATGAACAAGCAAAAGTACATCAGTATTTTGGATAAAACAGGGAATACATTCAAATTTACAATAGGATCCAACATTCTAAAGTTTTTTCTCCAAAAATAAAAGGGTGACAAAGTGCTCTGGGTGGACAAGAAGTTCACTCCAGTGAAGGAAAGGAATCGAGATGCACAGAAGCCTGTGCAAAGTGGCAACGTCAGAGGACAGTGAGGCAAAGCAGGAGCCACTGAAATATCGTCTGACCCAACATTGGGAATTTGTCCTAAGTTCCTTGAGGAGGGAGGTTGTGGAAATCAAAAAGAGCAGCTTGCCAGGGACTCCATATGAGAAGATGTATTTTCTCTCAAATAAACACTGCAGGACTGGCCAGAAGTGGGGGTGGGGTGTTCATTTTCCAGTTAAAGGGCCACAAGGTGGTGGGAGCAGAGCACATGGAGAGGTGGTAATGGCTGAGACAGCAGCTCTGTTGACCCCACAGCACTCTTGAGGTCTAGATTCGGTCCTTACTCATTTTGGATCAAAATCCACCAGAGACTGTACGGGAAATGCAAAAGACTTGGAATCCTCTTGTGACGAGTTCAAGGGCCACAGGTCATCAAGATTAACTACCCATAAGAGGCTTGAGGGACCTCAGCAAACAAAGGTCACACATTGAGGCTGTCATTGCTACATCCTTGCAAAGCTTCTCTCAACACACTGAACAATTAGATGAACGAGGTCTCCTTATGAGAGGAAATTCCACAAAACCCTGTAGGGATGTGTTGAGAAACTGCACTACGACTATTCACTGGGATTTGGAATGATTTTTTCCAGATTTTATCACTTATCAGCCACCAGAAGGTAGTTCAACAGCATTAAAACCTTGATGGCAGGAATATGACAATGTCCAAAATCAACCCAGGTGAACTTTGAACTTTCAGTCTACGAATACATGATATTGATATCATTTCAAGTCCAAAATACCCAGTTCTCGGCTATGATATCATTGGCGAAAACTGTCCAGAATTTGAAATTGGAAATTTCTTTGTGACCAAATGTCATGGACTTAGTATAAAAAATTATCCAGCTGGTTCTGATCATAAGAGTAAAACTGTCTCCAGTTCCCAGAAGCCTACACTTGTCTATTTATTTCATGATTGTCTATGGAGAGTGAAGTACTATTTTTATGCATGTTAACTTTCTTCTTATGAAGTTATCATTATGTAAAATTAAATTATAAAAAGTGACCACACTCAATAAATTTCTAACCTAGAATTTTTGTTATCCCCTCAAAATAAACAAGTACTGGAAAATGTCTGAAGGGATCTTAGAATATGATTTTTTGAAAGGTGATCAAGTAATTGCATGACAAGTAACTGTAGAGTTTGTTCATTTGTTTTTGTTTTTTTTTTTAATGTTTATTTGTTTTTTGAGGGAGAGAGAGAGAGAAAGAGAGAGACAGAGTGTGAGCTGGGGAGGAGCAGAGAGAGAGAGGGAGACACACTTTAGGCTCTGAACTGTCAGCAGAGAGTCCGATGTGGGGCTCGAACCCACAAGCTGTGATATCATGACCTGAGCTGAAGTCAGATGCTTAACTGACTGAGTCACTCAGGCACCTCAGATTCAGTTCATTTGTAAGAGAGTTGCCAGACTTCGCAAATAAAATATAGGACACACAGTTAAATTTTTATGTCTCAAATGACATCTGACATAGAGTTTGGTCATGAAGGGTGACCCTGATGATTTTTCTAAGTCCACCTCCAAAGGCCAGGACCAATCTCTAACATACTTATGTTAAAAAAATTATTTGTTGGGGCGCCTGGGTGGCGCAGTCGGTTAAGCGTCCGACTTCAGCCAGGTCACGATCTCGCGGTCCGTGAGTTCGAGCCCCGCGTCAGGCTCTGGGCTGATGGCTCGGAGCCTGGAGCCTGTTTCCGATTCTGTGTCTCCCTCTCTCTCTGCCCCTCCCCCGTTCATGCTCTGTCTCTCTCTGTCCCAAAAATAAATTAAAAAAAAAAAAATTATTTGTTGTTCATCATAAATTCAAATTTAATGAGCATCCTGTATTTTATTTGGCAATCCTAATTTGGAGGAACGGGCTGCTTGCCATGGCACTAAAAGTACTATTGTAATTTTTCATTCTGCATTATATTTATACCATTAGTCTTATTTATAAGAGAGGAAAGCAAATTTAATTGGATAGCAAAATATCACTGAATGAGATTACTCTGGATTTTTACTCTATCAACGTTTTCCTTTGCTAATGCTGAGATCTGTATTAGTTGGAGAAGAGGATTTGTTGTGAAGTACTTTAGGGTGGTGTAGCCCAAGATTTTGTAAATGGGAACCGTCTCAAAAGAAATTCTCTACACCTGTGAGGCCTCATTTTGACCAGCCATAGATTTTCATTCTAGTGCTTGAAAATTCCCAATGAAAGAGAGGAGACAGCTTAGATTTACCTCCACTTAGATCCTGGAAGTTCAGAGCTTTGCATCTTTACAGGAATAAATGTTCTCATTTCATTAATTGGCTCAGGGAATTTAGGTCAGTTTAGTGATCTATCACATATTTATGGTGAAAGCAAGTGTACATTGCAAAGCCTCTTGAATTCTTAAAGAGCAGAGAACACTATTTAGAGAATAAGTCACCTTTGTTTGGTTTTACTATTTGTAATAATAAGAGCTCCAATTCATTCAACACTGAGTATGTTACAGGCACCGAATAAATGATCTAGAGTCATTATTTCTCTTATCCTCACAACATTGCTCTCAGGTATTTTATCTCCAATTTATAAATAAGTTTTAATTTTCGCCGTGGTTCACACAATTGCCAAGTGCAGAGCTTGATTGTAAACCAAGTTGTTATGTGAAAGCATACATTTTAACCACCGCACTGCACTTCTCACCAATTTGTGTGTTGCTTTTGCTTTACAGCATGAGATGACTGCTAGCAAGGCCCTCACAAATAAGCCCCTTTACTTTCTTTCACTCAGAGTTACAACTTCTTTCCCCAAATGCCAGGCATATTGAAGCTTTGCTCACTTGGAACTTAGACAAACAGGCCACATGCATTCCTCCAAGGCACTAGGGAAAATGGAACAGTGAATATTTTTCTGCCTAAAATGACTCACATTTTATATTGACTGATGGGTCCAGCAGTGAAACTCTCAAGTTTTTGCTTCAGGGTCAAATTCCTTAAAAGGAGTTTATGCAGGCCCAGCCTGGCTCACAACCTGCCAGAGGTGTCATGGATGATTTGAGGGTAATCACACTCCATGAGGAAGATCAGCATGTTTGTAAAAGCCACAAGTCCAAAACCAGTAGTTAAGGGAAAGTAATGAGAGTACTTCTGGAAGAAGATATTGGGAAGTGATTGAAATCGTTCTAGCTTTCAACAGCTAGTGAGATTAGCCTATGGATGAGTCCCTCTTCCTCAAGAAAACTAAGGCAGAGCGTGAATAATCTGCCTTTAGCATCATCAGAATCACCTTGATTGGAAAACTGACACACAGCCTCGCGATTGATACAAAGCACTTATTTTCTTTAAGGGAAATACTATTGACCTTTAATAATCAGGAAAATACAGATGAGAGGAGAAATAAAACAAAGGCACAATTTGTGCTAGTTTACTTCTGTGGTGCTGTTGACACTTCATTGTATGTTATTATTATGCCAAAAAGACGGCTCTAACATTAACATTTTGCAGGATACCTTTCATGCACAATTTGCTTTGTGTTAAATGCTACCCCGGTGTCCAGAAGATTTAATGTGCCTGTGCTGCTTGTCCATAAACTTTGGCCACAATTGCTATCATTGGCATAATTAAGGACATATGTGAAGTACTTTATTGACATCATTACTCTATAGTCCTTTGGGCAAAGCCTGTGAGACAAGTCATTTTTGTCATCTATTTCTATTGATAATCTCTTAAACTTTTTTTTTTTTTTGAGAGAGAGAGAGAGAGAGAGAGACAGAGTGAGTGTGAGCAGGAGGAGGGGCAGAGTGAGAGGGAGAGAGAGAATCTTGAGCAGGCTCCATGCCCAATGAAGAGCCTGACCCAGGGCTCGATCTCACAATCTGGGGGATCATGACCTTAGTTGAAATTGAGAGTGGGACTCTTAGCCGACTGAGCCACCCAGGACCCAGGAACCCTATTATTGATAAACTGTTAAAATAGAGTCCAGTATTTAATAAAGGTAATGTGCATACAGCTGGAAGTCAGAATATTTATTTGGAATCTAAACTCTGCGATTGACTCCGTGTATGATCTTGGGACTTAACCTTAGTGAGCTTCTACTTCCTACTCTGCAAAATATGGCAGCTTGATTGGAAACTTGAGCCATTCCATCTAGCCATCACATCTAATGACCCTTGTACAAGGGATAGCAATTTATGTCATTCTGTTTAACCAAGATCAAGCACTTGCTGAATGCCGGGCACCAACATTTCCTGCCCTGAGAGGAGACCCAAGGCTTTAGCAGCAAGCAGCAGGCACTACTAGAGATCTGACTCCAGAAATAGTCAACTAAGTCCTCTAGCCCACTGTTTGCATTGTTGTTTTGGCAAGCTTCGCCGTCATTTAAAAAGTGCTAGGTATTGCAAATGGAACCTAATTGTATAAAAAGATTTTGAGAACTTGCAGAAGCTTTTGGACTGAACTGAAGGATCTAAGGTATCTGAGCACTTGGGCTATGCTTGGAATATGCACATGGTAGGAGTTCAACCAATGCTAGAATGAATGGAGACACCTAGATGGCTCAGTCAGTTAAGCGACCAACTCTGGATTTTGGCTCAGGTGATGATTTCACAGTTCATTGAGATCGAGCCCTACTTGGGCTCCACACTAATAGTACGGAGCCTGCTTAAGATTCTCTCTCTCCCCGTCTCTGCTCCTCCCTCCCCCCATGTGTGCACATATGCTCTCTTTCTCTCAAAATAAATAAGTAAACTTAAAAATGATACTAGTATGAATGAATTAATTAAAATGTTGGGATAAGAATTTCACATTTGATTAAGTTTCCAAAAATGGAAACATCTTCTCCATGTTTAGCAATATCATCCATACTCCATAGAAATTTGAGAAATAGTGATATTCATATATTGTATGATGTTTTATGGTTTGTATTTAACATTCATTTATGTTGTTTTATTTGATGCTATTAAAGCCATGTTGGTTGGTAAAGGAATTATTACATCCTTCAGTTTTTTTTTTTTTCAGGAGAAAACTAAAGTGCCAAGAGTCTAAGTTAGCTGCCAAGACTCTATGGTAACAAGTGGCAGGAGGATATGCATTCTTTTCCACCACACAGTTGTGTTTCTATCATAGTTTTCAGCTGTCACTGAATGAGATAATATATACAAAGTGCAAGACACAGGAGGCAGTGCAGTATAAAATTCATTTCTCCCCTTTCATTCTCTGCTTATCCTGTGGAAAGGCTAGAAAAGAACTTATTTGAGTGGCATGATTCATTTTTCAGGGACCGTTGAATGCCTACCAACAGCCAAGAACTATGCCAGGCTTGGAGATACACATGTGAGCAAGGCTCAGTCCTTAGCTTCAAGTTGCTTACTCTCTACTGCAAAAGACAGACAAATTAGGGTATTTTCCAAAAATGTAGTCCTTATTTGGAGAAGTACCTCCTGTGAGCTAAAGAGAGATACCATATCAGTCTTGGGGCAGTCACAAAGACTAGCCAAGAAAGTAACTATCTGACATTTGGCTTTAGCAAGGCTGTGGTGGTATAAAATGTGTCCACAAGTTCTTTGACATTCCCTTCAAGAGATGGCGTTTAATTTGCCTCCCTTGCGTGTAGACTGGACTTACCGACTTAATAAAAAAAAATATGGCCAAAGTAATGGTGTTTCACTTCCAAGACTAGGTCATAAAAGACACGTGGCTTCTGCCTTGCTCCTTCTCAGACCTTTTGTTTTGGGAGAAGTCAGCTGGCATGTTGTTGGGATGTTCAGGAAACCACATGGAAAGTCTTATGTGATGAGGAGCTGGTACCTTTGCCAAAAGGAGGCAAAGGACTGAGACCTGCTGCCTATAGTCATATGAGTGAGCCATCTTGGAAGTGAATTCTCCATCCCAAGAAAAGCTTTGGATGACAGTATCCCTGGCCAACAGTTTGACCACAATCTTATGAAAGACCCTGAACCAGAATCTCCCAGCTGAACTGTTTCTAGACTCCTGACCCACAGAAACTATGAGATAATAAATATTTGTTGTTTTAAGCTGCTAAGTTTGGTTACTTTGTTACATGAACAGTAGGTAACTAATATGCAACAAATGGTAGGGGTCTCATGTAAGTGTTCAAGGTTGAGGGAAGAGCGTGTGCTGAGATCAGGAAGGGAGAACATGACATGTTTGAGGAAATGAAAGCACATAATACTACTGGCGACTCAGTTTGGGGCTGGAGGGATGGGAGAGTTGGTAATGAGGTAAGCAGATCATGAAAGGTCTCATAAAACATGGAAAGGAGTTGGGAGTTCTTCCTGTGGCCTGTAATATTTACAAATGAGGAAACTCACAGGTATGGTATAATTGGCAGAAAGTATATGCTCTTTTAATTTTATTCTGCTCTCTTCTCTAATAACATGATTTCTTTCTGGCTAAAAGTCTTGATGAAATGTATAGCCGTTGTAAAGGAACTCAGAAAAGTAGAAGCCACAAATTACACGGGCCTTCAAAAAGAGGAGGTTAGGGACCAGTGTTGCACATAGTTCTTTTGTCAGGGCTGGGAAGGATAGTGGCCAGGGGCTTTATTTGGGAAACTTCTTGAAACCCTACGTGTTCCATATCTCAAGGACGCACTGGGTCCAAGGAAGAGGAGGGTGAGGGTGGGCTTACTCTGCTCTAGTAATATTGGAGTTGCTAATGAACTATAATCGAAATGGTATTTCCTTCTGGTAAGTTACTGCTTGTAATCCCAGGAAGAGATTGTTCAGTTGTTCTACATTTGGGTCATTTTACCATCATACCTAAAATGTGCAGTGCTGTCAAAAGATGAAAATAATGTTTGAAATGATCCTATGAATGGGCATTACCCCTGCGCTTATCTAAAGCTTGTCTTCACATTTGTCTGGTCCACACGTTTGTGCCATTAGTTTGGGGTAGCTGGTGAGAACGCAGTTGCTAGTTCAGGTATGTTTTCTTCTGGCCGTTTCTATCAAGAATATTTAACAGGCAGTGTATTTGAAGGTAGTGTAAAGGGGCAGGTGCCACAGGCCAGGCATTTAGTGTGTGCTGGTGAAAGCAGGTCAGGCAGTGGAGTAGGAGAGTCCATTCTGCATGCTGAAGAGCAGTTGCTACTCAACTGCTGCCAGTTACTGTCATCCAGAAAAGCAGGTCTTACAACCCCAGAGTTTCCGGTTTTTCAATACAAGCCAGGAATCCAAATTTTTATGTGAAATTTCCTGCTTTTTAATTACTTAAACTGAAAATTTGGTTTGTTAAATTGCATGTTAGCATTGAACAAGCAGAGAATAATTAAACACACACACACACACACAAGCGCACACGTAGTTTAGATGTAGCTCATGAGCTCCCAGTTTGCTCTATTATAATTAACAGCTCTGCCTCCTCAAAATTCATATTCCAAAAGCAGCTAGAGTGTTGCAACTGAAACACAATCCTGTCTACAGTCCTTCACCTTTTACCTCCTTCCTTTAAAGTTTAATTTATGCTCAGCTTTCATTTTTAATTTTTTTTATTTTGGAGAGAGAGAGAGAGAGAATGCACACATGAACAGGGGAGAGGGGCAGAGGAAGAAAGAGAGAGAATCCCAAGCAGGCTTCATACTCAGCATGGAGCCCAACATGGGACTCAACCCCACAACCCTGGGATCATGACCTGAGCCAAAATCAAGAGTCAGACCCTCAACCAACTGAGCCTCCTGGGTGCCCTGACACTCAGCATTTAATAATTATTATGGGTAAGTGTGTATGTGTGAATGTGGTAAGGAACAAATTTTTTACAAGTGTGAAGTGGTATTACTCAACTAGTTAAATTTATGCTTAGTGTTTAACTAAAGCAAAATTTAATTCAGAATCATGATCTCTAGAAAGCTTGTATTATAAGAATCTGCATAGGTTACTATTTCCCAACTTGATTTCAGCTTATTGATGGCTAACAGTTTATATATGTGTTCCCAGAAGCTAGCACTATATAGCTAGCACATATATAGTTTATGGTACAAAAGAAAGAATAAATAAATGAATATGGATAAAAAGAAGAATGTAATCCAACTTCCTTGGTTCCTCATCAACCTCTTGGCTATTTTCCCCAAAATAGAAATAGAGGGCAATAGGTTCTATCTTGGTTTCTTATGAGGATTTTTCACCACCCACACATTCCTATTTCTAGTATAATATGTACTCTCTGAGAGGAAGGGCACGAGTGATATCTACATCCCATAATAGTGCTGCTCTGA
Source organism: Neofelis nebulosa (assembly GCF_028018385.1). NCBI lineage: Eukaryota > Metazoa > Chordata > Mammalia > Carnivora > Felidae > Neofelis > Neofelis nebulosa. Next base: position 163,589,365 of record NC_080783.1, on the reverse strand, counting down.
ACAATACGATGCCATGTTTACCCTTCCTGGCCCCTCAGGATACAGTTCAGTTTCTTGGCTGTTACTCACTAGAACTATGTGTTCCTTTCATTTGGTACTAGAAAGTAGAATGCAAGTTTTAGTTTGCATTTTTCATTACTGGCTCAACAATATGGAACAAAAAAGATTTCTTTCTGACATCTCTCTTCAAGATAAGAAAATTAAAAGGTTGGGCTTCAGATACAAAAGAGAAGGGAACAAACCAAAATTATCTCGTCCTTTGTGTGCAACATATGGTAGAATTGGCTCAGATTTAATTCTGAAGAAAATGAGAACATCAGTCAAGGACAATGCAATTGCAGTGACTGTTTATGCCTCAGTGAGAGATATCACCATAATATGAATCGCCAGTATTTGCAGTCACTGCTCTTGGAGCTCAAGAAAATGTGAGCCCTAGGTCTTATATGAGAAATTTATAATGGTGTGAAGGAAGTTTCCAATATATATCTCTCCACAAGTGTATGAAAGGTGCCCATATTTGCAGATTTGATAGCACCTATCCAAAAGCTTGATGGAGAGGAAGAAATCACATTGAATACATGTATCAATTAAATGGAAACTAAAACCTTCTCAAAAAAAAAAAAAAAGGCAAATGCCTGATAGGAAGACGTTAAAATCATCAGGCAGATTGTATGCCATTCTCTGTAGGTCAATGACTTTAGCTCTGTCAGGATCCACTGTGTGCACAGACCCTGTCCTTGCTGAAAAGCGTACATGAAATCAATACTTACAACCATAGTGGGATCTCTATGGAAATGCAAGGTGTCATCCCATTTCCTGAAATTATGAACGAGAAAACAAAGTTAAGACATATCCAGATCCGACAGAGAAAATTCATATTGTCAGAAAATTAGAAATAGAGCAACAATATGAAAGTACTTAATATCATTGAATTATACGCTTAAAAAAGAGAAAGAATGTTAAAAGCAGAAAGGAGGGCTTGGTGTATAGTATCGGCCCTTTCTTCTCAGATGAAGAAAATGAATTTTTTGAAGGTTAAATGTACTTGGTAGGAAGTTGTGGGGCTTGCCAGGGGTTTTATCAAGTGATAGAGGAAAAACTTCCCCACTGAAAAGTGTTGTGATTATATTCCACAAGTCATGTTTGTTCAAATCCCCATTTCAGATATATTGAGCACATAGCAAGTGCTGGACACTGGACAGTGGTTGGATATGAGTGAAATGCTGCCAGTTCAATTGTAATGGTTAGAAGCAATCACCTCTTTTGAAATTGATGGGAGCTCCTCAGATCTCAAATGCTAAAACATGTGCAGTTAAAACAGATAATTAAGATGGCATTTAATTTCTCACTATTACCTTTTAGCAAGGGATGAGATATTAGAAAACTTTAGTCTTTATCTTTCAAGTTATTATAAGAAAACCTTGCAACAGAGATGATGAGGTCCAAGTGAGAAAGGAAGTAATTACAACATTTTTAAAGTTTATTCATTTATTTTGAGAAAGAGAGAGAGAGCGTGAGTGGGGTAGGGGCAGAGAGAGAGGGAGAGAGAGAGAATCCCAAGAAGGCTCCACACTATTAGCACAGAGTCTGACATGGGGCTTGAACTCACAAACTGTGAGATCATGACCTGAGCAGAAACTGATGTGGATGCTTAACCGACGGAACCACCCAGGTGCCCTAATTATAAAATATTTTTTACATAACTCGAACCTTATGAATATTAGAGCTATAGGTATATATATGTGTGTCTGTGTGTGTGTATAAATAAATAAATTTATATATATATATATATATATATATATGTGTGTGTGTGTGTGTGTGTGTGTGTATATATATATATACACATATATAAAGGCCCTGTTCTTAAAGAACTCATAGCCAAGTCCAACGCATACAGGTGGAGGAACGTCAAGAACTCTACATTACTCGAGAAAGATTTTATTTTGTTCAGTTTAAATGAACTTTGAAAAATTAAATTTTGTAGCCAACAACAACTCACTTTTTAAAAATTAGAACCAGTGATTAGGACAGAAATTGAATGCCAGTTTCTAAATTCCTGATGGGAAGAAATCCCAAAGTTAGTTAGTGATGCATCAGTCACGTCTTTTTTTAATTGAAAGTGTCTATCTTGAGATTTTCACACAGTTAATAGGCTAGAGTGAGAATCTTCTGCATGATAATTTTTTACCTTTTGAACATACCATTGTTGTCAGATATTCTCATTCAGATTTAATTGTTCTGGGGTGAGATCTAGGAATTGGAATTTTTTAAAAAGTCTGAGAAGGTGATTCTGATATGCCAGTATTGACAACCACTGTCATAAATCATTATTTCTCAGAGAGCTATACTCACAGTTAAGATCATTTTAGTTGGTACTAAATCACTTTAAGTTGTAATTATGAAGGTTTTTGATGTGTATCATAAAAACATATATAAGTAGTCAGTGGGTATTCTTATTTAGGACAAGCAAAAGATTATAAAAAGTGAGCTACTTAAAAATAGATTGTCTATATATCTATCAATGTCTATGTCTATCTATGTCTGTCTATCTATCTATCTGTCTATCTATCTATCTATCTATCTGTATATCACTTATAAGAGTACAGTTGGCAAAGGTTGTGAAGGCATGATATAAATGATTGAATTTTAGACAACCCTGAGCTGGATTATGAGATAAGAGAGGAAATATGGAGGGCCAAGGAATTTGGAAGATAAAATAGATTTTAAGATCAATGATGAGATGGGAAGCAAATAGCATAAGGCAAAGATCATATTTTCAAGCATTCTTTGTCAAATGTACTTGGATCAAGATATTTAAAAATGAAAGGAGTATGTGGGTAGGATTGATACACTTTTATGTAAACAAAGAAGCCTTACTGGTACTATTGCCTGTGTGGATGGCTTACCCACATATCTGTAGATTTGGACTGGATTGGGTTGACCATGAGATGACACTTCAGGCATTATTTCCACCTGTGAACATTGAAGGAATCCATAACATTATAGCAAAGGAAACAAAGAGTAAGCCCCAAGAAGTAAATGCTGCTTAAAATCAATGTGGGTGGGCAGTTATTTTCATTGGTTCCATAGGTGTCACCCTATGTGCTCTAAGAGCTTGGCATGTAGTGAGCAGTTCTGTGAATATTGACAGGGAAATCAGTAATAGCAGGGAAATGAGTGTTTAACATCCCAAAAGATAATTCTGTCATTGGTTCAACAGAAAAGTCAGAGTGACACAGTAATTTTATCTCCTGTGGCAACTTTAATTGGCCAGCAGTGACTGCTGAAAGAATGCACTGAGGAACACTTTGAGGATGAGTCTGTCTCATGGAAAAGAATGTCATGATGAGTTAGTGTGACCATCAAGGAAGTTACATAGGGGAGTGGCAGTACCGTGGTCATATCCTCCATTTCTGAAAATGGTTACTCTGTTGTTTGAGGCTATAACATTCAGCAAAATGATCTTAGTCAAGGTAAAACTTGACAGTTTAAAACAAATAAACTCTTCTGAAAGAATGGTAAGTTTCTCACTGCACCAGATAAGACAGAATACGTAGATTAGTACTTTCTGTTTCTGCTTTCATAGTGCATGAACTTCTGACTTTCAGTCTTGCACTTCATTCTGTAAGTCAGTATCTCCTTATTCTTTAATATGCCTGCTTACGAAATGACACATTTGGAAATAAAGTTGTTTTAAATAGCAGTTTTTACAGCTAGCTGCTCCTGACTATTAATCTCTAAGTTAATATAACAATAAAGAGGTTAAGTGATCAGCCTAAGTCTCCTTGGCAGTGAGTATACAATCTCAGCTTTCTTCTAAGAGAACTTGGGTACCTTGTTCTGGGAGGGAAGCCAGATATCATGGCTAAGTGCCCCTGGATCCTGTTGTTTAATCACAGGAGTTGTCTTGTATCTGAGTACGTATTTTATGGTTATTAACCTTAGCTATCATAAAGAGTTGACATCCAGGGAGAATTATGCTGGCGTGAAAACATACATGCATGTTTTTTTCCACCAAGATATTTCTCTCCAGGAGACATTTCCTGATTGGAATCAGTGTCCGTTTACACTGGTGTTCAAAAAGACATCATTTCTCCTCTCTCAACATCTCTTTCTCTTTTCTTTTTCAACCATTCATTCAAAAATAGGAATATATTATGAGTCAGGTACTGGTTTAGACTCCAGCAATATAACATTGAACAAACAGACACTATTTTACCTCATATATTCTTATTTCAAACAAACAAATTTAATCACATTAGAGAGTGATATACGAAATTATAGGAGAGTAAAAGGGAACAATGGGAGCACATAAGGGACATAGATTGTGGGACATCAAAGAGGTCTTCCTGGAAGAAGTAACATTTTGGCAAAGTCCTGAAACCTCAAAAGAAGTAATCCAAGTGAGGTGAGAGGCTGAGGTATGAGCATGTGGAAGGAGAGGAGGGAAAAAGGTCCAAGGCTAAGAAAGAGCATGTCACTCAAGGAGGTGAAAGACTTCACTGTGATGGGAATATGAAAGTGGAGTGGGGAGAATGTAGTTGGAGATTGCAGCCTCCACCACAAAATATAGTATTTGGAGGATATTTTAATGAGTATGAACCTTATCTTGAAAACAAAGAAGCGGTACTGAAGGCTTTCAATGGTCTGACATGATCAGATTTGCATTTTAGAAAGGTTTTGCTCTTTTCTCTTTTTCTTTCTTAACATATATATGATATGTATTATGCACCATATCAAGATAGATTGAATTTTTCAGGTGCTTGTTACTGTGGAAGAGACTGGAAACAGACCCTTAAACCCTAGTGGAAGATATATAAATTATAAATTGAGTATATGACATCCAAAGTACAATGAATATGACAGTGATCTTGTGATAACTTTATTTAGAAAATACTGCTGATTTACTCCCCTCTATGGTGATATCATGGACATGTCTCCCTTGTTTAGAAAATCTGTTGTTAGGGGCGCCTGGTGGCTCAGTCGGTTAAGCATCCAATTTCGGCTCAGGTCATGATCTCACGGTTCCTGAGTTCAAGCCCTACATTGGGCTCTGTGCCAAGAGGTAAGAGCCTGGAGCCTGCTTTAGATTCCGTGTCTCTCTCTCTCTCTTCTCCTCCCCAGCTAATGCTCTTTCTTTCTCTCAAAAATGAATAAATGTGAAAAAAAGTTAAAAAAAAGAAAGAAAGAAAATCTGTTGTTAAATGGAGAAAGGAAAGGAGTCACTCTATCTCCCCTTGATGAATTGTGTTTCTTAATTTTAAGTAACAGAAATCAAACTCAATCTAGCTTATGGAAGAATGAGAATTTACCAGTTTATCTGTTGGAGGGGCTGGAGTGATTGGAAGCAGAGATTCAACCCATCTTCCTGCTTGTTGACTTTATATCTTAAGCACTGTTATCCACGAGGAAGGAGACATAGCACTGGTTTTCCTAATGTCTTAGATTAGATTCTCCAGAAACAGACCCCCCAAAAGGATTTATTAAAAATGTCTCTGGAAAAATCTGATAAAGGCATGGAGACAAATAGACTCAAGAAAATTAGAAGAAAAAAGCTGTCCTAAAGTTAAGTTTGAGAACTTATATTTTCAGTGGTAAAATTTCCTGAAATTGTGATTTTTTTTTTTTCTTCAGAAGTTCCTGGCATCCCAGGTCTAGGAATGAGAAAGCAGGTACTGGGACTGACCTAGAGTTGGTGTTTGCTGAGTGGGTGTGATGGAAGAAAAGGGGTACTTGGGAAAAGAGGATGTTGAAGGAAATCATGCAAATGGAGAGAAGGAAAGACAGCAGGACACTGTTGAAGAAAAATAAAAGAACCAGGGGAACTTTCTGAGGAATCAAACGTATGCGGAGCTGAAAGGAAAGGTGTTTGTATTGGGTTCCTACTGACTGCCACAAACTTAACATGTTAAAACAATAGAAATTTGTTCTCTTATAAGTTCTCAAGAAGAAGTCTGAAATGAGTTTTATGTGACTAAAATCAAGGTGTTTCCAGGACTGGTTCCTTCTGGAGGATCTATGGGTGAATCCATTCCTTGCCTCTTCCAATTTATGGTGGCTGCTGGCATTCCTTGGCTTGTGGCAGCATTATTCCAATTTCTGCTTCTGTCATCACATTGTTGTCTCCACCACTATGGTAGCATCTCCCACTATCTTTAAAAGGACACTTGTGATTACCTCATTGTTTCCACCTGTTTTGCATTACATCTGCAAAGTTCTTTATACCATATAAGTTAGCATATTTACAGGGTCTGGGTTTGGCTTAGAAGTGTTGGAGAGGGGCTTTTTTGGGGGCACCTGGGTGGCTCAGTCAGTTAAGCATCCGACTTCGGCTCAGGTCATGATCTCATGGTCTGTGAGTTCGAGCCCCGCGTCAGGCTCTGTGCTGACAGCTCAGAGCCTGGAGCCTGTTTCAGATTCTGTGTCTCCCTCTCTCTCTGTCCCTCCCCCTGTTCACACTCTGTCTCTCTCTGTCTCAAAAATAAATAAAAGTTAAAAAAAATTTTAAAAAAAAGTGTTGGAGAGGGGCTTTTTTCAAACTCCTACATCACTGTATCAAGATTGAAGATTGTTTATGTTCACAGTTCCCAGTGGAAAAAAATATATATATAATTGAAGTATAGTCACGAATGGGTATGAATGAAGATCATTAAGTCAGTCCAGGAAATAAAAGAGTAGGGCATTGGATGAGCCATTCTCTTGGATCCTGGAACCATCAGGGTATAGATGGACTTGGGATTCCTTAAGACAATGGTTGAGTAACTTGCTATTGGCCACACCATTTGTAAGGGCTAGAAGTATTCTTACTACTTTTACCAAATATTCAACATTTAGTTAGTTTAGGGAGACCTATGAAAAAAGACGAGGAGGAAATCCATTTTCTCTCTGTTCCAAGGCAAGTTTGATTGTATTCTCCATTTGTACCTCTTGTTTTTCCTTCCAGCTCTCCCTTTGAGCCCCAGACCACAATGCTACCAGATCTATTCTCAGTCCTTCTCTGCTTTTTCAGTGCCCTAGGAGACTGATTTCTGTGAAGGGGATCTCCCAGGGTCTTCTTGCCCTCTGACTTCCAGTTGGGTTTGCAACAGGGGAGCCTCTGGCAGGGGATCGGAAAAGAGGAGTATTGGTATAGTTATGCACCCACCTCCCGCTCCAGCCCTGACTACCATGGCCCTGGCAGTGACTACGTATCTCCATGGACAAAGTTCCTGTGTAGTGGGCTCTTTCCCAGCTTCAGGTCTTTCTGACCTCTGGTAACTCTGTTCTCTCTTTTTGCTCAGCTTCCTGCTGTTGCTAGATTCTGGGTGCTTCATTATCCCATTTGTTCCTTGACTCTATAATTCTCTGTATACAATCTCCTTTGAATGATCTTCAGGTAAGCCCTTTTGAAAGTTTTTTTTTTTCTTTCTGAAACTCTGGTATAATAGGGCATAATTCTAGCTGTTCATAGTATTTTCTTAAATTATAATTATAGGTTGACATGTCTTCAGAAATCTCTTGGACACTCTTTTTTATTGTGTGGTAAAATAAGCAAATAAATAAACAAAACTACAAGTCTTTTTTACCTGCTATTGGTAATGTTTTCTGTGACTTGTATCATTTAAGCTTGTCTTCAGTTATGAGTAATAGAAAACATTACCAAGAGTGAGTAATTGGAGTTTGTTTTTTTTTTTTTTTTTTTTAATTTTTTTTTTTTTTAATTTTTTTTTTTCAACGTTTATTCATTTTTGGGACAGAGAGAGACAGAGCATGAATGGGGGAGGGGCAGAGAGAGAGGGAGACACAGAATCGGAAACAGGATCGAGGCTCCGAGCCATCGGCCCAGAGCCCGACGCGGGGCTCGAACTCACGGACCGCGAGATCGTGACCTGGCTGAAGTCGGACGCTTAACCGACTGCGCCACCCAGGCGCCCCTGGAGTTTGTTTTTATCACATACAAGAAGAATGAATATGATCAGATGCTGATATTGCTTCAGCGCCTCAATATTTCAAGGCTTTGGCTATCACCTTCATGATTCTTCAGTCTTTCCCTCTTGGGTACAAGATGGCTGCCAGGGCTTATTATCTGTGTTCCAGGCAGGAACCAGAGGGAAAGATGGCCACACCCACATTTATACTATTACATGTTCAGAAAAGTAATCCTTTCTCAGAAGGATTTTCTGTCCAGAAGATAGTCTGCTTATGCCTTATTTATCAGAAATGGCTTACGAAGTCACTGCTAGGTGCAAAGAAGACAAGAAAAGCAGTAACATTCGATTTTTTCTACAAAGGAGATAGGCAAGGGAAAAGAAGTTTGGAAATAGATGTTAATTAAGTGAGGATGTCTTCTGTACTCTCTTTGTACGTAATCCTACCAAATCATCTAAGGGCATGCATTATGAAGTCGGAGTGCTGAGTTCTAACACTAGGTCCACTATATTCTACCTGTTGAATTTGGGAAACAACTTAATCTCTCATTGCTTCACTTTCAAGTGAGGATAATAAAAAAGTTTTTCTCTCATAGGGTTACTGTGATGACCAAATGAGTTAGTATATGTGCAGCATTTAGAACAACATTGACACATGGTAGGCACTATTTAAATTGTTGTCTGATTTTTTGTTGTTTCTACCAAAACCCTCGAAGCAAAGGCTATAGGAAATAGAAAACGCAAGGGCCAATACAAAGTAACAGGGCGAAGCTTGGTCGAATTGTGAAATTAAAGATTATTTCCTCCTTCATTCATTTTTTCCTTCAACCTTATCCATTCTCTTTGCAGACTCATATTGCCACCCAGATATCCATCACCCTCCTGTCATGCTATAACAGGAGCTGCTATAACACTCCACCTCTAATTACTGAATGCATTCACAATGTACCAATCAATCTGTCACACATATTTTTTATGTCCTTACTGTGTGCTAGGGGCTGGGAAAAAAATGGTAAGTAATACAGCTATGGCCCTTCTGTGATGATGCTTGTAGTCCAGTTGGGAAGCTGATATTAAAAAATAATTAGAGAATTAATTGGTATTTGCTATATTCAAAATTGGAAAATTTCAGTATTCTATGACAACATGCTAATCTTAGGAGCCCACGAAAGCTTGCCTCAGGAAGTAGCATTGATGCTAAGACTCGAAGGTTGAATAGGAACTAGTTGGGTAGAGAGGTGACATTGGGGCTGGGGCAGAGAAGCAGAGTTTCAAGGGCAGAGGCCTAGAAGAAGGATGAGGCCTGGTGTTTGAGGAGCTATGGGCCTATGTCTCTCTTTTCTATGCCATCAGAATCCCTGTGTCCCACTCCCTCTGTGCTGCTCCCAGCATTCTAAGTGGACAGGTAATTATTTGGTGAAACCCTAATTACCCAGGCCACCCAAGAGCCTCAGGGTTTTCCCTTCCCCTAGTTTCCCTGAAGCAAAAAGACCTTGATAAGCAAATCTACACTTGAAATGTTCAAGATTTCTAAGCTTTGATACTCTGTTTTCAGGGCTATTTGTATTTGAACAAGAAGCATTTAAACATAAATGCTTACTTCATAAAGGGTGACTTCTCCATTAGTGGAGATTTCAGTCCTTTGCCTGGGAATTTCTTTTTGCTCTAAGGAGTTGGAGGGATGAGGCAGACTATTAATGCCCAATATAAAATCACCTCTGAAGGTAAAGTTATATCTCAAGCATGTTGGCACTAATAATGATGTGGAAAACTTACGCTATGGTTTAGTATTAGCTGGAACATAATTATTCCTTATTTATTAACACAATTAAACATTTATATTATTCCCCTTTTATGAAAATCAAAACTTTGAAATCCTGCTTGGAAAATGAGAATAGAAATGAGTTTTTAATCCCCTGGATTTGGCTACACTGAATATTCTTTTCTTCATTACTAGTTTGTGCTTAACCCATATAGTCAGATCCTTCAGGAAGCAGTGGCTTACTTAGGTGTGGTATCCATCCATCATTTCCTCTCGCTCCAGAGCTCCCCTGTGGCTGCTGAGTGCAGGAAGGGCTGATGCTTGCTGTGACTTCCATTTGCTCCTGAGGGGGAAAGTGAAGTTTCCAATCTTGTAATGTCATGTCCAGCCATAAATAGATGATTCAAAAGCCACATTTCTGAGGAGCAAGAGGTTAAAGGGAGCCTTGAGTGTTATAAGTGGTCAACATGCATTCTTCAAGATGGTCTCATTAACTAAACATGGAATGCAGAAGCATTTGTCAATATTATACATGCTGTTTTAGACTGCATTAATAAAAGATTCATTGGTGCTCCACTTCACATCGGTTTTGCCAATTTGAATCTCTTTTAAATGACTGCCTTCTTTGTTTTGTAGCTTACAGCTAAGCTTTTATAGTTACTCTAGCTCTCTCTAGGCTGTCTGTTCCACTGCTCACTCGTGCTCATATACCCAATTATTTCTGTTCTATAAAAGGTATCTGCCTTTCTTAGTGTATGCATTTATATGTTTATTTATACATTGGTTTATTCCAAAATGTTTTTGACACAGTTCAATAGACCGGACACTAGATTTTATGATCATTTTGGTTGCTCAGAAGCTATCCAAAAACTTCTACTATTTTCATTTGAAAACACAAATATTCTCTTCAGATTTTTTTAAATTTAATTCTTGTAAAAGGTATGGTCTCTTTAATAAGCTAGTTACATCTGATGCTGAGGTGTAAGTCTGATTCAAAATACAAAAGTCCACAGCTGTTACCAAGGAAATCAATGACCTTTTTTTTTAAGTAGCTGTTGGGATGCAAGTTAGTTTCCTAAGAAATCTCTAATTGGAAACTTTAGTCCTCAAAAGTCTGCTGGGGATGTGACTATGTGTCTAAAGGTTATAATGTCTAGTAGCATGTGAGGTTAGGGGTGTACAACAAAAAGTCATTTTTTTTCAAGTGTAAATAACAAGTGTTGAGACTTTCAGCTCCTCCTGGGATTACCAGATATTTGGAAGATACTTGATTTAAATTGGTTTGACTTAAAAAGCAAATAGAGCTGACAACAGAGAAAAACTGCAAGGGACATTTTTTTCTAATTTTTTAAAAATTTATTTATTTATTTTGAGAGAGAGAAAGAGAGCATGAGTGTCGTAGGGGCAGAAAGAGAGGGAGAGAGAGAGGGAGAGAGATTGAGAGAATCCTAAGCAGGCTCCATGCTGTCTGTGCAGAGCACGGTGTGGGGCTCAAACTCATGAACCCGTGAGATCATGATCTGAGCCAAAATCAAGAGTCCAAGCTTAACTGACTGAGCCACCCAGGTACCCCTGCAAGGGGCACTTTAACTGCTAATGACTAGGAACTGCATACAAACCAAAGCTTTTGAATATCCAATGGTGATATTCAAATGTTTTTGTTGAAGCAGAATAAGAAAATTCAAAATCAAGACAATGTTGAATTATACCTAGATATTTGTATTTAAAATGACTATAGTGTATATATTTGTAATAAGTCCTAGATTAATGAAAACATTGCCTAAATTGTACACTAGATTTCCTTTTCCCCTATATCCACATTAGGGGAAAGTTCAACTGATACCATTTATTAATTTATTGAAGGGAAATTTCTCCATCTCTTAATATGGCAAGAAACTATTCAAGGCCTCATGGATACAGAACATATTCTCCTACATTCGAAGAGTTTACTATAGTCCACTGGTAGAGTCAAATACTCAGCTCTCATAATGCAGTGAGATATATGTCATAACAAAGCTATTCATGCGACGTTATGAGAATGTAAAGAAGCAACATAGAGGAAAGGCACCGAACCCAACCTGGGAGAAGGAAAAGGATTTAGAAAAGTCTTCTTAGGGGCGCCTGGGTGGCTTGGTTGGTTGAGCGTCTGACTTCAGCTCAGGGCATGATCTCATGGTTCATGGGTTCGAGCCCTGCGATGGGCTCTGAGCTGACACCTCAGAGTCTGGAGCCTGCCTCAGATCCTGTGTCTCCCTCTCTCCCTCTCTCCCTGCCCCTCCCCTGCTCATGCTCCGTCTCTCCCTGTCTCAAAAATAAGTATAAACATTAAAAAAAAAAATTAGAAAATTCTTCTTAGAGGAGGCAATGCTTCCATTTATTTGCATAAGAATTTAAAAACTACAGGAGCAAAAACAGAAAGGCCATACTCTAAAGTCTACTTTTCAACTAGTGTTAGCTCTTTACATTGCATCTTTTAAAAAAAATTTTTTTTTATGTTTTATATTTGAGAGAGAGACAGAGAGACAGAGAGCAAGTAGGGGAGGGGCAGAGAGACAGAGACAGAATCCGAAGCAGGCTCCAGGCTCTAAGCTGTCAGCACAGAGCCCAAGGCGGGGCTCGAACTCACAAACTGTGCGATCATGACCTGAGCGGAAGTTGGATGCTTAACCAACTGAGCCACCCAGGTACCTCCGTTACATCTTGATTCACAGTAACCAAATGTTAAGATATAGTATAAAGCAACAATATATTAAGATAGTATAGTGTTGGCTCAAGAGTAAGAATGTGATCTGAATTCAGAAGAAAGAGCCCCAAAACTGTTCTTATAATATGTAGGAATTATATTTTGGGATTTATTATATAATAAATAAGGTATCACAAACAGATGGGGAATAAGATTATTTGATAAATTCTGCTAGGAAAATTGATGTTTGGGGACAAAAATCAAGCTGACCTTCCTGTTATAACATATGTCAAAATTAATGCCCGATGAATGAAAAATTTGATATAAAAATGAAATAATTTAAAAATCAGAAAATATGAATTAATTTTAACTCTAAGATGATGAAAAATATACTGGTATATATTGGTACACTGGACTTGATAAAAAAAATCTGTGTGTGCAAAAATGATCATATTTATTTTTTTTTCCAACTTTTTTTTTTTTTTATTTATTTTTGGGACAGAGAGAGACAGAGCACGAACGGGGGAGGGGCAGAGAGAGAGGGAGACACAGAATCGGAAACAGGCTCCAGGCTCGAGCCATCAGCCCAGAGCCTGACGCGGGGCTCGAACTCACAGACCGCGAGATCGTGACCTGGCTGAAGTCGGACGCTTAACCGACTGCGCCACCCAGGCGCCCCAAAAATGATCATATTTAAAAGTATATGTTTAACTGGGGAAATTTTAGCAAAAAAAAAAAATATGGCACAGTTTACATATACTTAAAAAAAAAATCACCTCCAGCCCAATAAGAAAAACACTACAGTAGAATGGGCAAAGAGCACAAGAAGAAAGTTTCCAAAAACTTATTACTGTTAAATATATGGAAAAATAGGGAAGAATATTCAAAATGACAGTGTCTTAATTTGGAGTATTTTAGCAAAATACCATATACTAGATGGACTACAACAAAAGACACTTATCTATAACACTTCTGGAGGCTGGGAAGTCTATGGTCAAGGTGCTAGCATGGTCAGATTCTGGTAAGGGCCTTCTTCCTGACCTGTAAATGGCTACCTTCTTGCTGTACAGACATTTGGTGGAGAGAGGAAAAGGAAGAAAGCTCTGGGATGTCTTTTCTTTAGGGACACTGATCCCATAATGAAGGTTCCATGACCTCATCTAAACTTAATTACCTCCCAAAGGCCCCATTTTCTAATACCATTACATTGAGGGCTATATGAGTCCAGTGGACGCAAAACACCTATGTTTCAGGTGTGCCACATAGTGATTTAACCTCTTTATACTCATCTTCAATATTCTTAATTTTTTTCTTACCCAGGGTCTCTAAGCATCTGAACTAGAAGAAATAATTCTTATGCTCTTAAATCCAATTCTTTAATGATCAGTTAATGTTAGTATCTAGTTTTTCAAAACACTGTTATTGCCTGTTTATCCTATACTGTTTAGAATTTGGAAACTGGTATCTTTTTATCATGTGCAAATGCAAGAAAAATGCTTATTTTCATTAAGGTAGATTTAGATCCTTCTTGTCTGAAGATTTATATAGTACATAAATAGATCTTACATGTGTTGTGATTAACTTAATTGTATCTTGGTACTGTTATCCTCATACCATTGGATTTAATTACATTGCATTATGCCTGGTAATTAAATAGAATAAAATATCATTATATCATTAGTTGGTTTTATAAGGCCTTGAAATCTATTCTAAGAGCTAATACATATAAGTATGTATTACAAGTTTTCACCACTAAGATCAATGCTCCTAGAATTGTTACTGGTCACTGAGTTGTCAGGTGTACATTTGCCAATTACTTGGAATTTGAGCTCAAAGGCACCAATGTGCACTGATTTGGGCGAAGGCTTCCAATTCAACCAGGAGGATGACCATCATTTTGTATCATCTTACTTTTAAATTTGTTCTCTCCCAGACGGGAACCCTCTTGCACTGTTGGTGGGAATGCAAATTGGTGCAGCCGCTCTGGAAAGCAGTGTGGAGGTTCCTCAGAAAATTAAAAATAGACCTACCCTATGACCCAGCAATAGCACTGCTAGGAATTTATCCAAGGGATACAGGAGTACTGATGCATAGGGGCACTTGTACCCCAATGTTTATAGCAGCACTCTCAACAATAGCCAAATTATGGAAAGAGCCTAAATGTCCATCAACTGATGAATGGATAAAGAAATTGTGGTTTATATACACAATGGAATACTACGTGGCAATGAGAAAAAATGAAATATGGCCTTTTGTAGCAACGTGGATGGAACTGGAGAGTGTGATGCTAAGTGAAATAAGCCATACAGAGAAAGACAGATACCATATGGTTTCACTCTTATGTGGATCCTGAGAAACGTAACAGAAACCCATGGGGGAGGGGAAGGGAAAAAAAAAAAAAAAAAAAAGAGGTTAGAGTGGGAGAGAGCCAAAGCATAAGAGACTGTTAAAAACTGAGAACAAACTGAGGGTTGATGGGGGGTGGGAGGGAGGGCAGGGTGGGTGATGGGTATTGAGGAGGGCACCTTTTGGGATGAGCACTGGGTGTTGTATGGAAACCAATTTGACAGTAAATTTCACATATTAAAAAATAAATAAATAAATAAATTAAAAAAAAAAAAAATTTGTTCTCTCCCAAATGGGGGTATTGAAAGATTAAAGCAATGACCAGCAAACACATTTTGGCTGAATTGTCTGTGACTATGCAATTAACAGAAAAAAAGTTATCATTTATAATCAGCTGAGTTGTGTTTTCCAGTGATCTTGACACTGCTAGTATAGTGTATCTTGTAAATCTTTCCATGATGCCATGAACAATGACATGAGGGTGGAAATATGCTGATTGAAAGGCAAGCTGGAACTATAGTTGTGACCACAATCCATACTGTGTACAATTATGAAAAAGATATGCCTTCCAACAAGGGCCAGGTGTATGCCTTTTCTTCTCGAGTGACACTTGTTTCTGTCTCCATCTTGACAGTCATAGTTTCAAGCTATTCTTTTTTTTTATCAAACCTTGCTTTCTTCACAGAACGTGGAACTGATATGTAGAGGTGCCCTGCTGCATCCCAGGAACTGTGTCATGTATGATGTGTCATTTAAATCTCACAACCACCTTGTAAGTAGGCTGTATTATTACAGTTTTACAGATAAGCAAACTGAGACTTAGATAAAATATATTGCTTAAGAGAAGCTGGGTAGAAAGTGGCATGTCTGGTATTTAAACCTAGTTCTTTTTAGTTCCAAAGATATTAACCATTTCTTTTCTACTGTGTTGACTCACAGGAGGTTGTTTGTTTGTTTGTTTGTTGAAATTAAATGGCCTCCTACCATTATCCCATGAACATTGAGGTTATTTGTAATGTAGACATGTGAATGTTGCATTCAGCAAGGATGTCTATGGAACCCCTCTAGGAACTGTGAGGATGAACATTTAACATTCCCCTTTATTTTTTTAAAAATTCTTTTTTATTCTTTATTTATTTTTGAGAGAGAGAGACAGTGAGACAGAGTGCAAGTCGAGGAGGAAAAGAGAGAGAGGGAGACACAGAATCCAAAGCAGGATCCAAGGTCTGAGCTGTCAGCACAGAGCCTGATGCAGGGCTCAAACTCACGAACTGCAAGATCATGACCTCAGCCAAAGTCAGATGCTTAACCAACTGAGCCACCCAGATGCCCCTAACATTCCCCATCTTGATCTAGAATTTGAGAAGGGTAGGTATCATTCTTGGATATTTAAAAACAATTTCCCCAGGTAGAAGGAAGTTGAAAGCAAAATAAAAGAATACCTTTTAGGATTCACAAAATTATGAGAATTCAGCTACGTATTGTAGTGTGTTTTTAAAGTGTTTATGTCTCTCTTGTTATTCACTAGCATTTAGTGCAGATATACCAAATATGCCAATCTTGCCTCAGCTTTGCTACAGAGTGTTGTAAGTGTTACAGAATGTTATGCTTAAGTCAGAATATTAAAAGGAACCCCAAACTACCCCTCAGACTCACCCTATTTAATCCATATTTCTTTTAAGGAGGCTTTGCCATGAATTTACTCATAGAACTAGATTCTTAGTGATTGTGGCCCCAAGCTTATAGAAAAAGACAGATTTTTTTCTTTAAGTTTTTTATTTTGAAATGATTTTAGATTTACAAAAAGGTTTCAAGGGTAGTACAGAGAGTTTTGTATATCTGATATATACTCCATCATCCCCTAACATTAACATTTTATATAACCATGTACATTTATCAAGACTAAGAAATGAACATTGGTACATTACTATCAACTAAATTCCAGACTTTGTTCAGGTTTTACCAGTTTTCCCACTAATTTCCTTTTTCTTTTCCAGGATCCAATTCAGTATATCACATTGCACTTAATCATCATGTCTTCTTAGTGAGAGGAGACAGTTTTTAATGTTGAGTAGTAATGATGGCAACGATGCAAAAGACTCAGAAAAGGTAGTTGTAGGTGGAAGGGAAAGTTTATTAATCAACTCCTCTAAGTCCAGAGACAAAAGGAGTGTCCTTCCAGGAGGAAACAATACTGGAAGATCACCATGACTCTCTCTTCCCTATTGCCCCTTTATTTTTTTCTCTAAAGGATAAGATTGAGGAGAACATCATTGTTGACCAAAGCAGTAGTCTCTTTTCCCTCTCCAGCATGTCTTCAAGTGGTACCCACTCTCCTGTTTGCTAATTGTTCCATACACTGAACTCTTAGGAACCAGAGCCTTTAGCCTCTGCATGATATGTAGAGGTGCCCTGCTGCATCCCAGGAACTGTGTTATGTATGATGTGTCATTTAAATCTCACAACCACCTTGTAAGTAGGCTGTATTATTACAGTTTTACAGATAAGCAAACTGAAACTTAGATAAAATATATTGTTTAAAAGAAGCTGGGTAGAAAGTGGCATGTCTGGTATTTAAACCTAGTTCTTTTTAATTCCAAAGATATTAACCACACTCCTCTAGCTGCTTCCCTGCAAGTAGATGGATGAGTCAGTTCACATTACGTGGGACAGGGTAGGAAAATCCATTTGGATCTTTTTTTAGCGTGAAAAAGCTAATATTCTGAGATCCACAATTCCATCTATTTCCTATGTTTATTTTTCATACTGTTTAAAATGCAGAGAGGACAAACGTTGTGATTAGCTCCTTGCAGAATTTGTAGCACAGATCATTTGGTGTATGGCTTGCTTTTTGTCATGGTGTTATAAAAAATAATCTACATTGATTAAAAATCATTTTTAAAGATGTAATTTAAAAACACTTTCTATAAAATAAAGCACTGTTAAATCATCAAAATTCCTCATGCAACAATTTACTAATCATATGTGTATATATGCGTGTATGTGTACATATAGACATATTCTGCCTAATACACCTCTTACATGTGTTTATGTGTGTATATATATTATATGTTAATACATATGTAGGTACATATATGAATAGATGTGCATAAATTTATACATATATGTATATGTACATACATGGCTAAATACATATATGCATATATACACATATACATCCTATAATATACATATTCTAGCCTGTATGTCACATATTAATCAAAATAGGATGGGGCGCCTGGGTGGCACAGTCGGTTAAGCGTCCGACTTCAGCCAGGTCACGATCTCGCGGTCCGTGAGTCCAAGCCCCGCGTCAGGCTCTGGGCTGATGGCTCGGAGCCTGGAGCCTGTTTCCGATTCTGTGTCTCCCTCTCTCTCTGCCCCTTCCCCGTTCATGCTCTGTCTCTCTCTGTCCCAAAAATAAATAAAAAATGTTGAAAAAAAAATTAAAAAAAAAATAGGTTGAGTTGTGTTGGGCTAACAAACAATTTCAAAGTTGCAACTTATTTCCTGCTCACATTATATATGCATTGCTGACTGACTTGAGACTCAACTCCCCAGTCACTGAGGAAGCCAGGTCAATGAGGACTCTACCATGTGGTGGTTGCACCACCTAGAACACAAGCCCTCTCAATCACTCAGCATGGTAAAAGAGAGCTTGGGCAATTAAACATGAGATTTCCACCATCTCAGTTAGGTACAATTTATACTCACAATTTGTTGGTCAGAATCCATCACAGTGTTTAATTCAACTTAAAGGGCCAATAATCACATCTTCTAGGTGTACAGAAGGCAGGGGAGAATCAAGTATTGAAGAAAAATTATATATAATGTGTACTACATGAAAAAACTCACTTATGTGAAAAATTACTTGTGTAACAGGTCAGGGTAAATAACACTAGCATAACACTAGTATAACAAGTTGCTCCAGATTCCAATGACTTAATATAATTAAAGTTTGTTTTTACTCATTTGACAACATAATGCAACTGGCAGGAAGTCAGTACTCCAGGCAGTCAGGTAGGGACTTTAAGATCTAACATTTTGTGACATAAAGACTGAAAAGTGACAACAATAAAGAGACAGTTAGTTCTATTTTACTTCTAGTTTGAGTATAAGGTGAATGGTCAGATCAGTTTTGTCTTGTATCAGATGGTTCGATCCCATAACAAATTAAGTGAGCAGCACCCTGCTCAAAGGGATTGTTCATCCGCTAATTTCCTTAGCGCTCTGATGTGCTACAAACTACTTTTTTGATTGTAGAAAATAACATCCTGATACATAAGCAATGTTTTGAAAGAATAAATTAGTCATCCTGGCTTATCTAAATTGGGCTAGACTGCTATTGAAAAGGGGTAATTTAGAGGAGTTTTTAAAGAAAAATTTATCTTCTCAACTTTGCTTCTTCCTTGTTCTCTTTCTTGCCTTACGTTACTTTTAAACTGTTCAGCCACTCCAGCATATAAATTTACTACTGACTAAAGTTGTATTTGCTATTTCCTGAGTTCTTGATTTATATGGTCCAGTTCCTCAGCATGAATGGCTTGAGGTCTGGGGCTACTTGTCCTCCCTTTGCTCAAGTAAACAAACAAAAGAAAGTTAGTACATAGCTCAGTACATTTAAGATTTGTAAATAACTTGTCATTTCAAAGTGAACTAAAAGCCTTGAAACTTCAACCGGGATTCATCTGAAATTATGTGGGGTTATTAAAATATGCCATAGAACTCATAAAAATATGTACAAATTTATTTTAGAGCTACATTATCCTCATGGTTAAAGATTGGTTGGAGAGAGCCCAGTACTTAAGTAAGGAATTCTTGGTTCTTGCTCTGGGTCAGTCATTAATGACCTCTATGACCTTGGGCAAGAGTTGAGTATTAGATGACTCCTAATTATAACTATCTGTGAGTTGTTGACTAAACTGGATGCAGCAATTTCTACTGTGGCCTTACAGCTTCTGGATTTTCACTGTGGAACCAGAGAATGCATCTGAATAGTTGACCAGTGATCTGGATCCATATTTTTTAGTGCTTATCCTGTTGATTGAATTTAATAGCTGTGCCAATGTTCACTGTCTAAAATCACCTAATGGTGGCCCCTTGGTTGGTTCCCTTTTTGGCGTTGTATATTCACTTCCCTTTGGTTAATTGCAGGGTGGAAATTAGGGTAGCTAAAACAGGAACAGACCCTGGGGACTCCACTTTATAGCCTGTATAAACAAATGACCAGTGACTAGGCAGAGAAGCCTGGAAACAATAATTTTCCAATTGAAGTAAAAAGGGAATAATAATTAATATACTACCAAACAAAGGGAATGACAAACTAGAATAAATATTAATCTATAAATTCTGGATACCAAGTGAAACACCTGGCCAGTTCAGTTATTGGGTATCATGCCACCTGATGCCCAAATCTTTAGATGAACTTAATAAGAGAAATATAACTGAAAGGCAAAGATGGTATCTTCTGTTTTTCTGGTATATTCTCTACATCAACTGGTCCTCAAAAGTTACTTTTAGCACTAACCACTTAATACCTTTCCCATTCTGTGATACTTATGCCATCAGAGTCTTAGGAGCAGATAGGTTTTCATCTCTTCTGATTGATATAGAACATGTACGTAGGACCACCCATCTTTATTTATCCATGCTTTAACAATATAACAATTGGGCTTATGGTCTTGTATTTTGATTTTTCCTACTTGACTTCTGGCTGCTTTTATGTAACATTTTCAGCAGAATAATATTGAATGATAGATTCTGGGTCAGCTTTCATATTCCTTATTTGTGTTCCCAGTTGCAGGCTTATGTAAAGAGGTAAGAATGAATCATGAATATGTTGGTGGTTTTATTTGCCACCTGGGAGTCCTAACTTTAAAGTGAGACATTTGAGTTTTGAGTACTTGAGCCTGCTGCACACATTAAAACATATTTTTGATGGTATAAATGCTTGATTTAATTCTCTGTCCTCACATTGTCTCAGAGAGTTATTGCATATTTCCTTTAACCTGTGTGTTCAAAAATAAGTGAATGATTGTGTTAGTCATGAGGTAGAATATAAATGGTTTCCATGCTTCTCTAGGGCATCTTTCTTCAATGAAGCCTGTCCAATCCTCAACTGTGTTAATATCCGGAGACAAGACAAAGGCACAGTTAATTTATAAATGCATAGTTATGAGGCAAAACTAAATGCTAGCATCACATAAAGCCTTTGCATGATGCCTGCTTGTTCAGGCATGTATGACACTGTGAGTACAGTTGACTGAGCACAGCAGTTGTGTAAAATCAGGTTAATATGTTCTAAACTATCCATTAGAGAGAGATCTCAAGGGACAGACTATCATTTCAACTACTAAAAACAGAGACAGAAAAAGGTCCGGTGATAATTCCAACTTTCTTGACAGAAATTTACTATGATTTCTATAAACTTTCTTTGCTTGTATTTATAACATGCATCTATTTGGAGGTTTGCATTCCTCCAAATAACTCAACTATAAATTATTCTTCATTTTGGGTTTGACTCTATGGAAATTCTCTGAGCATAATGTCATCTTTTGAGTGTGAAGGTGGTGTTGTATTTTCTTAAGATTGTATTAGATAATGCCTTCTTGACACTATGTAGAGCAAAAAATTCTAATAACAAAGGACAGATTCTCAGAAGAGACTTAATCAGTTGTGTCTCTTCACTTGGATGAGGGAGATAAGATTACTCCAAAAGAACAGATGCCAATATCCTGCTGAGCCAAACTCAAAATGACATAGGTAGCAATGTAGGTCTATCCACTGATGAGGTGCATCTGAATTTCATCATACTGCTCTTTTATTTCAAAAATGATTAATATTAATTCAGTGTTAGTTTAAATTTTTTAAAAATTTTATTTATTTTTGATAGAGAGAGACAGAGCACAAGTTGGGGAGGGGCAGAGAGAGAAGAAGACACAGAATCCGAAGCAGGCTCCAGGCTCCGAGCTGTCAGCACAGAGCCCGACGCGGGGCTCGAACTCACAAATTGTGACATCAGGACCTGAGCCGAAGTCGGAAGCTCAACCATCTGAGCCACCCAGGTGCCCCAATCCAGTGTTAGTTTAAATATCAGCATTCAAAATTTAAATAACCCAGCAGGAATATAAATGGTCATCAGGATTACACAAAGTTCTTGGGCAACTGTTAATATTCTCCACATTTTCTTGACCTTCTGACTTTCTTATACTAGTCAAACATAGAAAAAAATCCTAAACCAGCATGTTTGCTTGTCAAGTTCAGAAAGAAGAGAATGATGATGATGGGTTTTGCCTGAGCTTACGTAATTTCTCGCCCTCTTGAGAAGTTGATTTTATGTGTATCAATTATTTTCATCCTTTCCATTACACATTTCACACTTTCTATACTCTAGGCTCTGGGGATATGGAAGTGAGTAATTCTATACTCTAATTTAGTCTGAAATGCCTGTGTGCATTCATTAAAAAAAATTATTGTCTCCTAACTATATATCAGGAAACAGGTACCTGGGATACATTAGTTAAATAAAGATTTTAGCCTTTATGGAGTGTACATTCTAGTGGGAGAAGGCAAGGTATGAACAAAAAACATAATGAAAAGTAAATATTATAGAGTGCCAGAAGGTGTTAATTATATTTTTTAAAAGGAAAAGAGTGTGGTAAGGAGAATCAATAGTACAACAATATGGGAGCAGGGAGGAAAGCATGTAGAGTTTGCAATTTTAAATGAGGCTGTTGGGATAAACCACAATGAGAAGAAGACATCTGATCAAAGAATTGAAGGAGGTGAAAGAGTCAGCTATGTGCATAACTGGGAAAATATTCACGGGGAAGGAACAGCCAGATCCATCCCCTTAAGGCAGGAGAATGTCTGTTGTGTTTGAACAACAATGAGAATGGTTAGTGTGGATGGAGTGAATTGATCCCCAATGTGAATATGTAAATGTCTTCTAAAGCCCAACCCAATTTTTGTGAGTGGAAGAGTTGGATACAATTAACCTACAGCATGATGAAAAAGGAACCAAAAAAATACTGAGCACCTAGTATTTGTACCTTATGTTTTCTTAGTTTATCTTCACATTAATCTATAGAGGGAGTTATTGTAATCGCCATTTCACAAATTGGAATAATAATACATAGATAGGTTATGAGACCAAGGTTACAAAGTGATCAAGTAATGGGGCTGCGATTTGATCCCTTTGAATCCTGAATTATTTTGGCTACACCATCCAAACTCACCAGTAGTCATTGCTTTGAGGTTCAATTTCTGAACAAAGCAGCCACAAATATCTAAAGATTACTAAAACTCAACTCCAACCTAGCAAGTAGTGTCATACTGGTTAATAGGGCCAGAAGTGACTATGACTCCCACTTGTTTTCTGTCACTCACCTATTTCCCGTCACTCCTTTCCCTGTTTACAGGAAGAGAAGCTGTTGAAGGTGACCTAGGTAGAGATCACAGACATCAAGAGATGCAGACAACCATTTAAAACAACCCACCAAAGAGAGCTGTATGACCAGCCTGTGTTCCAATTAGTGTCCCCTTTAGGTCACATTCCTGAGCAGTCATTGATAACACCTGCTTCTTCTTTCCAGCGTGTAACTGCTGGAGTATTCTGGAGCAGTCAGCTGGGACATCCAATAACGAAACCTCTGCCTGCAGACCCCCTCCATTCCAAAGATTGGAATCTACCTGTAATAATAATGTATTTTACCTCCACATGCAGTTCTTAGCATGAAATTGTGAATGTTTACATTGTAAAATTTCATTTCTGACCAAGTCTGAGATTTGTAATCCTTCCTTCCCTGAGGACATAAATTGTCTGTTTTCTGATAAGCTCCTTTATTATCTGTGCTTGACCCTCTCTCTTATTACATTGAAAAATAATAAAAAATTTACGATTACAGTGTACCACACACACATACACATGCTTACTGAGTCATGCTCTTACTTCAGATAAAATGTGTACAATGGCTGTGTAAAATATAATGCAACAAGATTAAAGCCAGATCCGCTGACTGCATTGTTAAGGTTTGCATACCGATGGGAAAGAAAGAAAATTAAAACCAGTTTTTTGGAGGACATGGTATAGATAGGATCCTGGGCACACACACTTAATTTCCTCCCGTGAATTTGGGCTGCTGTGGGAATAAAGTAGAAAAGCCTATAACCTGGAAAAAACTAGGCCTCCCTGTGGTCAGTTTTAGCACAGTGTTGCCAACAGAAGAAACACAAATCTAACTCTGATTAGGCTTTCAAAAAAAATGGAATCTTGATTTCCACTTTTTCCTGGATGATGGACTAAAAACACTGAGTGACCCTCCACTGCAGTACAACTGGATTGCGTCTGAAGTATTGCAAACGTACCCTTTAAATGTATTCCTCAGATGACAGTGAGAAAAATCTCCAATGACAAAAGGAAAGGAAGAAAGAGGAAAAAAAGGAGAAGAAAAAGAGAGGAGAAGAGGAAGAATGAGCTGAAACTCAAATACTGAACCATGAGTGGTAAGCAGATGGGTTACCTGGTTACCTGGCAGCTGAAGTCCATGTGCTGAGATGCAGAGACCCAGCCCCCAGTCTGTTGCAAAGCTCAGAAATAGAACCTGAGATTTTCACATTAAATCAGGGCCCTCAAAGTGGGCTAACGTGGTCACAGGTCATTCCACCCCACCTCCAGGTGGAAGATAAAAATCATCTTGGGATGAAAGCATTGGGACCTCCAGGCTACCATAGAGCAAATCCTTCCCCTGAAACTGGTGGCCATCTGAAAAGCACTGTTTAAAAACCTCTGGCTCCTAATGAGTCATGATTATGTTGGTTTGTTTGTTTTTAATTAAAAAATTTTTTTTAATGTTTATTTATTTTTGAGAGAGAGACAAACAGACAGACACTGAAGCAGGCTCCAGGATCTGAGCTGTCAGAACAGAGCCTGACACAGGGCTCCAACTCACAAGCTGTGAGATCATGACCTGAGCCAAAGTCAGATTCTTAACAGACTGAGTCACCCAGTCACCCTTTCATAATTAGGTTTAATTGGAGGATCCATTCTTCAGGGAAAAAAATAAAATCCATCTGGTGTTGTTCCAGAGATATACCTGAGCTATTAGGACATTGCACATAATTGTGATCATGATTTGATGTCCGAAATGATGAGAGAAGTTAAGTCAACAGAATCTTTGCTAAGCTTCTGTCACAATGTGTCATATCGGTGTGCCACTCATTATATTAATAATCACAACAACAATAATACAGCAATAATAGCAAATACTTAAAGAATGCTTTTTTTTGTGTGTGTTAGGCACTATCCTAAGAACAAATGTACTGAACTATTTTAGCAAATGTGTTGTCTTTATTTTATAGATAAGAAAACTGCAGCACAGGGAGGTTACATTCTTGTTCACATGGATGATAAGCACTGAAACCTGGCAATATGGATCTATGCTAACACTAGCATATTGGAGGAACTAAATACATAATATTTATTTCAATATCTTTTCTGTTTGCTGACCTATTGATTGGTCTTGGATGGGCTGGAAAGTAACAGAGATCACTTTATTTTCATCTCAAAATCTTCTAGCTCCCAGGCCTTTCCAGAACCTGGGCCTAACCCAGTTTGCAGTCTCCTACCTTTGGTGGGAACTAGCATTTGTTCTTGGCATTGCTCTATGTCCTAGAATCTACCACAAGGTTGCAGATTATTCTCATTCAGGGACCTTGGAGCAGGAACTACTCTTTTTCACTAAGAGTCCATTGAGTTTTCACAGGATTATTGATATGGGTGAAGCACTACAAATATGAAACTGCCTTATTTCATAGTTCTAAGTAGTAGGATAATGTGAGAGACAAAAATGACATTTGTTATGAATTTCAATCATCTCTTTAATCCAGACTTATGTAAGAGATAAATTACTGGAATTATTATCCAGGAATATTCGAGGATAAAAACAGAAATTCTAACTTTTTTTTAATTTATGGAAGAAAGAATTAAAAATTTGAGTCATGGGTAAATCATTGCCTAGTACATACAAAGACTTAATACAAAGATTTATGAGCTAGCTAGATAAATAAATCAAATTCAGGTCATGGCTGCTAAATTAATAGCAAATAAGAATAGATCAAATTTACTTGGAAATAAAAGCCTTTTTGGAAAATGTTATGAAACAAGAAGCTTACCTGTCCTTTATTATATTGGACATTTTTGAGAATGGTTTCAATTATTCTGTAAATCAGAGTGAGATTTTGTTCAAGGTACAACCTGAAGTTAATATAGATATTACATTTATCAATAAAACAAACAAACAAACAAACCAAAAAACTTTGAGGCAAATGAGGTACAAAATCACCAAGATAATTAATTTCTTTTGAGGGTAATATAGGCTTAAATAGAGTGCAAAGTAATAATGATGTTTTCAAATAATATTATTGACCTTTTTGTATTGTGCCTTGCACAAAACCCTCATTTAAGGGCACTGACCTTTTGAACCAAATTAAGAGTCAATTTCCTAAGTGAACTCCTGCAAGGTGCAGGAGTAAACTAAACAGTGCAGAGTTTATGAACCTTCCTCCAAGATAAATTGTTATGTTAAAATAACTGGGAGGCCTGGAACTCTGAAGAATGTTTGTCATTTTTTAAATGAAATCATTCCTATTTTTGAACAGATTAAACATTACGTGCTACTATTTTTGTCTCCAAATCTGACTCATCACTTAGAATCTAAATATTATTTAGATTTTTTTTAGATTTAAAAATTTATATTGGATACAAACTTGGACTAGATGTGTTATCCCAGGTCAGCTATTTCTTCCAGTTATAATTATTATAATTAGAATCCCCTACTATTCTTTGTTAATGCATTTTCTCGTTAAAAATATTATTCTAGGTGATGAAATACCTACTTAGGACTTGGATGTTATCACCCTCTTTGGTCTATTATTGTCAAATGTTAAAATAATACTTCCATTTTAAAAACTTTGGTAAGAAGAGAACAAAACTGAGGGCTTTCTCATGAAACCAAACAAATGCCTGTGTTTAAAAATAAAAATAAAAATAATGGAAAGTTTAAATTGGAATCCAAATAAATAACTCTAAGCATTTACAGGTGACTTTATTTCTCTAGTCTATGCTAAAGAAAAGCCAAAGAGAAAGATAAAAAAAGGAAAACAAAGCAAAGAAAACCTTTACTCCATATATTTCACTTTAAGAAGTTATATTAACTAGATGTTAATATTCAAAATAGCATTACTTCAGACTCACAAACTTACATAATCTTCGAGAGGCATTTGTGCATCAACACCATTTTTGTGTGTGTGTGGAGACAATGTGATAATATAATCTGGTATGTTCTAGAAACTTTTCTTTATTTTCCAAATCATTTTGACTTTGACATCTACTCATTTAAATAAATTGACATTATCACCTCAACTTTTATTTTGCCATAACATCAAATTCTCATTCAATACATGGTTTATGTTTATAAAGGAATTTGAATTTATTTTTCTTTTTCCTATTATCCATATCCTCACCCACCACACAATTAACATTTTGTTTATTGCACTCACCAGACTTGCAAAATCCTGATAAAGATAGGGAATAGGAAAGATCCAGAATAAGGAAAAGTGTAATAAGAGAAATGCTATAAAAAGGAAAAACACCAGTTGAACTTAAACTAATATACAGAACATGATTACAACTGACAAACAGGTTGTCCGTAAAGGTAGAATTCTTTTGTTCTTAATATCTGGTTACTGAGTGTCAATGCTTCAGAAAGAAAGGACGTTCCAGAAAGAAATGTAAGTGGTGGTCGTGGTTTTGAGAAAGATTTGGGAAAATGAAAAGACTGGTATGCTGCCTGTTTCCCAAGATGTTTTCATGGACAAAGTCTGGGCTATAGAGAGAGAAAGAGTTGTTGGAATAGAGACACTGGTAGAGGCAGAGATAGAAATAGAAAAAACAAGAGAGGGTGAGAAAGAGAGAGACAGAGAGGATTTACAGAAGACACTAAGAAAATCCATTGTACTTAATACATGCCAAAAAAGGGTTATTATCTAGAAGATATTTTTAAGACTCTCGAAAATCATTAAGAAATTGACATGTAAACCAGGAGAAATTTCATAAACAGGCCAGTCACAGAAGAAAACCAAATCATCAATAAGAAAGATTCTCAACCTCACATTTCAATCAGGAAAATGTAAAATAAATTAACAATGAGATACCATTTCACGCCTACAAGGATGTAAGAAGTGAAAACATCACAAATTTCAGTATAGATACACATGGAGGAAACTCTTATACATATGAACATAAGAAGATGCAAATGCCCTTTGACCTGACACTTCCACTCCTAAATTTTATCTTAGAGAAACTCATGCTGATAGGCACAAACTAACATGTTCACTGTTTTTTTTTCTTTCTTTTTTCTTTTCTTTTCTTTTCTTTTTTCTTTTTTCTTTTATCTTTTCTTTTCTTTCTTTCTTCCTTTCTTTCTTTCGTACTGCTACTTATTATAGTGAAATAGAATAATTTTTTCTCGTCAGAGAACTGACAAATTATGCTTTCTTCAAACTATGGAATACCCTACAGCAGTTAAAATTAATGATCTAGAGCTTCATGCTTCATTATGGATAAATTTCAAGAAATACAATTATGAGTGAAGAAAACCAAGTAGCAAATCATACATATAATATGACAACATATATGTAAATATTCTAAACTCACAAAACAGTAGGATACAAATTTAATGGATGCATATACATGTAGTAAAAGTGAAAAAAAAAACATGCATGGGAACTTCTGGATGGGGTTACCTTTAGGGGTGGGCATAGGGGAAAAAGTGAAAAAGAATTGGTTGGGAGGTGTGGTTTTTCTGTGATAATTTTCTTTCCTTAACAAAAAGAAAGTTGAGAAACTTCCAGTGATGTGATCTTGGCAGCAAGGTTGATTTTTAATCTCCAAAAAATTCCTCCTGAAAAATAAGCAAATGAATTAGGATAACAAATGAGAAATCCATTGACAACATCTGTATAAACTAGAAGGCAAGATATTTCCAAAAACTTCAGATTGTGAACACAAGTGATAAATTACCTACAGTAGCAGAATAAGGACACAGCTGGGTGGCAGGAATAGTGAGAAATGAATGGGGACAGCCGGTGTGCTCCACTGGTTGAACTCCAACTCAGGGTTCAAAAAATTTGCCAACAAACATTCATTACTAAGGGAAGAAGACCTACATATTCTGGGTGGAAACATGGGAAGGCATCTGAGAATAACCAGTGAAACTAGGAAAAGTCCCCAGAATCTCCAGTTTGCAAGTGAATTAAGAAAACTGTATATAGATATGAAAAAAAAAATCAAAGTTCTGAGTGAATTTCAATGTATAGTTAAATGATCATACAATTAAGCCACCAGTTAACTTCCATTTACAAGTTAAGTGACAGAACAAGGATGTAAACAATCCAGAATGTAAGGCATTCTATAGGACAACTAATCCAGTTTCGATAAATCAATGCCTGAGGGGAAAAGGAGGAAGGGTAGGACTTCTCTGAATCAAAAGAGACTTACAAGATGTAATCAAATTAAAGTGGGGACCTTGTTTGGATCCTGATTCAAATAAATCAATGGACACATTTTCCAGACAATTCCTAATTTGATTTTGGACTAGGTATGGGATGATAACAAAGTAACATTGCCAATCTTATTAAGTAATGATGATACTTTCTGAAAAGAAAATGTCCACAATTTTTAGAGATTTATATTGAATCACATAGGGCTAAAATTATGTGGTCTGATATTTGCTGTAAAATATATAAAGAAGGAAAATTGTGAACAGTTTTTTAAAAAAATACATTAAGTTATACAAAGCTACATTAATTAAAACAGTGTGGTACTGGCATAAAAACAGACATATAGATTAATGGCATAGAATAGAGAGCCCAGAAATAAAACCTTTTGCCTATGGTCAAATGACTTCAACAAAAGTGTTAAGACTACGCAATGGAGAAAAGCACAGTCTCTTCAACAATTGGTGTTGGGAGAACTGGATATTCACATTCAAAAGCATGAAGTTGGATCCTTATCTTATACCATTTACCAAAAATTAATCAAAATGGATTAAAGGCCTGAATGTGAGACATAAGACCTTAGAAGAAAACATAGGGGGAAAGTTTCATGACATTAAATTTGGCAATGGTTTTTTGGTATGACACCAAAAGTACAGAAGTAAAAACAGACAAATGAGACTACATGAAATTTCAAAACTTCTACACATCAAAGAAAATAGTCAGCAGGGTGAAAGACAATCTTCAGATGAGAGAAAATATTTGCAAATATTATATACGGAGTTATATCCAGAATACGTAAAGGACCCCTACAACTCAATGGCAACAAAAGGCAGCCCAATTTAAACATGAGCAAAAAACTTCAATGGACGTTTCTCCAAAAAAGATATACAAATGGCCAACAAGCATATGAAGAAATGCACATCTAAAGAAATCATTAAAGAAATGAAAGTTAAAATCCCAATGCAAGATCACCTCACACCTATTAAGATGGCCACTATAAAAAAAACCCAGAAAATAACTAGTGTTGGTGAGAATGTGAAGATAATAGAAGCCTTGCATTCTGTGAATGAGAATGTAAAATGGTGCAGCCACTGTGGGAAACAGTATAGAGATTCCTCAAAACATAAAACTACAATTACCATGTGATCCAGTGGTCCCACTTCTGTATATATATCCAAAAGAACTGAAAGAACCTCAGAGAGATACTTGCACACCCAAGTTCATTGAAGCAGTAGTCACGATAGCCCAGAAGTGGAAGTAACCCAAATGTCTATCAATCGGTGAATGTAAAAAGAAGTTGTGGAAAATATATACACTGTAATATTTTTAGTGTGAAAAAATAACGAAATCTTGTCACATGCTACAACAAGGATGAACCTTGAAGACATTATGCTAAGCGAAATAAACCAGTCACAAAGACACACTATTCACTATTCACAAAGTGAATAGTTCCACTTCTGTGTGGTATCTATAGTAGTCAAATTCATAGTAACAGAAAGTTGAATTGTGGTTGCCAGGGGCTGGGGGACGAGGAAATGAGAAATAGTTCAAAGGGCATAGAGTTTCAGTTTTGCAAGATGAAAAAGTCCTAGAGATCCATTCCATAACAATGTGAATATAGTTAACAATACTGAATTGCACACTTAAAAATTTTGTGTTCTGTGTCTTAACCACAATTAAAACATAATTAAAAAATAAATGAATGTGACAAAAATTTGGTTATTTTTATATCTTGGTGGTTGGTACATCTTGTACTAGCCTTTTTAATTTTAATTCTATATCTAAAGTTCATAAGTTTTTTAGTAAAAAAGAAATTTGAAAGAAATATGGTAGTACATTAATATCTGTTAACTTACAGTGGGAAGAAATTGGGTAGGTTTTTTCCTGTGTTTGGAATATTTCATGATTCAGAAGAAGTAATGACTATAGAAAACTGGCAACATTGGACCTTAAGTTTATTCAATTTGAGTCTGTGTGTCCCAATTCCAAATTAGTATAGGATTTCCTTTCCTCTACTAGTCTAATCAATTGTGACCAGTGGAGAAGATCACATAGTTCAAATGGGACTGGTAGGGGGATGATGGGATCAATTCCCAGAAAAGTGATCTGGGCTTTGAAGAAACTTAGAAAATGTTTTCTATAGGTTGGAAGGACAGGAAGGATTTTCACTTTAGATAAAAAATCAGACACACATGGGCAATGAGGTCCGGATGTATTTGGCTATCACAGTTTGATGCTGCTATCTACTTGTGCCACTAATAGATCCAGAGACTCCTTTCTATTTTTTTTTTTTTTTCACTTTCTTGAAGGAGGAAAAAAGCAAAACAAAACAAAACAAAAAATCCTTGCAGGCTTCCAAGGTATCTGCTGCTATTCCCTGATAGCTGAAGATAATCAATCATCTTTTCTTTTCTTTTTTTTTAAATTTTTTAAATGTTTATTTAGTTTTGAGAGACAGAGAAACAGAACCTGAGTGGGGGAGGAGCAGAGAGAGAGGAAGACACAGAATCTGAAGTGGGCTCCAGGCTCTGAGCTGTCAGCACAGAGCCCAACGCGGGGCTCGAACCCACGAACCGTGAGATCACGACCTGAGCCAAAGTCGGATGCTTAACCAACTGAGCCACCCAGGCGCCCCAAATCATCTTTTCTTTAGGAAATGCTAAAAACTTGTCAGTTATATTAATGACCAGACAAGATGACTCATGAGCTTTTATATAGTGTTATTATTGACTACATAAAAAGAAGTTGAATGACTTTGTAACAGCAGTGTCATGGGACAGATAGGTAGCTACAGTTGTGAACATAACATAATGTATAAAACTTGTCGAATCATACACCCGAAACCAATATAATATTGTGTCAACTATACTCAAATTTAAAAAGAAAAAGCAGAAATTGATAATAATATCAACATCAAAACAAAATTGCATTCCCTGAAACAAATAGGTCATAAATAACTATGAATCTCCCCCCCCCAACCAATTACTGAGGAAATCTGCTCTAATAATTTTATACCAACTCTTTATCGTATGCTTCTTATGTTTTTGCATGGTTAGGAGAAGTTTCCAAATATGCCCTAATAAAGATCTCTTAAAATTTTATTATTTACTATTTATTTTGAAATAATTATAGATTTACAAAAAGCTGCAATAATGAAAAGTCCTTGGGTACCCTCATCTACTTTCTCCCAATGGTTACATCTTGCATTAACTATAGTATGATGTCAAAACAAGAAATTTATATTGGTACAATGTTGTATATGGTTCCATGTCATTTTATCACATGTATATAGATTCCTGTGGCCAGCACTGTAATCAAGATACAGAATTCTTCCATCACCACAAAGGTCTACTACTTTCAGAATCAAATGTGGAAATTTTGCCTCCCTTTGAGTTACTTTACTGCTTTTCACTTGTAATATAATTATCTTAAATACTTCCTCTGCATACATTGAGATCCACGTCAGAAAAGTATTAATGTTTTCTACTGACACTGCAAGAAGGAAATTGTTTTCCTGCTGGCTGGTAGTGAAAGTTCCCCACTGGCTTCCTCTTGTATCACTTCTGCGGAGATGGGAGGGTGCATTATTACCGCCAGGTGGGGACAGAAGCCCAGGATCCTGGCTGACTTCCACTGACACTGTTGGGAGAGGATTGCTACCACTGGATGAGGGTGGGATTCCCATCTCCCCGCTTGGCTTCTCTGACATCACACTGCAGGGCTCTATTACAGCCCGGCAAGGGTAGAAGTCTAGGATCCCCACTCAGCTTTTGCTGACAGTGATGGGGCTAGAGCTGCATTTTGTTCCATGGTGCACTTCTGCAGTAGGGCAGTTATTATTTAAAAATTTTTCATCTTGTTAAGCTGTTCCTTTCTTTGTCCTTTGCCAGGAAGAACTAGATTTTATGAGGGCTCTTTTTCGTCAGTTCCCATCAGCTTTTCCAGGTATGGTTTCTCCAGTACCCAGTCCAGGATATAGGAATCAAAAAGGAAGGCCATCTTGGTCTTTCCTGGGTTCCAAGGTTCATAGTTGGTCAGTCTTCTCTATACCTTCACAGTCTTCTTATGTTTGTTTTATATATCATGTCCAGGACTTTTACCTGCACTTATGGGAAGGAATAGGAAGAAGTGCTTTTTCTGTATTGTGGTCCAGAACCAGTGACCTAGTGAGATTTTAGAACTTCATGAAGCCTAACTTTGTTCGGGAATTTTTTAATTTGATTAAGCATTAGGCAGCTTTTATTAAACATTTTCTTTGTTATCTAATTGAAGACAATAGAGACATGAGTTACAGTGGAGGAATCACCTCATACCACCTCTAAAAGCTAAACTAATGAATTCAGCGTATTACCTTCAAAGAACAATGTGATTTCCTTTGGAAACCAATAGCAATAGGGCTTGACTGTGGCTTAGGTGTGTATTAAAATGACTAAAGGAAGAAATGTGTGAACCGATTATCAACATGAAACTTCAAAAGGGGGAGTGTTCCAAACACAGTTATAATACTATCCTTTTCAACATCACGAAGTGAGAAAATGCCCTGTACAGAGGAGTGGATTTTCCAATACTATATTCCTAGATGATCCGTCCTTAGACAGAAAAATGTATTCACTGGGCTAGCATAATCTAATTCATTCCTTTTTTTTCTGATTCCACGAAAGTAACTTTGTACTTATCTGTTGAACTGCAGGTCAAGTTCTTAAGGAAAATAAGTTGAGTAGAAGATTCAAATATCTGATATCTGTAGAAATTTTATTTCTCACTAGAATTCTTTAAACTGGTATGCTCACCAGTATATCTCATGAGTTTTGATTAGTGTGAGCCAGTTTCTTATTTCCAAACCTTCAAAGCTGAGGAACAGATGATAAAAAGAAGGAGCCAGAGCATTTTACTGCCTCCTTGTGAAGCTCAGATGGCTTTCTTAAGTACTTTCTCTAAACTCCTTAAATTATTCCAATTAAGTTAGATATATGCTTCAGAAATAGCTGAAACTATACTGCTTTAACATGACAGATATTAATACCTAATAGACACTAACTACAGTGAGCTAAGAACTATAAAGAAAAAATATCCTTAAATATTAATATTCAAAAGAGTAAATGTTTCCCAGAGGTAATCTGACAATGTGATAGTAATAATTCTTCCATTCAACAAATATTTATCGAGTGACTTGTACTGTCCCAGGTCTTAGGATATACCAGAAAAGGCAGCAGACAAAACTCTTGTCTCTAGAACTCACATTCTAGAGAATGGCAAAAGGACAGAAATAAGACATATAAGTCATATGGTTGTTAGAAAGTTAATAGGTGTCATGGAAGAGAAAAAGTAAAACAGGGTGAAGAAGATCAAGAGTGTGAAGGTTGGGGGTAAGGCAGGATGTAATGGAAAAGAAGAAGGTCCAATTGAGAAGGTGAGATTTTTGCATAGACTTAAAGGACATGAGGGATGTAACAAGGACATCTTGTAAGATGGATATGTTACAAGGACATCTGAGGATAAAGCATTGAAAGAGAAAATGATGGAAAAGACGGCATCAGAGAAGCAATGAAGGTACACATGACAATGTGGACACTTTTTGGCCATTTTTGAAACTAAGTCTTATACTGACTGACACAAGAAGCCATTGAAGATATTGTTTAAACTTTTGTTTTGATATGATTTCAAACTTACGGCAAAGTGAAGAGAACAAGGAATATTTTTATTTACATTAACCAATTGTTTACTTTTTCTCCCAATTGTTTTTATCATTTGCATTCTCTCAATAGGTGATAGAAAGATAGATGATGGATAGATAGATAGATAGATGATTTTTCTCTGAACTATTTGACAGTAAACTGGAGACATTTGTGACCCCTTACCACTAAATAGTTCAGTGAATATTTTCTAAAAACAAGGACATTCTCTTACATAACTATAGTACAATTAACAAAATCAGGAAAATTGATATTGATAAACACTGTTATCAAATTCATAGCCTATATTCAAATGTTATCAATTTTCCCAATAATATACTTTATAGCTGTATTTTTCCCTCTGACACAGACCTGGAATCATTTTTTTTCTTTAAGAAGTCTAGTTCCTTTTGGGGCGCCTGGGTGGCGCAGTCGGTTAAGCGTCCGACTTCAGCCAGGTCATGATCTCGCGGTCTGTGAGTTCGAGCCCCGCGTCAGGCTCTGGGCTGATGGCTCAGAGCCTGGAGCCTGTTTCCAATTCTGTGTGTCTCCCTCTCTCTCTGCCCCTTCCCCGTTCATGCTCTGTCTCTCTCTGTCCCAAAAATAAATAAAAACCGTTGAAAAAAAAAAAAAAAAAAAAAAAGAAGTCTAGTTCCTTTTAATGCAAATGATAAGTAGAAATCAAGACATAGGCATTAGGTATGCTCATTGCTAATGCTGTCATAACTTTTAGATAATCTCAGTGGACATATCTAGTACATGTACATGTACATACACATATATGGTTATATCTATAATCACTTCTAAATGTGTTTAGCTAGGTAGGTAGATATTAAAAATCATGAGTTTATATTAATACTTCCTATTTCAATCCAATACAAATGTTTCTTCTTTCCACATATATAGCTTCCCCCTAAAATACTAGTCCCATTACTTTCAATATATTTACTCATATGTTTAAACAAGTTTTAATATTGCTAACCCATAGTATTGCAAAAAGCCAACCTACTAACTGAAGTTCAATATTTGTTTAAAGTTTTTAAAGGTAAAATTTCATGCAACAAAATGGATAACTCTTAAATGTACAACTTGATAACTTTTGACAAATGTTTACATCTGTGTAACCTGCAACCCGTCTAGTTCTGGTAAGTATGGAACAGAACCAGCTATGAAAAAGAAGTCCTCAAGAACATATGCAAGGAGGTGATTATAATGACTGACCAGAGAATTTTATTTATTTATTTATTTATTTATTTATTTATTTATTTATTTTAAGATTTTATTTTTAAGTAATCTCTGCATCCAACATAGGGCTCAAACTCACAACCCCAAGATCAAGAGTTGCATGCTCTACTGACTGAGCCATCCAGGCGCTCCCCTAGAGAATTTTAGTGAGGTGAGGAGAGGAGCTAAGGACATGGGGACTGAAATGGATAGGAGATGGAATTAGTGGATTTTGAGATTCATGCGGGGTTGAAGGGTAATATGGGACATTTTCTTTTGCTTTTTCTGTCATGTCTCTGTGACAACACAGTGATTGACACAATAGATGTTCATTGTCAAATGTGAAAATATATTGAGAATTCATTTGCTTTTGAATAATCTTAATGGTTTCTTTTCCCTGGGAACAGCTTTCCTTTTCAAGGCCACTTGTAGATTGGTGCCTGCACTTATAACTTGCTTTCTACATTTGCTAATCTTAATACGAATGTGTGAAATAAAAGAGAGAATACAAAACCTGTCTTACGGTTATTATTATTTAGTTTAAATGGCAATTCAGCATTTCCAAGAAAGATGCCTTTCAGCTTTACAATTTTAACGAACAAATGCATCACCTTCTAATGAGAGACTTTTGGTCCTGAAACTCATCTGAAACGTTATAGAGTCCATTTAAAATTTTGTATTCTAAAATAATTATAGTAAGTTATAAAAATACCTCTAAGAATGTGGTGTGAAAGAAAACTATGTTTTCTTCTTCTGTCTTGCTTAATAGTTGATAGCATTAAATTTTCTATTTTAAAAAGGAAAAAAAAAGATGTCAAAATCTCCTTATGAAGCCAGCAGATTTAACTCCAAAATTTCCATATAGGTTATTTATTTTTAGACTTCAGCTGATAGAAAACATCTGTTTTGCTGCAACTTTATTATAACCTAAAAATGCATATGTTCATCATCTTTGTCTCATTTATGTAATTTTTATCACCTATATGAAAAACCCTTCCCAAATAATCCATGACTTGAGGTACTGTAAGTAGAAGTAAATGGTCACTTGCAACGCATAAATTCAATCTACAGTTTACTGACCATAGTTTCAGCTGATGTATTCTCTTTATTGCTTTATTAAATGAGATTTTATGTTTGTACTATAATATGCATAGATTAAAGATAGTCATCAAAAACAGTGAACGGTGCAAGAATAGCTGGTATATTTTCATAGCAGACTTTAAATTCTGTGACCTTAGGAGTTTATTGAATCTCTTTATAGTTCACATCTCAGTTGGCTAAATGGGGTGATGGAGGCAGTGACCTGATCTGTTTAGTCTAGAGATTTATACGAATTACAGATTCTTTTTTGGATTTCTTTCTTTTTTTTTTTTTTTTTTTTTTTTTGGTGCAACATGGTTTTTGGTCATTTCATTGCTCTTTAGTATCACCTTTAGAAAGTATATAGAAAAAGAGCACAAAGGTAAAATAAATGTATCATTTTTAAATTTTATGTCTCAAATGTACCAGTAATTACAACTGAATAGACCGAAAGGTTTAAAATAATCACTTTTTTCCCCTGACAGACTTTCTAAAATTCTACTATTCTCTAAAGCCTCTTCTCTGTGGGTATAGTTCTCTATTATTTTTCCCCCATTCTGGGCTTAGATTTCCTCATCTGTAAAAAAGGGGTGGTTTACTAGGGTGCCCCATCTAGCTACAAATAAGCAATGTATCTAAAGCACCCTACTCAGTGTGGCTTGAGATTTAAAGGTCTGTTGAACACTCTGGGAGACAGCTTTGGGCAAGATCAGTCTCCTGAAGGATATTCAAGGGTTGCTCATGAGGAGGGGAGTCAGGGAGTACGAGACACACTTTTCAATGTGCTTCTTGGTTGTTTCAGGGTTTAACTACATACTAGTTTTAAACATGGCTTACAAAACAAGAAGCAACCCCACTGCCACAGGTCTGACCTGCCTGGGAATCTCTTTATTCAGGTATCCCTGAAACCCATTATTATGCAGACCCCCGAATTGGGTGGACTGTCTCTCAGCCAGAATTTGGAGAGATCAAGGAGGCACTGATTGATCTTCCCCACCATGGAAAATTACCACTCTGGGTAAGTCCAGGATTTTCACTGGTAAATTCACCTCCTCCCCCTTACCCTCCCTCCTTTTGACAGGTAAACTGAGTCCCAAAGAGGCATGACACCATACCCTAGTCCAGGGGCACGCTCTATAGTTCTTCTATTGTTAATAAATACATTCAACACTGAACTTCAGCAAAGAAAGGGGTGAAAAATAGTGAGGATGTGGAGGTAGGAAGCTAGGTTTACCAGTGACTTTGGGTAAGTTTATTTAATCTTTTTGAATCTCAGATTTCTTACCTGTATTTGGGGTCAACAAAATCTACCTTGAAAAGACTGTAATGAGAATTAGAACTACAGTGTAAAGACTTTAGTATTACTGGGGAAAGAGAAGGGACATCATAGGACATCTTTACCATTATGTCCTGGAGTCAGGGAGCCTGTGTCCTATCTCTGACTGTTTAAGTGGACGTTGCCAACTTTTGCTTTTTCAGGAGTAAAAGTGAAATAATACCTGTTTTTGTTTTTTCACAGTTACTAATAGAACAAAAAAAGTAATGAAATTACCTTTTTTATTGTAAAATGTTATAGAAACAAGGGAAATTAATGTTTACTAAACTGCTACTGGAGTTTTGAAATTATTAGTTTATTTTTCAATATTTGAATAGAGTTGCTTAGGTTGAAATTTAAATTTTTTTTTTTAACGTTTATTTATTTTTGAGACAGAGAGAGACAGAGTATGAATGGGGGAGGGGCAGAGAGAGAGGGAGACACAGAGTCGGAAGCAGGCTCCAGGCTCTGAGCCATCAGCCCAGAGCCTGATGTGGGGCTCGAACTCACGGACCGCGAGATCGTGACCTGAGCTGAAGTCGGATGCTTAACCGACTGAGCCACCCAGGCGCCCCAGGTTGAAATTTTAAAGAAATTACTAGATGTCAAACATACAGTCGGATGAGCAGTCTTTATGTTATTCTCCTTTGCTTCTCATGTCGCTGATAAGCAGCACCACCAGGGCTGACCTGAGGCAGAAATGAGACCATGTGGTCTTGGCTGCTGTCCCTGGTCTGCCTCAAGACACCTGCGGGGTGAGATTCCCTATTCTCGTGCTGAATTTCATCCTCTTGCTCATTGTCTCCATAAGTTACTTCTTAGAAAAGCAAAGAAACTAAATAATTAAGTTTGAGCATTAAAAAAAAAAATGAATCGCAATAAAAATGTCCTTTTAAAACTTTTTAGAGCATGATCATGAATATGGTCACTTTTTGTGATAAATACTAGAGAGACTTACCTATTTATTCCCATATTCCATTCAGTATCTTTAAGAAGCCTAGTCTGTTATATTTTTATTAGTTTCTTTTCTTCAATTTATTTGTCAATGGCTTTACATGTGTGTTTAGAAATTATGTGACTTTATTTTAATCGATTTCGTGAAGCTTTGCGTCTGTGACAAGATTTGCAATTGCACTTGGCACTGTATTTACTTGGCATTATATTGGCATTAGACTTTACAATATCTGGCAATCAGCAAGAAACAGATAAAACATTATACGTAATGGGAGAAAATAGAAGCTAGTGATTAACTCATCAGTGAACATGTATGTGTTATTAAGACTTTTGCATCACTATACAATCTGCACTAGTATTATTATTCTCATTTCACACAGGAAGAAACTGAGGCTTGGCCTTGTTAAACTCACCTATAATATAAAGTTAGTTTTGTAAGTGACATAGTCAAGAATTGAACGTACATCTGACTTTCAGGGCCCTAATAACATTATAGTAAACTATAAAGAACTTCAATTTGGTTATGTGTTTTTAAGGAAAAGCAAAGCAAAGAAACAAGGTGAAGGTCAATAAAAACTGTTAAAAACTGTTAATTAAATACACAATTGTGTGATCTAGACGATTAATTTTGTGTGAATTCAGAAAAGG
Organism: Neofelis nebulosa; assembly: GCF_028018385.1. Classification (NCBI taxonomy): domain Eukaryota; kingdom Metazoa; phylum Chordata; class Mammalia; order Carnivora; family Felidae; genus Neofelis; species Neofelis nebulosa. The sequence goes on along the minus strand of NC_080783.1, from coordinate 163,549,218 downwards.
ATATAGGTTCATAGAATTAGAGAAGATGGGGAATATAGAGATAATTTAGTAATGTCCAAGGCAAGAAAATTGATTGTCCCAAACCACATAATCTGTCAATGACAGGGATGGGTTTTAAAACTACAATCCCTTGCTTTTTCCAAGATAAATTTGTGTCAAAGTAAAAAAACAAACAAAACAAAACAAAAAACATTATATCTTAATTGTGAGATCTGAACTTAAAAATTTTTTAAATATTTATTTATTTATTGAGAGAGAGAGAGAGTGAGAGCACATGTGAGCAGGGGAGGAGCAGAGAGAGAGGGAGACAGAAGATCTGAAGCGGGCTCTGCACTGACAGCAGAGAGCCCACAGAGAACCCGCAAACCATCAGATCATGACTTGAGCCAAAGGCAGATGCTTAACTGACTGAGCCACCCAAGCACCCCAGATTCAAAATTTTTTTTTTTAACGTTTATTTACTTTTGAGACAGAGAGAGAGCATGAACCGGGGAGGGTCAGAGAGAGAGAGGGAGACACAGAATCCGAAACAGGCTCCAGGCTCTGAGCTGTCAGCACAGAGCCCGACACGGGGCTCGAACTCACGAACTGTGAGATCATGACCTGAGCCGAAGTTGGACGCTCAACCGACTGAGCCACCCAGGCGCCCCCAGATTCAAAATTTTTAATAACATCCATCATGAAGTTAGCCAAAACTGGAGAAACTTGATATTACAGTGACACAGAAGAGATGGAGAAAAATATTAGAATGATCCAGCCATTCAACCTGTCTAGATGGAAGCTTTAATGTATATCAGACACTGTTGGGTCCTCTGGTTGTGGAATTAATGAGTAGCTCCCAGTCTGTTAGGAAACCAAGAAACATCTACCAACAAGGATAATATAATGTAATAAGGGCAATTTGAAAGGCAAATCACAAAATGCTGTGGGCACAAAATGAGTGGGGAGGAATTAATTCAGCCTGAGAGATTTCTATCGATTCTGCTGTGGTGCTCCACAGAAGAGATGAGATTTGAGTCATCTAAGGGGCTGAAGGCTGTGCCAATCAGAAAGAACAGCAAAGGTATAAGATGTCATACAGCAAAGTGTGTTAAAAAAAATAGCAAGAGATTCAACGAGGCTCTAAATATTTATCTAAGAGCCCCAGAAATGTATTTTGAAGAATGCTTAGCTTGTGAAAATTGCCGAACCATTCTGTTCAGAAATGTTTTGCTAATTTCAAATTTTTCTTAATTTTGCAAAAATCCTTTAGCATACTTTCCCACTCTTCTGGTATCAGCATTAGCAGCCTCACCATTGACATTTACATTTTAATAATTGTCAAAAGATGTAAGTGTTGACCACCTGTAACTAAGCACAAACTCTCATCACATTGGCTATATTTTGCCTATATGTCTTTGAAAAAATGTCTAGACTTTGTCAGACTATTTGTGTTTCAGTTATGAATGGAATTCAATAAAAGGGTAACAAACTCAAATGACATTGACTAAATGTGAACTAATGCATTGAGAATCTTTCCAGTTCCATAAGCAAAAATATCTTCCCCTTATGGTATTTGCTCTTTGCAGTATGTTCTCCTCTCAGAAGAGTTGCCACTCATAAAACTTATTTTTTTTTCCTACATAAAGCAAAACTTTCTCATCCTTAACATTTTTTTTAATGCCTCAGTGGAATTCTTTGGCTAAGTTCAAGTTTGCATGAGGTTGGAGGGCATCTATATTATAACAGCTTCCATGTCTGTTTCCTTCCTCCTTCCTCCCAGCTCTGAATAGATGGGATCTTGAGGGAAGGGATGAAATCTCACTCATTTAGTATTTTCAGTATCTGGCACTTGGTAGATATTCTATCAGTGAGAAATAGATGAATGAGAATAAGTGAATAAAACTGGTGAAAGCCCCATTGATCTGAGAATTATGAATCTGGTAAGGAGTAAAATTTAGTTGTCTAAGAAAAGAAATTACCTGAGGGAACCTGGGTGGCTCAGTCGTTTGAGCATCTGACTTCAGCTCAGGTCATAATCTCACCACTTGTGTGTTTGAGCCCCATGTCAGGCTCTGTGCTGACAGCTCAGAGCCTGAAACCTGCTTCAGATTCTGTGTCTCCTCCTCTCTCTGTCCCTCCCCTGCTCTCTCTTTCTTTCTTAAAAAAAACAAATAATTAAAAAAATTTTTTTAAAGAGAAAAGAGATTACCTGAAATACTGGGATTTTATGGAGCCAAAAATAACCCTCCCCTTTTTACCAATTCCTGAGTTTGTAAAGTTAGACACATAAAATATATGGACATTTCTTTAAGTAAGTTATGCTACTGATACTGTTTAAAGATCATGACCTAAGTCATGACTTAAGTCATCATTTACAATCAAAATAGTTTTCCAATACTTTATCCCAGGGTTGCATAAACTTATCTCCCAAGTTACCTGCATGGCTGACACCACAGGGCCCTCCCAAAGGAGAGTCTCTTTACCACTTGACAGAGAGGAAATCAGAAGATATTTGTTCATGCTAGAAATATTAATCATACACCTGTTATGCACTAGGCAATAGAGATATGATGTTGAATAATTTCTGTGATCACAATGTTGGACTGAAGTGAACATGTTATTTCAATATAGCATAATGGTGAGCAATAGGGAACTAAGGGAGGACAGGAAGACCCCAAAGCCTGGACTTAGAAAACTCCAGGAATGTTTTCTATGGGATATCTAAGATGTGGCTTGAGGGAAGAGTAATAATAGCTCTCTAGTAAAAAAGGAGTGTTGCAGACCCCCCCCCAAAAAAAAAGTATCTGAAACATAAAGAACATTTTAAAAGTAATTGGTGGGTAGAATAAGAATGGACAGAGAGATATAGAGAAGGAAGAAAGAAGAGAAAAGGAGAATGAAAACAAGACAAGAACAGTTGGTAGAGGACAGTTCAGGGGGGCTTTGCAAGCAATTTTAGGTACTTTCCATTAGAATCTTTCCTAAATGGAATAATAGTTAACTGAATGGTTTCCAGCTAGAGAATGACATGTGACAATCGCCACTTTGTGAAATATGTTAAGAAAGATGGCAGGAGGACCATTTGGGAAACTTGAACATCAGTAGAGGCAGGAAGGTTGGAGAGAAGTAGACAGATTTAAGGAGCATATAGGATGCAACATCAGGAAGAATTATGGCAAGTTAGTTGAAGAAGAAGTCAAGCCTGATGCCACTGATCTCTCGCTTAAGTGGAAAGATGGTTTGTCATTCTCTAATCAAAGTAAGATGGGGGGGATGGAGGGGTGTGATTTAGGGTGATGATAATGAATTCAAATTTAGATTGATGAGTTTGGGGTGTTTGGGGGTCATTATTATAGCCACATCCAGTTGGCAGTAGGCTATATAGAAAAAATGAAACACAAATATACTCTGGGCTGGAGACAAAGATTTGAAGAACATTAACAAGATGACAGGTTGATCCAGGTGTTGACATTGCAAAATCTAAAATAGAAGAGATACTGAAAAACTGAAATTGTCTACTGAAAGTTAACACGATATAAAAATGATTTTGAAAAACAGATTCTTGGGGCGCCTGGGTGGCTCGGTCGGTTGGGCGTCCGACTTCGGCTCAGGTCATGATCTCATGGTCCGTGAGTTCGAGCCCCGTGTCAGGCATTGTGCTGACAGCTCAGAGTCTGGAGCCTGTTTCGGATTCTGTGTCTCCCTCTCTCTCTGCCCCTCCCCTGTTCATGCTCTGTCTCAAAAATAAATAAACGTTAAAAAAATTAAAAAAAAAAAAGAAAAACAGATTATTTGAGGAGTGGTTATTACAAAAGCTTCAAGTATTCCCCTTGGGCTGTTATAGAGCAATCTATCCACAAAAGTATATTTAGTACATAATATGAACTACAGTTGCATCTAATTGCCATGGATTTACTTGCTAATGGTGGCTTTTGTTTGTTTGTTTTCTCAGTTACAACTGGAAATTCTCCCCCATGTTCATCTTTGCCCAGTATATGATTTGGAACAGCTCAATACAATTAGCAATTTCAGTTCAGAACATTGCCAGTATTGGAAAAGCAAAGTGTGACATGTCCTACAAATTAAAATGCACTGCCAAGTATCTTCAGGGTTCCTTGGATCTGTATGATTAGCTCCCCCATTCATCATGTGTTCATGCAGAATTTTACCATGCCGTCTTGAGAGAATACAGGTGCCCAAAATTCAAGATGTAACTGAGTTAGAGGATTCTATTGCTGGAAGAAAACTTAGAATCTACTAAAGCCAACCTCATTCAAGATTCATGGAAAAATCTTTAAGTCTATTTAGGGCAGTTTTCAACTGTGGGTTAAGATCCATTAGTGGGTTATGAAATCACTTTGGTAGGTTACTACTTGATTGTTTTAAAAACTGAAATAGAATAAAATAGACTAGAATAGAAAATACCAAAGCATATCACACAAAGAACAAGTAAATATTGTTTTGTAGAAATAAAAGCATGGATAGGAATAGAAAAGAAAGGCATTTTAGTGACTATAACAACATGGATAAATGTGGGAAAGTAACAAAAAATAAGGAATGTGCAGGATTATCAAATAGTTCATGATGGTTATTGCTGAATATAAACGTAGATGACTTATGAGAGAAAAAACTGGACCATTACTAGAGCCCATATTGCACTGGGTCATGAGAAACAACTGGGGAATTAATATGTTATTCAGGAGGCAACAGAGAATCATGGAAGTTTTCTGAGCAGTGAATCAACATGATAGAAAGTGTAATTCTAGAACTGTATGGAAGGTCATCTTGTACAGAGATCAGGTAGCATTTGTAGTAATAATCCAGACATAAGGAACTCAAAATCTATGTGTGTCAAATTTCTTCCTGACTCCGGGATTTCCACAGGATGTTTCTTTTGCCTGGATGCTCTCTACCACAGCTGCTACCACCTTATGCTTAAGCTATTTACTTCTAGGTTTTCATATATCAGTGAAATTTCCTCTCTGAGGGAAACTTTCTGACCTTCAACACTAGGTTAAGATACATATCACACTTACAATCAAATAATTAATGTGCTATTATTTAGTGTCTGTACCATCTGCTAGAATGTAAGCAGAGGGACTCCATAGCAGAGGGACTTTGTCTTGTTCAAAGCAGTATTCTCAGCAGAGTGGTGCCTTTTAAACTGTTGATTACTGATAACTTTCTGTTGAATAAATGAAAGAATGTTGATAGTAACTACAGAAAGAAAATTAAATGCAGAAGACATTGTAAAGGAAAACCCAGCAGGACTTAGGGATTCATTAGATAATTGAGCAAGGAAAAGGAAAGAACCAAAGATTGTCATTCTTTCTCTCAACAAACATTTGTCCCATATACTGTGTTAGACTTTAGGAAAATGGAGATGAATAAGACATAGTTTCATGGGCAAAAATCAGAGCAGGGGTGTCTGGGTGGCTCAGATGTCTGAATGGCTTAAGTGTCCAATCTTTATCTCAACTCAGGTCTTGACCTCAGGGTTGTGAGTTCAAGCCCCATGTTGGGCTCCACACTGGGCAGACAGCCACTTGAAAAAAATAAAAATTAAAAATTAAAAAAAAAATTAAAGCAAACTTTTGCATAACACTTACTCTATGGCAGACACTGTTCAAAGCACTTGAGGCACATTAACCTGAAAACAACTTCACAAGACTAAATTCACTCTGATAAGTGGCAGAGCTAGGATTCAGTTCCAGTTTCTTAATTACCCTGCTGTACTGCTGCTTCAGCCTGAAGCAAGGAACACAGACAGGTAAACAGACGGTCACAAAACGACATCATAATATACGCACACACATGGTCCAGGAAGTAGCCCAAAGAAGAAAGTGGTTATCTATCTAAAAGGGAGGGTCCAGGAAAGGCTCAATGAGGGGAAGTGACATGAAACTGAGTTTGGGGGGATTAAATTGGAGTTTTCCATGTGGGAAACATGATGGGGAGACCACTCTAGATGACAGCTTTTCAAGGCAGGAAAGTATGAAATAACATGATGTTTAGGAGGGCCTACAATAAGTTTGGAATTCCTGGAAAATTCCTTGAAGCAGAGGACAGCAAATGGTGCTAAAGAGGTTAGAAGGAGAGATTTGTCTACTACCCTAAGGAGCTGAGACCTGATTCTGAAGGCTGTAGGAAACACAGAAGCATTGTAAGCAGGAGGAGTGGATGGTATATAATACAAGATCAGACTTGCTTATTAGAAATATCGTGAAGCAGATAAACTGAGGGGTAAGCTAGAAGCAGAAAGACCGATTAGGAGACCACTGCAATCAGCCAGGTAAGAGATTATGGGACTAATATAAGGCAGTAATAGTGGACACAAAAAGAAAAGGATGTATGAATTCTGCAGAGCTTGGAAAGGCACTGGATGTTGGGGAAAGAAAAGAAGAAAATAAGGTCTTTTCAAGGTTCTTGACTTACACCAGAAAACTAAAGCGTAGATGGGACAACCAACCAAGGGAGAGGATCTCAGACATTCAAGATGGTGGATTCCATTTGCAGCTCATGTCATTAGGGATAGTCTGACTTTCTAGGTAAAAAGGAATGCACTCAGTAATGTGGGGTCTCCATTAAATAAAATGTTTGAAGTTCACAGTGGACACCATGGGTGCGAATAAAGTCATTGAGAAAGAACAAAGCAAAGAGCTGAGTGCTGAGCACAGAACCTTGAGGGATTGGTCACAGAAGGGTGAGAAGAAGGGGAGCCAGGGAAGTAAAGTAAACATGACCAGAGAGGCAGGAAGACATTCAGCCAGTGCATCACACATTCCAGAAACAACCTCCCCATGGACTACCATCTGGCAAATTCCTGCTTGTGTGTTCTTTCATTTCATGCTCACGTTGTGTTTCCTACTTGGAAAGGCTTCCTTGATTGCCTCTTTCAATATAAATCCTTCTGTTCTTTGCTACCAACTGCTACTTGTGTATAATTTGCTCTTTATAGAAACTATCCCTTCATATTTCTGTCTGAATTTGTCTTAATGCTTGACTGTAAGCATCCTGAGGACTAGAATAATATTGAATCCATTGCCTACAGAAGATGCTTAATAAATGTTTGTTGAATGGAACAGTTTGGGAACACTGAGTACCATTTAGATTCCCTCAGAATGGGCCAGTAGAAAATCTATCTAACTGTATTCCCATTCGATGTTCCTAATTACAATTACTCGCAGTTCTCCAAGTAACCCCTGTTGATCTCTGTTCCTAGAAAACTCATCTCATATTAATTGCCTAATGAAGTCCTACTAATCTTTCAGAGCTCAATCACATCTTCCAGGAGGACTTTGTCACTGCCAACCCAGACATCAAACCACCATCAAAGCCCCCAGACCCAAAAGTTAATCATCTCTCTTCTGTAGGAACTCTGTTTTATGTAGTTTGTGATTCCACATTTTTTTTTTTTTGCCCTGACTATGCACTATGATTCTGATGTGTTCATCTCTGTGTCCCGCATCGTAAACTTTGAGCTTCTTCAGTGGAAAACCAATGTCATGAAGATCTGGGGCTCCAGCAGCTATCACAGAAGCCAGCACATGGTGGTGGGTACTTGGGAAATGGGTCAGGAATTGGATGGTTCACAAGCTTATGGCCATCATGTGGGCCACCACTAGAGGGCACTAGCAGCTCAATCAAGCTGGCAGTACTTAAGGTGTTCCCATAGGCTGAGACTCCAGGACAGGGCCCTTTGTGAAGGCACCAGAACTCAAACTTGGACTTTTTTATTTCACCCTGGCAACAGGACGAAGGTGGTTGCGCTTATTTCTGCCTCAGTGTCTCTGTTCTGAATAGCTTATTGGATTTCTAGTTACCTTTTCATCCTCCATGCTCTCTCACATACATGCGTTCTCCTTACCTCATCAGGTATGTCTAAGGAACAACTCTATTCACATCACCTCTTTTTAGCATATTGTTCAAAGCCCTGTGCAGTTGCCCAACCTGCCTTTGCAATTGTATGTCTGCCACTGGTCCTGATCCTCCCTCATCCTACAAAAGCTCAAGAAATGTTTTTTGAACTGTAAAGTAATGGTTTTTCCACCAGGGCCCATTAAGTCACAGACCGGAGACGAGTGATTAGTTCCAAATGATCTGGGGAGGATAGAGGCACGCAAAAATGAATAGACAGTGAGGTCAAGCTAAGATTTCTAACATAAATGCACACCTGATTACCTAGTAGCTGGAGCCTTATCTGACCTGAAACTGGCTCTACTCTTAAGTCCCTGTGTGGAGTCATTCAATTTTTAAGGTGCTATTTTAGTTTATCAAAAATTAGATATGCTCTCTACTCCCATGTTCCATTGGAGAAGTATACCTGTCATATTAAGATACTTCTATCAAGTTCCACAGCCTTCTTGCTAAAAGTTTGTCACAGTTAGTCACTCAGAGAATTATAAATATCTGTAGCCTCTGATGTGGTTGTGTTGGAGGAAGGGAGGGGAAAAAATGAAGAGGAAAAGGGTAGCAGTTGACTTTTGAAAAGCCATTGCCATATTAAGTATTTTGAATTGCTTCGATTGTTCTTTTCCATGGGTTTGAAGTTTATTGGACATGCTGCTATGAGTGGGTATGGCCTCATGTTGGTAAAGTTGTGAGGAATGGTTGTTTTTCTTGGCCATGTGTTCATATTGTTTTTCCAGCAAGGGATAGTGTATTTCTCTTGAAGAACTATTAATAACTTGTTTTCATCTTGTGAACAGTGTGCCTAACCGATGGTGCTTCCCTCTTTGCAATAGTTGTGTTTGTACAATGGCTGAAAGCTTTGTGTCTCACTTCTGATGGACTCATTTTTCAAACTGAATAAAAATAACAACCATTATTGAATACTTATTATGTTCCAGGCACCGAACCTTATGTGCACTTAATCCTCACTGCTTATAGTAATTTATAAATTAAGTTCTACTGTTATCTCCATTTTACAGATGGAGAAAACTGAGACTTGGAGAAATTGAGTAAAGTGCCCAAGGGTTACCCAGCCCTAGTTCTATGTGATGCCAAAGTTTGCATGGCAGGTATGACACCCAGATCACAAATACAGATACATATAAAATACCTCATTTGTTTATTTTTATAAAATTAACCCAAATTGTTCTCTAAGCTTGTTTTGCCAGGGTGGTAGAAAATTCAATTCGAGTCACTACTGGAACACACCATACCATGAAGCTGTGCTGCGTGGTCCTAGAGTTAGTTGTAGTTAGTACTACATCATCTGAGATACAGTCATTTGTCTACTTACTGAGTCCCAGTGTGATCTTCACTGTTCCAGACTGGAATCCAATCCTTCTGATCTGGCCATTCTCTTGCTCCATCTCACATTTGAGGCATCAAAGGGCATCTTTGGAGTTTGGAAGTTTGGAATCTGGTGCCCAGGGTGCCACTCTCGTGGTACATCGAAGAGACATTCCTACTGCCATGGGCCACCTCCCTGGAATGCTATTTTTGCTACTGAACAATGTGTGGGTCTTGACTTTGACCTCTTCCTGAGTTTCTCAAAATCCTGTCTACTGTCATCTTCAGGGTAATAGTAGCATAATTTCTTGAATAAGCTCTCACTTCACATCACAAAGAGCCCTTTACTTTAAGCACCTTCTGTTTTCCACTGTGAAAAAATACCAGAGGCTAAGAAATAACAAATGTTTAGCTGTGAGGTAGGAAAATATAAGAAGAATAAAGGTAAGCTAATATTCCCATAAATTGTTCTGCCACATGTGTTTTGTTTTGTTTTGTTTTTTAGGTTTTTCAGATGGGTTAGTCTGAATGGGTGTGGGTTTGCTGATAAGGTATAATGAGTTTTGATGACTGTGTCTTTTCCTTGAAAGTCTATTTTATAGAACCCACTGCCAGGAATAGTAGTATTTCTCTTAAACCTCTGGTTTATTTTTGTGTGATGGATACCATGAGTCATGTGACAGACATTTCCCTCTCCGCAGGTCTTTTGGAGACATTTTGATCAGATATGTGTCTGTGTATTCTGATATTCCTAAGAAATATTTTCTAGGCTGAGATGTTTGAAATAAAGAAAAATTTGTTTTAAAAATACTTCACAGGGGCACCTGGGTGGCTCAGTCAGTTAAGCATCTGACTTCGGCTCAGGTCATTATCTCATAGTCCATGAGTTTGAGCTCGCGTCAGGCTCTGTGCTGACAGCTCAGAATCTGGAGCCTGCTTCAGATTCTGTCTCTCTCTCTCTCTCTCTCTCTCTCTGCCCCTCCCCTGCTCATGCTCTGTCTCACTCTGTCTCAAAAATAAATGAAAACATTGAAAAAAATTTTATAAAAAGAAATACTTCACATTATCATATATGTCAGGACATGGTAAGGAAGGAGACTAATGAAAGTGGCCTCTGATTCAGTCTTTTAAAATAATTTTTAACATTTCTCTTTTTAAATATATAGATTCTAGATTTTTATGTTTAACCAGCAAATATGGTGTTACTACTAAGTAACACTTGTTTAGACCTGATATCACAAGTATAAAAGAAAACCAACAATATAATGCTTTCATCTTTGTTTCTCCTTAAATATTTGTTTTTCCTTCGTGGAACTGGGAGAAGAGAAAGTTTCAGGTCACCCCAGAAGGCACAGAATTGCTGGGCCAGCCATCTAGAAGCAAAGCACAATATGGACCTGTCCGTATTTATACCTCCTCTGCCCCAAGGCAATTCCACAGACTTGAACCTCCCCACCCTTCAGAACAGGAGAAAATTGAATTTATTTCCACTTAAGTTCCAGGAGGTTGCCATGTTCCCCATGGGCACTCAATAAATATTGACTAAATTGAATGTTGCCCTGTGTTATCTTCCTTTCTTTCTTTTTCCTTCCCTGGTCCTCTGACTGCTTTCTTGGGGCCTTGAAAATTATATATATATATGTATTTTTCAGATTCTTTTTGTCTCATCAGCTCTCAGTGTGAGGCCTCTCTATTTTAATATCACCTCTTTGTGTTTGTTTTCTCTGTGTGTCTTCTCTCAGTTTCTCTTGGAATCTGTTCTCTCTCTGCTTTCTTTTTCTGAGACTGTCTCTCTCTGTTCCTCTACTCCTCCCATCTCTCTGTCTCTCTGCCTGTCTCTCTCTCACAGATGTACCTTTCTGTATTTGTGTTTGTTCTCCCCCTGGAGTTATCATCTGAAGCGGTTCACAACAAGCCTCCCCAAAATGTGCTACATAGTCAGGTAGATTCTTTGAGCTGTAGTCAATGATGTCCCAAAAGACTCAAGGAAGAGTTTTTACCATCCCCTTAGCTGCCTAAAAGAATTTAGATAGAGGGCCTTGTCCCAGAAGAGAACAATCACCAGATGAAACTACAAGGAATATGGGACAGGTATGGTAAACTTTCTGTGTCCTATTATCTTTACTTTGCATGGCAAACATCTGTTTACCACACATTTGCTCTTCCCATTTTCCTGTGAATTATCTTTCTCCCCTTTGAAGTCTCAGACACCTACCCCCTTCTTAGCTCAAGATGTCAATAAGCCTTAGTTGCCTGACTGTCTGGGGGTCTCATATTGTTATGGCACTCCCATATGCAATTAAATTTGTCTTTCTCCTGCTAAGTTTTCCTATGTCAATTTAATTAATAGACCAGCCAAAGGAACCTAGAAGGGTAAAAGAAAAAATTTTCCTCCCCTACACATCAAAAATAGTTGCCTTTTTTTCCCAAGAGATTAGACATATTTGAAGATTTTTATAAGTGCTCAGAATAATTAATTTTATGCTTTTCCCCCCTTGAAATAGCTTGTTTAGCCCCTAAATATGGGAATGCAGTAACAGTGGATTGGTCTGTATCAACTACAATACATTCTAAGTCATGTAGAGTGATTGTGTCAACTCTCCTCTGGATTTTCTGTTTGCACTCTGCCCAGACAGCACTGCATTCCTCTGTTCCTTCTGACACAAATACGGCATTTCACCAGGCGACTATTAGCCTAGAGGGAATACTAACTTCCCCCTTCCCCTAGAGTTTATATCCCATTCCAGTAATTTGGCCCCAGATACTGGCACAGAAACACTGGTTGCATAAAGTCCCTGGAGCCTGATACTTACTTTTTGTCCTCTGTGCCTCCAATTTTAAAAACTGAAATGGGACACTGGTTTGCTATTACTTTCCTACATTGACTTTCTGGTGAAGATTTGAAGGGTGTGGTCAACCACCTCTGGGGTTTCACACAAGTAACTGTATTGCCTTGGGCATTAAAATTAATCCTCCAAACGTTATTGATAAAATAACAAACTAATTGTTATCGAAGAAGGTATATGGAGGATTAAACTTTAAAGGTCCCTGGTACGGATAGACTAAACAAAACCTTTGCCCTTATATTTAGGAGAAAAATCATATGTTTTTCCCCTTAAGCTCTCAATATTGAGAGCTTAACATGTGCCAACCACTTTATGCAAAATATCTCATTTACTCTTTACAGCAACTCTGCAAGTTAACAAGATGACCCACGTCCTCGTCTTGCAGATGAGGAACTGAGGCTAAGAGAAGTTAAGTGACTTGACAAAAATCATAGCAGAACTGAAACTTGTTGTGTGTATTTTCACGTTATTGAAATCAATTTTTGTGCCTAGAAAAGAGCTATTCAAGATTATTTTGGTGCAGAATTAGTATTCAATTAATTTGAAACCCTTGTTTTTCTTAAGCTTGTATGCTAGTTTATAAATTGAATTAAGAAACTTATCAATCTAGCAAGTTTAATAATTACTTTGAAGGAATACTTTACAACTTAATTAAATTCTTTGAATATCCAGCCACATTTATTAATGTGATATATTTTTATTTCCTTTTAAGTACATTGTGTGACTTAACAATCTTTCCAATAACTTAATTAATTCTTATAAATCTAATAAATTAAGTTTTTAGATATGGTGAACTTCAGTTTCTCTTAAATATTTCAAATGAAATTTCAATCTGAAATGTTAAGTCTAAAGCAATGAATCAATTACTTATTTTAACTTGGAATTATAAGATTGACCTCTTATTCTAGTAGGTCTAATTTTCTTGAGCAGTACAAATAATTAAACTTCAAAATAAGCACAGATTCCTAAAGACAAATATTTTAATGCTTTTATATTTTGGTTTTCTTATTCATAAAACAAAATTTTGCTATCATTAAAAGATAAGGACACTGCTATCTCCCCATTAATTTTGATGTTCCTTTCCTAAAGTAATTTTAGGAGATGCCTTCTCAATTTTCTGGGGTTTCTTAAATACCAGAATTATCAACAGGACATGACTGGACCCTTATCTGTTGGGACAATGTGTCTGTTGGGACACATTGAGACCTATTTACCTAAGTCAGTTCTCTCTGTGGTAGACAGCATTCCAAGATGACTTTTAAGATTTCTGCCCCCTAGTGTGCACAACCTGTATAACCACCTCCCCTTGGGTATGGGTAGAATTTGTAAATATGAGGAGTTATTACTCTTACAATTGTTACATTACATGGCAAAAGGAATTTCCCAGATGTGACGAATTTCCAGATGTAATGAATTTAAGTTAATCAAAGGGGGGGAATTTCCCAGGCAGGTCTGATTTAATCAGGTGAGCCTTAAAAGAAGCAAGGAGCAGTGAGAGTACTCTCCTGCTGGCCTTGGAAAGGGACCTTCAAGTCTGAAAGGAGGTCATAACCCTGGATGACACCTTGATTTCAGTCTTGATTTCAGTCTGATAAAACTCTGAGCAGAAGATCCAGCTAACCCACATCCAGAGTCCCCCTTAGGAATTGCCAGATAATAAATTTGTTTTGCTTTAACTTGCTAAGTTTGTGGTGATTTGTTAGAAATCAATTTAAAAAATGAATACATTCTCCAACAGGGGTGGTCTTACCACTTGTGTGCTTCAAGTTCAAGTTATACATACCTAAATCTTTTGTCCACTAACAGAGACCTGAATGCACCATCACCCCCAACTCCAGGCTGTTGTTCCTTGATAGGATTTTGCATCATTTGCCAGGTGAGATATTTAAATGTCTTCCCATGTATAAGAGCTTTGTCAAATATCTAAGTTCCTGTATATAGGAACTTGAAGGAGCTCCTCTCCGTTTGTTATATTCTTCCTGTATTTGGGTCATAACTCATCTAGACATTATAATGACATCCCATTGAATTCTTTATATCTTTCATCATTTTGCCTAACTATTCCAATCTCAGTTTCTGGAAAACACTAGAGCCCACATCTGATTCTAGAATCAGACTCCTTCTATTCTTCCCTTTAATAAGCAGGCATAAGCTAAGTTTTGATGAACAGTCTTGAGTGTTGAAATGATATTGGGATTCCTACTTTCCCTCGTCATTCTGAGAGCATTCCAAAATTTCTCTGGCTAGTGTTCTTGGGTTCTCTCTGCTTTCTCTAAAACACTAGTAATTATATTCTGACATCATCACTTACTTAGTCCCTCAAAAATGTATAATGAGCCTTCTCTCCAATGATCCTGAAGTCCACTTGTGCATTTATTCATTAAGCTTTTCTCTTAACAGTACAATGATAGTTGACCATAATACATAATACTCTGAGACATACAAAGAATAAAAGATAACAATTCTTATTCCATAAGACTTTATGGTCTATTTGGAAACAAGATATGGATACAAAAAAATCAATAATTTTGCATACAAAATCGTAAAGTTTAACTGATACATGTTAAGTGACATGACTGGTAAAAATACTAAGTGGAGGTACAGATTAGAGTAAGTTAAAAAACACAGAGCAAGTAGAATTTAAGTTCATTTATTCATTCAACAAGCATATATTTAGAGTCTCTGATGTGTCAGGTGCTATGTTAGGCACTGAGGGGCCAAGAATAAGGCACAGTCACCCTCTTCATCAAGCTAACATCATAGCTGAGAAAACAAAAGCATAAGATAAGTATGAGGACACACACTATGACAAACACTATTATGATGGTGTATATAATACATAATGCAAAGGAAGTGGAGAGAGGGATTAGGCTGACGATAAAGATGGGTGGAAGTCAGTGGTGAGGGAGCCTTTCAAGAGGTGACATTTCGTTGAGCCTTCTGGCAGAAATAACACTTGTCTTTTTGTTAACCATTTCAGCCATGCCAAGAACTACGCCAAGCACTGTATTCTAATGAAACTCATATAATCCTCCCAATGACTTCATTTGATCAAGGATATAACGGCAGTGTGGAGTAATTTCCAAAAATGACACTGAGGTCATTCGGTCACATCTCCTCCAGCACGGCTCCAATCTCCAATCAAAGCTATTCTCGTCTCTCTCAGACTTTTGCAGACTCTGGTCTCTCTGCTGCTGCCATTGCCTCACACCTGGTCTCTTTGTGATCTTTCAAAAACACAAATCAGATAATGTCAGTGCTCTGAACAAACTTTCCAACAGCTTCCCATCTCACTTGCATTAAAACCTAAGGTTCTTAGCACAGCTTTCAAGATCCTGCATGATTTTGCCCTCAACTTCTGTGACATCATTACGTACCACTCTCTCCTGAATCCATCATTCTACAGCCACCCTTCTCCCTCTTTGCTGCTCCTTGAATGCACCAAGAATGCTCCTTGCTGATCCCCCTGTCTGGGACACTGTCCCCCAGATATCGGCATGCCTCACTTCCAGACCTCAATTCAGGTCTCTGATCAAATGTCATCTTCTCAGAAAAGCCTTCCTGACCAGCTGTGGAAAACACAACGCACTCGCCTCTCTGTTCCCACTTCACTCTGAATCCTTACCCTGCTTTATTTTTCATTGTGACACTAATCAGATATTTTCTGTCTTCATCAATGAGAATAACGTCTTTGAACTTTATACTCCTCTTTACTTTACCCCAACACGCAACACAAAGCTGGCACTAGAGGCTCAGTAAGTGGTGTTGAATCTGTGTATTCATTAATAAATAAAGTGATTTGTCAATGGCCACATTCTGGGTGTGTGGCAGGGTCGGCCTTTGTCTAACTCTAGACTCCAAGTTCTTAAATACTTCTTTTTTTTTTTTTTAATTTTTTTTCCAACGTTTTTTTTTTGTTTTTTTTTTTTTTTGTTTTGGTTTTTTTTTTTTTTTAATTTTTGGGACAGAGAGAGACAGAGCATGAACGGGGGAGGGGCAGAGAGAGAGAGGGAGACACAGAATCGGAAACAGGCTCCAGGCTCCTAGCCATCAGCCCAGAGCCTGACGCGGGGCTCGAACTCACGGACCGCGAGATCGTGACCTGGCTGAAGTCGGACGCTTAACCGACTGCGCCACCCAGGCGCCCCTTAAATACTTCTTACTACTGAGGAAGAGGGGGAAAATACATTGACACTGGGGAAAGCTGCAGCATAGAGGATGTGAGAATGAGGGAGCTGATATAAAACTAGGAAGATGGTTTGGGACATATCGTGAAAGATTTGGAAGTCTTGGAAAAGAAGCTTATAATTTCCCCTGTGAGCATGGAGAGGAGACTTGCAGCATGGTGTTAAGAGCCCCTCTAAATGTGAGTGGTGAGAGCTTGAGACCATCTGACCTGGGGAAAGGGCATTTATATACAATTTAATGACACTTCAGATCTCTTTTCATTTCCATTAGAATTCTACAGAACACTGCACTCTCTAAGGGACTAAGTGGAGAATTTAGCAAATAGATTCCTTCCTAGTATTTTTCACACCTGACCTGGTATAGACTTTTAAATGCTGAAGCTTTGAGTTATGGTTAGCTTTGATTCCTAGTCTCTTTTGGAGATCATTCTGCATATTATTAATCATAATTATTAGAATTATTTTTTATAAAAATGTGTATATGTTGTCCCTGTCTCTGTTGAGCAGCATCTTTTTATTTTTATTTCAGTATTATTTCTGTTCGTGTGTATATGGTGGGGTAGGCAAGGGGGGAGGTGAGTCTCAGGTTTCTGAAGCCTACTTCCTGATATTTCTTATGGCCAGAGAAATAATTGAAGTTGGCGTCTTTTCAGTTCAATTCAAGCTTCTTTATATGATGGATTTTGTTTATTGCTCTTTGTACTTATTTTCCAATGAAGTCCTTAAATAATTTCTCTCTGTTTTTAAATTTCCAAAGTTTTGTTATCCTTTCTGTGGTACATTAGGAAATATAAAGCAGATTTTACAAATCTGTTTTACATGGGAGCTGCCTGATTTATGTCAGCTATCATTTTCTAGCTGGGTGGTTATGCTAGGTTTCATAATATGCCAAAGCTTATATTCAAATACAAACTATAGACCAGCATGTAAACAAGAGGCAGAGAAATATTTTTTTTTTTATTCCACTGAGCAATTCAAAATAAGGATGGGAAAAGACAGCTTCATATGGGTTTAATCCTGGCTGGAAAGCAATGAAGCAACAACTCTGTCTCTTTCGTTTTGGTGGTAATCAAAGCAAGCAAAGCTGTGGGTGTTGACTCTTTGAAAATCAGCGGAATGCTACCATGTATGCTTGCTAGTCTCACCCTGGCCTTTTCCAAGCTGAGTAGAGAACAGCTCCAACAAGCCCCCTGACTGAGCAGAGAAAGCACCGCATGGTTTTTTTTGCGGGAGATGCTGAAGAGGCATGAAATGCACCAGAGAGATAGTGTTTTTATGCTCTCAGGCAGATTCAAAGCTTCTGGAAAGCCACCATTCAAAGAATAAATAATAAACACCAAAGGGAACCACAGACAAGGGTAGGGAAGTTCAGGAACACATAAATGTATGTATCTATGTCGATCCTCATTTTCCAGTCAGCCCTCCAAGAATTAAACATCACCAGAGATGCTGGGAAAAGGACATGCAAATCTTCGGTAGTAAGAAAGTAGGCCTTGATTTGTGTACTCGGGATTTTTTTTTCTTCTGATGGAAAGACATGGGATATAGCAGTGATGTTTACTTCATGCATTTGTGCAGATGAGAAAAAGATCCATCTTCCTTAGAGATTCTTCTTCTCTCTGCCTGGCACCCTTGTGCTGTGAACGCCATGCAGTACGGTATTGCATATAGTTTGCAGCCATCGGAGACAGAGTGAGCCACAGCACATTGCAGGTTTGGGAGGTTTATTTGGAAAGTAAAATGCTTGAGAGCTGCTGAATTTATCTCGTGTTCAAAGAAGTCTTTCCCCTCTTTAATGCCATCTTCACTTAGATTTCCATGCTGCTGAACTACTGTAGCTAGATCTATGCTAAATAGCTCCTTTGCAACATGCAAATTAATGCCCCCAAATCTAAATCCAGTGCACCAAAAGAATTTCCACTTAAGGTTGTGCTCCACTTGTTGATTTATATTTAGGTTCTGTTAATAATAAATATGATTATCTTATTTCTCTTTTGGAGAAGTTTAGTTTGAAGATGGAAAGGCAATTATTTTTTGTTTGTATATAAAGATTAACATATCTTGCATTCAGAAAAAATTAAATTACTACAAAAAATTAAGACAAGAATCATGATACCAGTTGAATAATATTTGAAATTAGGTGTTAAGATCAGGTTTCCATTCTAGGCAATATATAATTCTTTTTATAAAGTTTATGCTTGATAGTTTTTTTCTTGCAGTGACAATCTATTAGATGGTTCTTCATGTTATATCTTGATAAAAACTTGAGACAAGAAGGAAAAATGTCAGATTACTAACTTCCTCTTGAAAGCCCCAGGTATCTGTGAAGACTCCTTCTTAGGCTCCTTCTCTTGGGTCAGTTTTCTTTCTTTACTTTTAGGAGTTACCTTCCATTTTACTTTATACCATAGCTCTTTTCCTGTCTTTCATTCCCAAATGTCACCTTTGGGACATTTGACCTTTACTGTGTGACTACTTGAAGTTGTACATTAAGCATGCATGAATTCTTCTTCACCTCTTTCAGAAACTTCATTTGGTGCTTCTATGTTATAGCATTTCAATTCAGCTCAATTCAACAATTATTTCTTGATAGACTATTATGTACAGACACTAGACAAGGACTTCGGGGGACATCAAGTTGAAGGAAAGATAGACCTTGCACTCAGCATTCAATAGGCAATAGCAACAACAGTAATAACAACTGGCATTTAACTTTTATTCAGTGTAGACCTAGAAGTCCTAGCCACAGCAGTCAGCCAAGAAAAAGAAATAAGAAGTATTCATATTGCAAAGTTAAACTGTCGCTATTTGTAGGTGACATGATACTATATGTAAAAAAAAAGTCTTTTAAAATTATTTTTAAAATGTATTTATTTTGAGAGAGAGAGAGAGAGAGAGTAGGGGAGGAGCAGAGAGAATCTCAAGCAGGCTCTGTGCTGTCGATGCAGAGCATGATGTGGAACTCAGTTCCACAAACCATGAGATCATGACCTGAGCTGAGATCAAGCGCCAGATGCTTAATGAACTGAGCCACTCAAGTGCCCTGATAATAGAAAATCTTAACAATTCCACCAAAAAACTACTAGAAGTAATAAACCGAAACAGTAAAGGGGCAAGACGCAAAATTAATACCCAGGAATTGGTGGTGTTTCTATATACAAACAACGTCACAGAAAGAGAAATTTTAAAAACAACACCGTTAACAATTGCACCAAAAAGAATAAACTACCCAGTAATAAACTTAACCAAAGAGGTGAAAGGCCTCGTACTCTGAAAACTATAAAATCCTAATGAAAGAAATTGAAGATGACACAAACAAATGGAAAGATATTCCATGCTGATGGACTGAAAGAATTAATATTATCAAAATGTCCATATTACCTAAAGCAGTCTACACATTTAATGCAATCCCTATCAAAGTACCAACATCATTTTTCACAAAACTGGAACAAATAATCCTAAAATTTGTATGGAACTACAGAAAACTCCAGGTAGCCAAAGCAATCTTAAGAAAGAAGAACAAGTCCGGATATATCACAATCCCACATTTCAATATATACTACAAATCTGTAGTAATCGAAACAGTATGGTACTGGCACAAAAATAGACACCTAGGTCAATGGAACAGGATAGACACCTCAGAGATAACGCACATATATAATGTCAATTAATCTATGACAAAGGAGGCAACAATATACAATGGGGGAAAGATAGTCTTTTCAACAAATTGTGTTGGGAAAGCTGGGCAGCTACATGCAAAAGAATAAAACTGGACCACTTTTAACAGCATACACAAAAAGCAACTCAAAATGGATTAAAGACCTAAACAAGAGACCTGATGATAAAAATCCTAGAAGAGAACCCATGCAGTAATTTCTCTGACAGCCATAGCACATTTTTCTAGATACATCTCCGGAGGCAAGGGAAACAAAAGCAAAAATAAACTATTGGGACTACATCAAAATAAAAGTTCTTGCACAGCAAAGGAAACCATAAACAAAACAAAAAAACAATCCACCAAATGGGAGAAAATATTTGAAAATGATAGATCTGATAAGGGGTTAATACCCAAAATATATAAAGAACTTATACAACTCCACACTGCTGGATGTGAGTGACTCCATCTTGTGCACCACATACATTCACAGGAGTTCTGTTCTATTTCTTTCCTACCTTAAGCACAGTAAGCCCTCTTACTTTCTTCATTATTTATTTCAATGCTATCCTCTCTGGAACCTGCTTCTTGGCCACAGTGACTTCTACTCATCTTGTAAAACTCACTTTTAGCTTCCCCAAGCTGGGCTTTCCTGACACATTCCCCCTTGGGGGGGCATTAAGTGGCTCATCTTTGGATTTCATCTACAACCAGCAAATCCAGTCACACAAAACTTACCCCACTCCTTTGTCTATTTCTGATCCTAGGCCATGAGCTGCTAACAGGCAGGGACTCTCATTTATCACTGATGCCCAACTGATGATTGTTTAACAAAAGAATGAAGAAACAATAATCCAAAAATTATTCCTCTTTGATTTTGGAACGCATTTCCTGTACTCCAGTTTGCTATAAATACAATCACCCACAACGGGAGATGTCACCCAGGGACTTACGGTTAAATATTGATAAAACAGCCAGAAACATTTCCATGAAATTTAAATGTTTAATACCTCTAGTGCTGCTCTTTCCTTCACTCCTTGTTACTCTTTGTAGAGGTTCTCTCCTCTTCTCTAACTGATAAAGGCGAATCTTAAGAAATAAAACGAGCAAAAAAAAGCACCTCCAGTTTTAAAATGTGGGAACATCAAATGACAGTCCCAACTGCTTGACGGAATGAAAACAAGGTCAGTGTCTTATCCTTCCACAGTGGTTGCCCCCCCCCACCCCCAACGCCGAGCCAGAACTGTGCTCTCGAGTCATGCTGTTTGTTTTACAGCTTGCGGACTTGCACAAAATTCTTTTTCTCTAACAACAACAATCATAAAAATAGCATGGTCTTTTTTGCAACCTTACTCATAGCCTAAGGAAAGGAAGATTACAAAATTATTGCAGCATAAGAGCATCAGCTGAGATCCCAAAAGGTCCTAACAATACTTGGCAAATACTTTTTATAATTTCAAGAACTAAGTAAGAGAGACATATGCTATGAGTCTTAGAAAAAGACATTTGAGGTTGCCCTTAAAAGTGGGAATGCAGCAAATCAACACAGTCTTTGCCGTGAAATTCTCACTCAACTGAGAAGGGCAAACCCGAAATAGGTCTGAGTCAGTTTTGAAAGGGCTTCCTCCAGGACAGAAATGTATTTCTTTATAATCATCCCATGAACAAGTATTATGGAGCACCTACCATACGATCTCTGGTGTGAAATACCCAGAAGTGAGGTAGTAAAATGTGGAGTTTCAGGGGGAAAAAGACTGGGGGCAGACAGACCTGTATTTCAGTCCCAGTTCTCTCACTTATTCACTGTTGCTTTGAGGCTTGTTAGTGAGCCTCTCTTAACCTGTGATTCCTTGTCTATAACATGCTGATAATAACCCTACCTCGGCTTTGTTCTGACGCTTAAACAAGATCGTGTATTCAGAGAGCTTAGCTAAGTGCCTGGCACCGAGTGGCACTTAGTAAACGGTGGCTATCACCTGCTGACATGTATTTAACATGGCTGGTACCAAGCACAATCAATCTCAAATGAGAAGCATACAGAGAAAATCTGTTACAAGTGAAAGTACGTCTCTAGCCTTTGTGTGCTCATAAATTATACCAGGCCCTCCAAGGATAAACACAACCCTACTCTCTGTCCTCCGCCAGTAATTATAACCTCCATTAAAGCAAGAACATTTCTTCATTTTCCTTTCTAGCTTTCTAGAAAGAAACCATTCCCACACCAAACCAAACACCATCCCCACAGCATATCTTGAAGTATATATTGAACAAGATTTCATCAATATCCTTTCTGCGGTTAGGTGATTGGCTCTTGGAAAGCAGAAACAAGGTCCACTATTCGTCTTTTTTTTTATGCTGTTACTACTGAGTACAAACTAGAGGGGAACTAAGGACAAAACAGGACAGCTCAGATTGGATCTAATTTACTAGCTCCATCCAAAAGTTCCCAGATCAATGTCCTAATGTAGCCTGAGGGAAGGTACCCATCATTTGCCAAATACCTTATGTTACCAAACCTAATTTTCATGCTAAGCCACATGAGGTAGATATACATTTCCCCATGGTATAGAGGAAGCCAAGGCTCAGAGCAGTGAAGACTTTTCCAAAGCCAGGCAGCTAAGTAGGCAGCACCTCGACTTAATCTAGAAGAGCCTGATGCTTTCTCCCACAGCACACAGCCTATTGATTCAGCAGTGACAGTGGTTTAAAGAATGATATCGGAACAGGGCCAACATGCTGTGCATGGAGTGTAGAATATTGGTCGCTCTGCTAAGAAAGCATCTTTTCTTGTGACATTGTTATTTCCTGATGAGGCTACCTCACCAGGACTTTCCCCAACATCTGTCTTATCCTGGTAGGTGTCAAGATCATAGAGAGAAACCATTTTTTGTCACTAAAATCCAGCTCCCTGAGTTCATATGTCAGTGTTCAGGCAGGAATGTGAAATGCCTTTTACATGACTAAAATCTCTTCCCTGAATAGTCAAGACTTTTCCATGAATGGATAGAATTTTATAATACAAGATGTTCAAATAGGTCAGGAAAAATTCCTTTGAAAACTACTGCCAAAATGAAATTCTCTAAATGTTCCAGTCGAAAGTACGTTTGCTGCTAGGAATACAAACAACAGAGAAAATTCATTTGTTGATAGCTTCCCTGATATTTTAATTATACTCTCCAAATTCTGTTTTTTTCCTCGATGTAACAATTTTATTCTCAAAATAAAAATGTTTAATCCACATGTAATAGTAAAATTAATGCATTATCTTTTTTCCTTGCTGTAAAATGAAATTAAAAATGCCAAGAAGCACATTTTGCTTCCAGCAGAATGGAAAGTAACCTTTTGAAGGGCCTGATAAATTTGATTTCTTATGTAGTTTTCTGATAATCATCAGTTTAACTCTGTTAAATACCAAGTGGCATTTTAAGACTGCAAGTCTGCCAGAAAACTACATTGAATTCCCAGTGTCTTAAGTGACCTTGAATAGCTTAACACATTTCAGTATCTTTCTGGTTGTCTGATATGAAGCATATTTGGTTATTTTCATTGCCTTGTTGAAGGCAAACTTAATATGTCTTAAAAAAATGTGTTACATAATTTGTTCAACCCATGGAGGAAAATTAGAATTTTTAAAAATACTGTGGATTTTTAAATTCCTGTGCCATTTGATTGAAAGCTCACCTTTAAGCAAAAGAACATTAAAGTTACTCTGTTTTTTGAAATCTCTCCCTTGAAAGCCACTCCTATCCCCTTCAGAGATCTACTCATCTTTATGAGAGACTTATAGAGTAGATGTTATTTTTTAAAGGTATTATTTAATTATTTTGAGAGAGAGAGCATGCATGCATGAAGGTGGGGAAAGAGCAGAGAGAGAGGGAGAGAGAGAATCCCAAGCAGATTCTGCGTTATCAGCACAGAGCCCAACGTGGAGCCCAAACCTATGGACAGAGAGATCATGATCTGAGTCTAAATCAAGAGCCAGATGCTTAACCAACTGACTCACCCAGGTGCCCCTGGAGTAGATGTTATTAATTCCACTTTATAAATGATGAAAATGAGACTCAAAGAATGTACATTTTGTGCCCCAGAAAATGTGACTGTAAAGGGGCAGAGGCAGGGCTCAAACCACTGGGTCTGATACCAGGTCCAATCTTTTAACCTGAACATGACTTTGTTAGCATTCCCTTGTTTTTCTCTCCTTAAAGTTTGTCTCTTGATATTTTAACTTTGAATACTCCCTCAGCACCATAGTGAGAGGACAGAATTCTGACACAGAAATGACAACTAGAAGACATGAATAAGTAATTTATAGGTCATGATCTTTACCTCTCCTTTTTTTATTTTCTCAAAACTACTTGATAGTTGATAGTTCACCCTCTGTGTGTATAGGGCTTTCTGAGCAAGTCTTTTGCTGGGCATGAATAACAAAGCTAACAATCTAAGGTTAATGTGGTTAGTACCCTTTTCTTCTAAAGTTTATTTATTTATTTTGAAAGAGAGAGAGACAGAGCATCTGCAAGGGGAAGGGCAGAGAAAGAGGGAGAGAGAGAGAACCCCAAACAGACTCTGGGCTGTCAGCACAGAGCCCCACGCAGGGCTCCATCTCACAAACTGTGAGATCATGACTTGAGCTGAAATCAAGAGTCAGACACTCAACAGGTTGAGCCATCCAAGGGCCTCAATGTGGTTAGTAGTCTAAAGGTTTGAACAAGCTTGTCTCTATCCCTAAATAAGATGAGTGGTTCCAGGATTCAACTAGTTGCTTATGAATAGCAGTAACTCCTTATTCCATGCAACTACAAAATCATGAAAAATCCAACACAAGGGCTAATTGAATCAGCATCACTTTATAAACGAGTTTGGGAGATGCAAAGCTGAAATTTGGATTCCAGATTCTGCAAAGACGTTTTAGAATGCTCTGCTCAGTCCCTGCAGTGAAGATTTCACAAAAACAAAGTTCTGTTTCACAGAAAGAGCTCAGAGCATACTTGAGGAAGAAAATATAGAGAACAGGAAAGGAGCCAGGTCTCACATAATGTTATGTACAGGACTGTGACATCAAGTTGACACTGTATCCTCTTGACAGACTGTTTTGTTTGCATCTGTCATCATAGAAGACAACGAGAGTTTCAAAGCTCAAGCTAATTTCACAAAGGGACTTTCAGCAGTGGTCAAGCAGTTGTACTAGACCAAGGGTGCCAAATAAATGCTTTCCACAGATCTTGGCAGTCGGTGACAAAGTCCCTGTAAAACCAGAGTAAGATCAGGAAGTAAGAGCAATGCAGTCCTTGCTCTCATGCTGTTTGGTAGAAGGCTGCACCTGATTCTTCTGGGAAAGACTGCCCTTTGCAATGAAATGATAACATTCCTAAAAGTTTTGGCATTAAAATATCTCCTGTTTGAAAAGAATAAGATAATAGATTTCAGGTTTGTTTGTATTTTTTTTATCCTTAATTAAATTACAAGTTGGCCATTGTTAGGGATTGAATTTAGTCCCCTAGCTGAAGTTTTAATCTCCAGTACCTGTGAATGTGACCTTATTTAGAAATACAGTCTTTGGAGATGATCAAGTCAAGATGAAGTCATTAGGGTGGGCCCTACTCCAATATGACCGTGTCTTTATAAAAAGGGGAAATTTGGACACAGAGACAGATACATACAAAGGAAAGATGAAGTGGAGATAATGGGAGAATGCCATCTACAAGCCAGGGAATGCCAAAGAATGCTAGCAACCCCCCAGAACCTAGGGTAGAGGCATGGAACAAATTTTTCCTCACAACCCTCAGAAGGAACCAAATGTGCCCACACCCTGATCTCTGTTTCTAGCCTCCAGAATCTTGACACAATACATTTCTATTATTTAAACCTCCTAGTTTGTGATGACTTGTGTGGCTGCTCTAGGAAATTAATGTAGCCATCCTAGACCAATTATCGATTTTTCTTTTATTTTGTTTTGCTTTTTGAAATTTTACTAGTTCTTGAAATCTCAAATTCTGGAAACCCTTAAACCAAATTACCTTAAAATCCCATCCAATCTTAAGATTTTGTGATGTTTTACACTGTTGAACATTTTTCCTAATTTTTCTGATTAGTCATTAAGTGCCCACAGGATTGGAGACATCCAGATTTTCCTTAAGAAAGCAGAGTACAAACAGGAACAACATTTAGGTGTTACAGGGCCAAACCTGAGAAAATATCTCAGCATATGGCTTGAAACATTGAATGTGGATGCTCAATTGATTTCTTTCCCTGTAGTTTGAGTAGAAATAAAACTCGATGCTCCTGGTATAATATATAAGGATCCAACACTGCTCTGGCCATGGATCTGATGAAGGTGTATGTTTCTCAGAAAGTTAGAGAAGGGTACCCAAAAATCTATGGCATCTTCTATTTGGTTCATCAGACAGTCCTCATCTCTCATGGGTCATGGTAACTCTTTCTCCTTTCCTTTCTCCTCCTCAGCAAGCTACACAAGAGGAGATTAGGGGCAGTGAGGTATGCTTTACCAGATCATGCTTGAATGTACTGACGAGTGCCCCATTTCCGTTGCTCAGATGGGTTTGAAAAAAATTCAGCTGGGAATTCATCCATTTATTCACTCATGCATTTATCCAATGAATAAAAAAAAAAGAAAAAGAGGAGACCCAGGGACACCAATCCATGCTATATATCACACTGTCATAAAATGACTCTATAATTATAATAACTAGTATGTGTTAAAAATCTCTACCTTCATTTTATAGATGAGCTAAAATAATTGAACTTGTCCTTGGTTCTACCACTGATGAATGCAGTAGTTTGACCTTCATTCTGTATGTCTCCTCTCCATGTCTCCTCTATATCAAGATACCTGCCCTTACAACCCACCAGACTGGTGTATACACATCACTGTACCCTAAGACATGCCTTCACTCAGGAACTGGCTTCTCCCAGTCTCTACGCACCTCTAACCAGTCTATCACCTCACAAAAAAACTGGTCTCCAGAAAAACTTCCAGAATTCCTGGTCTCCATCCTTGGTCAGCTAGCCTCCCAGCACTTAGATTTTTAACTGTGTAACTTCTGTTTGTTTGTTTGTTTGTTTTGCATTTATTGGAATGCTGTGCTGTGTTTGATATCAGCATGTCTGTGTATTTGATTTTATCTCCCTGGAAGATCATCTGCTCTTTAAAGGAAAATACTGTATCCCCTAGTTTCTAGTCCTACCCTCGTTGCTAAAGAGACAGACAATATTAGTTATATCACATAATCTATTTGAACCTCCATGTCCCAATTGATATAAAAAGAGGGTGGTGGGAAGATGGAGTCTATCAACATCTCTTACCCTGGTAGTGTGTATATAGGTCTCCCAAGCATCCTTGTCCTTTGCTGGCTCTGAGAATTGCCCAGTTGAGGCTCATGGCCATATTTGCTCATGTGAAGGCTACTCTGGTCTTATCAGCGTAGACCACCCCCACATCTCTGCTGGGCAACACTACTGAGTGTAGACTCAGGCAGCCCACACTGCCGCCTAACCTGATCTTCCTGTTTCTCTCCTCTCCCTTTCATTTGCCATAGTCATAAATACTGCTCCAGACCAAGATGACAGATTCTTCTCCACATCCTCCTCATCTTTACAGACACCATCTCACCTTCCTAAAGTACGTTTACACTTCCTGCTTCCTCGGTCCATCCCTACTCCTATAAGACATGGTCATTCCTCACCTATTCCGTGAAGGCTTTGCTGACCACCAATCTGCCATCAGAATCTGTGCAACTGCTGTAGCATTTAAAAATATTTGTCCCTCTGCATTTTAACTGCATCATATAGAAATAACATAGTGAAATGCTTATGAGCATAGTTGTCTTGGTTTCAGACTGCCTACCTTTATAATCATCACTGTGCCACTTACTAGCTATTTGCCCTGGACAAATTATTGCTCTGCACCTCAGTTTCCTCATCTGTTGAATGAGGATAACAATAGTATTTATCACCTGGAATGTTTTTAAGGATTGATGAGTTAATGCATGAAAGCACATAGAATAGTGAACATATTATTGAGTTAACACTATGCACGAATACCACCCCCTATCTCTTTTTCCCTCTAGGATTTCAAATAAGAAAAGAACTAATTTGTTATAACATCAGATTTGTAAAGTCATAAGATCTCCTTTTCTTTCTTTTAAATCTCCCTTTTCATCAACCACTTCACATCCTGGTATCCTCTCTCCTTCAATTGTCTGAGGTAATAATGTTGACCTGCCCCTCTGCCTGATATTTAAGTAATGCACCACAAATTAGACCATTCCTGTATAATAGGACAGGGTGAGGCTTGTTGTTGGAAAGATGGAAAGACATAATATATGTGAAAATGCCTGAACATGTAGATTCGTTCAAAGAATGTTCATTAAGCACCTTTTCTGTACTTAGCATGTGCCACCAGATCCTGGGAATACAGTCCTTGATTCATGTTGTCTCTGTTTAGTGAAGGATACAGACAACTCTATCTACAGTTGGGATGCGATGTGATTAGTTGTGATGAAGGGACGAAACCGGATGCTATCATAACCCACAGTGCATATAATTGTCTCCAAAAGTAGAAGAAGGCTTCCTGAAGAAAGAGCACCCAGGCTGAGTCTCAAAGATGGAATGGGAACCAATCAGCCTTGGAAGAAGGGAAGTCTCCCAGGCTAAAGGATAACCACAGGGGAGAAGACAGAGAGGCCCAGAGCCCCGCTGTGTTTTGGAACTACTACAAGAAGTTCTGAGTGATTGAGGAGTGGGAAGAGATAAGCATGGACCAGATTATAAAGGGGTTTTATGCTTCTGCCTGGATTTTACCCTGCAGGCAAGGGGGAGCACTTTGCATTAGGCAGGGGATTAATAGCACCAAATCTGGGTTTATACTGGCAGTAGTGTGAACAGTAAGTTGCAGAAGACTGTGGTAGAAACCAAACAGGGTTTTGTGGGGTTATTCCAATAACCTTCATGAGAAAATGCTTAAGGACCTGAACTAAGGGATGTGGATGAAAAGACCAGAGGTAAAAAAGGCAAAATTAAACAAATAACCTAGGAGAGAAAATACATAAAGTTCACACCAGTTTTTTTGGGGTGTAACTGTACTATATCTTTCAGTGATTCAATGTCAGATTCCTCAACATTTTAACAGACTTTCTAGATGCAGCGAGTGTAATGGTAGGAATTTTGAGTGCATCCCAGGTGGTCTTTGAACGGTAAGGACTTTGGAGGGTGCCTCACCCACATCTCAGTGGCAACAGTCTTTCCCATGGAGGTGCAGCCTTGGGTTGCAAAAATAACCCAAAGCTACCAATTTTATCCCTAATTTTCTTTGGCACATTTATTTAGATACAGAGCCTGTTTCAGATTAACTTTAATTTTATTTCTTATCTTACAGACCTCTGTCCCTATTTCTTTGCTGGATCACTGCCAAACCCCAAGCTCCTATCATGCACAGTAACTGTTTCCTTCTTTGTGGGCGGGCAGGCTGCTGGAGCTAAAGGGAGAAGGAGATGTTTTCTGCTATATATATATATATATATATATACACACACATATACATATATATATATACACACATATACATATATATATATACACACATATATATATGTATATATACTTATACATACATATATATATGTACTTATACATATATATGTGTGTGTATATGTATATAACATATACACACACACATATATATATGTATATATACTTATACATACATATATATATACTTATAAGTACTTATATATATATGTATAAGTATATATATATAGTATATATATATATACTTATACATATATATGTGTGTGTATATATATATATATATATATATATATATACATATAACATGGCTGGACCTTGAAGCGTGGCTGCTTTGTATCCTCATCCTGGGTATCAGGCTCTTGTAGTGTACAGGAACCAATGACCGAGTGTCCACAGCTCTGAGTAATGCTAAATGTAGACTGAACCACCAGAGACTCCTTAAGTTTGTTTTTATATCCCTTCTGTTGATAATTTTATATTGTAACTGTGTATAAGTGATAAATTGATGGAGGAAAGAGACTGTGAACATATTGCATTAAGCATTTCTATTAAGATCCTATTCGTATCCTGTCTGAGGTGAGACACGAAATGTTAAGCATGCAGTATGGTGCATACGTTAATATGGGAATTGCCTTCCAGATTATATTTCAATTTTAAGAAAGAAGAAGAGTGAAAGACACAAGCACAGTTTTCTGTAGGAGACCACTGCCATATGGAACTTTGTATGCTCCAGGAAGAGTGACAAGCCTGTACTGGAAGGGAAGGTAATTGAAATTCATGACCAATTTATCTTGCATGGGCCTCTCCAAGCCCAAGTGACAAGGTGCTGATGGTCTCAACCTAAGTGGTTTGATATTCGACTGTTAGTTGCAATATATGTTGGACCAGCAGGAGGAAACAGATAGGAGGAGCTTAGACACACTGAAAGGATGTATACCAGGAATTACAGCTTAGTGAAGTTCTAATCATCTCCTCTTAGGAGAAACAGTGACACATGTGATGAGACTGATGCCCAAGATTTTGGGGAAAGATTTACAAGTAAAGCTGAGAGAAACGGGCTCATAAATTTCCTTGGCAATCCCCAGAGATCTCACCTTGAACTTAGAGGCTCAAGTGCCAAAGCTGAAACTTGAAACACTGACAGATGTCGATTGTTGGAGAAGATTGCTTTGGAGTGTGGTAGCCTTCTGTCTTGTTATTCAGATCCCCATAGTCCTAAATGGAGTTTAAATTCCCAACTTAGGATTGGAGGAGCTGTAAGAAAATGAATAGTCGTCAGCATTGCTTTTGTATGGAGTTGTGTCGTATAGAACAGGATTTGTGAAAGGCATTGGTTTGACCAAGACTTTCATTGGGCTTCTCTAGATGTTCTGTTAGTAAAAAACCAGATTATTTCAAGTAGATTGCCATCACAACATTGAATAGGTATTATAGTAGGAAAGAGAAATCAAAGGTATCCATTGGCTACTGAAGTTTTGCCAGTTCCCAAGACAGATATTTGCATTCAATGATTTGTGAAACTTTTTTGATTACCTAGTACGTGCCTGGCACTGTGTTGATAACATGACTAGAGATGGGCCACAGACAGTTTCTACTTGCAAAGGATTTACAGTCCAGGAAGCATGTGAGGACCACTATTCAATCTAGGAGAATCTGAGAAGTGTTCCCTTCCAAAGGAAAATCTTTTAATAAATTATGTGGAGTATACACAGCACATGCAGTATTGGTAGTATTCAGGAAGTAGGACAACATTCAATCATCTGTTTACTTTTTCCCAAACCTAATTTTGGATTTTGAATCTAAGACTGAACAAGGATTTAGCCATAAAAAGGATGAGAAAAAACAAATAGAAAAACAAATGTGTTGAACTTCAAAAAGATAAAACCAAAGTCAAAGCACAGAGCTGAGATCTGAGGAGAACGGAGACTCACAGCTTCTCTCTGCCTTCCCCTCCCTCATACAAAGTGTTTACTAAACTAAGATGATGTGAGTAATATCACTTATCACTGACGGGAAAACTATAACTCCGTCAAAGAATAATACTTTTATAGAAGAAACCCTACAACACACAAAAGTTGATCACGAAAAAATAAACTAGCAAGTGAGAAAAGGGAGAAAAGGGGCCCTTATGGAAAGAATAATGATGATGATAATAATAAGCCAAATAAAGAGAATAAGACAAATGTAATAATATAATTTGCACCACTGAAAGGGAAATGGGATTCCAGGGCCCTTCAGCTGCCTCCACACGGTAGTAGGCTGAGGAACCCAAGAGAAGTGTTATTCACCATCCCCTGTGGTTCACCAGCTTTGGTGAGAACCAGCCATGTGCCTGGTCATGGGCCTCATGCACTGGGCAGTACAAAGATGAATGAGTCACTTCTGTATCCTGAGGACATAACAAAAACAAGCTCAATCTACTGGGAAAGTGAACAGGTGCTCCGCTCCAGTGGTAAAGTTCAACCTGTAGTAAATGCCAGATCAGAGGTAGAAAGCCAAGAAAGCTAGCAGATTTGGAAAGAAAATGAGCAGTCTTTTTTGATAATCGGTAAATACTTCACAGAAGAAGGCAAAAAATAGTGATGAGGTCCAGAAGGAGAGGGAAGGCAAGTAACAGAAATAGCATGTATAAAGGCACAGGGGTAGGAGAGTGCAAGGAATATCCAGGAAATGGCAGGGAGTTCTGTGCAGTTGTCTGGGGGATGGGCAGGGCTGACTTGAGGGAATGAAGACCTTATTTACCATGTAAAAGGTTTGGAAATTAAATGTATTGGTAATCAGTAGTTAATCAGACAGTGGCATGTTTAGTTTAAGAGAAATACTTGTAATGTCTGTAGTGGGTTGAATGGTGGCTCCCAAAAAGATATGTTCATGTATTAATTCCTGAAGCCTATGAATGTTACCTTATTTGGAAAAAGGTTCTTTGCAGAAGTCATGCAGTTAAGGATTTTGAGACGAGAAGGTAATGCTGAATTATCTGGGTGGGTCCTAAATCCAATGACAAATATTCTTGTAAGAGAAAAGTAGAGGGATATTTGAGACAAACACACAGGAGAAAGCGATGGGAAGACAGAAGCAAGGATTGGAATGATGTGGCTTCAAACCAAGGAACACCAGGGAATGCCAACACTTATTAGAAGCTGGAAGAGGATTTTCTCGTAAAGCCTTCAGAAGGCATTTTGCCCTGCTGACACCTTAATTTCAGACTTCCAGTCTCCTGAATTGGGAGAGAATAATTTTTCTATAGTTTGAAGTTAACAAGGTTGTGATAATTTGTTGGAACAGCCCTGGGAAATTAATACCACTCTTCAAAACTAATCGGTACAAATGAAATAACAATGACTAGCATTAAGTATCATGCCTTTCAATTTACAAACCTCTTTTCTACACATTATTTTATCTTATTTTCATGATAAAACTGTGTGGGAGTAGTATTATTATTTCCCCCATTATATTGTTGAACCTAAGCTTCAAGAAATAAAATCACTTCCCTAAGGTGTCCAACTTGTACCCTCAGCTCTGTTTTTACTACTAACCTATGTTGCTTTAGTAATGAGTCAGCTCTCATAGCCACCACTCCTCATCCACATGTAGTTGATAGCTTCAAATGGCATCTAAGTAGCTCTTGAAGTCCTAGGCTGGAGAATAGACCAGAGAAGGAGGGAAAGAGATGGAGGGATCCAAATGGGACCAAGATTAGGATATTCTAAATAAGGATTAAAAACAATTAGGTGGCCCTCTTCAAATTTTCTTGGGTTTTAGCTACTGATGCTGTAATATTGTGTGAAATGTTTAAACTCCTTGAGTCTCTGCTTCCAATTCTAGAAAAAATGGGCATAATAATCTCTAGCTGGGTTGGTTTAAAGAGTAAACAAACTGTGTATTTAAAAAATAACTTTGCAAACCCTAAGGACACAGCCTAAATGTTAGGTGTAATTATGACAGTTAAATCAGAATGGTGCAGTGCTCTGGTTCAGATGGGATTGCTCATTAGTATCACGGGAGGAACTTTTAAAACTTGCTGATGCCTAGATTCTCCCCTGGAAGTATGAAATCAGAATCTCTTAGAGTGGAACTCAGGCATATTATTTTAAAAATCATCTTAAATTATTCTTATACATGCTGCCAGTTTCCTGCCAGAGTGGGAAAAGATGAGCTCTGGGGTCAAATTGATCCAAGCATATATTCCATATAATAACTTTACAATCACTACTTATAATTGTGTAATCTTGAGTAGGTTACTTGACCTTTCCAAATCTCTGTTTTTTCAACTTTCCAACAGGTGTTAAGAATACTTAGCTCTTGATGCTGCTTTAAGAATTGAATTAAATGTATGTATGAATGAGACAGTTGGTTCAGGTTAGTTTGATTTCCCCCATCCCTTTTGCATCAATAAAGTCAATGGCAAACTAAAAGGGAAGAAGGGAATGAGGGAGTCACATTTAGCACATGACATGCATTTCCAAAAATTAACCCCAAGTTGCATTTTCTCAATGAAGTGAAGTCATACAGAGGTGTGGCTCTTGTGTTATGAATGCAGACATCACTAAATGTAAACATCACACAGAGCTGTTTCTTATAAAAATAATAGGTACCCAGGGGTTATAATAATTCACATTAACTGTGAAACCAAGTGTTTCCTCATTAATAAATGCCATAGGAAGGTGCCAACTTTTTCCTGTGCTTAGCAAGTCGATTAGATTAGAGTCACAAGACAGCACTTTCATTGTCAAGGGCATTTATGGTCATTGAACGTTAGGTCACCTGTAATAACCAAATGTCATTCTGTTCACCAATAGTGGAGGTGTTCAAAAATTGGTAATAAGATAGGATGATGGTCACAGATTTTGTGGTTATTTTTATTTTAGTTATGGAAGATCTCTGTACTGCGAGGCATTTTAGAGTCCAAACTGGCATTTTGGTCTTTCTTTTCTAGTCTGAAAAACCCAGAGCATGTGGATGTCAGAAAGATGTTTCTTTTCTCTTAGAAATGTACAGTGTCTGCACACACTTAAAAAGCTCTAAAATATTCTACATCCAGTACATAATTGGACATGCTGTAATAACCTTGAGGATACATGCCTTTAATTTGCAATTATAGCTAAGAAGAGAATATTTCAGCATATTGTGAATTACATTAGAAACTTGTTTATTAAATAAACCATATTGTACTGGTTTACTGAGTCTAACCCCAGTAGTAATAGGCATATCTAGAGCCCAGATTTTGGCTTCTAATCCTGTTTCCAATAAAAAGAACCAGGGTTCCTCAGAGGAATGGCTGACTCAGGATTGTGGTAAGGATTACACAAAATAAACCTACACCATCTTCGAGGGCCAAAAAGTAAGGACGTGTAAAGAACAAATCAAAGCATACAATAATGGAGATATGTCAAAAGGACACAGAAACCAACTAAAGGAACTCCCAGTGGCCAAGGAAGAAACATTTTAAGCAACAAAATAAAATCTTATTAGATTATAATCCAAAGTATAAAATAAATAAATACCCATTTGTCCATACTGATATAAATAAATGATTGAATAAATAAGTGGGAGAGAACAGACAAATCTTCCATATAGAGGAATCCCAAATAATTTAATTTTATGTAGATCCTTCATCCTCAAGGAGGCTGAGCACAATTTCCCACTCCTTTTTCTTTTTTCTTAAATTTATTCATTCTAGATAGAGAGACAGACAGACAGACAGACAGACAGAATGGGAGAGGGCCAGAGACAGAAGGAGACACAGAAACCGAAGCAGGCTCTAGGATTCGAGCTGTCAGCACAGACCCTGACTCAGGGCTCAAATCCACGAACTGTGAAGTCATGACCTGAGCTGAAGTCAGACACGTAACTGAGCCACCCAGGCGTCCTTCCCCACTTCTTCTTAGTGTGAGCTGCACATAGCAATTTTTTTCTCCAAGAGTACAGTATGAAAAGGACAAGGGGGAGGGGAGGAGTGTATTAGTCATGTTTCTCTAGAGAAACAGAACCAATGGGAAATATACATTATATAATTAATTATATATGTAATCAGCTATCAGCAAGCTGGGTAACCAGGAAAGCTGGTGGCATAAATCAAAGCCTGAAGAACTAAGAATCAGGTGAGTCAGTGGTGTAATTCCCAGTTTGAGGCCATAGGCCTGAGAACTGAGATTACAGGAGTGCATGGGTACAGAGGGATGCTGGTTCAAGAAGAGAGAGCATTCATCCTTCCCCTTTTTGTTCTATTTGGGCTCTCAATGCATTAGATAATGCCTACCCACACCAGTGAGGGCAGATCTTCTTTACTAGGTCTACTGATCCAAATGCTGGTATCTTCCAGAAGCACCCTCACAGACATACCAGAAATAGTGTTATTGGCTATTTGGGCATCCCTTAGCCCACTTAAGTTGATACATAAAATTAACTATCACAAAGAGTAACTTTAAAGTGGAGAAGTCTGAAAAAAACTACCTTATCAGCTAATCAAGGTCAATATCAACAATGATAAATAATGTTGATAGTATGTGCTTTTGATGTGATGTGATGACAATGGCATTTTACCTCTGTCATCTTTCTCCCAGAAACCCATAGTCCCAGTCCAATTATGAGAGAAACATCAGGCAATTCCAAATACAAAGACAGTCTACAAAATACCTGACCAGAAACATCTGAGAAACTGTCACAGCAAAAAGGGACCTAAGGAGACATGATAACTAAATATAATGTGATATCCTGGTGGAAGCCTAGAACAGAAAAAGGGCATTAGATAAAAACTAAAGAAATCAGAATAAAGTATGGACCTCAGTTAATTATAACGTATTGATGCTGATTCATTAATTGTAACAAATGAAGTATATTATGATATTGTGATTTATAAGGAATATATATATTTAGTCATTCAGATGACCAAAACATATTTCTCAGACATGTTCGGTCTGTGTCCACAGTTCCTGGATCACAGTTCCCAAACCCTTGGGATTTCCTGAGTGATAAGAGAAATGGGAACGTCTTTTGTTATAATATTTGGTCCTTGTCCTCAATTCCTGAAAATGAGAAAAACATATAAAAAGAGATTGCCAATGGATTTTTCAAAGTGAAAGGCATATCAATAGTTTTAATATGTGCGAATAGATGTAACTTCACAATAAAGAAATACATATAAAACAACAATGAAGTACCATTTATTTATTTTTTTTTTTAATTTTTTTTTCAACATTTTTTATTTATTTTTGGGACAGAGAGAGACAGAGCATGAACGGGGGAGGGGCAGAGAGAGAGGGAGACACAGAATCGGAAACAGGCTCCAGGCTCCGAGCCATCAGCCCAGAGCCTGACGCGGGGCTCGAACTCACGGACCGCGAGATCGTGACCTGGCTGAAGTCGGACGCTTAACCGACTGCGCCACCCAGGCGCCCCTGAAGTACCATTTAAAAACCCATCAGATTAGTAAAGACTAAATATTTCATAATATATTGAGATGGTAAGGATGCATAAAAACAGGTATCTTCCAGTTTGTTGATGAGCATGTGAAATGAAATGCCTTCTTTGGAAGATATTTTAGTGACATTGTAGCAGAAGCTGATGGCACCCTGCCTGTATCCCTGTGTCCATACATTTCAGTGTTAGTGGCCCAGTTTCCAAATGCCATCACCCCCTACTAAAATGGGTTGGCGTGAAGAGCATGCACTGGCTTACGCAATATTTCTAGAACTTGACAGATAAGGGGATAATGAGAATTATAAGGACAATAGAATTGGCTGGTTGCTGTTAGTGTCATAAGCATTCAGAGAAAAAAAAAATGGCAGGCTCAACTATCAATCAGGATACAATATGAAAGCCAGAAGTCTTCAAAGAACTGTTTACCATTTAAAAAGCAGCTTTTGGTACTACTGGACCTAGTAGAAACTTAGCCTAAACATGAGACATCTCCTGATAATTTGACAGGAGCTGCTCATCACCAGCCGGTTACCATCAGATCCTCCAAGTCATTAGCTTGGGTGGGCACAGCAAGAACCCATCATACAATGATACATTGTACATTAGTGATCAAGCATGAGTATGTCCAGAGGAACAACTAAGTTACATGAACTGGTGGCCCAGCCCCCCATATTACCTAACTTGTTTAACCAATATATCTCCCTCAGGTCATGCCCAAGATTTTACAGAGAGTAACCCCAATACCAGTTGTCAGAGGATGATAAAACCCAGGTCTGATTCACGAATGGGTTGCTCAATGTATCCCATAAGCTAAAAATAGACTTATGAAACACAGCTCCACTCAGGGGTGGTCATAAGAGACAGCAGTGAGGGGTAATTCTCATTACCATGGGCAAGACTTGAAACAAGACAAATGTTCAAGCACTTGTGTAGATGGTCTAAGTGGGGCGGGTTCAACTCTAGCAGATACTGTTGGTGCTCTGACCATATTCTCTCTTCCTTGCCCTTTAGTTCATGCTGTTCAGGCTTCCAGCTGGCAGCACCTGTGTTTCTTTTCTTCTCTGGCTCATAAACCCCGCTGTGCCTGCCTGTGAAATAGGCCAGAAGTGTTAGGGAGTTAATCCCTCCCAGGCAGTGGAACGTAGGGAAGCACAGTGGGAAGTACCTGTGAGGAGAGGAGTATTTTATAACTGAGGTTATAGAGAATTCCTAGCACACCATAATGATAAATTTAGAATGACGTTTAGTCAATTTTGTTACTCCTTTTAAATTATCTACAGACAATCCCATTATTACCAGAACCTAAGGCAGAGTGCTGCTCTGTCCTCAGAAGTCCTTATTCCCAGGATCATACAGTGGCCTTCAGACAATGACTGACATGACAGGATGGAAGTCAATGCACCAATAGCCCAGTTCCTTCACCCTCTGAATAGGGTTACCCTGAGATTTGTGTCAATACTGGCTCCTAGAATTCCCTAGGGTTTCAGAAATCCTGAGCTCCGCGTACTCAAAGTCGTGAATGGCTTGCTGATATGCCCATTACTGACTCCTTTCCTTCCCTGCCTCACTTTCCCACTTCCCTGTTTGACTTTCCCTCATCACCTGAGTAAACTATGTGTCTTTGGGTCCTTGTCTCAGGGTCTGTTTCTAAAGGGCCCAGTCAAGATGGGTATCTATTAAGCTTATAAATGCACACACCCTTTGCCCCAAGAATTCCACTTCCAGGAAAATATCCTGAAGATATACTCACACATGTGCCGAAAGACATGAGGTCTTTACAATTATAGTAGTAAATACCACTGAGTGTTTACTCTATACTAAACATTAAAGTTCTTTTCAAGTAGCAGTTTTCTCAATCCTCAAAAAACCCTTCTGAAATTATTACCAAATTCCCATTTTCCATAAGAGGAAACTGGGGCATACAGAGGTTAAATACTTGATTAAAACAGTAAGAGCTAGTGATACAGAGCCAAGGTTCAAACCCAGGAGATCTAACTTCAAAGGCCCAGCCTTATCCACTCTATATAAATGTACCAGCAAAGATACTTATAGCAACGGGTTTTTTTAAGATTTATTTTATTTTTAGAGACAGAGAGAGAGAGCGCACAAACAGGGGAGAGGGGCAGAGGGAGAGAGAGAAAGAGAGAGAGAGAGAGAGAGAGAGAGAGAGAGAGAATCCTAAGAAGGCTATACACTGAGCATGGAGGCAGGGCTTGATCCCATGGCCCTGGGATCATGGCCTGAGCCAAAATCAAGAGTGGGACACTCAACTGACTAAGCCACCCAGACGCCCCTAGCAACATTGTTTGTAATAGCTAGTAACAGCCAAAGTGTCCATAATGAGAAGCCAGTTAGGTAAACTATGATATGTCATATTAAAATAGTCAGAGCTATTAAAATAATAAGGTTTGTATATTAATATAGAAAGAAGCCTAAGATATTGTTACGTGAAGAAAGCAAGGTGCAGAACACTGTGTTTGCTAGAGAGGCTTTCAATCTTGCAAAACCCAAAGAGCTATGTATATATATGTGTGTGTTTCTCTCTGTATTAATTATGGTGGGAATAGCTATTGCCTTATGAAAGGTCTGTATGTCAAAGCATGAATGGGAGACAGATTTTACACTGTAAACCATTTTTTACTGTTTTAATCTTTAACTTAAGTATATATTACTCTTTAAAAAGCTATACTAAAAATATGTATAATCAAAATATATACAAATTGACATGGAATCACAGAGGAAGGAGAACTTCATTCTACTTGGATGAGTCTCCAAAGGTCCCATGAGAAGGTCCTACCATATGGGTAAATGCAGATCACTCCTGGTAGAAGCACAAGGGAAGTTCCAGAAATATGAGAGCATACAGAGTTACAGTTTGATGTGTAGAGTTTGCATAAAATGAAGCTAGGAAGAGAGGTAGATATCAGATCGTCTGTAGATGTATTAATTCACAGGAGAAATGCAATTATTCAGACCAATCAATAGCTACTTGACAAAGATGTTTTTCTTGTAGGCTTTTAAAGATATCTTTGAATACCGTTATATGGTATTACAAATTGGGAAAAGAAAAATGTATCAAGTTAAAAAAGGGTTCCTATAAAGAGTATTAGTGTTCTTCATTTTCTCTTATTGAAGAGAGTTTCGCAAGGAAATATATCTATTAACAATCAGAGGACTGGGGGCACCTGGGTGGCTCAGTCAGTTAAGCATGTGACTTGATTTCGTGAGATTGAGCCCTGCATTGGGCTCTGTGCTGACAGGAAGGAGACTGCTAGGGATTCTCTCTGTTTCCCCCTCTCTCTCTGCCCCTCCGCACCCTCTCTCAAAGTAAATAAATAAACTTAAAAAAAAATCGGAGGGATTGGGCAGTTGTTCTGAATAATGGCTGCACATTAGAATCGTCTATGAAGGTTTTTAAAAAAACAAATTCCCTGGATCCCCACATGATACTAATAAAATCAGTGGTTTTAAAACCTCTCCTAAATAATTTTAATGTGTAGTCCACATTCAGAACTCCCAAACTAGAAAGTTTATGGATCTGAACTTACTTTAGAATCTAGCTTATGAGAATCTGGATGGATTTATAGAATGTATTTATTAATTCATTCATTAAATATGTTTGGTAACCACGAAAAAAAATCAGAGAATTGAATTGAAGTGCCAACTGCACCACTTACAAACTGTAAATTCAATGTCTTCATCTGTAAACACAGATCATTATAGTACAAGCTTCATAGAATTAATGTGAGGATCAATTGAGATAATTCATGTAACAATTAATATATTGCCTAATGTTTATCAGGCATTCTATAATTGTGGCTTATTATTATTAATAAGGACTACTAAATAATTTCAACATGATCACAACCTTATTACCTTATTGATTTTGTTAGAAACTGAAAACAATGAAAGGAAAGCACTTCTCTAGGAAAATTAAGGTCTGCAGTTTTAATTCAAAAGAATCTCCTGTGCTCAAAATTATCTCATTTGCCTTTTCTGCTGCCAAACCCTAAATGACATTTGTGTTCTGCCTAAAAGCATATGGCTGACTGACAGTGTTGCAGCTGTGGGATCTGTCAGCATATCCCCAAAACATGGGCCATGTCCTCTGGTTCAACCAGTTACACCCAGAATGCTAAACAATGGCTGGAAGTGTTTGACTACGACTTGAAATGAATTCTTAAAAATTCAGAACATCAGTCTACCCAGGGAAATACCAAGATCTAAAAGTCATTAGACCTAACTTCATGTTAAAAAAGTATTGCAACCATCCTTTCTGCTGAGCATGCTAGCAAAAAGGTGACATTTACAAAATAGAAAAAAAAATCAAACAAACACTGGTTTAAAAAACTGTCACTAATGTGACAATGTACTGGCAATAGATCCTACTTGGCTATCACAAAAGCCACCACAAAAGGATGCCAAAGGTATCACATTTTTTGCTCTAGATTGAAACCCAAATGTGCTTAACCTAAACAAAACATCAGACTGCTAGAACTATAGAGATACATCAAAGAAGCTAGATTAGAGATAGTTGTATCTAATATTTTAGTGACTCACTGTACCTATTTTCTGACTTTTCTGTTACACTCAGTCACCTGGGAAGTTCCTCCTGCATAATTACAGTGACAGTTCTTGTTTTCCAAACCAAAATTTTGAACACACGTTTTTATAACATCAAATACTCTTATGAGGCCAAGGGAACAGAATATCTTAAGACTGTTTTCTCCCTAAATTCTAGAGATCTGGTATATACCTTTTAAGATATATACCCTGAAAATGGTATATATTAAGCTTTTAATTGAAAATACTTGGAAAGTGTGGGGCACCTGGGTGGCTCAGTTAGTTAA
This sequence comes from Neofelis nebulosa, assembly GCF_028018385.1. Taxonomy (NCBI): domain Eukaryota; kingdom Metazoa; phylum Chordata; class Mammalia; order Carnivora; family Felidae; genus Neofelis; species Neofelis nebulosa. Next base: position 163,507,496 of record NC_080783.1, on the reverse strand, counting down.
GCATCTGACTTTGGCTCAGGTCATAATCTCACAGTTCGTAGGTTCAAGCCGGCATCCGGCTGTGTGCTGACAGTTCAGAGCCTGGAGCCTACTTCGGATTCTGTGTCTCCCTCTCTCTCTGTTCCTCCCCAACTCATGCTCTCTCTCTCTCTCTCTCTCTCTAAAAAGTACATAAATGTTAAAATTTTTTTTAAAAACTTGGAAAGCGTGAGTTCCATAAAAAGGGAGGAAAAATAAACTGGGAGAAGACAACAAATGTAGGATAGCAGAAACTGACTATAATTTCTTTTATTATTATTTTTTTAACATTTATTTATTTTTAAGAGACAGAGTGTGAACAGGGGAGGGGCAGAGAGAGAGGGAGACACAGAATCTGAAGCAGGCTCCAGGCTCTGAGGTGTCGGCACAGAGCCCAACGCAGGGCTCAAACTCCCAAGCCGTGATATCATGACCTGAGACAAAGTCGGACACCCAACCGATTGAGCCACCAGGCGCCCCTTTTTTAGCCAATTTTATCAGAAGTTTAGATGAGGTTAGATTTAATGAAACTGCAAAACTCAAAAGGGCAGTAGTGTTATAATTGAAATGGAAATGAAAATTTGTTTTTATTCTGCAATGAATAGGAACCAGATGAATGACATTTATTGTTATTTTTCACTTTCATTAAATTAACATTGTTTTTTTTTATTAAGGAAATTTAAGAAAGGAAAGAGACTCCTACTTTCTTTTTAGCAGAGCTATAAAGTTTCTTAGTACTTTCATGAACCTAGATATTCACAACCATGGTTAGAAAAGAGAATCAGTCCTCAGAAAATAGATAATGGTAATATCAAAAATTGCTCTAACGTTTCACTGAGATCTAAACACATTGTGCAGACTTGAAGAAATATTGGTGGACTTGGTTGGCCATGGATCAAAGAACTTGAGGTTTCAGTGACTTTGGATGTTCTTGAAGCGATAACATAATTACAAGATGCTACAAAATCGTAGGCAATTTTCACATCTTAACATCGACACAGCTTTGACCTCAGAGTATAAGATCCTGGAGGCCATTCCTTTCTTCCTCACTGTAACACTTAGCTCTTTCCATCTTGTAACAAAAAAAAAAAAAAAAAAAAAAGAAAGAAGAAAGGAAGAAAGGAAGAAAAAGAAAGAAAGAAAGAGAAACAGAGACTGTTTCTGGTCTATGACCTTTAAAAACTAATAATCAAGAGTTTATTGGATTGGTTCAAGTGAAATGTTATATAATACATTTATATTTTTTGGGGGGTAGAGACTTCTAGACGCTAATTGCTTAGTAATTGTATGAATTTTACCAGGATACATGATATCACAGTTAAAAAACTAAATCTCTTGTCCTCTTTGTATGATCATTCTTTATTTTTGGCAACTATAATGGGTGTGTAGTTAATTTTCACTTTCCTAATAACTAATGGTGCTGTGCATATTATCAGATGTTTATTTTCCATTCATAAAATTTCTTAGGTGAGTTGTTTATTAAAATCTTTTGCTCATTGTTTATTATAATGTTCCTCTTCTCGTTATTGAATTGTAAGAATTTTTTGTTTTGTATTACAGACACAGATCCTTTCTCTATATGGTTATATAGTTTACACATCTTTTCTCTCATGGTGTGGCTTACCTTTTCACTTAACAGTATCTTTAGAAAAGCAAAAAGTTTTAATTCCAATGAAGTAAAAATTCTAATTTTAAAATTTAGTAGCATATACTTTTTTGTTTCCAATTTTAAAAAACCTTTGCCAAACCCAAGGTGACCCAGATCTTATGCTGTGTTTTTTCCTGGAGTTTTATAGTTTTAATTCTTACATAATTAAGTCCATGACCCATTTTGAGGCAATTTTTACTTATGGCATGAGGTAAGAGTAGAGAGTTTTCATTTATTTTTGTTTTATTTTGTTTTGCATATGGCTATTCAATTGTTCTAGCACTATTGTTGGAAAGACTATTCTTTCACCATTTAACTGCTTTGGCACCTTTGTCAAAAATAAATTGACCATAGATGTGTAGGACTATTTCTGAATTCCTAATTTGTTCCATTGATCTGTATTTTTATCTTTATGTCACTCTCATGCTGTCTTGATTAATTTAGCTTTATAATAACTTTTGAGGTCAGGTATATATAAAATCCTTTAATTTTACTCTTTTTTCAAAGTCACTTGGCTATTATAGGTTTTTAGTATTTTCTTACAAATTTCACTATCAGCTTATCATTTTATTAAAAAACACTCTTGGGATTTGATTAGAATTGCCTTAAATCTGTAGATAAATTTGGGGAGGGCTGCCATTTTAACAATGTTGAGTCTTCATTCTGTGAACACAATATATCTCTCCATTTAGGTCTTCTTTAATTTCTCTCAGAATGTTTTGTGCATACTTTTATCAAATATATCCAGATTTTGTATTTTTGATGCTATTGTAAGTGGTATTGCCTTTTAATTTCCTTTTAACTGTTTATTGATAGTATACAGAACTATTTATTTTTAAAATTTAACCTTGATTTACTTATGGGATACAAAGGTGGTTCAGTATTTGAAAATCAACCAGTGTGATACATCACATCAAAAGAAAGGATAGAAAACATATGATCATTTCAATAGATGAAGAAAAAAGCATGCAGCAAAGTACAACACCTATTCATGATAAAAAAAAAAACAAAACCCTCAACAAAGTAGGTTAGAAGGAACATGCCAACATAATAAAGGTAATATATGAAAAACCCAGCTAACATCATACTCAATGGTGAAAAACTGACAGCTTTCCCCCCTAAGATCAGGAAGAAGACAAGATGTCCACTGTTACCACTTTTACTCAGCATAGCACTAGATATACTAGCCACAGCAACCAGACAAGCAAAAGAAAAATAAAATATCCAAATTGGTAAAGAAGAAGTAAAATTTTCACTATTTACAGGTAACATGACACTATATGTAGAAAACCCTAAAGACTCCACCAAAAATCTACTAAAACTGATGAATGAGTTTAGTAAGGTTGCAGGATACAAATCAATATACAGAAATCTGGTGCATTTCTATTCACTAATAAATGAAGTAGCAGAAAGAGAAATTAAGAAAACAATTCCATTTACAGTTGCACCAAAAATAATAAAATACCTAGGAATAAACTTAATCAAGGAGGTAAAAGACCTATACTATGAGAACTATAAAATATTGATGAAGAAATTGAAGACAATACAAACAAATGGAAAGATATTCCATGCTCATGGAGTGGAAGAACAAATATTATTAAAATGTCCATAACCCCAAGACAATCTACAGATTTAATGCAATCCCTATCAAAATACCAAGAGCATTTTTCACAAAACTAGAAAAAATAATCCTAAAATTTGTATAGAACTACAAAAGACCTGGAATAGCCAAAGCAATCTTGAAAAAGAGCAAAACTGGAGGTATCACAATCCAAATTTCAAGACATACTACAAAGCTGTATTAATAAAAAGAATATGGTACTGGCACAAGACTAGACATGCTGATAAATGGAACAGGATAGAAACCCCAGAAATAAACTCACATGTATATGGTTAATTAATCTTTGACAAAGGAGGCAAGAATATGAATGGGAAAAAAAGTCTCTTCAACAAATCGTGTTGGGAAAACCGGACAGCTACATGCAGAACAATGAAACTGGACCACTTTCTTACATAATACAAAAAAATAAACTCAAAATAAGTTAAGGACCTAAATATGAGAACTGAAACCATAAAAATCCTAGAAGAGAACATAGGCAGCAATTTCTCTGGTATCAGCCATAGCTACATATTTTTGGATATGTCTCCTGAGGCAAGGGAACAAAAGCAAAAATAAATTATTAGGACTACATCTAAATAAAAACTTCTGCACAGTAAAGGAAATAATCAACAAAACTAAAAGACAACCTATGGATTTGGAGAAGATATTTGTAAATGCCATGTCTTATAAAGGATTATAAGATACAAAATATATAATAACATATAATATAGCACCAAAACCCTCAAATAATCCAATTTAAAAATGGGCAGAAGACATGAGACATTTCTCCAAAGAAGACATCTATATGGCCAACAGACATGTGAAAAGATGCTCAACATTACTCATCATCAAGGAAATGCAAGTCAAAACCACAATGAGACATCACCTCACACCTGTCAGAATGACTAAAATCAAAAACACAAAACTCAACAAGTGTTAGTGAAGACGTGGAGAAAAATGAACACTTGTGCACCATTGGTGGGAATGCAAACTGATGTAGCCACTGTGGAAAACGGAATACAGGTTTCTCAAAAAATTAAAAATATAATTATCATATGATCCAGTAATTCCACTCCTGGGTATTTACCCGAACAATATGAAAAAACCAATTTGAACAGATATATGCCTCCCCATGTTTATTGCAGCATTATTTAAAATAGCCAAGTTACAGAAGCAGCCTTAGGGTCCACTGATAGGTGAATGGATAAAGAAGATGTGGCATATATATATATATATATATATATATATATATATATGGTGGACTATTAGCCATAAAAAGAATGAAATCTTGCCATTTGCAACAACGTGGATGGAGCTATAGAGTATAATGTTAAGTGAAATAAGTCAGTCAGAGAAAGACAAATACCATATGATTTCACTCATATGTGGAACTTATGAAACAAAACAAACAAGGAAAGAAAAGAAGAGACAATCCAAAAAACAGACTCTTAACTACAGAGAACAAACTGGTGGTTGCCAAAGAGGAGGTGGGAGAGGGATGGATGAAATAGGTGAAGGGGATTAAGAGTATACTTATTCTGATGAGCACTGAGTAATGTGTAGAATTGTTGAATTGCTATATTGTGCACCTAAAACTAACATAATACTGTATGTTAATGATACTGGAATTATAAGAAAAATAAAATAAAATAAAAAGAATAAAATTCAACCTTGTACTCTACGACAACCTTGCTAAGCTCACTGGTTAGTTGAAATAGCTTTTTAAAAACTCTTTAGGATTGTTAACATAAACAATGAATTCATCTGTGAATAAAGAAAGTTTTATATCTTTATTTCTGATTCATATTTCTTTTATTTCTTTTTCTTGCCTTGTCTCTCCAGCTGGGTCACCAATACAATATGGAATACAGAAAAGACATCTTTGTCTTATTCTATATCTTGGGAGGAAAGCACTCAGTTTTTAACCACTAAGGATGATACTAAACTACAGAATTTCATTAATGTCAGTTACCAGATTAAAGAAGTTCCCTTTAACTTCTAGTTTGCTGAGAGATTTTATCAGGAATGAATGTTGTGTTTTTTTCAAATGATTTTTCTGCATGTACGGAGATGATTCTGTGGTTATTCTTTAGTCCATTGACACGATGAGTGTCAAAAATTAATCAATTTTTGAATGTTAAGCCACTTTGTTTTTATAGGACCACTCCACTCAGTCATGTGTTAATGCTTTTTGTATATCATTGGATTTGACTGACAGAAACTTTTAAAATAATTTTTGTGTCTGTGACCATGAGAAATATTGGTATATAGTATGTATTCTTGCAATGTCTCTTTCTGGTTTTGGTATCAGAGTAATGTCAGCTTCACAGAATGAATTGGGGCAAATTCCATGGTTTTTCAATATTTTGCTTAATTGACTGTTCATTTGGCACTGGTTACAACTAATACACCTATATTCAATGTAATATTATGTATGTATGGAATGGGGAATAGTTGGATGTGGCTGTGAGTTAAAGAGAGTGACAGCAGTACATCTTTTTAAGAATGAATCGTCCTTACTGAATGTTTAGAGTTAGTGGAAGCTATTGTGCCTCCATCACCTGTAAACTGGAATTGACAATATTATCCATGTCATGGAATTGTTAGAATTTGTTTGAGATAACATGCAAATGATTTGCCACACTGCTGGAACATAGTTGAATCTCAATAAACGATAGCCATTTTTTCTTATTATTATCAACTTCATTATTGTCATTTTTGATATCATCATATATAATGTCCATCATTTAATGATGAAAAACATTGTCATTTCAGGAACAAATTTATAGCTTTTTGCCATTAGAAAATGTCACATCTCTTGCTCCTCACTGTTCTCATATACTTGCCACGGGACTCTCAAGGCTGGCATTCTACAAGGAGCAATGCGATCACCTCTCTGATATGATCTGATGGACCCCTTGATAAAAATTACCTACTCAACAGAATGCAAAACCTGGAGAACGAATCATCTTCTGTTTTCACTGAGATTGTTTTTAAGTTTGTTAATATATTGATTAATAGCTTCATAAGCATTAATTAATTGGGATGCCTCATCTCCAGTAGATGGGACCCAAAGTAGATGAGAGCCCTTTCTCTGAGGAACAAAGAAAGGTAATGACCACAGCTGACATTGAAAAATGGATGCAACAGAATAAATTCTGGACTCAATATTAGGACACCTGAGTTTAAGGCCCAGTTTCAACATTTACTTGCTATGTTCAACCTTTCAGTCAAATATTCATTGAGCTCCCAGTGTATGTCAGCAACCTAGGCATAAGTCACAGTGGTAAACAAGACAGATATGGTCCCTGAGATTTCCTGACATCACTTTAACCTCTTTGGGACCTTTGTTTATTCTGTCTACCTCATGAGATTAGGGTAAGAAGCATTGAAATAACAGCACATTGGGATGTGCCTTACTAGAGAAAACCACAGAACTGTGCAGATGATTCTTAAGGTATATGAACTTCAAACTTACAGTCTAAGTTCCCCTCACTAGGCTATGAACTCTGAGGAGAAAAATTGTCATATATATCTTTGTGTCCTGGTATGTGATAACTTCTGTATGCCTGTTGAAGAAATGAGTTAGTGAACAAATGCTTGAATGTAGAGTTTGGAAAGAAATTATACTGATTAAGAATTACAAAGACCTTAAAAGAATTGTTTTTCTTATAAAATAACTGAGAAGGAGGAGATATGGGTACAAATGCAGCATCTGGGTAAGAACATAGGATTTGGAGTCAGGTTGTATCAATTTAGATAATTTGGAGAGCCTGATTGACTTCTGCCAATTTGGTAACAATCTTAAAAGTCAGAATAAATTTGGGGCACCTAGGTGGCTCAGTCAGTTAAGCATCTGACTCTAGATTTTGGCTCAGGTCATGATCTCATGGTTCGTGAGATCAAGCCTCACGTTGGGCTCTGTGCTATCAGCATAGAGATAGCTGCTTGGGATTCTCTCTCTCTCTCTCTCTCTCCCTCTCTCTCTCTGTCTGCCTCTCCCCCACTCTCACACGCTCTCTCTCAAAATAAATAAATAAACTTAAAAAAAGTCAGAATAAATTTAATAGTTATTGAGTCCCCAGATACGTTAGCAGTTATTAAGAGCCTTGAATATAATTGTTTATTTGGCCAATTTCTGCCAAAACTCAAAGCTGACCTTTGGAAGCTGTTCACTTTGTTCCCAAACAAGGATTTGCCTTTTCTGTATAGCATCGCTAGTATTTTGATTCTGCACTGATCATTCTGGACTTATATTTTAGGAACTAGGGGTCAGAAATCTCAATCCTCAACCTGGCTGTACTTAAACTTTTTGTATAGTTTTGGGCAAGTCCCTTAAAAATTATGGGTCCTCTCTCTCCTCATCAAAAACAAGGAACATCAGATGGGCATTCCTGTGGCTTCTGCCTGCACTAGCATGCTGATTCTGTGGTTGGGTTTTGAACATGAACATAAGATTCTAATTTGTGGTACACTTCTTATTGTAGTTCCTGAAACAAATAATGATAGCTAATATGTAGCTAATATATAATATCCTTTGATACTGGATATATGGGACACAAATGCCCAAGCAAAATGAAACAGAGAAAAAGAACAATTTTGCTATTACATTTAAATTTAAGATATCTGCATCGAGGAAACAGGTATGGTTTCTTGGACACTTATTCAGAGATAAAAATAGAGGCTCTGGTTTTCAGCAACAAGAAGCTGAATAATAAATACCATACCTGAAAAAAATATATAAATCAAAAATAAAATATGAATGATGAATAACACAGGCTAGAACTGCTCTCTGGGCTCATTTAGAATGACACTACATTGTGTTCAAGAAGACCATCTGTAAAACATGGGTTCCACATCCTTATTTCCATTCATCCACACATGCCAGCAATTTATTTCTCTAATCATTTGAACCATGGGCTTAATTCTGCCCTGTAATTTAGTCTGCAGGGATCTAACCTGACCCAAAGCAATCTTGAGTTCTGAAATGGTGAGACAGGAATAATTTTGCCAGTTCTTCCCTTTCTAAAAAAGGAAATTTCTCTCGTCTGTGTATTCAGGTGTTGGTCTTTTGTCTCATGCTATAAAGAATCTGATCCTTAATTTTTTGTACTTCTCAGAACCTATAATGAAATACCTTTCTCTTCTAGTAACCCGAGAGAAGCTGAGAAAGTCAGGAACACAGCTGGTCGGTAAACACAAAGAATGGAAAACATATCTTACAGAATATATTTACCTAAGTAAAACACCATTTAGATTTTCACCACCTGCCTGGTATGTTGACTTATATGTATTTAAGTGACTAGATACCATTTCAATTCAGGCATCAAATTATTCAACCACCATATCATTTACTATAGCTAAAATTTAGGATTAAATAGGCATTTTTAAATCTCTGCTTTTACTGAAGAAAAATCCTTTTATTTATTTATTTTTAACTTTGAGTTTTGCTATAGTTCGTGTGTAAAAGAAAATGAAAGGATACAGCTATTGCCTGCTGAGTCTACATTTAATTTTTTTTTTTTTAACATTTATTTGTTATTGAGAGACAGAGACAGAACGTGAGCAAAGAAGGGGCAGAGAGAGAGGGAGACACAGAATCTAAAGCAGGCTCTGGGCTCTGAGCTGTCAGCACAGAGCCCGTCGCGGGGCTCAAACTCACAAACTGTGAGATCATGACTTCAGCTGAAGTGGGTCGCCCAACCCACTGAGCCACTCAGGCGCCCTGCTGAGTCTACATTTAATGGAAGTGTTATTTTATACTCTGTGCAGTAGAGAGAAAAATAATTAGAAGCCAGAAAAGTTGGTAAGGAATTACCATTTAAAATATCCAAATTTTTTTTTAAATGTTTATTTATTTCTGAGAGAGAAACACAGAGCGCAAGTAGGGTAGGGGCAGAGACTGAGAGGGAAACACAGAATCCGAAACAGTCTCCAGGCTCTGAGCTGTCAGCACAGAGCCTGACTCAGGGCTCAAAGTCAGGAATGGCATCAGAAATTATAAATTCCACAAGCCGAGGGTGATAAAATGTATCTTCACAAATGACAAAGGAGCCCTAGACTTTACTAAGTCAGGGCTGGCTCCCAGTCATCTCCTAGACCTTTACAGAGGCTCTGTTGATGGCAGCAATTCCTGGGGCTAAAAGTTGGTAAACTGATTAATCCTAACATTTGTTTCAATTTCTCTGTTGTATGTAGAAACTGCTGCAAGTCTTTCAAAAGGAAATGAGTGACAATGCAAAGTGAAAAGGAAACAGACTAACAGTCTCTGGAGGAACTTTAGAGGTTGAGGATCAGTTTTCTACTCCAAACTAAGCTTGTCATTGACACTTTTTCCAACCTTTTGGTTGATTTTGTGTTTTTAATGACAGCCTTCTCAATACCTTAGAGAAAATGGAGGACTGGCAGATTTCTTCCCCTCCTATAATTCAGATGATTAAGACGCCAAAGCTTCACTGTGACTAGGCAGTGCCTCAAAATAATTTCAACCAAGATTTCACTTTCTCAGGGTTCTGCTTGCTATAGGAAATCTCAGAAACCAAACTGAACCAAGGTGTTAATGATTAATTATGGTTTACATAGTTTTTCCCCCAGATTATGTTTGCATGTTGACATATAGTATCAATGTCCATAGCCCCGGTATAAGTATGATGGGAATTTTAGAGATAGGTACAAAGCCAATAGTTTTTTTTTGGTTTTGTTTTTTTGGGTTTTTTTTTGTTTTTTTTTTGTTTTTTTTGTTTAAGAAACTTTTTTCAACAATCCTAGTCAAGAAGGCAAAACAAATATATGAACAATTATATAAAATAGGAAAAACGCTGCCTCTGTTTCTCAATAGATGTTGAATTTAGTTTCTTCATAGATATAAAATGGGGATAATACCACCACTTCAGAGTTAAGAATTAAATGAAATAGGGGCACCTGGGTGGCTCAGTCTGTTGAGCGTCCGACTTAGGCTCAGGTCATGATCCCATGGTTCATGGGTTCGGGCCCAGCATTGGACTCTGTGCTGACAGCTCAGAGCCTGGAGCCTGCTTCAGATTCTGTGTCTCCCTCTCTCTCTGCCCCTCCCCTGCTCACGCTCTGTCTCTGTCTTTCAAAAATGAATAAATGTTTTACAAAATTTTTTTAAAAAGAATTAAATGAAATGACTTGTGAAAGAACATAGCACACCCTAAAAACAGTAAATGTTAGTTTCTGTTCTATCTTCTGATACAAGGATCCTGAATTTGGTATCTGTTGTTCATATTTTATTATCTTGTTAACTGTGGTTAGATATAGAAGGGCATGAAGCACTAAAGGAGAAATCAAGAATCCTGACATCTTTTGTGTGTTGTTGATGCTACACAAGTTCTATACAAGGCTAACTCTCACAAGTATACTGGTGACAGATAAGGCTATTAAGGAAGCTTGTAAAGTTTAGGTATATGCATTACAATTATTGTTAGTTCATCTGCTTTTTAATTCACACACTCATTCACTTATTCATTTAAATTGTAAATAAATGATAGGTGCTTAATACTTATTTAAAAAGGAGTGAAAGAGATGTTTATAAAGAATTTATTACGTTGTAAGTACTAATGCTAAGTACAAGAGTGTTGGCACAAAAATAGACACATTGATCAATGAACAGAATAGAGAACCCAGAAATGGACCCACAGATGTATGGCTAACTAATCCTTGACAAAGCAGAAAAGAGCATCCAATGGAAAAAAGACATTCTCTTCAGCAAATGATGATGGGAAAAGTGGACAGAGACATGCAGAAGAAGAACCTGGACCACTTCCTTACACCATACACAAAAATAAATCTGAGATGAATGAAAGACCTAAATGTAATACAAGAAGCCATCAATATCCTAGAGGAGAACACAGGCAACACAGGCAACAACTTGTTTGACCTCGGCTGTAGCAACTTCTTACTAGACATGTCTCTGGGGGCAAGGGAAACAAAAGCAAAAATGAACTATTGGGACCTCATCAAGATAAAATGCTTCTGCACAGAGAAGGAAACAATCAAGAAATTAAAAGACAACTGATGTAATGGGAGAAGATATTTGCAAATGGCATATTGGATAAAGGGTTAGTATCCAAATTCTATAAAGAATTTACCAAACTCAACACCCAAAAAACAAATAATCCAGTGAAGAAATAGGCAAAAGACATAAAGAGACACTTTTCAAAAGAAGATATCCAGATGGCTAATGGACACATGAAAAGATGCTCAACCTCACTCATCATCATGGAAATACAAATCAAAACCACAATGAGATACTACCTCATACCAGTCAGAGTGGCTAAAATTAACAACTCAGGAAACAACAGATGTTGGTGAGGATGTTGGTAGAGAAAGAAGAACACTTTTGCAAGTGTATTGCAAGTGTGGGAATGCAAATTGGTGCAGCCACTCTGGAAAACAGCTCTGGAAAAAAGCCCCCTACAACCCAGCAATTGCACTACTAGGTATTTATCCAAAGGATACAAAAATGCTGATTTGAGGGGGGCACATGCACCCCAATGTTTATAGCAACACTATCAATAATAGTCAAACCATAGAAAGATCCCAATGTCCATCGACTGATGAATGGATAAAGAAGATGTGGTATATATTTACAATAGAATATTACTCGACTCAACAATCAAAAAGAGTGAAGTTCTGTAAATATTATCCATTATTATTGTTATAAAAATAGTAATGATTATTACTATTCTTATTGTCATCGTCATAGTACTTGCCCAGTTAAAGCATCTCTATGCTAACCATTAACTTGATAAAAGAACCCATAACTCCCAAGTTTTTTATAATCTGACTCCAACATATGCTTCTTTCTGGCTTTATTTCCTGCTACATGCTGCCCCACATCCTGTGCTTTACTATAATGACCTACTTACCATTTCTTCTATATCATGTGTTTTACCTCCTCTGTCTTTACTCAGGCTGTTTCCACTGTTTTGTATATCCTTTAACACAGTTTCTGCCTGGAAAACTCCTAGCCATCTTTTAATATGTTAGAGTTCATTGGCATCTCTTTTGTGAAATATTCCCCAACTTCCACCCCAGGGGAAAAGTAGTCACTATGGTGTTACTGTCATTTACAGATATCTGTGTCTCCTCTCCAAGACCTCAAGATCCTCCAAATGCTAACTTTATAATTCATCATATTTTTTTTTGGTGTCTACCACATGTGCTATGTGTGCTAAGTGCTAACTAAATATTTGTTAAATGCGTAAAGTTTTTAGAAGTGTAGAATGTTCTCATCCTCAGATTATCTCATTTGATCCTTTCAAAACTTCTGGGAAGAAGCCAAAGTTCGACGTTTAACTGACTGAGCCACCCAAGTGCCCCAAGTTCTTTGTTTTTGTTTTTTTTAAACACACATCGTAACAATCTGGGAACCAGGGAGTCCAGTTCTAAGGTTTGATTTAAGCAAAACTCCTGCTAGTTGCTTTGAACTGAGGAAGTCCCCAGAACAGAGTTTTTGGGCAGCTCCATTCCTCAAGATAGGAATAAACTAGAGCTTTGTAAACTGCCCTTGTATATAATACTCTGTTGTGTTCCAGAAAACCTATAACTCCTTTGGCATTTTTAATGACTAATCCAAAGTTATGAAATGAAGTAACAATAAAGACTAATAGACATAGCTGTGCTTTGATTCTGCACTTTTCATATGAAATCTATTTTCAGAGGCCTCTTGTACCTTCAAAATGTAAAAGCTGTGTAGTTCTTATCTATCATCCTGTTGTCACATCTTGATGTGGTTTTATAAAAAGTAACTTGACAGAAACTTAGTGAAGTTAAAACAAAAGCAATTCTTCTCCCTAAAGTTGTCTTTTTTTTTTTTTTAATTGTAAACATGCCTTCCAAGAATGATGCCAGGTACAGATTTCTGATAAAATATGATTTAATCTTTCTTATAGCTTTTTAATTTGACCTTATAATTTATGTACATTCAGGTAAAACATCAGATGTGTAGATGGAGAGAATAGAAAATAGTAATTAAGAATAAAATGGGTAATAACTGAAAGACCTAGTAAAATATTGACCAAATAATTAACTTTGTCTTTGGCCACCCTGGTTAATCAAATACTTTGTGACACACATCACTCTGTATGAAATGACATTGCTTTCACCCTAAACAGTGTTTTTCTAAACAGTGTTTATGTCAGAGTGGTGAACTGGGAAACAGGTGGAAAGGTAATTCTTTATCAAATTCCCAGAAGGGCTCTTTTTTTTTAAGTTTATGTATTTATTTTGAGAGAGAGAGAGACAGAGAAAGAGAGAGAGAGAAAGAGAGATAGAACACACAGGGGAGGGGCAGAGAGAGAGAGAATCCTAAGCAGGCTCCACACTGTCAGCACAGAGCCTGATGCAGGGCTCAAGCTCATGAACTGTGAGATCATGACCTGACCTGAGATCAAGAGTCAGATGCTTAACCAACTAGCCACCCAGGAAGGGTTCTTATTCAACTTCTTTTTTTTTTTTTTTTAATGTTTTTTTAAATTTATTTATTTTTGAGACAGAGAGAGACAGAGCATGAGAGGGGTAGGGGCAGAGAGAGAGGGAGACACAGAATCCGAAGCAGGCTCCAGGCTCTGAGCTTATCAGCACAGAGGCGGACATGGGGCTCGAACTCACTGTGACCTGAGCTGAAGTCGGACGCTTAACCGACAGCCACCGAGGTGCCCCCTTGTTCAACTTCTACAACCAGTGGGGGGAGATTAGTGAATGAGTAAATGAAATATGGACAAACATGCTAATGTTCCAAGAACAAAGGAAGCTAACTGTTCACAGCAACTCAAGGTAGAGGAAACCAGTCTTGAACTATTACTCAAAAAATAGAAATCTCTTATCAGTTTGAAATATGCTTCCACCTATATAGTCCTATTTTAATGTCTCTGATTTTCAGACCTAAATTATGTTTATATCCAAAGATGAAGCTAATGGTTCCAAACCAAATAAAAGTGTTATTTTATGTTCCCACAGTATTTCAAGAAATACCAATGGACTTTGGTTTCAAGGCTTCTGAAATTGAGGGCATAAATTAACAAAATAGCTGGCTGGGAGTGGGATACGGGGTGGCCAAAGCTCCGGCAGCACTGAACCAGACTACGTACAACACATTGACCCAGACCCCCATGGCAGCCTCTAGCCAGCAAGCAATTGTAGCTACCTCAGGGACTCCCTGTTGCTTCGGACAAAGCCTTTCATTATCTGGTCTTTCCCAGAGTGTTCGCTTCTCTTTCATGTCTAAATCGCAATTCACGCTCCCAGATCGCCTTCCCCATCTCCACACACTATACTTCAGACACTCACTTTCTTTTATTTTTTCAGGTTTTTATTTAAATTCCATTTAGTTTAATAGTTTCAGGTATAGAATTTAGTGATTCATTATTTACATATAACCCCCGGTGCTCATCACAAGAAGTGCGCCCCTTAATCCCCATCACCTATTTTCCCCATTCCCCGCCCACTTCCCCTCTGGTAACCATCGGTTTGTTTCCTATAGTTAAGAGTCTGTTTCTTGGTTTTCCTCTCTTTTCTCACCTCTGTATTCATTTGTTTTGTTTCTTAAGTTCCACATGAGTGAAATCATATGGTATTTGCCTTTCTCTGGCCAACTTATCTTGCTTAACATAGTACACTCTAGCTCTATCCATGTCATTCCAAATGACAAGATTTCATTATTTTTTATGGCTAAGTAATATTTCATTATATATATATGATATCTATATTATATATAGATATAAAATTGATATGTATCTATATATCTATCTATATCTATACCATCTATATGTATCTATATATCTATATCTTTATCATCTTCATCCTTTCATCAGTTGAAGGACATTTGGGCTCTTTCCTTAATATGGCTATTGATAGCACTGCTGTAAACATCAGGGTGCATGTATACCTTCAAATTAGTATGTTTGTATCCTTTGGGTAAATACCCAGTAGTGCGATTGCTGGAGTTCTATTTTTTTTAACTTTTTGAGGAACCTCTATACTGTTTTCCAGAGTGGCTACACCAGTTTGCATTCCCACCAAAAGTGTAAGAGGGCTTCCAATATTTCTGCATCTTTGCCAACACCTGTTGTTTCCTTTGTTGTTTATTTTAGCCATTCTGACTAGTGTGAGGTGATATCTTATTATAGTTTTGATTTGTATTTCCCTGGTCATAAGTGATGTTGAATATCTTTTCATGCATCTGTTGGCCATCTGGATGTCTTCTTTGGAAAAACAGACACCTTCTTTGCAGTTTTCTAAGGAAATTTAGTTTCCTTCCTTCTTCACCTATAATGCTCCTGTGTCCCCAACCCCCCAGGCAGCTTGCTGAAGTCTTACCCTTCCCCAAGACTTAACTCAAATGTCTTATTTATGAAGACTTTCTAGATTCCCCATCTAGACACACATATAGACACACACACAGAGAAACACATGATTGTAGACCTAAGGTAGAGTCAGAGACTCCCTGAGTAACTAGACTAGATTAGTTTAGTTTAGAACCATATATAACATATTATTAATATTGTAATGTTATAAATCCACTAATTGTAATTATTTGCTTACATATCTCTCTCTTCTGTAATTAAACCATGAGCTTCTGAAGGGCAAAACTGCATTTTCTAACTCAGTCACTTGCCATAGTGCCTAGTACTGACCAATGGTTTTATAAATGCTTAATGGGTGGGACACCTGGGTGGCTCAGTCAGTTAAGTGTCCGACTTCAGCTCAGGTCATGATCTTGTGGTTCGTGGGTCTGAGCCCCGCATCAGGCTCTGTGCTGACAGCTGAGAGCCTGGAGCCTTCTTTGGTTTCTGTGTCTCCCTCTCTAATCCTCCCCTGCTCACACTCTGTCTCATAATTTTCCTGGATTTTAATGGAATCCTCCCTATCATCTAGCTTATCAGAAAAACATCATGCCTTTGATTATCTTTCCCCAAAATATTCTCCTCGATGTTTGCTGAAATAAATGTATATATTTACAGTAATTTCCCAAATATATATCAGTGAACAATGCAGTATATTCTTTTGCAGAGCAGAGATGATCTCAGATTCATTTTTATTTGCCTGGGACCAGCATGTAACAAATGCCAAATAAACAGGTGTTAAGAACATGAAAGGAGAGAAAAGAGCACTTTTTCTTTCAGTGCTTAGATATTCTTGGAAAAAAAATGACTTCAGAAGAATAATGGTAGGGTTGTTTTTTGTTTGTTTGTTTGTTTGTTTGTTTGTTTGTTTGTTTTGACTCAGAAGTTAGGGAAGTGTTAACTTTTGGCCTTGTTGCCATATCCTTCGAAATGGTAACAACACTGCAAGCAGCTAGAAATAGGTGAGGCAGTCTCTTTCATGGAAGCTGATTGAGATGTTACAGGATGCTCTAAGCACACAAATCAATAGCCACAAGGAGGAATAGGATGGGTCTATTTGCTGAAAATAAAATCTTCAAAGACTTCATTGCTCTGACATTGTTCTAGCTCCATTTATTGAAAACTTTTATTCCCATTCTTGTGCTAACCTCTTCACATATATTCTCATTTTATTCTCCTGACAATACTATAGACCAAGTATCATTACCCCTCTTTCTACAGAAGAGAAAAGTGAGGCTTAGAAATGTTCATTGGTTTACCTACCATTATGTAGGTATTCTGCCTTAACACAGGATGTAATTCAATTCTGATAGAAAATCAGGGTAAGAAAAAAATCTTTACTGACTTTCATTCAGGATCTTATTTGGTCTACTAAGTGACCCATACATTTTTCTGTGACTTAAGAACTGAATTTTATTTCATCAGAATTTTCGTTCATCAGAAGCACAGATAAACCTTAATTCTTAATTACCTGGAAAGGGGGACACATTACACCACACACTAAACTATCTACAAGGCAAAACTATCTCAACAATGTCAGCCAAGACTTTGACCAAAGTTAAACAACAAAATTGGCCCATTGAATTCTACTCCTTTTTTTCTTTCACAGTCACATGTCTCCAAGCATACGCATGAGTAATATACATCATTGTGAACGTGCTGCACTGTAAATAAAACACAGAGCTCAGAGTGACTGGCTTCGATTCAGGAATTCAGCTACTTCAGTTGAGGAAACTTAGTTTGGCAAAGCTTAATTTCTTTAATCTTCTACATCCTCTGACTCTGAAGCTTCACATTGACTCTGTGTTTGGGAAACTCAGTTTCTCCCTGCTTAGTTCCCGCATTAGCAAAATTGGCCCATCCATCACCAGCATAGATTTTTAAAGTATTGAACAACAAAAATGCTCATGGATTGACTCTAAGGAAAATTAGATGTCTCCAAATATGTGAATACAGGCAATACATGTAATATTACCCAGAGAATTTGCCTACATCAATGTAAAGATATAACTAAAGTTAATAGTTACATAAGATGATTTATCATTTGAATTATGAAAAATGTGCTTTCTAAAACACTCTCCAGATCTTCTTTCCTGACAGAAGCAGCAATAACAACAGAAACAATAAAACTTCTATAAGAAACAGATGGCCAAGCTTATTACAAGCCATAATGTCAGATGTCATAATAATTGCTTCCTCAAATTGACCTCCTGTGACCTACCAGCTCTCAACTTTCTTTTCTCCACTTTTTAAGATACTTGTTGATCACCAAATCTAAACATAACCACCTTGTAAATATCACTGATGTTACATATGGTTTATATTTTAAACCAGATGTAAAGGGAGAAGACTATGTCTATAGTGAGCCCACCAAGATGCCTTGATCCTAAAGTCAAGTGTAAGAAAGCATCTAGTAAATTTGAGAAAAAGAATGAAAACATTGGAAGAAAGCACATTAAAGACAGAATGGATTAATAAGAGGCTATTGGAGTTAATTTCAGACATTTCTAACTGTAGGTGACATCAGGGATGTACTTTTGTTGGCACATATTTATAATACACAAGAAAATCTACGTATTTCTTAATTCCCACCTCTAATTTTCATGTAGGTAGTCTAATTTAGAGTAAGAGGGGCATTTCTCATTTCTTTTTATCTACTCTTTCTGCTCAGCTATTACTATAAGCAGAAACAACAACAAATATATCATTCTGTCATTTGGCATGATTTTAGCCTAAATTATTATCATTTTTTTAAACCCCAGATGGTATTTTTTTGTTTTTGAGAGAGAGAGCACACACATGAACAGGGGAGGGGCTTAAGAGAGAACCTTAAGCAGACTCCATACTCAGCATGGAGCCCCACAAGGAGCGCTACACAGACTTGGGCCCCAGGCAGAGCCTCATCTCATCACCAGGAGATCATGACCTGAGCCAGAATCAAGAGTCCGATGCTTAATCAACTGAGCCACCCAGGCACCCCTAACCTCAAGTAGTTCAATAGAGGGATCTTATTCACTATATACCAGATTCTCTGATGAAAGTGGGCTGGTGGTTAACTGGGTAACCCAACTGACACCGAAACCAAGGGGAGGCTCAGGGTCGAAAGGAAAACAAAGAAAGGAATGTGCTAAAGATAAAACTTTTATACTGAATTGTCATGCATGAAATTGAAAAATCAGTTGGATCAATTCAGACAGACCCTCCTATTAAGGCAAAATTCCAGATTCTATTGGGGCACCTGGGTAACCCAGTCAGTTAAGCTTTTGACTCTTGATTTGGCTCAGGCAGGTCATGATCTCACGGTTCGTGGGTTTGAGACCGCGTCAGGTTCTGGGCTGACGGCTGGGAGCCTGCTTGGGATTTTCTCTCTCTCTCAGACTATTAGAGGGGCATGGTACATTTAGGAACTAAATGAATAATAGAATAGAGGTATAAAGGGCCCCAATTATTAAGGACCATATATGTGGTGTTAATAAGTTTGGAATTTATTCTGGGAGAAATAAGAAATTCTCCAAACTTCTAATCAAAAAAGTGCCAAGGTTATTTCTATGCCTTAGAAATATTTCTCTGGCTGCAGTGTGGGGAACTGATGTGGAGGAGAGGTCACTCTGGCTACACAGTGAATAGATTTGGTGAGGGAAGCTGAGGGTTGGTGGGAGAAACAAAGCTGGGGGCAACAAGAAAGCATTAGAGTAAGCCATCAGATAAGAGTGCTGGAACTAATTTAGCTGAACTGGGGAAAGAGACAAATGGACAGATTCAAGAACATTACATAGAAGCAGAATTGACACATGTGACTATAATGACAGGAGGGGCAGGTCATCCAGGATAATTCCAGTGTTGATAGCCAGAGCCTAGAGCCCCCGGAAAGAAGCAGGCTTTGGGAAGCAGGTCCTGAGTGAAGTTCAGTTAAATGTGATGTCCAGCCAGACACTGGCTATAAAGGTGAGAAGTCTGAATAGCACAGACTTGGAAGTCCTTATAGCATTTGGATGTCAATTTAAGCTATGTAATCCATAACGAGTATGTTGTACAAAAGGGATCAGTTAAATTGCTGGAGAACATCAAAAGGAATAATTAGGTGAAGAGGATCTTGCAAATGTGAATGTATTTGAGATTGCCTTTTAGGTATCTTCAGTCCAATTTGAAGTTGGCCACCCCCCTACACCTCCCAAAAAAACCTATTTAGACAGCTTAGTGATTATCTATGTCCACTAAAGTAGTCCATGGTGTTTCTTCATTATTTTACATGGTTAATTAAATATAAAACCTGAAAATGAAGGGTACCTTTAAAGACTTGAAAGTTAATCATTGTTTATTATATTTACACATCATTTAAATCAATTGGCTAGTTTTGATGTCAAGTGTATTTCACTTTTATATTATCCCAAAGAATAGCAGGCTAGTTCTATAATTTCATCTTATCAAAAGCAGGTAAGAGTTTAACTCTTATTCAAAGTATCAGCTTTTAACTTAGAGGTAAAAGATGACATTTTGAGCCAAACTTAAATTCTGTAGCTAAAAGGCTCTACAGTCTGGATTACAGGTAACTACTTTGAAATACTATTTACCCCTCCTCTTTTTTAAAGAGAATAGGGGAAGACTTTGAGGCATTTTAGCAAAAGGCTTCTTTAAAACTTTTTGTGATATAGAAGTTAAAATAGAAATCAGACCTCAGAAGAAGATGAAAAGATAACACATCAAATGTGAGAGTCCGTGCCCAAACATCGCATTTGAGCCTGAGCACCAAGGTTAGGCAGGGCAAAGGTCAAATTACTCTGAAGTTTTTCAGTACAATTAATTCAAGTGCAATTTATAAGTGACCCTACTAAAATTATGGTGATGATTTACAAAATTTACCCTAATGATCCTAACTGAAAGGAAATATCAGTATTTTGGGAAGTACTCCATGATGATGCCATATTTTAAAAACATTTTACATTCTCATTTCCTGAATTTAGTAATAATCATCTAAAGAAATTTCAAGCATTTTCTGGGGGTGCCTGGGTGGCTCAGTCAGTTAAGTGTCAGACTCTTGATTTTGGCCCAGGGTCATGATCTCACAGTTTGTGAGTTTAAGCCCAGCATCAGGGCTCTGTGCTGACAGGATGGATCCTGCTTGGGATTCTTTCTCTCTCTCTTTCAAAAAAAAATTTTTTAAATAAACTTTTTAAAAGTAGAAAAAGGAGGAATTCCAAGCATTTTCTAACATCTGGTTATTATTTAGGTGTTTATTTGGCATTTTTTAACAATCACCTAATAGGATGTTTCATTGGGGTCTTTGATTCAGATTTCTTACCCAGGAGTCACATGATCATTTTTAATCCACTAGTAATTACATTGGGACTACCCTTAAGTGAACAGAAAATATAAATATAAATGATTCAGAGTTTCCAGAAGGGACCTGGTTATTTACCAGGAAGGATAAAATTGGCCACCTCTTGTTTTATCAACATACTTGATGGATACTTGCAAGAACATAGGGTTATTAATTAAATGTGTACTTCATTGAATGTACATATAATAATGGCAGTACTCCTGCAGAAAGACTTCTCAAGTTCAGAAAACCCCACTTACTTGTAATGATTTTCTGTTTTATGATAATTTCTTGTAGTATATGAATCTCTGATACTTGGCAGGAACTTTTTATTTTCGTTTTGCCATTAACTACTTATAAAATAGACAACCTACTACTTTCATAACTTGGCATTATTTAAGCTTTTTTTTTTTTTTACCTAAACCCATTTTTCCTTTAAAGTGGAAGTTGAAAATCAACATTCTTGTGTCATTGCATAAATCTATGATTACTATTGGTGACTCCATTTATATGTGATTTCACCTACCTCTCATCATTACTGTAATAACTATAAAATCTATTTTAAGCCTCAGATTCTCTCCTGAAAAATTTAATTTATGTATACAATAACTCACTGGATACTGCCATTTGGATATCCTACAGAAGTCTCAAAATCAGTATGTTTCAGACTGAGGCTTTCCTCCACCCATTCCTCCTTGTTTAATGTTACCAAAATTTCATCATTCACCCAACCCAGAAATCATGAGATACCTAGAATTTTCTTCCTCTTCTCTCCTCATAAGAAATCAGTCAGGATTCATGATTAATCTATTTCTGAAATATCACTGGAATCTGACCCATCTTTTCCACTCTTGCCAGCACTACTTAATTTAGGACCACTTTCCAGAATTACCAAAAGAGCCTCCTTAATATTATATCTGTTTCTCATATTGCCCCATGAGTCCTTTCATTATAGTGCTACCAGCATTACAGTTTAAAATGAAAATTTAAAAACTTGAAAAAAATGAAAATTCCGTCATGTTATTTCTGCTTTAAAATTCCCAGTCATGCCCTCTTTCTCAGATTCCTTTTTTTTTTTTTTTTTTTTTTGGCCTAGGTTCAATATAGTTTATTAATGGGACATGACAAGGTAGGACTTCCCAAGCCCCTCTCCTTACTCAGGGTGTCTGGGTTGGAAACTGTGGATGTCAGGAGATTCTCAGTGTGTTGGTGGATGAGTTGGGACAAGAATTCCTCAACAGCTGAGGGCCTCTCTTTTCCTCTTGTTCTGGCCTTGGGTGGTGATCCAGGGGGCTCTTACTCCTTGGAGGCTGTGTGGACCGTACATCCCATCACCTGATTGCTGTAGCCAGATTCATTGTCATACAAGGAAATGAGCTTGACAGAGTGTCATTGAGAACAATGCCAACCCCAGCCTTGAAGATGGAAGAATGAGTGCCACTGTTAAAGTTGAAGGAAACAACTTGGTCCTCAGTAGAGCCCAGAATGCCCTTGAGGGACCCTCTAATGCCTACTTCACCACCTTGATGTCATTGTATTTGGCAGTTTTCTCTAGGTGGCAGGTCAGATCCATGATTGACATGTTGGGGGCAAGGACACTGAAGGCCATGCCAATGAACTTCCTATTCAATTCAGGGATAACCTTGCCTACAGCCTTGGTGGCACCAGTAGAAGTAGGAATGATGTTCTGGGCAGACTCTTGGTCATCATGCCACTGCTTTCCAGAGGAGTCATCCATTGTCTTCTGGGTGGCAGTGATGGCATGGACTGTGGTCATGAGTCCCTCCATGATGCTGAAGTTGTCATGGATGACCTTGGACATAGTGGCCAAGCAGTTGGTGGTACAGGAGGCATTGCTGACAATCTTGACGGAGTTGTCATACTTCTCATCATTCACTCCCATCACAAACATGAGGGCATCAGCAGAAGGGGCAGAGATGATGACTCCCTTGGCCCACCCTTCAAGTGAGCCTAAGCTTTATCCATGGTGACAAAGACCCCACTGGACTCCACAACATACTCAGCACCAGCATCATCTCATTTGATGTTGGTGGGATCTCATTCCTGGAAGATGGAGATGAACTTTCCATTGATGACAAGTTTCCCATTCTCAGCCTTGACTGTGCTGTGGAATTTACCATGGGTAGAATCATACTGGAACATGTATTCCAAGTAATTGGGTTGATGAAGGGATCACTGATGGTGACAATATCTACTTTGCCAGGTTAAAAGCAGCCCTGTTGATCCGGTGCCCAGTACAGCCAAATCCATATTTTTCTCACTTCCGCCATCGTGTCTCAGGGACACGGCTGACACTGCATCAGAAGATGCAGCTGTCTGCTGAATGGGGAGGAGCAGAGAACCTAAAACCCAGATTCTTTAGTATGACTTACAAGATTGATAGAGTTCCTCTGTACAAAATGCTTTCCATAATTGAATTATATCCACGAAGGCCTCCCTTATGATATTATAAGTTCCATAACCCAGCAACCAGAAGAGGTCATATGACTAGTTCTCAACAAAGGCAAAAGTAAAGTGTGCTACTTGGCAATTCAGACCTTAAAGGGAAAGCTACTAGCTGGACATAGAACCCCAATCTTGACACACAGTTGAGAGCCTTAACACAAAAGGAATCAGGTCCCTGCAGCACTGTGTAAAAAAGAACTCTTAGTGGATCTGTAACATCCACACTGGACTGTTATTAGAGTTAGAAATAAACTTTTGTTGTGTTTGAGCTATTACATTTAAAGCATATTTGTTACCATAGTTTAACCCACCTCCATGTAATACACCCCAATATAAATAAAAAATATAATATATATTTATTATAAATTATATTATAAATATAATTCCATCCCTAACTGTGTGTACAACTTTATCTTTTATACTTATTTCCAACTTCTCATATGTATCCTAAGTTTTACCTATACCAAATTACTTAAAATTCCGTAGATAAGTCATGCTCACTCTTGCTTTTATACCTTTGCTCCTGCACGGTTATACCTTTCCTGCCTTATCCTTTAAGACTGAAGTGGACAATGCTCCTCTGCAGAGAAAGAGAAAGAAATTTTTCTTTCTCTCTGTTGTGGACTGAACTGTATTTGCCCTCCCCTAAATTCAGAAGTTGCAGCCCTAACCCCCAATACCTCAGAATGTGACTGTATTTGGAGACAGGAACTTTACAGAAGTCATTAAGGTTAAATGAGGTCTTTACGGTGAGCCCAATCTGACTGGTGTACTTAAGAGGAGATTTGGACACACAGAGAGACATTCATACTGAGAAAAGACCATGTGAGGACACAACAAGAAGGTAGCTGTCTGCAAGCCAAGGAGAGAGGACACAGGAAAAAGCAAAGTTGCCAACACCTTGATCTTGGAAGTCTGGCTTCCACAACTGTGAAAAACTAAATTTCTGTTGTTTAAACCATCCATTCTGTGGTATCTTGTTAGGGCGGGCCCTAATAAACTAGTATACACTCCTTGTAGCAGGATGTTTGTCCCTCTGAAATTCGGGAGCATTCTGAGATGCCCACCCTTTTAGCACTTATCGTAGCTTTTTAAAAAAAAATTTTTTTAATGTTTATTTATTTTTGAGAGAGAGAGAGAGAGAGAGACAAAGCATGAGTGGGGGAGGAGCAGAGAGAGAGAGGGAGACACAGAATCTGAAACAGGCTCCAGGCTCATAGCTGTCAGGACAGAACCCGATGCAGGGCTCGAACTCACAAACCGTGAGACCATGACCTGAGCTGAAGCTGGACGCTCAACCGACTGAGCCACCCAGGCACCCCAATTATCGTAGCTATTTTTAAATCATTGGTGTACTTGTCTGTCTCCCTAAGTCTCTGTGAATCTTTGAAGGAAGGAACTCTGCCTTATTTATCTGCTTCATTGCCCCCTGATGATATGTTGGAAAACTACTGTGGGAAGTGGATAATCGTTCTTTAGAATGGATTACTTTTTTTCTCCACAACTTGCAGCTTACCAGTAAGTAAGTAAATAAGTAGTCGTTGGGGTTTTCGCTTGCTGTGTATCCCCCTGACATACCTGGCCAGGCTGCCAAACATGCGGCATTGATTTTGATACAGGATTTCATTATTGAAGACTCTGCCTTGCCATTTTTTAATATTGTTAGGTTGGTATCATTTTGCATATATACTAAGGTCCGGAAGATGAAGATGGGTTTTAGAACAAGAACAAGATCTTTCAGGAAAGTTGGTGGAGTTGCTGTAGTGAACTGCTTTTAGTATTTTATCCACATTACAATAGCCTCTTTTTTCCAAGAACTACCCCTTTATGCAGAGGTGGGCTTAATCCAGGCTGTGTGCCTCACTTGGTTGGACCAGAGTGGTCACCAGTTCCAAGTCTGAGTAATACAGTTTGATTCGTACATGTTGAATTGAGAATGAGAGAAGGTAATCTTGGTCTCTTTTGAGTGGTTGAAACCAAAGAGATGTAAAACTCCAGAACTGTGAGATAGTCGTGTGCATTGAGAAACAGACATTTGACTGAAGAATGAGATATATCCCAAATACAGAAGTTGTGTAGAAAAAAAAAAGACTAACACATGGCCACAAAGAGAGAATGACAGAAAGACAGAGAGAAGGAGAGAGAGAAGGGTTGAGAGAGAGACAGAGAAATGGGAGAAGCAGCTGTAATGCCAATCAATTTTATTTCTTCATTTCAGTTCCTTGGGAAGTCCTATTACACTCTTTGCTCTTGGGTTCCATGAGATTTTAAAACAAATTCCATTTTGATTTAAGCCACCTTGAGATTGACTTCTGTTATTTGCAACAAAAGGGTCTCTTGCTTCAATCAACTAGATAGCATAGTTAACATTTGTAATTTTTGATCACCCAATTCATTCTTCCTGGATTTGGGTAGTAACACTTAAACCATCCTATTTAGAGTGACTTCCCTTTATTCTAGCACATAAGGTTCATTAGGGCCAACCCCAGGCCATAATAATTAGTTCAAGAAGGGAAACACGATCCAAACTGGGCTAATATCTCCATTTGCTAGAACTAAGAAGTTGTGAGGAGCTGAAGAATTTTTTTCTACTAAGGTTGCCTAACTAGTAAGGATGATAGCCTGTAGCTTTTCCTGTTCATCTTGCCTGCATGAAAAGAGAACATTCCTGAGAATAAAACCAGTGCAGGAGAAGGCAAAGAACAAAACCAGAAAAACCCAGATTCTCCAAATGTCATCTAGGCATCAAGATCCTAGACTCTTAAGTTATTTCACCAATAAATTGTTCTTTTTTAAAGTCAGTTTGAGGGTTTTTTTGTTGTTGTTATTTACAACCAAAGCATCCAGTATGAATATAACTTCCTTGCACTTCTTTGAGTTGGTGAAGTTTTATTATGTACACCAAGTTTTATTATGTAGCACCAAATGCCTAGCTCTGTATTTGAAATATAGTAGATGCTAGAAAAAATAACTGCTGGTACTGAATTATGAAGACAAATGGTACCTAGCATATCATTTTGGGGGTGTCTTTTTACAGCCTTACCTCTTCATTTGACTATTCTGCCAAATCAGTGCTCTATCATCAGTGGATTTTAGTTAGATTAATTAAGAAGGGTTACTATTTAAGTCCTTGTTATTCCTTGCCATCACAACAAACCATTTGTGTTTGTTCTCCAAATGCTGAATCCTAAGTAGTTACCCCTTTCCATCTCACTACCACCAGCTTTGTGAGAACTCCTGATCTGAACCAGTCTAATAGCCTCGTGATGCATCTCCAAATCTCTACACTCTTCTCTCTCAAATCCACTTAACAGAGTGTAATGAGAAACATCTATCTAGTCACAGTTTGGGGCCATGGCTGTTATACAAATTACAGATAATGTATATAAGGGAACTAACACTGTGCATGGCATATCGACTAATATTAAAATGTCTACAACTATAAAGATAACCCTGGAATATTAACAGGTAATTATTTTTTAGTATTAACTGTCTACCTGGTGCTTTATCTCATTTATCCTTTTTTTTTAATATCAAATTTATTGTCAAATTGGTTTCCATACAACACCCAGTTCCTCAATACCCATCACCACCCTCCGCTCCCTCCCGCCCCCATCTACCCTTAGTTTGTTCTCAGTTTTTAAGAGTCTCTTATGCTTTGGCTCTCTCCCTCTCTAACCTCTTTTTTTTTTTTCATTTATCCTTTACATTAACTCTTTGAGGTACTTTTGCAGGTGAAAACCCCAAAACTCAGAGAGCTTAAAAAACACAAATTTAGAGAGTGGTTGAGATTATATTCAAACCGGGGGTGACTGACTTCAAAGTCTTTGCTTAATTTCCCTACTATCTATTACATCTCTCTACTATATAATTTTTATACTTTCTAAGCAGAAAAACAAATCAAACGTGGCCCCTTCTAACTTGGAGAAGCTGATAACAATGAGACACAAAAGCTGATCTTAGAAAATGCACCCTCGGGAGCCTGGGTGGCTCAGTCGTTGAAGTGGTTAAGTGTGGGACTTCAGTTCAGATCATGATCTCATGTTTTGTGAGTTCGAGCCATTCTTCTGACTCTGTGTTGACAGCTCGGAGCCTGGAGCCTGCTTCAAGTTCTGTGTCTCCCTCTTTCTCTGCCCTTCCCCTGCTTACGCTCTGTTTCTCTCTCTCTATCAAAAATAAATATTAAAAAAAGAAAATACACCCTAATGCCCTGCTGCAGATCCTTCACTTCATGTTTTCCTTACAGCTTTGCAGTTTTGTGAAAAGCAGCACATGAGAGGTTTTGCTCCTAGCGTGGGATGTGGCCTTTAGGACAGAACACCTGCTCTCAAATTCAGACTGCGTCCCTACCCACCAGTGTGTGTCTGTGCATATGAAAACCAGAGAGAGTGACTCTAATAGACTAAAATGGGATGCTTTCCAAGGACTTGGAGTCATGGGACAACAGATCTTATACAATCTAATCTGACTTGTTTTGGCATAAAAATGTTGTTTTTTACAAAGAGTTTACACTCCCATATACTGAACAGATCCAGCTAAGTATTGCTGTTATTTTCTTCATGTTAAATTAAAAAGAAACAAATCACAAAGCAGGAATTCCTTCTTCAAAGAAAAACTATCTTTATCTTTTAAAGTCCTTGACTTATTGGGGTGCCTGGGTGGCTCAGTTGGTTGAGCGTCTGACTTTGGGTCACGATCTTGCATTTGGTGAGTTCAAGGCCACATAGGGTTTGCTGCTCTCAGTGCATAGCCTGCTTCAGATCTTCTGTTCACCCTTCTGTCTGTCCCTCCCCCACTTGCACTCTCTCTCTCAAAAATAAATAAAACATTAAATAAATAAATAAATAAATAAATCAATAAAGTCCTTGACTTATGGAAGTGCATGAAGAAAACGTATCAGTGGCCCTTTGAAAGTCACATTTCCTGTTGTATGGGGTTGGGGTGCTCACAGAGACTTGGCCGGCAGTCCACCCTACTGACGTAGTTCACACACTTAGACTTCTAGTTTAGTTTTCCCTTTTGACATTCCTACTCCAATAGGACTGAGGCCCAGACCTGAGTCCCAGCGCACTTGGCTAGGGTCCTGACTATTTTTGCTTCAGGAATCAGTTATGAGTGGTCACAGGTCTTAGGTTTCAGCCCCTCCTACATTTTACTTTCATTCATTGATTTGCCCCTGTGTGTCCTTGAGAGGTTTATATCATTGCAAATATAACTACCTAAGAAGGATTTCAGTGACCAGAAGTAGCAAGATAAATTAGAAAAAGAATAAATTCCAGGGCCTCAGACCTGGGTTTGCTTCATTGCCTCGGTAGTATGTTCTTGGCAAAGTCAATTATCTGCTGTATGACTTGGTTTCCTCATTGGTGAAAATGGGGATAGCCATTTTTATTCTCAGGGCTTTTGTTAGAATTAACCATGATATCATATGTAGATATATCTAACACTGTGTTTAAGCTAAAGTAGATGCTCAAGAAATCTATTTTTTCTCACCTTCTGAAAGTAAAAAAGAGATTCATATGTTTAGAAAAAGAACTCAAGTTAACTTCTGCATTAGGCAATACCCAAACTCAGTGTCTCACACTGCTGTAGACTGGGATTGTTGAACTTCAGGTTGCATTGCTGGGACTCATGACAGCTGATGTGTCATGCATTGCTTACATCATTGTTGAGAATTTGCAACCAAAATAAGCAGCATGATATCATTTAGAAGCAGTTACACTCCATACACTCTTGTTTATTTATCTGTGTATACATGTTCTAAAAATTTATATTTACACATGCTATGGCTTGTTTTGTTTTGATAGGATGGGTGATTGTTTGTGCTTAGAAATCCTAAGAAACAAAATATTTTTATAAAATGTTCATAGTAATCAAAACATAAGTTAAGTGCCAGAGAACACAATCATGGATTTCATCGGGGCTATAGACATAGTGAGTGTAATGGAATAGTAGGGTTTTCCTGTAATGCCTGAGACAGACTCTGGACCACGCTTCACTGCCTGGGGGATCCAGTAATGGCTGTTATACAAAATCAGCACTCCCTGCATAATTGAACATGAATCTTTGAGCTTTACATGTTGCCATTAATTTGAAAATAGCTGCACACTAATTTACATTCATTTTCTGATATTCAAAGAAAATGGAGAGAGATAATCTAATCACTGAGACTGGGAACTGGTATAATTCCATATACAAGTAGTTTAGCAAGTATGTCTGATATTTTTTTATGTACTTCATTCCTGTACAGGATTTTTTTAATTATACAGAAACAGATGGAGCAGACCTTGCAAGAACTGAGAAAGAAAAAATGATCAGTGACATTTCATCTGAATTGGGAATAATTTCTCAAGTCTGTCTACATTCCTGGCTTAATTAAGATTATGAGTTCATGGTTCATGTGTCTGAAAATTAAGATGAATATTCTGATCATGGTCAAACTGGGATCTATTGAATGGGATTTGTGAAATCTTTGTTATAGTTTCTGCATTTTCAGGATGATATTGCAACTATAGGTATATAATAAAATCTAAATTTTGTTTCCATTTTCTTATCATTCTGAGGGATGTGCATCAGAGCAAATTCTCCAGTCTTGGGTAAAAATGTCAGAAAAAAACCCTTGTATTTACTGTTACAAAGTGAAGATATTTCCTGCAGAGACCTTTGTCCTCAATTTCAGCACCCTAAACATGGAGACAGGGAGACTGAGGAAAGACAATGAAAAGACAGTGTAGGTGCGGTGCAAGCTCACTTTTGATATCCATTCAAATGTTAGTAATAATGTATTTTAGTACTAGAGGGTATCTTCAGTGGGAGTACTCCAACTTTCTGGCATTCTTTGCTATAATCTGACCTCATCGTTAAATGCTCCTAACCAGGTAGGGGTCTGATGTGTTGCTCCTGACAAGTCTACTCTTGCTGTGGATGGTTCTCCTTCCCAAATGTTTCCTGTAGATAGAGATCACAAACGATAAGCAAGGATGTTTAGAGAATGTTTCTCAAAGGCTCTGCTAGCATTAAAATATTTTCTTAGAGGGGCGCCTGGGTGGCGCAGTCGGTTAAGCGTCCGACTTCAGCCAGGTCACGATCTCGCGCTCCGTGAGTTCGAGCCCCGCGTCAGGCTCTGGGCTGATGGCTCGGAGCCTGGAGCCTGTTTCCGATTCTGTGTCTCCCTCTCTCTCTGCCCTTCCCCCGTTCATGCTCTGTCTCTCTCTGTCCCAAAAATAAATAAAAAACGTTGAAAAAAAAATTAAAAAAAAAAATTTTCTTAGAGTTAACTATTGGAATAGATTCAAATATAGTTTGCAGAGGGAGTTCCGGAAGATGGCGGCGTAGGAGGACACTGGGCTCACCGCGCGTTCTGCTGATCACTTAGATTCCACCTACACCTGCCTAAAGAACCCAGAAAACCGCCAGAGGATTAGCAGAACGGAGTCTCCGGAGCCAAGCGCAGACGAGAGGCCCACGGAAGAGGGTAGGAAGGGCGGCGAGGCGGTGCGCGCTCCACGGACTGGCGGGAGGGAGCCGGGGCGGAGGGGCGGCTCGCCGGCCAAGCAGAGCCCCCGAGTCGAGCTGGCAAAAGCGGAGGGGCCGGACAGACTGTGTTCTGACAGCAAGCTCGACTTAGCGTCTGGGAGGTCAGAAGTTAACAGCTCTGCTCAGAAAGCGGGAAGGCTGGAGGACAAAGGGAGGGAGAGCTGCTGAGCCCCCGGACGGCAGAGCTCAGCTTGGCGGGGAACAAAGGCGCTCGCCAGCGCCATCTCCCCCGCCCATCCCCCAGCCAAAATCCCAAAGAGAACCAGTTCCTGCCAGGGAACTTGCTCGCTCCGCGCAAACACCCAACTCTGTGCTTCTGCGGAGCCAAACCTCCGGCAGCGGATCTGACTCCCTCCCGCTGCCACAGGGCCCCTCCTGAAGTGGATTACCTAAGGAGAAGCGAGCTAAGCCTGCCCCTCCCGCCCCCGTGCACCTTGCCTACCCACCCCAGCTAATACGCCAGCTCCCCAGCACCACAAGCCTGGCAGTGTGCAAGTAGACCAGACGGGCCACACCACCCCACAGTGAATCCCGCCCCTAGGAGAGGGGAAGAGAAGGCACACACCAGTCTGACTGTGGCCCCAGCGGTGGGCTGGGGGCAGACATCAGGTCGGACTGCGGCCCCGCCCACCAACTCCAGTTATACACCACAGCACGGGGGAAGTGCCCTGCGGGTCCTCACCGCTCCAGGGACTATCCAAAATGACCAAACGGAAGAATTCCCCTCAGAAGAATCTCCAGGAAATAACAACAGCTAATGAACTGATCAAAAAGGATTTAAATAATATAACAGAAAGTGAATTTAGAATAATAGTCATAAAATTAATCGCTGGGCTTGAAAACAGTATACAGGACAGCAGAGAATCTCTTGCTACAGAGATCAAGGGACTAAGGCACAGTCACGAGGAGCTGAAAAACGCTTTAAACGAAATGCAAAACAAAATGGAAACCACGACGGCTCGGATTGAAGAGGCAGAGGAGAGAATAGGTGAACTAGAAGATAAAGTTATGGAGAAAGAGGAAGCTGAAAGAAAGAGAGATAAAAAAATCCAGGAGTATGAGGGGAAAATTAGAGAACTAAGTGATACACTAAAAAGAAATAATATACGCATAATTGGTATCCCAGAGGAGGAAGAGAGAGGGAAAGGTGCTGAAGGGGTACTTGAAGAAATTATAGCTGAGAACTTCCCTGAACTGGGGAAGGAAAAAGGCATTGAAATCCAAGAGGCACAGAGAACTCCCTTCAGACGTAACTTGAATCGATCTTCTGCACGACATATCATAGTGAAACTGGCAAAATACAAGGATAAAGAGAAAATTCTGAAAGCAGCAAGGGATAAACGTGCCCTCACATATAAAGGGAGACCTATAAGACTCGTGACTGATCTCTCCTTTGAAACTTGGCAGGCCAGA
Source organism: Neofelis nebulosa (assembly GCF_028018385.1). NCBI lineage: Eukaryota > Metazoa > Chordata > Mammalia > Carnivora > Felidae > Neofelis > Neofelis nebulosa. The sequence goes on along the minus strand of NC_080783.1, from coordinate 163,475,130 downwards.
AAGGCTTGGCACGATATCTTCAGTGTGCTAAACAGAAAAAATATGCAGCCGAGAATCCTTTATCCAGCAAGTCTGTCATTTAGAATAGAAGGAGAGATAAAGGTCTTCCCAAACAAACAAAAACTGAAGGAATTTGTCACCACGAAACCAGCCCTACAAGAGATCCTAAGGGGGATCCTGTGAGACAAAGTACCAGAGACATCACTACAAGCATAAAACATACAGACATCACAATGACTCTAAACCCGTATCTTTCTATAATAACACTGAATGTAAATGGATTAAATGCGCCAACCAAAAGACATAGGGTATCAGAATGGATAAAAAAACAAGACCCATCTATTTGCTGTCTACAAGAGACTCATTTTAGATCTGAGGACACCTTTAGATTGAGAGTGAGGGGATGGAGAACTATTTATCATGCTACTGGAAGCCAAAAGAAAGCTGGAGTAGCCATACTTATATCAGACAAACTAGACTTTAAATTAAAGGCTGTAACAAGAGATGAAGAAGGGCATTATATAATAATTACAGGGTCTATCCATCAGGAAGAGCTAACAATTATAAATGTCTATGCGCCAAATACCGGAGCCCCCAGATATATAAAACAGTTACTCATAAACATAAGCAACCTTATTGATAAGAATGTGGTCATTGCAGGGGACTTTAACACACCACTTACAGAAATGGATAGATCATCTAGACACACAGTCAATAAAGAAACAAGGGCCCTGAATGATACATTGGATCAGATGGACTTGACAGATCTATTTAGAACTCTGCATCCCAAAGCAACAGAATATACTTTCTTCTCGAGTGCACATGGAACATTCTCCAAGATAGATCATATACTGGGTCACAAAACAGCCCTTCATAAGTTTACAAGAATTGAAATTATACCATGCATACTTTCAGACCACAATGCTATGAAGCTTGAAATCAACCACAGGAAAAAGTCTGGAAAACCTCCAAAAGCATGGAGGTTAAAGAACACCCTACTAACGAATGAGTGGGTCAACCAGGCAATTAGAGAAGAAATTAAAAAATATATGGAAACAAACGAAAATGAAAATACAACAATCCAAACGCTTTGGGACGCAGCGAAGGCAGTCCTGAGAGGAAAATACATTGCAATCCAGGCCTATCTCAAGAAACAAGAAAAATCCCAAATACAAAATCTAACAGCACACCTAAAGGAAATAGAAGCAGAACAGCAAAGGCAGCCTAAACCCAGCAGAAGAAGAGAAATCATAAAGATCAGAGCAGAAATAAACAATATAGAATCTAAAAAAACTGTAGAGCAGATCAACGAAACCAAGAGTTGGTTTTTTGAAAAAATAAACAAAATTGACAAACCTCTAGCCAGGCTTCTCAAAAAGAAAAGGGAGATGACCCAAATAGATAAAATCATGAATGAAAATGGAAATATTACAACCAATCCCTCAGAGATACAAACAATTATCAGGGAATACTATGAAAAATTATATGCCAACAAATTGGACAACCTGGAAGAAATGGACAAATTCCTAAACACCCACACTCTTCCAAAACTCAATCAGGAGGAAATAGAAAGCTTGAATAGACCCATAACCAGCGAAGAAATTGAATCGGTTATCAAAAATCTCCCAACAAATAAGAGTCCAGGACCAGATGGCTTCCCAGGGGAGTTCTACCAGACGTTTAAAGCAGAGATAATACCTATCCTTCTCAAGCTATTCCAAGAAATAGAAAGGGAAGGAAAACTTCCAGACTCATTCTATGAAGCCAGTATTACTTTGATTCCTAAACCAGACAGAGACCCAGTAAAAAAAGAGAACTACAGGCCAATATCCCTGATGAATATGGATGCAAAAATTCTCAATAAGATACTAGCAAATCGAATTCAACAGCATATAAAAAGAATTATTCACCATGATCAAGTGGGATTCATTCCTGGGATGCAGGGCTGGTTCAACATTCGCAAATCGATCAACGTGATACATCACATTAACAAAAAAAAAGAGAAGAACCATATGATCCTGTCAATCGATGCAGAAAAGACCTTTGACAAAATCCAGCACCCTTTCTTAATAAAAACCCTTGAGAAAGTCGGGATAGAAGGAACATACTTAAAGATCATAAAAGCCATTTATGAAAAGCCCACAGCTAACATCATCCTCAATGGGGAAAAACTGAGAGCTTTTTCCCTGAGATCAGGAACACGACAGGGATGCCCACTCTCACCGCTGCTGTCTAATATAGTGCTGGAAGTTCTAGCATCAGCAATCAGACAACAAAAGGAAATCAAAGGCATCCAAATTGGCAAAGATGAAGTCAAGCTTTCGCTTTTTGCAGATGACATGATATTATACATGGAAAATCCGACAGACTCCACCAAAAGTCTGCTAGAACTGATACATGAATTCAGCAAAGTTGCCGGATACAAAATCAATGTACAGAAATCAGTTGCATTCTTATACACTAACAATGAAGCAACAGAAAGACAAATAAAGAAACTGATCCCATTCACAATTGCACCAAGAAGCATAAAATACCTAGGAATAAATCTAACCAAAGATGTAAAAGATCTGTATGCTGAAAACTATAGAAAGCTTATGCAGGTAATTGAAGAAGATATAAAGAAATGGAAAGACATTCCCTGCTCATGGATTGGAAGAATAAATATTGTGAAAATGTCAATACTACCCAAAGCTATCTACACATTCAATGCAATCCCAATCAAAATTGCACCAGCATTCTTCTCGAAACTAGAGCAAGCAATCCTAAAATTCATATGGAACCACAAAAGGCCCCGAATAGCCAAAGTAATTTGGAAGAAGAAGACCAAAGCAGGAGGCATCACAATCCCAGACTTTAGCCTCTACTACAAAGCTGTCATCATCAAGACAGCATGGTATTGGCATAAAAACAGACACATAGACCAATGGAATCGAATAGAAACCCCAGAACTAGACCCACAAATGTATGGCCAACTCATTTTTGACAAAGCAGGAAAGAACATCCAATGGAAAAAAGACAGTCTCTTTAACAAATGGTGCTGGGAGAACTGGACAGCAACATGCAGAAGGTTGAAACTAGACCACTTTCTCACACCATTCACAAAAATAAACTCAAAATGGATAAAGGACCTGAATGTGAGACAGGAAACCATCAAAACCTTAGAGGAGAAAGCAGGAAAAGACCTCTCTGACCTCAGCCGTAGCAATCTCTTACTCGGCACATCCCCAAAGGCAAGGGAATTAAAAGCAAAAGTGAATTACTGGGACCTTATGAAGATAAAAAGCTTCTGCACAGCAAAGGAAACAACCAACAAAACTAAAAGGCAACCAACGGAATGGGAAAAGATATTTGCAAATGACACATCGGACAAAGGGCTAGTATCCAAAATCTATAAAGAGCTCATCAAACTCCACACCCGAAAAACAAATAACCCAGTGAAGAAATGGGCAGAAAACATGAATAGACACTTCTCTAAAGAAGACATCCGGATGGCCAACAGGCACATGAAAAGATGTTCAACGTCGCTCCTCATCAGGGAAATACAAATCAAAACCACACTCAGATACCACCTCACGCCAGTCAGAGTGGCCAAAATGAAGAAATCAGGAGACTATAGATGCTGGAGAGGATGTGGAGAGACGGGAACCCTCTTGCACTGTTGGTGGGAATGCAAATTGGTGCAGCCGCTCTGGAAAGCAGTGTGGAGGTTCCTCAGAAAATTAAAAATAGACCTACCCTATGACCCAGCAATAGCACTGCTAGGAATTTATCCAAGGGATACAGGAGTACTGATGCATAGGGGCACTTGTACCCCAATGTTTATAGCAGCACTCTCAACAATCGCCAAATTATGGAAAGAGCCTAAATGTCCATCAACTGATGAATGGATAAAGAAATTGTGGTTTATATACACAATGGAATACTACGTGGCAATGAGAAAGAATGAAATATGGCCTTTTGTAGCAACGTGGATGGAACTGGAGAGTGTGATGCTAAGTGAAATAAGCCATACAGAGAAAGACAGATACCATATGGTTTCACTCTTATGTGGATCCTGAGAAACGTAACAGAAACCCATGGGGGAGGGGAAGGGGAAAAAAAAAAAAAAAAAAAGAGGTTAGAGTGGGAGAGAGCCAAAGCATAAGAGACTGTTAAAAACTGAGAACAAACTGAGGGTTGATGGGGGGTGGGAGGGAGGGCAGGGTGGGTGATGGGTATTGAGGAGGGCACCTTTTGGGATGAGCACTGGGTGTTGTATGGAAACCAATTTGACAGTAAATTTCATATATTAAAAAATAAAAAAAAAAATATATAGTTTGCACCTTATCCACAGAGCTCCTCTGTTGTCTCTTCATGTGTGGGGTAAAGAGGTCAAGAGAAAAGTTTTTAGCGATGGGGAGTGAATTACACATACACACACACACACACACACACACACACACACGCCTACAAATAGAGATACAAAAGGTTTGTTTCTTACAAAACACTTGGAACAGTTTAAGTCCCTAGGGTTGAGACTCTTCACTTAAGAAGTTTGGCATTTCATCATTTTCCAGGTACAAAATATAGTTCCATATTCTCCTATGCTCGAATTTGCTTTCTGATGTTGAATGTTATTAATAGTCAAGCAACATTAAATTAGCCACACATCTCTAAGTTGTCCAAAGTGATTGAGCATCTCCTTTTAAAGTGTCCCACAAAACCAGAGAATACTTGAGGCAGTGTTGAGAAGGGAAGAATATTCCAGACAAGAAATGGCAAGTTTAAAATTGGAGTCAAGAAACAAAGTAGTTCAGAAGAGTATAGTTCAAGGGAAAGGAATGATTAAGTTAAGCAAATGGTAAAGGTCATGATGGATTTTGTAAGCCTTGTGAAAGAGTTTGGAAAACAACGATACGCACCATTAACCGAAAAGAGAAAAACGTCAAGGACATTTGTGCTAAGACTTGAGTTGTGTGGTCATTGATGCATTCCAACCTGGGCTGCTCATATTTTGATCAGTTTGTCATCTGTTGAGAGATACTGGTGGGAAGGCTAGTAAAGATATGGATACTCCAGAGCAGTGCTGTTCAATAGAGTATTCTGTACGATCAGGTAACCACTATACACATATGGCTACTGAGAATTTGAGATAAGGCTTGTGCAGTGAGGATGGTAATTGCCTTTAGCTCAGTGGGTAATAAAGGAAAAATAGGGATAGGCTTTTTGGGGGTTAAATGCTAGGAGATATGGGAAGAACTCCAAAATCCATTCTGCAAATCAAGAGCAATATTAAGAACATGGCCAAATTCAGTGACATCAGGACAACCAAATCTGAAGACTGAGTGTGTCGAAGTGCAGAGGCATATTCCTGAATAGTTTGGCAAGAGTTAAGGAGCAGAGCAGGGTTGTAGGAGAGTCAGAAAAATTCTTCTGGACCTGATTCACTGAAGTAGCCTTGCCTTAGAAACATAAGGTGTGGTCTCCCCAGGTTGATGTTCATTGTTCTTAAAAAGAAACAGACTGAAATCAACACCCTACAGTCTGTGGAGAGATTAATTAATTAACCAAGAAGAAACAAAGCAAAAGACGCCTTGAAGGTCTTTCTTCTTGGGCTTCTAGAAATGTAAATATTTGCCATCACAAAATGGCCACCATTTATAAATGAATATTAGTCCAAAACTATGAAGAGTTATTTTTTTCTTTAATGTTTATTTTTATTTTTGAGAGAGACAGAACATGAGTGGAAGAGGGGCAAGAGAGAGGGAGACACAGAATCTGAAGCAGGCTCCAGGCTCTGAAGTGTCAGCACAGAGCCTGATGTGGGGCTCGAACTCATGAACCGTGAGATCATGACCTGAGCCAAAGTTGGACGCTTAACCATCCAAGCCACCCAGGCACCCCTATGAAGAGTTACTTTTAAATAAATACTGGTTTCTTTGTCTGCAGACCTAGACTCTAAAATTATTCAGGCAACTGATGAGGAAGGACTGAAGCAGGTTTGTGGGACTAGTTTCTTCACCTCACTGACTCAGAAGTTCCTCGTAAGTAAATTCAGGGAGTGTCCCTCTTCCAGGCGGGAAATGAGCATGCTCCATTAGTGAGCCACTACTTCAGACAAAATCAGACTGAAAACACATAAGAAAGTCAAACATGCAAGAGATGTATTTTAGAGTGGAATTCTGTTCCACAGAGAGGAACTGATATAAATTTGATAATTATGCCTAACCTTTCACACATAATACTGGATAATAAATTCTAGCACTTCATGCTGTTCTTTAAATTTATTCTTTTCTTTCATAAAGATACAATTAATTTAATGTCAGTGTGCCCCAAACAACTAAATGTTAACCATCCATTACACGCTTAATTGTTTTCACCTTTGTCTTATTTTCACCCTTTTTTCCACTAGTTTATGCATATTTATATTTTCATTTTCCACTCATTTTTTATTCTTTTAGTGGTTATTTTTTTTGAAGGACAGAGAGATAGACAGTGTGAGTAAGGGAGGGGCAGAGAGAGGAAGATACAGAATCTAAAGCAGGCTCCAGCCTCTGAACTGTCAGCACAGAGCCTGACACGGGGCTCAAACACACAAGTGGTAAGATCATGACCTGAGCCAAAGTCAGATGCTTAACCTACTGAGCCACCCAGTCTCATTTTTTAAATAATAAGAGAAAATCACAATAAAATGGTCAAAAAATTTTGCAAAACTACATTTGCTCAAGACAAATTTAGAGATACTCCATAGCCTATAGGAAGACATAGTAAGAAATAAATGTTTATTAGCTGATTATAAATCTCCAAATTTGGCATAGGAAAGGACATGCATAATAATGGTGCCAATGCATAATTCACAAAAACACAGACATAGAAAAGACAAATGTATCAAAGCCAAGAGTAGCCCCTTCCGTTCACTCTATTTCACTACAATTTGCCCTTTAGTTTAGATTCCTTGAATATTTCTATGTGATGGAGAATCACACCAGTGTACCTTGAGCAGGGAGATGTAGAGAAGAGTTGAAGATGATTGGGCAGCTCTGGTAAAGAAAAGTAGCAGAATACTGATATTTACTGAGCACCGCCTATGTGCTTAAAGATGCAGTGAATTATCTCACTCTTCACAACAGCCCCTTGGCTCATCACAAAAGTATTTCTTCGGCATCTGCAATGTGCCAGGTTCTGTGCTTGGTAAAGACAAGGATGGATAAGATCAAGCCAGTCTCTGCTCTGGTGAAACTCATATTCTAATTCAGAAAACAAAGAAAGAAGTAAACAAAGAAGCAAAAACAAGTTACAAATTAGGATAGGCACTGTAAAGGAAACAAATTAGATAAGGTAGAAAATAATAAGAGAAAACTACCACAGATAGGAAGCATAAGAAAGAGAGCTTTGAAAAAGTATTTAAGCCGGTAACCAAAGGAAGAAACAGAACTATATATGCAGGAAATTGAGAAAAAAAAAGTGGAATAGCATGTACAAAAGTCCTGGGGTGAGAAAGAACCCTATGTCTACTGAGAAATGAATAAGCTGGGGAAAGAAGAAGAAAAATCATTAGGAGGCCATCAGTAGTGACCTTGCTGAGAGACAAGTTTTGTGTGGATTAGAATAGCAGTACTCAAGATGAAGTATAGTGAACAGTATCGAGACATATTTTGGAGGTAAGATATATTTTACAGTAGTACTTGTCACATGGGCTTCTTTTTTTTTATTTTTTTTATTTAAAAAAAATTTTTTTAATGTTTATTTATTTTTGAGACAGAGAGAGACAGAGCATGAATGGGGGAGGATCAGAGAGAGGGAGACACAGAATCCGCAACAGGCCCCAGGCTCCGAGCTGTCAGCACAGAGCCCGACGCGGGGCTTGAACTCGCGGACCGCGAGATCATGACCTGAGCCGAAGTCGGCCGCTTAACCGACTGAGACACCCAGGCGCCCCAACCACATGGGCTTCTTAATATCCCCTACTTTAACAGATGAGAAATAACCTAAAAAGTTAGGAGATTAACCATGGGTCTTACAGGAAATAACTTCAGGATGGGGGTTATGAACGCTGCCTTCCTTAAAGTCCTTTCCATGCATCGTACTTCCTAGCTTTATTAATTCAAGGTCAATGCAGGTTTACAGAATCCTAAAAGTAGAAGCTTTTGCCAGTCTAATGATTCTGAGTTCAAATATGCTTTAATAACCTGGACAGCATACAGATTTTTAGTTCACAAATCCATAACTTCATTTCATCTAAAAAAGGCACCAAGTTCTACAAGCTCTCCAGATATAGTTGTTCTGCACAAAATACCAAAACACTTTGCATTTCTTCCAGGGATGTGCAGTGTTAACACCATGTATATGAAAATTTTTCCATTGACTAAAGCAGCAATTTGTAGCAATTGTGAACCATATGCTGTTAAGTCTAAACTGGGTAATTTCAGTGACCAACCCATTTTTTCATCTTTGCTAAAAATACGCCTGTATCCTCCCATATTTAAAATGGCCCTGGTTGCTGAAAATCTCCGACCATGCCAAGTAAGTCAACACAAGAAAAAGGTTTAAAATAAGCATTTGGTCTAAAAAATTGAGCCGAAAAGGACTTTGCTCTCTAAACTCAGTACTTCTGCACTTAATTTCTTCATTTTTATTCTGTCCTTACTGTTGAGATTCTGGGGGATATATTAGTGCTGATTGCTAGTACTTCCATTTCTCCTTTTTCTCAGAATGTGGTGAGATTATTTTCCTCTTCAATTGGCTCAGCATGCTACTTGCTCTAGAAGCGAGTGGGTGCCTCTCTAAGGCTCTGCCTTTTGCTACCACGGGCCCAGCCATGTTGGGAGCCTCGGTTAGCCCGAGTCTCTGATGGAGATGACCTGAGGCCCGGTCTCCACACCCAACCCCCCACAGGCAGGCTAGGTGAGGGCAAACAAACTTTTGTTGTTTCAAGAAACTAAGATTTTGGGTTTTATTGTTGTTGCTGCTGCTAATGGATGCCCTCGTTTTCTTCACATTCTTTAGGTGAAGGAAATACAAATCTCCAAATTAGGGAAGTTTGACAGGCAGTATAGTTGGCAGAAAGTCAGGAAGTCTGCATTCAGATAATCTGTTTTTAATCATTCTTTGCACTTTGCCTGCTCACTGACCCCTCTTTTTTCTCAGCTGTAAAAAGCGATGGTAAGCGCACTTACCATCATGTAAGTGCGGTATGATGGTTTGTCAAGTGCCTAGCAGGATGTCAAACCATAGATGATGGTTAAAATGAGAATAGGCATCCTTGAGAAGAGTAGTGGTTAATAGACTAAAAATCTAGAGGGATATATACCCATGTACTTCCGACTGAATCTGAAGAGACTGCAAAAATGGCAGAAAAATGGCCATTTATCCCCTCATTCCCCTCCTATCCCTGGAAGCTTCTCCCTAGTCACAAGTGCACCTTTTTGTCCCTTTCTGTGTACCTGATGCTCTCTGCCCTCCTCCAACTCCTCTGTCACAAACTGCTCCCAGGGAACAATGCACACCACTCGTCAAATCGTTCATTAAAGTAACCACGTTTCCCCAAGACTTAACTTTTGTTACAAGACTAAAGCTCCAACATAGTATTTTTGGCCTTAGGTGAAAGACAGCAATGGGAAACTTTTCACCTGAACCCAGGACGACAGAGAGGATGCCTCTAGCTTGTTAGGTCCACTAAGCTGGGTGGGTTTCCTGGTTAGTCTTTAGACAAGACTTTCATGAAGCTGTCCAGAGTGTGCTGGGAAAAGTACGACAGTTTGGCAGGGTCTTCTGTGGTCTCAGGACCAGCAGTGCTAGCACTGTGTTTGCATGACTCTTGAAATGGACAGGGGCCTTCTGTATTGTCTTCATACTAAGCCTCACAGCAATTCTGCAAAAGGGTGTTAAGAACTTTGTTACAGATGATGAACTGAAGCGTAAACTTTTACAGTCATTTCCCAAGTTCACATAGATGGAGAGTAGAGGAAGATGTATCCCAAACCAGCAACTCTGATTTCCAGGCTAATCCCCTCTTTCCCTTAACCAACACAGCTTTCTGCCTCTGGAGGAGTAAATGCAATGTTGTCTCTTGATCTTAATAGCATATGCTATCACAGAATGCAGATATCTCTTTTTAGTAGTAGATGGTAACATGAAATTATGTTTTCTACATTTATAAGATAACTAAAAGAGAGGGGGGAAAAGAATGAGAGTTAAAAAAAAAACTACAAATGTACTCTTGAATATGAAATTAAGTTGAGGTATCCTGTACAGCCACGTGTTCTAGCTAAAAAAAAAAAAAAAAAAAAAAATCCCACTGCTTCAGGTCATTTTCATCTTCTCCTACATGAAGAAAGACAGAAGGAAATGGGGAAGGATACTACATTTTTAAGTCCCATCATTTTTCTAAGAAACTATCATTGTTTTCTGGTAGCTAATATAATTTCTAACATCTTATCTATTTGCAAACTGTTTTAAACATTGGAAACATCTTAAAGGTTACAGTGAAAAGACAAGATTTGTAGCCAAACAAACCTGGGTTTGAATACTAATTCCATCATCTAAAGTTATAGACCTTGGGAAAGTGAGTTAATTAAGCCCCACTCTAGAGATGGGCCTCAAGCTTCTCATCTCTAAAATAGAAGTTTACAGTAACAATCTCATAGAACAGCAGTGAGTATTGTATGAGATAGTGAGTATAAATCACTTATATATTGAAAAATTTTTAAATGTTACTTCTCCTTTCCTTTTGCATCATATAGTTCTGTAATTTTTATTCCCAAGTAACACACAATCAAGTGGATTTTATTGATTTAATAGATATTTGAAAGAAGGAGAGAAAGAAAGAAAGAAAGAGGAAGAAAGAAAGAGGAAAGGAAAGATGGAAGGAAGAAAGGAAAATTGCAGGCCAATATCCCTGATTAACATAGATGCAAAAATCCTCAACAAAATATTAGCAGACCAAATTCAACAGTACATTAAAAGAATCATGCACCATGAAAAAGTGAGATTTATTCTAGGGATGCAAGAGGGTTTAATATCTGCAAGCCAATCAATGAAATGCACCACACTGACAAAATGAAAAGATAAAAATCGTATGATCACCTTAAGGAGGGAAGAAGGGAGGGAGGAAGAGAAAGAAAAATCTTTAAGGACAACAGTTCTAAAATGAAGTGGAGATATTTTCCTTCTCTGAATGGTCTGTTATTGTTCTGTCAGCAGAGATTGGAAGCACTTGGAGTTATCCTGCCCTTGTCCTCTTTCCCCAGTAGTCACATAAGTAAGAGATATAAAAACTTTTTGTAACGCTTCTGATAATATCATGAGAAATTGGTCATTTGTTCATGAAGCAGAACATCCTGCTTGAAAGACTTTTAGCTCCGTTTGATTTTGTCATTTATTCACCACTGGAATTGTTACAGAAATATATTTTAGGGCCACTGATCTCATCCCTGTACAAAATTATACATTTATGTTTCAGACAACTGACCAGGTTTCTAATGTAAATCTAAGAGACAGAGGAATTTTCCAATGCCCAGTCTAAGATTGGTCTTAACTAAACCCTTGCTCTTTGTGCTACTTCCGGTAGCGATTTCTTCCTCATCTTGGAGGAGAACATCTATAGGTTTGGGCAGCTGTCTCCACCCTAAAGAAGGACTAGTTTCTTTTATAGTTTCAGAGTCTTAAATGTGAAATGTGAGATTAAGTACATGGTAGGTGTTGTCAAATGGAACATATCAATGCAGTTCCTCTATTTCCTACAACCATTAGTATTTGGACAGATACCCTGGGTAATTGTAGGCATTTATAATTAGGTTTTGATGGGGAACCATTTCAAGAAAATGATTTAGTCAGCTGTGAACCAGATTGTTGGCCAAATCTCCCACCCAAATGAAAACACAGCAAGGCATGTTGATACAAAGAGAACTTTAGAACTATGCTGAAAGTTCCATTATTTTGCCAAAAACAATTGCATCACTTCCTAGGAACATAATTACATGTCTCATGAACCTCTATTTTTCTTTTAAAAAAGTACAGCCAATGGGATTTTATTGGCACAACCTGTAGCTCAGGATCAGAGTCACAATATGTGCATCAAAAGCAAAGGCTGGGCAATGTTCTGTGTGATCATGAATAGCATTTAGAGGCCTCCAAAGTTCCAACATGAACTGGTGTCAACCGTTGGACATTGACATTAAAAAGACTAGAGAGGCATTTGACCCTCAACCCAAGATGAGACTTTATTTTTTTTTTATTTTTTTTATTTTTGAGACCGAGAGAGACAGAGCATGAACAGGGGAGGGGCAGAGAGAGAGGGAGACACAGAATCTGAAACAGGCTCCAGGCTCTGAGCTGTCAGCACAGAGCCCGATGCGGGGCTCGAACTCACGGACCGTGAGATCATGACCTGAGCCGAAGTCAGACGCTTAACCGACCAAGCCACCCAGGCGCCCCAAGATGAGACTTTAAAGAAGTTTTTTTTTTTATGTTTATTTACATATATATATATATATAGAGAGAGAGAGAGAGAGAGAGAGAGAGAAGAAGAGGCAGAGAGAGAATCCCAAGCAGGCTCCATGCTATCAGCGCAGAGCCTGTCTTGGGGCTTGATCTCACAAACCATGAGATCATGACCTGAACCAAACCAAGAGTTGGGATGCTTAACCAACTGAGCCATTCAGGCACCCCCAAGATGAGACTTTAATTAGCAGACAAAACAGAGATGCAAATGCTTGTTATGTTTTTTTGAAGGCTTATCCATGTACAACACAAAATTGTAATTAAAAATCTCCAAATAACCAAATCTAACTCAAGAAGGCAATGGCTGGACTACTATTACCCTCAGTGCTCACTACTAGCATCATATTGCTGTTTGAATGCCTCCTTCAAATGACTTTGTAAATCCTTCATTATCTTCTTTTAAATGGGTAGCATCTAGCATTCCTTAAACCTTCAACCTCTAAGTGAATATATTGCTTTTATTTGGAAACTACCAGGGAAGAAACCTGACTGTTCAAAACAGTGAAATCAACTTAAGTTGATAACTTATGTACAGGAATTCCTACAACCTCCTACTCTTTCCAACATAGAGCAATTTAACTTTAGTCTAATTGGGGCATTTATAATCTGCTACAAACAACACAAATATCTTTCCCAACACTTGTTTATGAGCTTTATGTTGTTTATTTATTTACTGGAAAAATTTCCAGGTATTTTAATGTCAGAAATATGATCACTTTTGAATTGTCTTTCCTAACTGGAGCCAGGGCTGGCATGCATCATTGAGATTTTGATTCAGTCCCTAAACCCATTACATACAGAAGCTGCATCATTTTAGGTCTTATTATTTTGGAGTTTACATGTAGCCTCCTCTCTAAATCAACCAACACATCTGTTATGGGTTGAATTGTGTCCTTTACCCCAATCAAATTCCTATGTTGCAGTTCTAACCCCCAGTATATCAAAATGTGATCTTATTTGAAAATAGGGTCATTGCAGATGCAGTTAGTTAACATGAGGTCATACTGGAATAGACTGGTCCACTATGACTGGTGTTCTTATAAAAAGGAGAAAATTGGATATAAGACACACACTATGTGGGGTGATATGTCTACAAGCCAGGGAATGCCAAACATAGTTAGCAAACCACCAGAAACTGGGAGGGTAGCATGGAACAGATTCTCCCTGATGCTCAGAGAAGGAACCAACCCTACCAACTCCTTGGTCTTTCAGTCTCCAAAACTGCAAGAAATAAATGTCTGTTGTGTAAGCCACCCAGTCAGTGGTTCTTTGTTATGGAAGCCTAGGAAACTAACACACCTTCTTCACTAGTGTGCCAGTGAATAATCTCATTAGTGACTCCTTTTTCACCCCTGCTCCTGTGTATTAAACGGGAATATGTGCATGTTACCAGTGATCCCAGGAGTTATCTTCAAAATGATGGCTATTTTTAAAATGGATATCTCTAAGCATTCCTTTGACCTTCCAAAAGATGAAAAATGGTGAGACTTGGAAGGAAAGCAAGACACTTTGTCTTCTTCTTATACCTTCCTTTAAAAAATATTGTAGCAGCCCACTGGGTACATACTAATAGTGAAAAACATTCTGATAGAACTATGAGCATCAATCATAAGTGCAGCCAATTGGGCATTCAACTAACGTCTTTAAGGTGGGAGCTAAGCAACGGAAGGATTTCAAGTAAGAAAATAAACAATGAAGTATCTTTGCTATCAAGAAGGAGAGAAGGCCATGGCTTTCATCATTTGGGAAACCAAATAAGATCCACAAAAACAAACTACTGCTTATAAAATAGAAAAGGAGGTAGTAATATCAAGGGAAGATCAGTAGTCAGCACCTGGATTGAAACCTTGACTTTCCTAGTCCTAGAAGAATTTGGACTAGGCAAATTTCCTACTACCACTACATTCCCAGCTTCCAGATCTTTGAGCCACATTTGATATGTGTAGTTGTCAAACTACTGATGGCAATTCAAGTTAACTTCTTAGAGGACAGTTGGAGATTTGCAAAGAGCTTGTAGCAAAATTTCTTGGGGCCCTATTACGATCGTGTGTTGCTTTGGCACACATGTAATTCCTATCAGATCCAGATTCCAGCCACTTACTCAAAATTGAAGCATCCTGTAAATGCCTTTCTTGGGAACCTATTACGATCATGTGTTGCTTTGGCACACATGTAATTCTTATCAGATCCAGATTCCAGCCACTTACTCAAAAATGCCTTTCTTGGGGCCATATTTTACCTCTGGGGATTTATAGTGGTCTTAGGAATAATGGCTTCACATGTATCATCTCTAATCTTTGCAGCAACCCTACAAGGTAGGTGTTACTTACCCTGATTTATAAATAATGAAACTGAGGCTAAGGGAAATTAAATATAGAGTCTCCAAGGTCACATAATTACCTAGTGTAAGTCAGGATTCAAATCTAGGACTGTCCAACCTTAAAGTCTGAGCTATCTCTACAAGCTTGCACTATTCTGCCTTTGAAGAAATGCTGGATCCAGTTAGAGAGCAATATTTCAGTTTGTTATTTCTCCTTGAGTTTCTAAGATTGCATTTAAATTTTTGTCAAGTGAGATAAGGTTGTGGCACTCTTTCTCAGCTTTGTCTGTTACCTCCACAGAATCTCTGCCAATGCCAAGTGTAAATTTAAACTAGTTATGTGCCTAGAAAGCCAACCACTGAATGGTTATTCTGAAAGTGTGGCTAACTGCCTGCCTTAAGTAACATATAGACAGTTTGGGCCTTGAATAATCTTGAATGATTGCTTTTGCTCAAACTCAGCTCAAACTTTGCTGAAACTTTCTTTCACCAGCAAGGACTTGTTGAATGCCAAGTCTATGTCATACACCAGACATGGAGATGAAAAACATATTCCCTGCCTTGGCTATGCAAAGAAGATGGGCAAATAAACCAACAAATTAAAGCACAGACAATTATTTTATCATTAAGATGTCCTACAAGAAGTGAAACTTGAGCTGAAACTCATGAAAGCCGAGTTATGGTTAATCATATTGAGAAGAGAAGGGAATATCTAGCATAGAAGGAACAGCATGGGCAAAGCATAAAGGCATGGGATTTTAGTTTAGCATTGCTGGAAAATAGGCTGATGTGGAAGAAGACAACAGAGGCTCAGCAGAGACTAGATTGTAGAAAGTTCTCTGGACTAAGTTAAGTTTTCTTAACCTTACCCTGAAGGCCATAGGAAAACATTAAGGATGTTAAGAATGAAAACAACATGAACAGATTTTCATTTCATTAACAAAATTTCACAGTGACAGAAAATGTGGAGGATAACTGGAGGTCCCAAGACCGGACACAGGACACCAGTTACTGGGGTAAGTAAGATGGGAAATGATGGAAGCCTAGATTTAGACCATGGGTGTGAAGATGGAGAGACAGAATTAAGAAATACTTGTTGAACTAACAGACCTTAAAGGATGGTTAGATCTATAAAGAGGTTGGGCACCTGGGTGGCTCAGTTGTTTAAACGTCTGACTTCAGCTCAGGTCATGATCTCATGGTTTGTGGGTTCAAGCCCCACATTGGGCTCTGTGCTGACAGCTCAGAGCTTGGAGCCTGCTTCACATTCTGTGTTTCCCTCTCTCTCATTCTCTCTCTCTCTCAAAAATAAACACTTGGGGTGCCTGGGTGGCTCAGTTGGTTGAGGGTCCGACTTCGGCTCAGGTCATGATCTCACAGTTTGTGAGTTCAAGCCCCACGTCGGGTTCTGTGCTGACAGCTCAGAGCCTGGAGCTTGCTTAGGATTCTGTGTCTCCCTCTCTCTCTGCTCCTCCCCTGCTCATGCTCTGTCTCTCTCTCTCTCTCAAAAATAAATAAAGATTAAAAATTTTTTTAAATAAATAAACATTAAAAAAAATAGATTCTCCCTCTACCCCTCCGCTTAGCTCATGCTCCCTCTCACTCTCTAAAAGAAATAAAATGAAAACAAAACAAAACAAAACTTACAGAAAGGAGGTTAACTCAGCCATTTGTTTTCCTTTATTCCAAAGTCTTACTAAGAATATATTACTGTCTTTTCCCCATTCTCTGTTTATTTTCTTGGTATAATGTTCACTTAATTTTGCTTGAATATCTCTTATTCTTCACAACTACCAGAAGCATTATCACCCACTACCACCAACCCAGCAGTCAGCAAGTATTTATGGAGCACATATTACTAAATCATACTTTGTCCAATCTTGTAACAAATTTATAATCCTCTCTTTTATTCCTGAATTTCTATTAGTAGTCTCTGTTTGGTTTAATCCTGTATTTTTAGTGGACTGTGTTTTCCTTTCTTTTTTTCTTTAAAATTTTTTTTTTCAACGTTTTTAATTTATTTTTGGGACAGAGAGAGACAGAGCATGAACGGGGGAGGGGCAGAGACAGAGGGAGACACAGAATCGGAAACAGGCTCCAGGCTCCGAGCCATCAGCCCAGAGCCTGACGCGGGGCTCGAACTCACGGACCGCGAGATCGTGACCTGGCTGAAGTTGGACGCTTAACCGACTGCGCCACCCAGGCGCCCCTCTTTTTTTCTTTTTAATTTGAGATAGCATGTGAGAGAGGGAGAGGGGAAGTGGGAGAGAGAGAGAGAGAGAGAGAGAATCTTAAGCAGGCGCCAAACTCAACGTGGAGCCCAGTGCAAGGCTCCAATCAATGACCCTGGAATCATAACTTGAGCCAAAGTCAAAAGTCAGATGCTCAATTGACTAAGCCACCCAGGTGCCCCAAAGGCATTGTGTTTTCTTAGTGTGTAATTTTTTCTTCCCTTCCTGTGCCATAGTATTTCAGTGCTTAAATTTTCTCTGTACACCCACATTTTTAAAAATTATTTACTCAAGACAATGCTGCACAAATATTTCTAGTCCATTTTTAAAGCATTTAAAAGGATTTAACATTTAAGTTGTAAGTTAAATCAATAAACTGATAAAAACCATAATCGGCAACTACTTTCATTAGTAAGTTAACTTAACTTTCATTAAGAAAACATTAACTACTTAACTTTCATTAAGAAAGCGACTAAAGATTGTTATTCATTTGCTTAGGCTCTGGTGTACTTATTTCCAATAAATAAATAAATAGCACTATACTTTGCTCAAAGAATTCACAAGATGAATTTTTTTAGATCCTCATATGTGTAAATTATACTCATTTTATTCCACAGGCTATATATCTCAAGATACAAAGTTAAAATTCAGCTCCTGTACCACGGTAAGAAATGACATAGTTAACTAGAAGGGAAGTTATTTTGGGACACATGGGTGACTCAGGTCATGAACTCACAGTTTGTGAGTTTGAGTCCCACATTGGGCTCCCCTGCTGACAACTTGAAGCCTACTTGGGATTCTTTCTCTCTCCTTTTCTCTACCCCTCCCCCTCACCAGCAGGGGCTGCGTAGAGAAAGAGAGGGGGACAGAAGATCTGAAGTGGGCTCTGTACTGACAGCAGAGAGCCCAATGTGGGACTTGAACTCAAGAACCCCAAGATCATGACCTGAGCCAAAGTCGGATGCTCAACCGACTGAGCAATCCAGGCATCCCAAGACAAGTTATTTTAAATGCAGGCTTATATTTATCTTATTTATTCTTTTTCTAAAAGTAATAATTCTACACTCAACAAATATTTACAGTTGTTTTCAGGGCACCTGGGTGGCTCAGTCAGTTAAGCACCTGACTTTGGCTCAGGTCATGATCTTGCAGTTCATGAGTTTGAGCCCTTTGTCAAGCTCTGTGCTGAACAGCTTAGAGCCTGGAGCCTGCTTCAGATTCTTTCTCTCTCTCTCTCTCTCTCTCTCTCTCTCTCTGTCTCAAAAATAAAATAAATAAATATTTTTAAATATTTATAGTTGTTTTCTTCAAGAAATCTAAAAGACTCCCTTGTATCACTCAAATTTAAAGACTACCTCAAATGGCATAACATAGACTTTTAACTATAGAGAACAAACTGTGGTTACCAGAGGGGTGGTGAGGGGATGGGCGAAAAAAGTCAATGGGATTAAGAGTACACTTAAAATAATGAGCATGGAGTAATGTATAGAATTGTTGAATCACTATATTGTACACCTGAAACTAATATAACACTATATGTTACCTATATTGGGATTAATTATTTTTGAATGGCATAACATCAAAGAGGAAAAGTAAATGGAGAAACAACTGTCTGCTAAATGCCACCCTTACCCATAGTGTGCATACCTAGTTGTCCTAAGCATTACTTACACAGATTGCAGTCTCGTCACTTAGCCTCTCCATCAAGTTTTTATTGAGTAAATTCTATGAGCTTTGCTCTGTGCTAGGCTCTGTAGATACAAGAGATACATAAAACACGGGTCCTGCCCACAAGGAGCTTACAATGTGGTTGGGAGTTTTGTTAAACAAACTATAAAAGCTCTTAAAAATACATTTTGTACAAACTATTTTTACATAAAAAAGCACTTCAGATAATTAAAAAGAAAAGCCTTAGAACCTGAATGAAATGCAGCCACATTTTTATCCATGGATGAGCCTAGAGATATTTTGAATTAACAAAATATTCAGTAAATGCTAGATTAATGAAAATATAAGCACAAATATTTTTAGGACAACAATTAAACATTTAAGTAATGATAGTAATTAAGAGTATATCAAGCTAGGTATATTTTATACAGATGTTTAAAGTACCTGAATAATTACCATTATCTTTACAATACATTTCTTTTGAATGTCCTTCCAACTACTGAGAATGTTGAAAAAAACTTTTGTTCTCTTGGTTTATATGGTTCCTTTATAACCTGGGTTTTATTATTTATTTCATTTTTAAAAATCATTCTTATAGACAGTAAAAATGTGGATTAATTCAACTCTTACTGAATTTTCATATCTTTTATGGACCAAAGTCCCCTTATAACTATAAGACACATATACACATTTACATATAAAAGATAATGACTCTAATTTTCTCCTCCTTCCTTGGGAGAATTTGGATAAACATAGCTTCTGATGGAAGCCCAATCATCTAATCCTAACATGCCCTGTTTCCATAGCTCACCCTGGCCCTATGCCATTCCTCTTCAGACTACCGAGCCCAACCCCTTCTGGAGCAGAAGAGCTGGGTGTTTGCTTGTTTTTGTTTGTTTGTTTGTTTGTTTGTTTGTTTCACACTGGGCTGCAGTGGTGCTGTACTAAAGCACTGGTTCTGCAATAGGATGGAGGCGGGCATAGGCACGAGTTCATTGTTCCAAAGCAAACGTCATAGGTCTAAAATTACACAGAATATATTATACGTAGTCAGGAACCAAGTCTATACAAGTCACCTGTAAAGCATTTTAACATCACAGGTTTGTTTGCATATGTTTTCCACAGAGCTTCACAGTAGGTACTATAATTACAATAAAACTGTAGATCAAGCTCCATTTCTCCACACGTGACCTCTTTGGCAGAAATTTATTTTATTCTGAAGGCTAATTCTATTCTCAGCGTAATCTCATTACATAATTATGAGAATCCATGTTTCTGGAAGATAATTTTAAAAAGGAAGATGAAAGCCCTTGTTAAAAGTCAGTAAGTGTGTTGCTGAATCATGATCCAGAATATTTGAGAACATCTGTTACAGAACTTATTTAGGGTGAATTTAGTATGAAATGGATATATTTCTGTGGATTAAAAATGAAAGTATCAAAAGTATTTTTACACTGGCATATACCATCTCTCCATTAGATTTCAAACTAATTTGACAGAAATCATTTCTAATTGTGTGAGAACTCTTTACCAAATAGTCATGATTTTTCAAACTTTTCCAATCATTTTATTACTTGATGACTTTCACATATAGCGTTTTAATAAACATTATTGTATTAAACTGCATGTGATTATTCTGCCTGGATGTAGCTTGGGGGAGGGGAGGGGAGAGTAGAGTGTGCAAGCAAGGGAGAGGCAGAGGGAGAGAGAGAGAGAGAGAGAGAGAGAGAGAGAGAGAGAGAGAGAGAGAGAGTCTTAAGCAGGTTCCACGCTCAGCATGGAGCCTGACGCAGGGCTGATTCCATGACCGTGGCATCACAACCTGAGTGGAAACCAGGAGTCAGATGCTCAACCAACTGAACCACCCAGGCGCCCCTGAATGTAGCGTTTTTAAATCAGGAAAGTTTAACATAAAATTTCCCGAGTTGAATAGCAACATGGAAACAAAGAGCTTTCTTTCTATAACATTCATTTATATTTGCAACTGCTAATATTGTACGTAAACGTTGCCTTTGTTGAGAATTTACCAATTAAGGACCATCTTTCTTGGTCTCAAATACTGCACTAGTGTTAAGAGACCTATGGAGAAAATGTAAGAAAAGGATCCTGTCCACCATGAAATAGAATTTTGTTAAGGGGAAAAGACATATATAATGAAAATATTTCAAGAATAATATAGAAATCATCAAAAAGAACACTATATAACTTCAGAGTGGGATAGGAAGAAAACAAAGAAACTTAAATTTCAAGGCCTAAGGACAAGGTGAGATTGCACATTTGGGAGATGGGTAGGTTTTGCGTGGGGAAAAATAATCATGAAGTATTATAAACGAGAATAGCACGAAGAGATTTGAAGTTTATTCTGTCCATGACATTTAAACCTACATAGTCAGGAATACAGTTTGTATAGTTGAAACTGAGAAGTCATATTCTAGAGCTGGAGATAAGTCTGGATAAAGAATTAATCACAGTTAATACTTGTTGAGTATCTACTGTGTAAGGCTCACTTTACATACATTATCACAATACCCCATTACAGGTAAGTATCATTTTCTTTAATTTGTAGATTAATTCATTGAAATTCAATGAAATTAATTAAATGTGTCAAGCTCACAGAGCTAGTGCATGGCACAGCCACATTTAAATCCAAATTTGATTCCAAAACCCATGCTTCTATTATTGTCTTGTAAATGGAATATCATGGAAACCAATCTCACATCCCACTCTACTGTAAGAAGAACAATAAACTTGGAATCAAAGAACTTACAGTTGGATCTAAATTCTTACTTATATTACCCATGAGACATTGGGCAAGCCCTCTGTAAACTTGGGCCTCTTTTGCAAAAATAAAATAATTTCATATTTTTCTCTGTGTGTACAGCAAGTTACATAAAGCCATTTAAAATACAAGTGTGAATGAAAATAATTGTGTTTTACAGCTAATCCACAACTGGTTCAACTATTTAAAGGAATGACTCACTGCTTTGGTTTAATTTAGTCGACAGAGAGGACAATGGAGTCACAGTATAGGCTCCTAAGACAAAACTGCTGATACATTTTATCATGGCTTCCTTAGATGTCCTAGTAGGTGAAATCATAATCCTTAGCACAGTGGCTAAAGGAGGGACACTCAATAAATATGTTTTGAACTGAGTGAATGAGGGGGGAAGGGAAAGAGGAAGAGAGGGGGAAAGTATGAGAGAAAGAAAGACTGGTTGAATTTACAAGCAGGTAAGGACATAAGCTGAAAGATATTCAGTGACTCAGAAGTGTTTTTTTTTTTTTAGTTTATTTATTTATTTTGAGACAGAGGAAGACTCACAAAGCACAGGTCAGAGGGGGTGCAAAGAAAGAGGGAGAGAGAAAGAATCCCAAGCAGACTCCATATCAGCACAGAGCTTAATGCAGGGCTCGAACTCACAAACCGTGAGATCATGCCCTGAGCCGAAATCAAGAGTCAGATGCTTAAACAACTGAGCCACCCAGGTGCCCTTCAAAAGTATTTTTTAAAAGCTCATAGAATTTCTAATTTCAATTCAGACAAAATAGATTCCTTTATTTCATAAAAAGTAACAAAATTTGATATTTGGTAGCTATATCACTTACTAATTTTGCCTTTTGTATGTCACCTGGGAAGAAATTTTAAGAAATCCTGAACCGATAGTGGTAAATCAAAAGGCTATGCCCGGATTTTTTATTGCTCTAACACTATGGTTAATCATGTAGCCTCACTATTGTTTTCTGTGACACCTCAGAAGAGCCCTTAGCTGCACCCACTCCTTTTAATCTTCAAAGACAGAGAAATAGCACTTAAACTGATTCCTGAGTTACAAAGTGGCATATAACCAGAATACAGACCTAAGGACTTTTAGTTCCAAGCTTAGTGCAGAGGAACACATCTCCAACACATTCATCACACATTTGGCATAAATATCTTTTGCCATGGTGCCTTCCTGCCTCCATTTGGCACCCTCTTCTATCTCATTAAAGTTTATGTCCTAGTAATTGAATTCCTGTCCTCAAAATGTTGACTTTTGACTTTTGAAAACTTACACTGATTTTTCAAACTCATCAAATCAAAACTACCATAAAATGTAAAGATGTCCATACTGGTTGAGACTCAGGCAATGGCTTGAAGTTGGGGGAACACTGAAAAATGGGTTTTTCATTTTCTCACTTTTTCACCAATCATTCTCTGTGAAATCGGGCTCAACTTCTTAAATATGTACCCAAAATCCAGTTCCAGGATGCAATTTAGCACTCACAGGCACACTTTACGATAATAAACCTGGTTTCAGTGGGTATTACTGACGACAAAAAAACATTAATTTTTTTTAAAGATGAAAATGAAGAAATAATCCAAATCAAACATAAATTCTCCTTCTCAGGTGGGAAGAAATACACAAACTCAGGGAAGCAGGAATTTCAAAAAAAAGTTCAGCTCCGTTCTTTCATTATCTGTTAGAATAGAGAGAGAAAGATGTAATAAGCATGGGTAGGGGGACTGTTTTTGTCTGGCATGAAGAGAGGGTATAAGTGAGAAATATTTAGACTTTGAAACATTCTTTTTTTTTTTGAGTTTTTAAAAAATATTTAGGAAGTTTATTTTGTAGGTCACACAACCTTTATAAATGTTTCCATAATTGTATCTTGGCCGGCTGCAGAGTCACTCACTCTGCATGAAACATTCCTATTTGAAGTAATTACATGTGTGTTTTGTAAATAAAAACAATTTAAATAACTCTGGGATTTTGGATCACTTAAGCTTCTGAATGATTTAATTATGCTAAGTATATGCTTTTTATGAGTAATTTTTCTGGTTCCCAAGTTTATAAGTCCAGTAGAATAATCAAATCATAACACTGTATCAGTTGTAGTCACATTGAATAATCTTGTTGTAAAAACAAGTCCCAATCAGTGTCTAACAATACCCTAAAAAGATATAAGGATGAATGCAAATCTAAATAACCATGAAATACAATTTTTCTCCTATCAAACCAACAAAGTATTTGTGTGTGTGTGTGTGTGTGTGTGTGTGTGTGTGTATGTTTTAAAATAATATACAGTGCTGGTTAGGATGAAGTAAAGCAGAAACTCTACCACACTGCTGATGAAATTTTGAATCTTTATAATTTTTTTGAAAAGCAGTCAGACTATGTGCATCTTTAAAGAATATTAAAAATTGGCATATTAATTATTTCTTAAAGTATAGTTATGATAAAACAATCACAAATTTTTTAGAACTATATTTCTGTCTTTAGGTAATGATATAGTTCTATTCATTGTGGGGCCAAATTTGAACACAGATTATGATAAGTAAACTACAGTGCACCTTTTAATAGACTATCATAAATATTAAAATTACTTTTAAAATAATTTGTAAATAGTCTGGGGAATGTTTATTTTATGTTAAGTTAGATAAAAACAAGATATGGTAAAAAAAAAAACAACAAAATATGGTAGAGCACATGTAATATTATCCTAAGTATGTAAAACAAAATCAAGGAAAGGACAGGGGGAAAAGATGAGAAAGAAATTTACTAAAATGACGGCGAATTTTTCCTGGGGAGTGGAAGTAAAGTTTAGCAAGCTGCTTTTCTTTCTAATTTTCTGTGTTTTTCTAAGTTTCTACAGAAAGCTTGGTTTATTTTCATAATGAAGGGAAAGGACAATGGGATTTACTTTAAAAAATTAAAAATGAAATTAGAGTGAGCCTACTAATAAAGAGATGGGAACTGGGGATCTCCCTTCTTTTCCCTTCACTTGTTTTCCAAAGAATTCTGCATTTATGGCAAAAAAAAAAAGTGCCCAGAATAGATGTATTACATGCAGATATTTAAGGAAAGGCTGTAGGACGATGAAGATGAGTTGAATAAAAACTTTATTGACTTTGAAGCTACATTCCAGAATGAACCAGCTTATTGGTATACTTTAGGCATTGTTGCACACTATATCTCTATTGGAAAACACATTTTGATCTTCCCCTGAGGAACAGAAGTGATTACCTTTCAGTAACTTCAGCCATGAGAGAACAAATGGCCAAAGACTTTGAGCTGCTTAAAGGTCCATATCCATCCTAACAACTTACATGGAATGATGGAGTCATTGTACCCAGCCTCACCCAGGGAATGAAATAAAATGAACGTGCTGACTTTCCATTACAATAGCGAGTTCAACTTATTTGAAAAGCCAAGTGTGCTATGTTTGAAAAAAAAAATTAAAACTTTTCACATTCTTTCATTAAAACAAAAAAGATCACATAATGGAGTAATACCCAGAAGATTATTCATTCATTTAACCCTACAGTCAGAAATATTGAAATATTGAAATAAGGTGTTTTAGGAAGGAAGCTAATGCTTGAAATTTAATATGACTATGCATTGTATTCGGCATTATGATCTGCTTTCTAGAGTATCCATTCTTTGAAGTACGTGTTTTATACAAAATAAATCTATTCAAAAGGGCAAGCAGGGGTGTGCTAACCATGTGGCGAGCACACTGAGTTCTGATGTCTAATCAAAACAGAGTGGCTTAGCCTTAAAATACTCCTAGAGGGTGTTCTTAGTGTGAAAAATCAGTGACATGCAGGCTCTTTTACTGCATGAGAGTTGACTAGTCACAAGATCAGCTTGGAACCAGTCTCAGAAAGTTCTTAGTTGGAGGAAATTTAAGTGAAGTTGTAAAAACAGCAACAGCTCCTCTAAGGAATCTAGTCCTCCTTAGTCAGATGTGTGTGCTTAAACTGCACTTTAATTCTTAGGGATATTTCGTCCTCGTAGCATGAACGCGATCAGAACAGAGATAGGGGAAGGCTATACTGTAATCTAGACAGCTTCTACATCTCACCTTTCCAACTGGTCACTCCACATCAAGGTTGAGGAGCACTGGTGGGGTAAGGAGGTGGAGCTGGATGCATAGTTGTTTGTGTGGTGCCTGATCTGTGAACAGACAGAGGGTTTCAGTGGACAGAATCATTGATGATGATCCCTTTTGTCAGATGACTGTTCCTTGAACATTTTATAGAAAAGCAGACCCAAAAATCTATACATCAATTTGCTTAGCTGTAGCCAACTAAACAAAAATATTTTAGATCTTATCTTCCCAAGACTGCTTCATTTCTGCCTCCAAGCTTTGACCCACCTTCTATTTCCTCCTATAGTTTCACACCATATATTACTTGAGTAGAGACCACACCTAATACGACTTCTAAATCCATAGAGCAGCTATCATACCACTTGTTAAATGCTGAATGAAAACTCACTGGCTTCGAGGGTGCCTGGATGGCTCATTCGGTTAAGTGTCCAACTCTTGATTTCTGCTGAGGTCATGATCTCATGATTTGTGGGATCAAGCCCCACATCAGGCTTCGTGCTGCCAGCCCAGCTTGGAATTCTCTTTCTCCCTCTCTCTCTGCCCCTCCTCAACTCAAAAAAAGAAAAAAGAAAAAAAGAAAAAAATAAACTTAAAAAAAGAAAAACCCCACTGGACTCAAATGATTGGTGTAGGTAAATCCAATTCTACCACTTTCTAGCTTTCCGTGACTTTCTGTTACTCCTAGGACAGACCATAATTCTTCACATGACCTCAAAGGTCCTTTTTGATCTAGCCTCTGTCTGCAACTCCAGCTTTGCCTGTTGAGACCACACTAGCCATCTGTGAATATCATGAATAGCATCATCCTCCTTCCTACCTCAGGGCCTTTGCACTTGAAGCTTCCTCTGCCTAGAATGCTCTTCCAATTCCCTCATCATCTGGCTGATTCCTACTTGTCCTTCAGATCTCAACTTGGAAAATCACTTCTTCAGAGAATATTCTGAATATTGACCAGGACTGGTCCCCCACTATGTGATACCCACTATCTTTTTTTCAAGAGCTCATTGTAGCTTGGAAACAAAAGTCACTTTTGTGAGTATTGTTTAATATTTGTTGCTATCTCTAGGCTACAAGTTTCATGCCTAGTTTTCCTTACCCCTGTGTCTCCACCAGCTACCACAGTGCCTGACACATAGGTCATGGACAGTTAAGTATTTGTGGCACGATTAAATAGGATTCTCCAAATAATAGCTTAAATTCACTGGATTCTCCAAATAATAGCTGAACAATGTTCTACAAATAATAGCTTAAATTCACTGGATTCAATAAAAACTACTAAGAAAGAAATACTTCCTCTGTATACATTTGTTAGTAATTCTCTTATAAGAAATGGCTGAAAAATTAAATTCTTACCAAAAATAGTATTACAAGAAAAGAAGAAATAAATGAAATCCAGTGTTTCCTTAGTCAGTATTTTTTATTGTGTTCCTTAGGTATTTTTTTCTCAAAGGTTTAGTTAAGATCATTTTAAACAGCATGCCCATTTCATGTAGCATAAACTACATAAGATGTAATTCTCTTTATTACAGACATGTAGTTCTCCAATTCCTGACTGTGTTAAGCAAATATATAATTTCTGTTTTAGGAAGGCAGTATTATTTGAAGGACAATAAAAAGATATGTCTTCTTTGCAAACCGAATAAACACTTTGACCAATATCTATTTCAGCACAAATAGAAGTTTAATGGCACTTGTAATAGAAATATTGTGGCTCTGGAAGAGTGGTCAGAGTTGAGGTCAGAGTAGAGAAAAAAGTACAGGATTTTCTATTTATTTTCTGAGCCTTTCAGAATTGCCTATGTGCCTTTGTAAAGAATAATCAATCCAGTTAGATTGGATACCTAACTACTGGACCCCTAGGTTTTTTCTTCCTGCTCTTATACTACATAGTTTATTGTTTGGAAGCCTGCTTTAACTAAGTAAAGTACTTGGGGTTGCGTTATTTGTTGGCTTAACTTGAGGAAAAGATACAACTGTAGGCGTTTGAATATCATGTTTGTCCAATGTCAAGTAACAGAAAAAGAAGGAACTGATGGGGTACCTGGCTGGCTCAGTCAGTGGAGCATGTGACTCTTGATCTGGGGTTGTAAATTCAAGCCTCATATTGGGTGTAGAGATTATTTTAAAAAACCATTTTTAAAAAGAAAGAACGGAAGGGGTGCCTGGGTGACTCAGTCGGTTGAGTGCCCCACTTGGTTTTGGCTCAGGTCATGGTTTGTGGGTTTGAACCATGTCAGCATGGAGACCGCTTCAGATTCTCTGTTCCCCTCTCTCTCTGTCCCTCCCCTGCTCATGCTGTGTCTCTCAAAAATAAACAAACATTAAAAAAGAAGAAAGAGGAGGAGGAGAAGGAGGAGGAACTGAAGAAATGAGGCACCGCAAGGTAACATGGGAAGAACTGGGAGCTTGGAAGCATGGTATGGTTCCCTGTTGCACTCTCTAAACCACTCCTCTCCATTGAGCCCTATTTCCCTTACAAACACTCCATGATTCGCTCCATCATTCTCAGAAAACTTTGCCTTTCTGTCACACCTAATTTCTGCAACTTACTCTGGCCCAGCAGCCAGTGGCTCATTCATTTCATGTCTATTTTCGTTCCTATGTATCTCTTATTTTACCCGGTCTCTCCAGTCTTTGTGCCCTTGTCTTCCTGGTTAGTGAATCAGTTTGACCTATATGAAACTGACAGTTTTGTTGGATCAAAAATGGTTGGATGTTGGAAATTATTTATGATTTAACTTAGTAACAGCCTTTTAACTAACCAGTGTTCTGACCCAAATTTTTCTCCTCTTGAACGCATCCTTCATATTATTTCTAAAGCAAACCTTGGCCAATCCTAAATATCTTTGAATGTTCCCCATGGCTACAGGATAAAGTTCTGAAGACCCACCACTGAGTGACTCCCAACTTGCATCTCCAGGTTAATCTCTTGCCTTTCACCAGAGCCTTGCTTCAGTCCCTAAACTATGCAGTCTGAGACTGGCCAATGCTTTTTCGCCCTTACTGTGGAGTTTGCTATTGCCTTTCTAAAATGCCTCTCTCTATTTCCGTCCAGAATTAATTCTACTTCTCCTTCAAGACCCAGCCTTTCATTTTCTTGGCAAAGTATTGGTCCTATTATTGTCCTTCTATACCATTGTACACATTATTTAAATTGTACTTTGTCAGTTTCTCACTCTGATTCACAGTAGGAACTCAATAACTTTGTGAATAAATTGATTTCTAAGTAAATGATTGGCTTTCCTCTTGATCAACATTGTGAGACAAGGACTGATCAAATTTTTCAGCACACAAAGAACCTACTACGTGTAAGTCACTTTTTCAGGTGTGATGGTATGCTCATACTTTAAAAGATTCCCTTGGTTTAGAAACACATAGTCTCCATATGCTTCACATTTCCCCTGAGAATATCTATCCTTACATTTTACCTGTGTACGGCTTTTCTTCCCAGAACTGGGAAGAAAGCACTCAGACACTCAGTGCACATTTTTAAATGAATGAATGAATAATAAGTAAGAACTGTCTTAGGCTGAGTACTCCCAGAAGCAGAACCTAAGCCAAGGATTTGTATTCAAGTGACTTATTAAGAATGTACTCCCAGAGAAAAACCAGTAAGGAAGTGGGAAAGTAGGACACGGAAGAAACCAGGCAAGGAGTGCAATTTTAAGTGATTCCAGCCTCAGCCTGAACTTGTGGGAAACTCTGGAGTATAAATTACAATTTCAAAGTTTGTCTCATTTATAAACAAAGAATCTGGGCTTCTCTACTCCCACATCCATCAGTCAGTGCTTCTTTGGGGGAACGAGACCCCCAGGCCCTCTGGCTTTTCCCTTGCCTTTGAAGGTGAGAGTGTGAGCAGTTATCAGCAAAACAAGCAGAAGTTGGGGGTGAATATATAGAACTGCTGTATGGGATCTAAGAGGTTCTGGGTAGGACTCCAATTATGTGGGATGTACTACCAGCCACACACTTAGCATATGGCGGGGGCTGCCATATGCAGAGATTGGAGAACTCTGGGAAGGTGTCCTATAGACAATTGTCTTCTCCACTCCTGCTACTGATGCCTAGGATCCCTTTAGCTGGGTCAAAACTTTTAAATCTATATGGAGAAACTATATTTAAAAAGAGAATTACCTTGTGTGGAAGAGAGAAGAGGTAAAAAACACTTATGTAGAACCCACCATAGGTCAGGCAGGGCCAAATTTGTAGGTGTAATTAAGTGTAATATTTTGTACCTTGGCTTCCATACGCACTCAAGTATGGGTCCTTCTGAGAGTGTAGGATGTGCAGGCACTGAAGGGCCTCTCTTAGACATTTTACTGCTTGTCACCATGAAGATGGTATCCTTTATGCTGCCCAACATCTTCCTGCTCAAGATAAGTCCTCTTTCTCTCGTTTGAGCTAAGCTCAATTTGGGGGTTTTTTACCCCCAAATTGCCAAACATGTACAATACCCCCTTTGCCCACATTGCTGGTCCTCTCTGGATATGACAGCCCAAAGATTTCAGTTAAAGCAAACTTATTTTCTAAGCCATACTACAGAAAATTTTTAAATATTCCAGTTAAGATAGAAAACAGAAAAGACTCGGTGTGTGTGTGTGTGTGTGTGTGTGTGTGTGTGTGTGATCTTGAATCTGAATTTGACTTTTGGACCAAATTATTTTCCTTGTGGAAATTGTGGTAGAAATATTGATGCATAAGTGGCCACTCGACAGACACCTGAACACAGCCGGGTTGTTTTGTCTACTGCCATAGCTTGTTGGTGGCCCCTGGGCCATCTGTGGTTTAGCTGCAGATGCCTGACGCCTGTGTTCCCAGAGCCACTCTGCCTCTGTCTGTTGAATACTGTGTTTGTCTGGGAGGCTCCTTCCAGAATAACCCGGCTGAACTCCACATTAGCTCACTAACTTCTCATCCGCTGCCTGATCCTGAAGAGCTGAGAGGTATGGTAATCTGCATTGTTTTCTTCAGAATTGCAACGCCAGATTCAAAACATATTGTAAAGGCCCTCTGGCTTTCTGAAGGATGTAGAAAACTGTTCAATAAGTACTTATCTCCTATCACTTCTAATGACCTGTGTCCTTGGTACAGATCATCCTCCCCCACAGCTAGCCCTCTTTTCTCCCATCTTTCTGTTCACTGGCTATGTTTCATCCATCTTCAGATATTCCTAAACTTCCCTTATCTCTAGAAATAAAACACACAGAAACACATGTGCTTGACTGCCTGAACTTTCCCCTTTCTGTACGTGTGGTCCAATTTGTCACCTCCCCTTTCACCACCAGCTTTCTATGTGGTACATCTACTACTTGTACTTCCTCTCCCTTCAAAGGTCTCCTAAATAATAGCCCACAGTTATAAAGTACTTTCTGTTTTGTCAGGCACTGTTCTAAACATTTTATAAATATTAATGTATTTCATTCTTCGAAGTTGGCACTATTATCATCTTCTCTTGACAAATGAGAAAACTGAGGCACCGAGACATTAAGCAACTTGTTCAAGGTCACCCACCAGTCAGTGGCAGAGTTTGGACTCAAATGCAGATAGTCTGGTTCCAGAATACATGCTAACTACAACCTACACTGCCTCACTGAGTCCAACCCCCATGACAGTGAAAGTAGCGTCTTGGAAATTTTGGTTATTTATCATAATCTCTGGTATGGTAATACTTGGGCTACATCTACCTGTACCGCATAGTAAGACTTAATATTTACAAGATTGTCCCTCTCTTGTTACACAAGTATAATAAAATGTCATAGATCTAGAATGAATAAATTATTCTGATGGGAGCTGCACTAAATGTAATTTTTTCCAAATTTTATATTTTTATGATAGATAAAAAGGGAGTCATTGGTCAAAGTAAAAAGTAAAGCATGTAAGTCAATAGGGGCAGAATTTGACCTACTTGAGAGGGGAAAATGGAGATAATTTTAGAATGATGAAATGTAATTCTAGGCTTCTGATATCAAATGGGTTTTACCTAATCGAGGCAATAAGATATGTTATGCATTTCTTGATTACTGCCTTGGCATAATCTGGTACAGAGACAATTGAAATAACAAGAAAATTACAGAAAACAGCATAAAATCACACTCCAGAGTATAACCTGGTGACTTCTGCCATCATCTTATTTGTTGTAATTTGTAACACATATCTTGATACGGGAGTTCTTCTTAGGCAAGCATGGTAGTGATCCCTGAAGAAATAAACAAAACTGCACATTTTAAAGCTAAAGAGATCACACAGTCCAACCCTCTTATTTACAGATGAAGATATGAGGGAACATTACTTTTTATAGTCACAGAGCTAGTTTGCAGCCATGTCTCACCTAAAATTCAGCTTCCTTGTTTCTGTTCCATCACAAAGCCCGATAATTAATTTGCAGATTTGATCCACTTGTAAATATCACTATAGTATATAACAGTTATTCAGCAAATAACTAAGAAAGAAAGAGAGAGAGAGAGAAAGAGGAATAAAGAAAGGAAGGAAGGAAGGAAGGAAGGAAGGAAGGAAGGAAGGAAAGAAGGAAGGAAGGAAGGAAGGAAGGAAGGAAGGAAGGAAGGAAGGAAAGAAAGAAGGAGGGAAGGAAGGAAGGAAGGAAGGAAGGAAGGAAGGAAGGAAAGAAAGAAGGAGGGAAGGAAGGAAGGAAAGAAAGAAGGAGGGAAGGAAGGAAAGAAGGAAGGAAGGAAGGAAGGAAGGAAGGAAGGAAGGAGGGAGGGAAGGAAGGAAGGAAGGAATGAAGGAAGGAAGGAAGGAAAGAAGGAAGGAAGGAGGGAAGGAAGGAAAGAAGGAAGGAAGGAAGGAAGGAAGGAAGGAAGGAAGGAAGGAAGGAAGGAAGGAAGTCTGGCCCGTTATACTAGTCAATGAGCCCCACAGAGATTTTTATCTGCTTTTGTTCATTGGTGCGCTCCTAGTGACTAGTCTAGAGGTTTCCACAGTGCAGCTTAATTACTATTTGATGTCTAAATGAATGATTTACATAGAGTGTCTCTAAGTAGATTGACATTATTTCCATTTCATAGGTGAAAAAAATTAAAGCTCAGTAATGTGACTTGCTCAAGTGTAGACTAGGACTAGAAACTAGACCTTTTGCTTTTAATTCATTACCTGACTATAAAAATATTGCTTTCTGATAAATCAATTAGTTAATTATTTTGTATAAGAAATGTAGATACATAAACCAGCAAATCTTTTTTTTTTAATGTTTATTTATTTATTTTTTTTTAATTTTTTTTCAACGTTTTTTATTTATTTTTTGGGACAGAGAGAGACAGAGCATGAACGGGGGAGGGGCAGAGAGAGAGGGAGACACAGAATCGGAAACAGGCTCCAGGCTCCGAGCCATCAGCCCAGAGCCTGACGCGGGGCTCGAACTCACGGACCGCGAGATCGTGACCTGGCTGAAGTCGGACGCTTAACCGACTGCGCCACCCAGGCGCCCCTGTTTATTTATTTTTGAGAGAGAATGCATGCAAGCTGGGGAGAGGCAGAAGGAGAGGGAGGGAGAGAATCCCAAGTAGACTCCATGCTCAGCACAGAGCCCAATGCGGGGCTCGATCTCACAACCGCGAGATCATGACCTGAACCAAAATTAAGAGCCAGACACTCAACCAACTGAGTCAACTAAGTGCCCCCATAACCTTCAGTAAAATTCTAAAGAAATGCATACAGCTGGTGGATTATCTAGTGTCATGTGCATGCTGGTCGTAGTCGTGTCTACTCCTTGTCCTGCTATTTCACACTACCAACAAGAAGAAACAGTTCTCTCTTCTTACTCTCCAAAGCTTTCCTTCCTTTCCTGCTCTTTTCTCAGAGAAACAAAAGAGGTAGACCCAGCATCTCTTCTTCTAATGATTGTTTTCATGGCTCTCCATGAGATCTTGAGCAGCTAGAACTATACTAAAGGCTCTAACGTCTTATGATCTTCTCATCAGAGGACCTACATCTTTTGGGTTTTTGGAGCCTCACTGGCCAACAAAAAATTACACTGTAACTAGGCTAGGTGACCTCTAATGCTTTGATTTAAACCTGGCCTGTTGGAGGCATTCTATCTCTTTTCCTGTCTAAAACATTAAAATATATTCTACAGTGGGTATTATATGTAAGTGATGAATCACTAAATTCTATTCCTGAAATCATTATTATACGATATGTTAACTAACTTGGATTTAAATTAAAAAATAATGTCATAAAAACCATTAAAAAGTGGTTATACCAGTTGAAAAATAAAGAAATAGGGTGGAGGGGCGCCTGGGTGGCTCAACTGGTTAAGCCTCCAACTCTTGATTTCGGCTCAGGTCATGATCTCACAAGTTCGTGAGTTTGAGCCCCACATTGGGCTGTGTGCTGACATCACAGAGCCTGCTTGGGATTCTCTCTCTCCCTCTCTCTCTCTGCCCTTCCCTCTTGCTC
This sequence comes from Neofelis nebulosa, assembly GCF_028018385.1. NCBI lineage: Eukaryota > Metazoa > Chordata > Mammalia > Carnivora > Felidae > Neofelis > Neofelis nebulosa. The sequence goes on along the minus strand of NC_080783.1, from coordinate 163,441,146 downwards.
ACTCTTGTGCATACGCTATTTCTCTCTCTCTTTCTCTCTCTCAAAATAAATAAATAAACTTTAAAAAGTTAAAAAATAAAATAAAATATATTCTAAAGACAAGATAACTTAAATGCAGGTAACACTAGCTTCCTCGCAATAGCACAGGTTGTAAACACCCCAAGAATTCAGAGAAAAGGGAAATTAAAGTGAATCAGGAGGGGTTTGACTTTTCATCAAGAGATATCAGGTGTGAAAAGAACTGGTGGGGAGGAGGGGAAAGCTTGAACACAGGCCTGAATTTACAAGAGTAAGAAAGAGCAAACTCAGCTGGCTGTAATGTGCAGCTCACTGTGGGGCTAATATTGGGTAGAGCTGCACAGCAGTTGGGGAGCCTGGACAGCTATCCACTCCAAGAAGTCTAAGCTTTGACACAATTTTTGGAATTACAAACGGATGACTGGCAGCCAGCAACCAAACGCAGGACGAAGGATCAAATGTTAAACACTGTCTTCTGGGGAACAGTGTCCAAGGCTCCACAGACAGCAAAAAGGGCTTTATTCGCTGGCTCTCATGGACTATTGTCCACACTTTTACCACATCTTTTACAGTGCCTGGCATATTTGCTCTCACATGCAGCTCCCCAGGGGACTCTGAGAAGCTTGAATACCAACACTGAAGATATAGCTCACCCACAAATTTTCTTTATTTCATGCTACACCCTAAGGGGGAAATGTTTTCCCTTCAAAACGCTGTGCAAAATTAGAAAAACCAGCGTTTCCCAGTAACCTAGAAGTCTAACCAGCCTTTTGTGGGGGATATCTAGAGGCAGGGAAATTTTCACTGTATAATACTTCTCTGTAAGAAAGAATATAACAGTTTCTTACATAGCATTTGATAAAAGCCTTTAAACACTGTATTTTCAGATAACCAATTAGTCATTTTCCCACTGCTAAGAAATTTAAAATGTATTCTCCAACCTGTTTTTTCATTAGCAGGGGATGTACAATGTGTTTCACTTGAATATTTATTTTGAAATCCCTGTTCCCACTTATCATCAAATCCAAATGACTCTTATTTGTGTGTGTGTGTCTGGAAAATCCTTTCTTCCCTATCCTTTCTGCATTTTTCTTAGTTCCTCCTGTATTGTCCACGCACTTCATCAGTGCAACCCAAATTAGTCCCCTAAGTGATTTCTCTGCCTCTAGTCTCTGCTACACGCCAGCCTTCCGAAAATCTCACAGAAAATCTCACATGTGGTGTAGAAGACAATGGACTTTAAAACTACTACCTGGCTAGAATCCTGGTTCCACTAGTTATTAGCTGTGTGATCCTGAGTAAGTTACTGGAACTTACTGGGCATCAGTTTCCTCCTCAGCTAAATGGGGACAATGGTAGTTAATACCCCATAAGACTGTTGGTAGGATTAAAAGGGTTAATATATAGGAAACACTTAGAACAGAAACAGGGACACAGAGGGAGCTTTCGGGACTTATTAGCTAGTACTATTTCAGCTATACTGAATAGCCAGTCACATCTATAGACGTTTGTAAGAGAAATTCCTCTGCACGACCCCTGCTGAAGGGGAAGCTATGGGCTGCCATATTTTGTACAAAGATTCTATACATCCCAGGCATACCCAATTGGAAAAAGTATGCCATCCCAAGGCATAGGCTGGCCACTGATGTCTGACTTTGCCAGTCAAGGAACAATGAGGTGACATGACAGAGATTTCTCTTAAGAACCTGAATTTTGAAATGTTGAGCAAATGAGGACCAGAGCGGGGCCAGAGCCGTAGAGAAGCAGATATTGTATGCAAGCACAAATCATTAAGTTAAGAACTTATATTGACAGCAGAGAGAGAAACTTGGTAGTTGATAATGGAAACACAGTCAGGCAGGTAGAAAATAGCTAGGTCCAATGTTGGTGGAAGACTAGTGTGGAATTCTATTTGTTCCAAGTGTTGATTCTCTTGATTCTGATCTATCCTTTAACTCCAGACTACATGTTCCAGCCCGCAATATTCCATTACAATAAACCACTTGCTTGAGCTAACCTGAGAGGTACTCCATTTCTTATATCCCAAAGAACGTAAACAGCATTTAGGTAATAATATTTAGTTATTAATGTTTAGCTAATAATGTTTAGTTATCCCTAATAACTAAACAATGGCTCTGTGGACACCCTAGATGATGAGTTGGGGAACTGGATGCCATTGACCAATCAACTCACTGCCCTACAATTCACCCCAAACACTGTCCCTACAGACCTCCTCATCCCAAATGAGCTCCACTTCTATTGGCATATGCCCAGCTTAATTTTCTTTCAAGGGCTAGTTCAGATCCCACTTTCTCCATGAATGCCTGGGTATCATACCAGTGGTATCCACCAGAAGTGGATCCAGGTTTTGAGGAACCTGAAAAGTACAAAACTTTCTTTAATAAAGTGAATATGAAAGCAGGGCGAAGGTCTAGGAAAGATCTGTGCGAGGGAGGGGCTTTGAAGCTTGAGTTTCATTAGCATCACCCTATGTCTATCTGCCTTTGATGCCAACTCAGGAGGAACTTTTCCTCCATAAAATTATCCTACCAGGTACTTTTTTTTTATTTTTTATTTTTTTAACGTTTATTTATTTTTGAGACAGAGAGAGACAGAGCATGAATGGGGGAGGGTCAGAGAGAGAGGGAGACACAGAATCTGAAACAGGCTCCAGGTTCTGAGCTGTCAGCACAGAGCCCGACGCAGGGCTTGAACTCACGAACCGCGAGATCATGACCTGAGCCGAAGTCGGATGCTTAACCGACTGAGCCACCCAGGCGCCCCTACCAGGTACTTTTATAGCAATGTGTATAATCACACAGACCTGCTAGATAAATTATCACAGTATTATATTTTGCCTCCCACTTTGGGAACATCATCTGTGACTGGGCTGCAGTATTCCTTCTTCCTGGGGCCTTGGGAAGAAATTTTTGATGTCTAAGAGATCTACAATTGCATGGATAAATGTCAGTACCAACCACTGCTCCTGCTCAGTTAGCATCTAGCAAATGCCACTTGATATTGCTAACTAAGCCATTCTCAATACAGATGCTGATAAAGCAAACCTTGTCACTATCCACATACATTCACAGATATGCCCACACATATGCTTTATTAAATTGCATATGCAAATTTTTATATGATCTTTAGAGTAAAGACCAAAATCGATTTCATGGCATACAAGACTCTAATCTACCTCTCAGACTTCATTCATCTCTCTCCTTCCTTCTCCATGCCTCACCAGTACCTGCATTGTTGTTCTTTGAATGTTGTGCCTCCTGGAAACTCGGGGATTCTGCCCATGTTGTTCCCTATGTCTGAATGCTGCTCCTCATATGCCTACCTCGCACCATCCAGCTACTTATTCCTCTAGAAGACTTCATTCATCCTTCTGGTATTGGCCCCCACAGAAGGAGGGTACCACATTATATGTTCCCACATCATTCCTGGCCTCCCCTTACTTGTGAGCGGAACACAGCAAAGTGAAGGCATTTCTGTGATACAGAGGTAGCAGTGGAATTCACCTTTGGGGGAATTCAGCTGTTTTTGTTTGGGGAAATACTTTAATGAGCCCTTTGGATTTTGTGAAGGTGAAGCCCATGGCCTAGGAAGGGAATGGTTTGTATAGAGGCACCAAGTTGCTCAGCAGACCACTGTCAAGGACTGCCTTCCTGGTGGAAAGAGGGAGCTGAGAGGTAATGTTTTTTCTTGGCTTCCTTTTTTTGTGAGGAAGGATTGGTTGAGAGCTAGAGCAGGTCTGGGGATTTATAGTCCTGGGACTCTGAATAGTCTGAATATGACCGACGTAAGAAACATCAGTGAAGCTGAGGTAGATGGCATCCATTTGTGAACAGCTAGGAACTGGAACAGCCAATGAACGTTAGGGAGTAGTTTTAAATGTGTGGGAAAATATCAGTACATACCACTGTTCCTGTGCATTAAGCATTTCACATCTGTGATTTTAAATTTTACTTTGTTTTTTTTTCTTTTCACTTCCTCCCTCCCCACTCACCCCAGCCTCAGGTGAAGCTCTCAGTAGAGAGTCTTATAAAGAATTATGAGGGTGAGGCCTCAGAGAAAGAAGGGAGAGGATCACAGTCTGGAGATGAACACCACGGGGAGAGGAAACTGCCTAGACAAGCAGAACAGAGAAAGCGGAAGGGCTCATTAGGAATGCAGGGCACCTGTCCAGAGTGAGACCTGCCAAATGACAGTGGAGCATGAAGGACACTTGGAGTCATAGAGGGTTCAGGAGGGACTGTGTCTGCTGAGGCTACCGAGAATGTGCTTGAATTCTTCTATTTTTTTATTTTTTCTTTTTCTTTTTTAATGTTTATTTTATTTTTGAGAGAGAAAGAGAGTCCGAATGGGGGAGGGGCAGAGACAGAGGGAGAAACAGAATGCGAAGCAGGCTCCAGGCTCTGAGCTGTCATAGAGCCCAAGAAGGGGCTCGAACTCACAGACTGCGAGATCATGACATGAGCCGAAGTCGGCCGCCCAACCAACTGAGCCACGCAGGTGCCCCAAGAATGTGCTTGAATTCTTTTATTTGATAGGAAAGGAAAGGAACACCATGAGGCTAGAATTGGGGATATTTGGTTACAGCCAGACTCACTTACTGAATATGAATATCACCTGATTGTAAGCTCTGTGGAAGCAGGGTTCCTATCTATTTCATTTCTGCCCTATGCCCAAATATTACAGTGCCTGGCACAAAGGATGAACTTAATACATATTTCCAAATGAATGAATGATCTTTCCAGCAAGACTCTAGCTTTAAAATCAGGGACCGTATTGTAAATACTCTCTAACTCCAAAGAGCCCAGAACGATGTCTGATACAGAATGGCACCAGTTAGTATTTGGGGGCTGGGATTTATGATGTACTATATATAGAGTGAGAAGGGAGATTTTTTTAATCTTAGTGATAACCATGCACCCCTGGTCAAATTCGCAGCCTGCCTTATCTTTTAAGCACTCCCTCTGTGTAAAAGTAAACCATGCAAAAGAAAGAATAGTTGATTGGTATCAACAGAGAAGCACACTAGAGACCAACCCTTTCCTGCACCATCTTTGCTGCTGTCTGACTCACTGGATTTGGTTGGTTTGTTCCACATCTGGAGTTTCCTGGATCTCAGAACCAGGAGGGTGCAGCCCTATCCCCAGAAGTGGACTTTAGCCTTAGCCTAGTTCCTAAGAGATCTATAAGGGCACCTAAGCAGCACAGTCAGTTGAGCATCCGACTCTTGATCTTGGCTCAGGTCTCGATCTCATGGTCGTGAGTCTGAGCCTCACACTGGGGTCCACTCTGGGTGTGAAGCCTACTTAAAAAAAAAAAAATCCTGCACAGCAGGGATTATCATCATGGAAAACTTGAACTAGCCAGATGCCTATTAGTGTCCATAATTAGTGGGCTGAGTAATGAATACGTGTTGTTACTAGATGTACAGCACATATGGCTTAGCTATTGTAGCTATTTGTTATGCTGCTTACATTGATTTCAATAATATTCTTTGGATGGATCAAAATAACAAAATTATTTCAACTATTCAAAATTACGCTACTAGTAAAAGAATAAGGGTAGTTTAAGAACTCACACACTACTTATCAATTTAGAGGAAAAAAAATATTTTTTTTTAAATAGGCTTCACGCCCAGCACAGGGCCCAACACAGGGCCCAACACAGGGCTTTAACGCACTACCCTGAGGTCAAGACCTGAGATCAAAAGTCAGACATTTAACCGACTGAGCCATCCAGGTGCCCCATATTCTTTAAATATCTAAACACCTCCTAAATACTTTTTGGATTGCTAATAGTATTGTTTTGGTCCCCTCCCCACACCCACGGCAACCCACCTATCATTATAGCCCCAGGGAAATGGGAGAGTGAGGCCCAACTAGAAGGAAGAAATGCACGGAGGGACCACAGCAGACAAAAGCCGTTCTAGTGCTGGAAGGAGTGGACAATGTCCTTAGTGCTCCACAAATGCCTCAGCATCAAATCCCACATGTGGGAGGATGACAAAAAAATAGAAAGCCCAAATAGAAAAAACAAATGGCTACGAGCTTTTGAGGACACGGCCTCACCGGTTGGCCCGGCACTTACGTGTGGACACTTCCAGAGCAGGGAAATGGCAGAGAGGAGGCCCTCATAATTCTCGGAGTATCCCCAGACTCCACATGGTGGAGAAGGCCCCCCAGAGTCGCCCTGGGGTCCATGGAAGAGAAAGGAAAGCTGAACGCCAGAAGGATTGCAATGGAGCTGCTATGTTTAGGGCCAGAGTCTTCCCTACGGTTAGACAGCCAAAGCCAGTGTCTAGAGAAAAGAAGTGGCAAAGCCTTAAGAGTCTGTTGTGTCAGAGAGAAAATAACGGGACCAAGTCAGCAAAGAAGAACCACAATGCTCAAAATGTGCTCTGAAAACACCAGATTCACATCCTTGAGTCAACGGGGATGCCAGCAGCTACCTAGCAACAAGGAAGATCAAAATCAACTCTAGGGAGAATGGGGAGGATCCCACAGACAGGATCAGGACTCTGTGTAGACAAGTGACCTCTCCTTGTCTGCCCCATTATCATGACAGGACATAAGCTTTCTCCTTCAGATGCCATCTTGGCTAAGAGAAGGGGGGAGGTGGGAGAAACCATGAAGTCAGAGCATTTCCCTCAAAGAGACTGGTTAATGCAAAGTGGGAAAAAAAAACACCCCAAAAAACAATAGATAGACAACATACTTTCAAGCGTAAGTTTAAAAACCCATCCTCTACTGCTCTACCTCACAGCCTCTGTCCCAGCCATCAGAGAACATAGATTCATGATGAATTTTTGTTCTACATACAAAATTTTTAAAAAGAAAATTTAAAAATACCTAAGTTGTACACTGTACAGTTTTCACCCCAGCCATTAACAAAAGTGGAGACTCTTAATAGCCAAACAGATGCTAATAGCACTAAATAAATGTGGGGACTACCTTTATAAATCTGAATATGAGCTTTTAATTTTTCAGTTCAATACATTATAAAAGTGACCAGGAAGGAAAATGAGACAGTGCCCAAGATGACTAATAAAAGAAGGCCATCCTAATAGCAAACAAGTTAGGAGTATGTGTCTAAGAACAAATTAAACCTTATAATAGGTGTAAGATTTGTTCTGTTGTATAACTTATAGTCAGAGACAGTCAGTGGAGGGTCTTACTGTGATTTTATGTCCAGGCTTTAAAAGGTTAACACAGGACATACAGCTCAGATAACAAGAAAATGATCAAATGCACTCTTATAGTATATTACCAAATCAATAGTTGGAGGACTGAGTAAGATTAAAGATTATGGTAAATATAGTAATTGCACTGAGTAATGAATTTCATGATAAATTAATCCTTATCCTCCAACTCAGAGCTGATTTTTCTGATCTGTATGCACATTGGTTGCTGGAGGATTTCCTCGTCCCTGAGGGCACAGCTGTGACCACTGTCTGAGGCAAAAGGCTTCCATAGCTAGGAGGTAACTTGATTCCCTGTCATCCCATCTATCCTTACCAATAACCCACAACCACCCATATAATCAGACTGAATCAGAGCCAGTGTAACACTGTCATCAGATTAATGGTTGAATACTAGCAGCAGCTATCAAGGGTCCTTTATCAGGCAAATAGATTAACCTGAGTAGCGGAGGTCAATTCAATTTAGCATTCATTGATTACCTATCTTTTATGTGGAAGACACTGTGCGAGGCATTAGCACAAAATCTTGACTCATCACCAGTAAAAATGTTATAAACTGTATACAATTAAATAGTATTCGTTATGTTGTATATATATTTAATGGTAATGAAAAATCTAAATCCTCAATGCATTCCCATTTCTGTAAGTGACAAGGACAAAGAATAATGATGATAGTCCCATTACTCACATTTTGGAGTCTAGATTTTCTACAAAAATTTAGAAGTCAGTTATTTAAATACGAAATAATGTAGCAAAACATATATTATTCAGGTTCCCTTATTCTTAGTAATATAATAGTAATACAGTGTGTAATAATATAATAACTATGATCCTCAGGCAAAAACTGAATAGATTCTCTGACATAAAATAGCCCCTTACCCATAAAAGACATTTAAAATGTCATGCAATACAGCTATGAGAAAGGACAACCTGCCATTTGCAACAACATGGATGGCACTTGAAGACATTATGCTAAGTGGGATGTCAGACAGAGAAAGACAAATGGGATATAATATCAGTTATATGTGTAATCTAAAAAAGCCAAACTCATAGAAACAGAGAGTGGAACGGTGGTGCACCAGGGGATGGGGGTTGGAGGTATAGGGAAGATGCTGTTTAGAGTACAAACTGGCAACAAGTAGTAGGTAAACCCTAGAGAGCTCATGCACAGTAGAGTGACTCTAGACAGCAATTCTGTTGAAAGACAAACTTGCTGAGAGACTAGAATTTAATTATTCCAACCACTAAAAGGAAATGATAATTATGTAATGTGATAGGGGTGCTAATTATCACTTCAATGGCAATCATATGAAAATATAAATGTATCAAATTAACATGTTATGTACTTTAAATTTACATAATGTTATATGTGAAATATATTTCAATACTAAAAACGGTACATAAAATAAGGAACTATTCTTTGACTACAGCAGAGATTGCCATTTGCTTTCTAGTACCCATTCTGTCTTTCTTTATCTGATTATTAGCTGATTCCAATTAAAACACCGCATTTCCAGCACTCTCCCAGTTACGTGTGGCTGTGTGACTAAATTCTGGCCAATTATATATAAAAGAAAAGTGATGACACTTCTGGAAAATTGCTGAAAGGGAAGGAGAACATTCTTCTTTATTTAATCCATTCTCCTTCCCCTGAACGGAGCCAAATTAATGGCTGGATCTCAAGCAGCCATACTGGACCATGAAGCGGTACATTAAGAATGGCTAACAATAGCTTCAAACTCTTATGATCAGAAATGGCCCAGATCAGCCATGGACCGCCTACATGTAGAATTTGTATAAGTTGGAAAGAAATGGCCTTCTATCATCTTGTAGCCGTTGTCATTTTGGATTTTTTTTGGCATCTGACCAAACCTAACACACTGATAAATCGTCCCATCAAGCTAGAATAAATTCTGGGCAGTTGTCAAGAGAACACCTAAAGTAATACAGAGAAAACCATACTGATAAAAGGAAACTAATGGTGTTTTCATCATGTCTAGCTTAAAATGAATCAAGTAACAAAAAAGCACAATCCTTGAGGCTTTAGGATTTGACATAAGGAGACTGGTTTGGGGGCCCTTACATAGATCATGCCCAAAAGTTGAAGATGACTTCAAATTGTCTGCATATAATTTTCTCAAAATTTGTACAGCATTTCCACATGATCAAAGAGAAGTGTAATAGCATCAAACCACTGTATAATACAAATCTGCTTTCTCCCCATACTGGGTTTACAACACAGCTCAGAAATTGATCTTAAAGCTGGACTTGAATCTTAATTCACTTTAAACCTGGACAAGCTTGTTTAAATTTTATAAATTTCAATTACTTTGTCTATGATACGCGGAAAATGATAGCATTTCGCTCCATTTCCTTTCATAAGGAAGTGAGGATAATCAAATGAAGTAAATATATATCAAAGTGTTACCAATGTTGTTAACATCATTTTGGTGTCTCCACTTATGTTTCACTGGGAGAGGCACTTAGTTTTCAGTTTTCTGAGTTTTTATGAGCTACATGTATTCAAGTATTTAGGCTAAAAGAATACCATTGGAAATGGGTATTTGGCTAAATTACAGCTGCTTCTTTTGTAACCAGCATAGGAGAAACATGTGGACAGACCCTGAAAATAAACTTATTAACTATGTTAGATTATACTGTTGGAATATGTTACTCACTGACTGAACTATAAATGCTGTGTGTAGCAAATTCCTTTAACCTGGAATTAAGGATCCAGCAGAATTTATTTTCACAGAATTGAACAATTATCAGTGGTCATAAAAATGACTCTGGACCTACACAGCACTGTTGCATATTCTAAATTATCAAAGACATATCATCAGTAATGGAACCAAATTATTTCACTAACGGCAGTGTACCATATCACAGTCTTCTTTATAACAGGTAGGTTCATAGCAATAAAAACACTAGATTAGCTGAGAAATGTCTACCTGGAACAGAACAACAAAGGCTGTAATTACATTTTACAGATAGCAAAGGTGAGATTGAACTTCTTGCTCAAAAGAAAGTAGGTTATTTGAATTTCATTGGTAAGATGGCTTTCTAGGGGCACTTGGATGGCTCAGTCGGTTAAGGATGTGAGTCTTGATTTCAGCTCAGGTCATGATCTCACAGTCATGGGATCAAGCCCCATGTTGGGCTCTATGCTGGATTCTCTCTTTCTTTCCCTCTTCCTGTACCCCCAGCCCCCACACCCTGCTGGTACTCTCTCAGCCTCTCTCAAAGTAATGAAAAAAAGAATGGCTTTCTGGGGCACCTGGCTGGCTCAACTGGTAGAGAATGCAACTCTTTTTTCTTTTTTTAAAAATTTTTTTTAGCGTTTATTTATTTTTGAGACAGAGAGAGACAGAGCATGAACAGGGGAGGGTCAGAGAGAGAGGGAGACACAGAATCTGAAACAGGCTCCAGGCTCTGAGCTGTCAGCACAGAGCCCGACGCGGGGCTCGAACTCACGGACCGTGAGATCATGACCTGAGCTGAAGTCGGACGCTTAACCGACAAGCCACCCAGGTACCCCGAGAATGCAACTCTTGATCTCGGGGTCAGGAGCTCAAGTCCCATGTTGGGGGGTAGAGTTCACTTAAAAAATAAATAAATATAAATAAATAAACAAATAGATAGATAGATAGATAGATAGATAAGAATTGCCTTCTGGGTTGGGATTCATTTCATAGGCAACCTTCTGACTCATATCTAAGTGACCAGGAGCTGCCATGTGGTTAGTAGTGAAAGTTCTCTTTCTCCCTCTCTCTCTGTCATTCTCACTCGATTCTCTCTCTCTCTCTCTCTCTCTCTCTCTCTCTCACTTACATGCACACACATGCACCATTAGAACTTGCTTCTCCAGTATGATTCTAAAATGAGATGCTCTACAAGGACGTGAACGTGAGGCTTGGCTCTGGCCTCACATTGTAGAGCTGATGGTACAAGGAAACCTGTGGGAGAAGAGAAACTGTCTTGATGGATGCCAGACTCTTTTCTCACTGCTCCCTTCTTAACAACCCCACTCACCTGCAGCTCTTGTCAGCAAGGCTGACTGGCGGGACATCCTCTCTTCTGTCCCTTCTACAGTCTCAGTCTTCCCTTATACACTTGCTTGATTTTTCTTCCTTTTCACTGCCATTTTCAACATATTATCTTTTTTTTTTTTTTTTTTTTTTTAACATTTTTTATTTATTTTTGGGACAGAGAGAGACAGAGCATGAACGGGGGAGGGGCAGAGAGAGAGGGAGACACAGAATCGGAAACAGGCTCCAGGCTCCGAGCCATCAGCCCAGAGCCTGACGCGGGGCTCGAACTCACGGACCGCGAGATCGTGACCTGGCTGAAGTCGGACACTTAACCGACTGCGCCACCCAGGCGCCCCTTCAACATATTATCTTAGCCAGAAGGCGAGAGAATCAGTATGTACATGGAGTAAGAAGGGAGGAAAGAAATGCATAGGACAGGAGTATGAGGAGACCCTGGTATCAGTTCTTTCCAGGGACGGAGTGGAGATTCATTCCATGCCTCAGCCTCTGACATGGGCACCGAAGAGAATTTTGAATGGGGCCACTTTTGTTTCAGGTATGTTTTATCCTACCAGTACCGTCCTTTCAGATTTGTCCCTCTTTCAGCTTTCACGTTTTTCCTTGGCTTCTATAAATAAATCCTATCCCAATTCATCACCAAAGCTGAACTATTATTCTATGTCCCATTCTTATAAGGCCCTACTAAGTGGCTAGAGCTAATGGTAATAATTATTTTGGGGATATTAGAGACTGGCAGTGCTTTACTGTGTTATTTTTTACCCACATAATGCATTTACTTTCTATGAGAAAGTCCGTACTTAAAGGAATACCAATTCTAGAATTTTAGATCTTAGGGGGGTTGCTATAGATTTTTTAAATCTTTAAAAAATAATAATAATAGCTCACACACAATTTTTTACTAAATGTCAAGCACCTTTCTAGGTGCTTTACATATTTTAGCTCATTTGCTGCTCATAACAATCCTAGAGGAAAGGGTCTACTAATATCTTGACTTTACAGATGAAGATACTGAGGTACAAAGAGGGCAAGAACTTTACCTACAGTCATGCAGCTAGTAAGTAGTTGAACTAGGATTTGAACCCAAGTAGTGTGGCTCCAGAAACCTTGCTTCCAACAATCTAGATGGCAGTCTGAAAAACCACCACGGTTGAAATTAGCTTGGGAAGAAGGCACGAATGCTAGCTAGTCTTGGCTCTCCCTCTAAGGACTTGTGTGACCTTGGACAAGTTACTTCAACTCTGAGTATCAGCTGAACTAAATTTGTGGTTTATGTTCTTATAATTTTTGGATACAGTGATATTGTGATATAATAAAAAATACATATATTTTAGTCTTCATCCCTACCTACTGAAATAGTTCTGAATGATAAAGGTGTCATTATGATATTTGGTTTTTGTCCTCAGTTCCTGAAAAAGCTCAGGAAGGATAGAGGTGAAAGGAGCATCTTTTGTTATTCATAAGAAGCCCCTTTCAACCTCAACTGAGTTTATGTTAATGAGGTGACTTTTGAAAAACCCCTAAGATGGGGGGTCTTGTTGCCAGGGAAACTAACCATATGATTAGAGGCTTGGCACTTTTAATCCCACCCTCTGACCTCTGGGGAGAAAAGAGGAACTGGAGATGAGTCAATCACTAATGGTCAATGATGTAATCAATCATGCCTATGTACTGAAGCCTCCATATGAAACCCTTATGGGGGTTCAGAGGGGGGATCAGAGGGGGGATCAGAGGGCTTCCAGACTAATGAACACATTGAGGTACTTTGAGGGAGGTGTACCCACAGAGGACACAGACACTCTGCACCTCTTCCACACACCTTGTCCTACACACCTCTTCCATCTGGCTGTTCCTGAATTGTATCTTTTTATAATAAACTGGTATCTAGTAAGTAAATTGTTTTCCTGAGTTTTGTGAGTCATTCATGCAAATTACTGAACCCAAGATGAAGGTCCTGGGAACCTCTGATATATGGTCTGTTTGTCAGAAGTCTGGGAAGCATGCACTTATGATTGGCATCTGAAGTGGGGTGGGGGCAGTAACTGAGTCAGTAACCTGGGGGGTCTGCATTAACTCTGAATAGTCAGCATCTAATTGAATTGTAGGGCATCCAGCTGTTGTTGAAGGATTGGTGGGTGTGGGAAAAACCCCACATGTTTTATGTCAGAAGTGTGAAGAGTAGGGTGTCGAAGAAATAGTGTTTTTCTTTTAAAAGCAGAACCATTACTTTCAATGAAATTCCAGTTAGAAGCCTGATATACAGGACAGATAAAAGAGAGATCTTGAGCTGAGGCTATAATAATAGCTGGCCTTGAGCTGTTCAAAATCCAACCCATTATCCTTGTCCCTAATTCCACTACACACACACACACCAGCAGCAGCAGCAGCAGCAGCAGCTCCTGCAGATAAGGCTCTATTGAACCCAATAGACCTCTTGACTCAATGGTCCCTACAGCCTCTTCCAGCAGTAGGATTCTACATAATCAGTTGTTTAGAGACACCCAGGGATAAAATATCAAAATATGCTCTCCTCTCGTCTATGCTCTCAAGTGGAAATAGCTAAGCTTAGAGTCAGACAAAAAGAGCAAGGAAACAAGTCATCCTTGCACTTGATTTCTTTTAGGGCTCAAGCAAATATGGAAATACTATTTAAAATCCTCACCCTATGCTGTGACTCTCCCTCAGACAAGCAGAAATGAGAAGTACAGGTTCTAAGCACTTAGCACAGTGACTGGCATCTCGGAAGCATCTGATGAATGATCATTGAGGCTGAATTGAATATAATAGCAAAAAATGTCTGAGACTCACAATGTATATAACTACTTTATCCTGGGCAGAACTCTTTGAGACTAATCCCATTATATACTTGAAAAATAAATTCCATGGACCTTATTTTCCCTCTGACTTAAATAAAAGTCAGTTTTATTTGAGGTTACTCAATGTTAAATTCTTCCCTCTTCTAACACTGGATGCGGGTAGTAGAGTTAGACATGCTTACTTCCTTCCCACCTCCAGATAATCTCTTAAAAACCTCATCCTCTCTTTTCTGCACAGTGGAACACATTCATTTTTAATTCATTTACTTTTCCACATTATTGTCCCACCTTTGATATGCATTCCCCTCCAAAGTACAAGGGATAAGAGATGATGTCCTTCTTAAGGGTCTAGAGAGACCAAGAAAGATCCTCCAGTCTTTGGCCTCCTCTGTAATGCACCTGCCTGCACACGGGACACTGGTGAACATTCTTCTGTGACAGGGGACTCTGGGTACCTGAGCTAGAGGATCCTATTGCTCTGCTCACTTTCTTAGAAATTCACTATATGCCAAAAAGTGAACTGATGTAGGCAGAAATCTACATTTTGTAACTTAGTCTAAAATATCCCACATGTTAGATTCCCCTCCTTCTGCAGTGCATTAAACCTGGGGTGATGCTCAGGGCCATTTGTGAAAGTAAGATCTGTAGGCTCTGAAGGGCTCAGAGGAGAGTCAGAGTGACTTGGGGAGGCCTGCTCAGGTGTGCTTTTGAGTTTTTCGGTCTTTGAAATGTGTTACGTTGCATGCTTTGCTCCTGGAGGGCACTTTGTATCCCTGTGTGGCTCAGCACAGTAACAGGCAGACAGAGCAGCCAAACACAAATGGGTTGAGTGAGTGAGTGGAAGATTGAGTGAACGATAACTACAACTAATGGGGTAACTGTGGTCCAGTGATAAGAGCACCTGACAGGAAGCAGAAAAGTGATACCAAATATTAACCTATCAAAGCACTGGAGCTGTGCTGGCTGATAGTTCTCTGTTCAGCTTCCTTACATGTCAAAAGGAGGTGTCAGAATTTGCTTCTCTTGAATGTTCTCAGCTTTGGGAAGGGAAGTATTTTTTCTACTCTATCAGCCTCTGACTCCATAGCAGGGTTGCTGAAGGGGCCCTGGAGAAAGCATGCTAGATCCCAAGTTCACACTATTCAGACCTTGTGGCCAAAGGCTGTTCTGCTCCTCACACCATCCTGCTAACCACAGCTGCTCTCCTCCCTGCCAGCCTGGAAGGTCACCTCCGGGACTACCCATCCTCTACCTAAGGCCATTCCATAGACATATGAATCAACACAGACAAGGTTTTCCCTTCACATTACCTTAGAAACTTAACATGACTGTAAGAAGCGTTGCACTCAATGAGACTAATATAATACTTTTCAATTACTAATTTAATATTCCATCCAATTTAATACTTTTTCCAATGATGGCACCAAGGAACCTTCACTGGGAAGGGATTAGAGGCATTCTGAGTGACATGTATGTGCAAAAGTTTGGATACCATCATCTCTAATTTCAGTCCCTAATTGTAGTTAACAACTATTTGCTGAAACATGTACTGTATATCTAGCATTGTGGTAAGCTCTGTAAGGCTTAATTTCTTTTTCAACTAAAACCCCTTCTTGGATATCCTCACATTTTTTATTCATCTCATTTGTACTGCAGTCATTAAAATAAATTTAAACCATGTTTGTATGTCTACTATGTGTCTATATTACAGTCTTCACTGTCTTGGAGGCTGGGGGAAGGAGAGGAAATGGGAGGGTATGGGACACTAAGATTAAAAAGATGTGGTCTCATTCAAGGAATCTAGTGGGGGAGCCAGAAACAAGTGCAGCTGACTATCATATAGCTCAAACAATGAGAGGTAATCACAGAGGCATAAATAAATTATCATGGATGCACAAAGGGGGTAGTTGTTAATTCCGAATCGGGCATCAGTTAAGAATTCTTAAATAGGTATAATTACAATGCACCTTAATGAGAAAGTGGGACTTTCTCAATTAAGAAGAACATTCAAGCAAAGAAAACAGTAGGAACAGAATTGTGAATGTGCATAAGGTGTTTGAGGAAAGAAATTTCCCAAAGGCTGGTATCTTATTGTCAGATAACACTGGAATGGTACAGTTTTGAATATGTGAAGCATTCAGGGTTTGCACGATGGGCACTGGGAAAACACCAGGCATTTCTGGGGACACCATTACTATCTCCACTCTCCAAAGGAGATAACTGAGGCTTAGAAAGAGAAGAAACTCATTTCTAGGCCAAGCGTAGAGCTAAAGTTTAACACCAAAGTCCAAATGTTATACCTAGTTTTCTTTTTCTTTTTGAGATATAATTAGCACATACTATTATATTAGTTTTGGGTGTACAACATAATGATTTGATATATACATATTGTGAAATGATCACCACAGTAAATCCAGTTAACATCCACCATCCATGTATAGTTACAAGTTTTTTTTTTCTTGTGATGAGAATTTTTGAGATCTACTGTCTTAGCAAGTTTCAAAGAGGCAATACAGTATTATTAACTGTAGTCACCATGCTGTCCGTGACATCCATACAACTTTCTTATTTGACAATTGCAAGTTTGCATCCACCTAATCTTAGCCTTAGCTTTTTATCTACAAAATTTGGATAATAACAATTCTTCCCTCCCTACTTGAACAGTTTGATCAAATAAAACTACAGATACTAAAATGCCTTGGAAATTATAAAATAATTCTATAAGTGTTGATTGTTTAGATTTTAATTTATCACGTTTACAACTAATGTTACTCCTGAAGGTGGTATAAATGTATTTTTGCAAAGGGAAGTAGAGTTATTTAATTTTAATACTGGCTATAAATGATGAAGTTTCTACTGTGATTTGTACATGTATTATTTCCTTTCACTTACTGGTGAAATAGGTATCATTAGCATCAATTTATAAATCAGTAAACAGAGGCAGAAAAAGATTTAAAAACTTCCCACTCATACAGCTAGTAAGTCAAGAACCAGGTTGCAAATCTATGTCTTTAAATCCCCCAGACTCTTCCACAAGGCTACCCCACGTGGCCTTCCCACTGATGATGTTAAAACCTCTCTGGTAATAATGGTTGCTCGTCAGAGAGCAATGAATGATGCCAACGATTTCAACACTTCCAACAAGGATGTCAGTATCTGATTCTGTGTCTTAGAAGAGATGTAACTATATCTAACCCTGTTAAGGATCATGTTGTATAAATACGTCGTATGTTTTCTTTAGGCTTACTTTAACTGGAAAACATGACCTATTTTGCCCCACCCAGTGAAATGAAAAAAAATGTCTTTCTTAAAGAGTAATTGCACTATTGATTAAAAAAACAAAAACAAAAACAAATAAAAGCCCCTCACTATTTATGTAATGGTATTGGTTCCTTACAGTTATTTGAAATTTTAAAAGCTTCCTTAAACATTTACTGAATCATTTGTTTCCATATTTTAAAGTACATTTCTCTTGTTCATAAAATTTAATTTTTTTTTCAACGTTTTTAATTTATTTTTGGGACAGAGAGAGACAGAGCATGAACGGGGGAGGGGCAGAGAGAGAGGGAGACACAGAATCGGAAACAGTCTCCAGGCTCCGAGCCATCAGCCCAGAGCCTGACGCGGGGCTCGAACTCACGGACCGCGAGATAGTGACCTGGCTGAAGTCGGACGCTTAACCGACTGCGCCACCCAGGCGCCCCTCTTGTTCATAAAATTTAAAAAATAGGGTGGGTAATGTATAAAAATTTGATAAATATTATTCATATTTGGTTTATTCTCCTACAATATATGCTTTATGCATAGTTAAAAGTGATCTGAGTTTGACCAAATTCACATTCTTGGTGGCCTTTTATATTCAATGATGGCAGCTAATAAAGTCATTGATATTAATGGACACCAGCTATTCTGATTTAATTGCTGGAAAATAATTGCTGTAGCTCTTTTTGATAACATTTTTGGTGTTTTTTTGAGAAGAGTTTTCCAAAAAAGTTGTAAACTGGTAAGATGAACATAGAGACCTTGAAGGTTAGCTTTGAGATTAGATCCAACAACAATTCAGTTAGTGTCACATGGCGCAGAATATAAACCACATATAAAGGGTTTTAAAGCAGGGAACTAAGTTCAACCTTTAAATTCAGCCATCTTTACACACCATTTCAAATACTGTGGCCATTTTTACAACTGGTTTTATGTATAAAACCATAGAATCATGGGTTGGAAGAAGTCTTCCAAAAGATATTTGCAGTTCCTGCTTTTACAGCAAACTCCCTTGTGGTTTCTTAGTATTTGCCCGAGCATTTGCAGTCACAGAAAACTCATTACTTTCTAAGATAGGCCTTTCCACCTTAGGCACCACCGATTTTGCTTCTTTTTACATGGGGTCAAAATTTTTCTCTCTGTAGCTTCTCCCCATAAACCTTAGTTCCAGCCTATAGGACATACCATCATATTTCATGTGGTACTCCTTGAAGCATTTGAGAGAATCGCATCATTATCCTTGGATGAAGCCAGAGATGAGGAGAAACTTGCCAAGACAAATATTTGAAAGAATAATAATCAAAACATTTATAGTGTTTAACTTTGAGTGGTAGAATATAAGGAATTTTTCTTTGGTTTTTGTGTTCTTCATTGCTTGAATTTTACACATGAATACATATTCTAATTAGAATGAAAAGAAAAAGTAAAGCCATTTACATTTTGGGAAAAACATTAAAGTCCTAAATGTAATGGATATAAATTGATACTTCGCTTTGAAGAATCAGAGAATCTTAAATCTGGAATCTGTGCGTGATAAACCTCAGTCTCCTCCGGACCTACATCGTAGGGATTCATTAAAGATGCATCAGTGACTAAATAAATGCAGAAATTATTCATTTAATCAGTGATCAAACTATCAAAATCCAACACAAATAGTCTGATTCTCATATCTTTCTTGGAGATATAGTCATCACCAGAGCAGTCATGGTACTAACAACCAAGTTGTTATTGTTCTCAATCCAAGTACTAAGAGGAAAAAGAACACCTGCATCCTAATTTAAACTGATTTAATGTCTTTTTCAATTCTGTGTGTTCCTCAATGTATCAGATTTCCAAAAAGTCTCTAGTAGTTCTGTTTTCTGCTGATTTTATAGCTAGAGAAAAACAAAGGACATTAAGGCACCCAGAAGTAAATTACTGTTCTGTTTGAACCATGGTAAATCTCTGAGAATTTTGTACATTAAATAATATGGTGATAATGATGATGGAACATGGCATGCATACTGTGAAAATTAATAAGGGGAAGCCTCACTAAAATGGAGTAGGGAGGCCAGAAGGGAGAACTCTCAGGCCATACCACTCAGGGTCAAGAATTGTCCATTAGGGACCCCAACTGAAGAGAGGTCAACAGGAAAGAATCAACAGTCACAGGTCCCAACAGGAAGAGACGTACTTTGCGTCTCCTACAAAAATCTGACTACCCCAGCAATTCAGAGAATGAAGAACCATCACCACCCTGAACTCTTGCCTTTGTCTAATGGACTTTTCTTCAAAGAAACCCCTCCCAACTTTTCCATAAAATAACATTCCTCTCCTTTGTTAGAGTATGCTATGGTTTTGCCATCCCTTGCTTGCCCTGAA
Source organism: Neofelis nebulosa (assembly GCF_028018385.1). Classification (NCBI taxonomy): domain Eukaryota; kingdom Metazoa; phylum Chordata; class Mammalia; order Carnivora; family Felidae; genus Neofelis; species Neofelis nebulosa. Next base: position 163,421,425 of record NC_080783.1, on the reverse strand, counting down.
TTGCAAATCTCTGCTATTCCCAAATAAACCCATTTTTTGCTGGTAAATAGCTGACCGTTTCATTTTTAAGGTCAACAATACCAAGTGGTTTGCATATGTTACCTCTTCTAAGATTTGCAGCTACCCTATAAACTAGAAATTATTATCCCCATAGTCCTTTATAGATCAGGAAATTGAGGGAGCAGGAATGTGTTATACTAGTCTCTATTAGATAGTGGTAGAAAGCATTGACTAATTTGACCAGATCCTATTTATTGCTTTTCAGACAAGAACTGCCATACTGAAATTCGCCTATTTGCTTATATGCCTTATTATTTATTTTTCCCGGATTTCACTTGACAAAGTTGTTATAGGGACTTTTCAAAATACCTCTTCTGGGTTCCTCAGAAAAAATAAATAAACAGAACTCCCATGTAATCCAGCAATTCCATTTCTGGGTTTATATCTGAAGGAAACAAAGTCACTATCACAAAGTGATAGGATTTGCATGCCCATGTTCATGGCAGCATTATTTACAAACCATTTAAGTGTTGTTTCCATATATATAATGGAAGAGTTTATTCATACCTAAAAGCAGGAAATCCTGCCACTTGCGACAACATGGATGAACCTTGCAAACATTATGCTAAGTGAAATAGATAAATGAATACAGAGATCAGGATGTCTCTTGCCACTTTACCAATATGGTTATGGACTCCTGAAGCAATCAATATTGCTACTGTGGCTACTGATATCACTACTAATACAACACTAATAACAATACCTCCTACATATTTATTGTACCCGTAACTCTTCTAGAATATTTACATATTTAATCCTCATGGCTACCCTATAAAGTAAGTGCAAAAATCCCAATTCTTCATATACAAAAATCTTAAAGAGTTGAAGGAATTATCTTCAAGGTCCACAGCTTTTACGCCAAAGTTTGATCCCAGGTCTGACTCCAAAACACATATTTTCACATCCTTAATGATAACCTGACCATGACACTTTTCCCCAAAAAAAGATACTGCTTATCTACCTGGCACATCAGTTGCTTCTTTCCTTTCTCCAAGAATATCCCTCCCTCCCTTCCAAATGGTTGTGTTGGGCAGTTGAAAAAGAGCCCCTAAGTTTGAGAGGACCATTCTTCATCCAGTGAATGGAGAATGGTGTTTCTCATTAAGGAACATCAAGTAACACGTATAATCATTCATTGTTATTTTAATTTTTTTCTGAACATGTTCTCATATTAAAACTTACTCCCATAAAATTAGGTCCATAAATTACTACATTATTTTTTTAAATTATATTATTATTATTAATAAACCATTATGAAAATCTTCAGACTCCATTTCTCATGCAAATTACATAGGAGCCAGCAGACAAATGGAAATTTGCCTTTCAAACATTTGCCCTAAGCATTGACTCATTTGATTTGGCTTAATTAACTGCTGATTAGTAAAAAAAAAAAAAAATTAAGAAAAGATTTACATGTAATTGGGTTGAGCCCATTCTGAATAAATGTTAATTGATCCCTGAGATACCTGAGAATTGTTGACTCCTGTAATTATATTGAAATAGTAGAGATAATATGCAAAATTAGACCAAAGCTAAACTCTAAGATGTATCGATTTTTCATGTTATACAGCTATTGGTGGCTTGTCATTTGAATCCATTTCCTGATAACAGAATTCAAGTTTTGGAGATGCCAAGATGTTATTCCCTTGAACAATATGTTCCTCACTGTTCTTATCAGTCTGATAAGTTCTGTGGAAAACAGAGCAGCTAGTTGAAAAGAGAATACTGGTGAATGAATAAAATGTCAGATATACATAACCGATTCTACCTGCTAGCAACAAGGAAAGAAAGACTCAAAAACAGGGAACAGTTTTTCTGTTTCTTAAAGATAAAATATTCTCCATTCTAGAACTGAACTGTATTTTGCAAGAAGTTTGAGCAAATTTCAAAATTAAGCAGGGGAGACAATAGACAGAAGGGTTTTCTTGCTGTTAAAGGCCTGTTCTCCCTCTCTTCCATCTTGAATTTTGCATTTTCTCCCAGGAGTCCCTCTGTAATTAGCAAAAGTACTTAACTGCTTTTCAGTTCTCAGTAAACCTGCTCCTGCGTTAAGCAGGAGAGGAAGTGTGAAAGGAAAAGCAACAACAGCACCAACAACAAAAAACAAAGGGGCTGAAAAGAGATGTACAGTTAGTAACCTGAATCGTGATAAACTCAGCATCCTGCAAACCCCTAGACCTGGACAGGAAGTGGCAATGTGGCCTTTGTGTGAAACCATGTATGGCTGGGCTGCTGACACCCACTCCTCTGCAGAAGCAATTCTGTATCCAACAAGGAAGGGTCAGAATATTTACAGTAGTGTGTGAACGCCCAGGTGGGGCATATAGACTTCCAAATGTTTGCTAAGAATCTTGTGAGCTGATTCTAATCGGTCCTGTTGGAAAAGCTGCCTGTCCACTGCTGCCCAAAATTGTTTGTGGCTGTTTGAAAATGCCCAGGCATCATGACAGTCAAAATCTTTCTCTCACGGGGCCTTAGCGGAGCCCTCAAAGGTAAACTTGAAGCTTTGGAAAATAATCACAGTAGTAATTCTTTGCTCAGAATATGTTTGCCAAATGTATTCTAACCTGAAAGCAGGTAAGAACCCCAGCTTCACTTCTCACTAACTCTGTGGACTTGGTGGAGTGATTCACCCTTCCTGAGCCGTCTTTTCATCTGCTGAGTGGTGATAAGAACACCTACCATGTGGTATTGGCATGAGCATCTGATATCATATGCAAAGTATAGTAGCTCATAAAATGACATCTGCCCCTATTGTTATTATCACCATTATTGTTAGTATTCATGTTTACTTAAAATCATTCTCTTTCCTTTCCTAATTTGATTCCTAGAAGAATCTATCAGAAGCCCGTTTTTAAAAAGGTGTGTTCAAAATGAGTGAATAACTCCAGAAATAATTCCAGATATAGGATCTAGAAAACAGGATATCTAAAAAAAAAAAAAAAAAAAAAAAAAAAAAAGAGGCAAAAGGATCAATGGCAGAGAAACCCAGGATTCTAAAGGGGGTAAAGACTACCAGATAGGTTACAATGAGATACCACCTCACACCTGTCAGAATGACTAAAATCAACAACAAAAGAAGCAAGTGTTAGGGATGATGTGGAGAAAAGGAACCCTTGTGCACCGTCGGTAGGAATGCAAACTAATGCAGCCATTGTGGAAAACAGTATGAACATTCCTCAAAAAATTAAAAAATAGAACTACCCCATGATCCAGTAATTCCACTACTAGGTATTTACCCAAAGAATACAGAACGCTACTTCAAGCAGATATACACATCTTTATGTTTATTGCAACATTATTTACAAAAACCTAATTATGGGAGCAGCCCAAGTGTCCATTTATATATATATATATATATATATATATATATATATATATATACATATACACAATGGAATATTATTCAGCCATAAAAAAAGAATGAAATCTTGCCATTTACAACATCATGGATAGAGCTAGAGGGTATTATGCTAAGCGAAGTAAGTCGGTCAGAGAAAGACAAATGCCATATGATTTCACTCATCTGTGAAGTTTAAGAAACAAAACAAATTAAAACAACAACAAAGGAGAAAAAAGAGAGAGACAAACCAAGAAACAGACTCTTAACTATAGAGAATAAACTGACGGTTATCAGACGGGAGGTAGGCGAGGGGATGGGTGAAATAGGTGATGGGGATTAAGAGTACACTTATGATGATGAGCACTGAATGATATGTAGAATTGTTGAATCATTATATTGTACACCTGAAACTAAGATAATACTGTATGTTAACTATCCTGGAATTAAAACAAAACACTTAACAAAAATTTTTAAAAAGGAAATACACATTTGAGATGTAAGGGATATCACATACATAGACACACACAAACACACACTGATAAGCCCGTGTATGAAAATCTACATGACTTAATCTTTGTGATATCTCATGAGCCAAAAATAAAGAAGTAAATAAGATACCTAACAACACAAACTAGGATTTGGTAGTTTGAATGAAGAGCAAGGTGAAAGCAAGCAGAAAACCTTAATAAAAGGAAGACTTGGCCCCTGTATTCAAGGAACTCGTGATTTGGTTGAGAAAAAGAGAACAATCTTAAAGGAGAGGGAGAACAGGAACCTAAAAATTCTTTTTAGAGAAAAAGGGAACAGAAACATTGTATGGGCCTTCCTACCTATGTCTCCTAGAGGTTTCCTATGAGCTATTTTTCAAGATTCAGAAGAAAAAAACTTGCGTGTGTTTAGCTGACAAAATTAGCTGCATGACATTCTATAGAAAAAGGAGAATCATGTTTTTCAGTTAGAAGATACCACATAGATAGACCAACTCTGATCGTACAGATGAGGCAACTAAACTTAAAAGAAGCCATATGTTTTTCTCAAACACACACACCCTATGTGGGACCAGAGCTAGTCTTCTAATATCACTTGTGTGTTCTGGTGAATGCCCAATACTAAATTAGCAAGATGGTACTAAAGTTGCTTGAGATGAGAGTATATTTTCAATGTTTCATCAATGAATGGGGATAATAAAGTAATAGTAACCATCAACTACTTGTATAGTGCTTTCAAAAGTGTCCTTATCTTATTTAATCCTACTAATGTTGTGCTGATGAGAAAATTCAATTCAGAGACGTTTACTGAATTGTCAAGGGCAAATAACCAGTGAATAGCATATCAGATAATTAGGCTTAAGTGTTCTGACTCCTTTCTTAATGTTGGAAATTTTTCTTTTTCATTATGACTTAAAATTTTTTGTAGAGCATTTTGGTGAAATGATTTTGTTTAAAATATACTTTAAAATATTTCAAATTACATATCTAATATCTTAGCAGTGGTAAATATTAATAAAATTAGCAAATTAGTTATTTCAGTTTTCAATGAAAATCCTGCTGAAGGGAGAGTAACAGGAATATTCAAAATTACCATGGTGAAGACAAAATCTGGGATAAGGATAAGGCCATGCGTATCTAATTAGGGCTACACAACCTTTAAGGCAGTGATTCCTCTTCAGAGCTTGTCAATGAATCAATATTACTTCTCCAAAATTTTGAACTAAAAATTGATTTTGTCACAACAATTCTTGAAAATTCTAGGCAAAAAAAAAAAAATGTTTCAATAGTCAAGGATTGTTGAAAATATAAATAGCTTTTCCTCTAAAAATGGCTTTCAAAGGATCTTCTAAGGGAGAAGATTCCAAACCACTGATTCATGAAAATCCACTTGCAATTTTATACACCTCATACTGCTATCCAATTCATGTACACACATCCAGAATGGAGGCTGGTTTGGTATGAAAGAGTGGCTTCCAACAGACAAATACTTTAGTGTTTTAAGATCTCATTTCCATCTTCCTCAATAAGGCTAGAAAAATGCAAAGATAAATGTCATTAGTTGCTCCAGACTTTTCCCTGTAGAGAAATACAAGCTATAAACATCAATAGAGCATTTTACTAATAGCTTAAAGTGTTGGCTTAAAGCATCATTAATTTTACATTTGTAACAAGATCTGTGAGTGTATGCCTTGCATTTTCACTGAAAAGATTCAATCATTAAGGTCATCCTTGCTGCTTTGGTTCTAAGTTGCAAGGCAAAGGTGTAGTACATGCAGAAGTGTAAATATGTATGCATCCACACACATATGTAACATAATAACATAAAGTTACATAATAGAAAATAACAGAAAGGTATATTCTAACCATTTAGCTCATTTGTGTATAGCATATTGTACTTTTCAGGTGGAGTAAATCCTTTTATTGACTTTTAAATAGCTTCATTTTAAATCTTTCTTGCTGGGTCAGCACAAAGGAAAACAGAAGCAAGATCTTTGTTGTAAGACAAATGCATCACTGAATGAATTGCTTGTAATTAAAATAATAATAATCCTTTTACTTTCAACCTGGTTTTGGTGAGTAGTCTGTGCTGCCCCTCTTCCGGTCAGGATTGGGTTATTTTCTTTTACCCATGTGATGGCAATATTTTAAAATGACTGCAGCTCCTCTTTTAGTAATTCTATCCCTTATTATGTTGTTTCACTATTACGGGCATATAATGAGATGTCAGGCAATTTTGGCATTCACAGGGAAGTAATTCTATTGACTTAGCTCCAGTGTTAGATTTTAGCTTTCTAACCAAACATGGAAAGTCATGAGGTTCCTTGAATCATAAAGACTCTCTCACAGTGAGAATTCCTAACCTGTGTCCATAAATTTCCAAGATGTCCACGGACAGAATTCAGGAGGGCTGTACAGTCTCTGACACAATGTAAAAATTCTCTGTGCTTTTTGTGAGGAGGGGATCCATTCCTTTCATCTTATTATCAGAGGGGCCTCTGATCCCAAAGTGGTTAAAAGCCAGTGTTCTATCAGCTATACTCTACTTAAATCTTATTTTTAAAGGCTCTAATCGGTGGTAATGGTTTCAGAATTATGTTCCTCCAATGTTCTTTTCGAAATAAAATTGAAAAAATCTTATATATTATATTCAAAGCCTTCTTTCCAATATTGTGTAAGAATATTAGACATAAACACTGATTATCTACAGACCTCCTTTACTTGGCCTCAGAAATTTCCAGTAGACTAATGAGTACTCTTGTTCTAATTTTTTTTTTTTTTTGCTCAGATTTGGACTTTAAGATTTTCAACCTCCCATTCCATACAAACCAAAGGGTTAAGTGTTAGTCATAGAGAGTATGACCTGAACTTTGTCTTCAAAATGTGTGGTAATAGCTCTATGATTGGGGTACTACAGACTGGCATGAACTCAGAAAAAACACAGGCCAACAAAGAGACATTTGCCCAGAGCTGGACTGCTTTTTTGATAAAAATCATTTTCAGATTAAATAAAGCTGCTACGGCTCTGTACACAGACCAAATATGCAAAAATCCCATAAAAGACAGAGTTTGGTAAATTAGTTCTTTCTTACCAAGGCAAGTGTCTGGAAGTGTGAACTTAAGAGGAATTATCACAGACTTTAAAGGTCTTGGGAGAAATGGACTCATTCTCTTTAGATAGCCCTTTGAGAGACATACAACCCCAGGGCCTCTTATCAAGAGCAAAATAAGGATTGGAGGCATCAATAGAAAGATGATACTTTCTAAGAAATTGTACCTCCTTATTTGTGAATAGGTTTATGCGATTATGGAAGTGGATCAGGGCCCATGGTGATCCAGGCATTGTTGTAGTGGTAGCACCACATTTTTGTGCAGTCAGACACAAACTGGCATTCCAGTGCCTGCCACTTTGGGAAATGCCCGAACGATGCCTTTCAGATCCAAGATCCCACAGATGGCCTTGTCCTGCAAACCCTCAGATCCATAGCCATGTGTCTCAATGGTCATGGCCCTTGCCCTAAAGCAGAGGTTCTCATCTGGGAGCAATTAGTGTATTTGGCAATGCCTGATTTCTGATTGTCACAGCTAGAAAAGTATTCCTAGTATCTAGTGGGTAGAGGGCAGGGATACTGCCAAACACCCTGCAATGCACAGGACAGCCCCCAAAACAAAGAATTATTTGGTCCAATGTGCTGAGAGGCTGAGGTGGAGAAATCCTGTCATAAGCTCATGCCACTTTTGCCCATTCTGAGAGGAAGTTATAGACTTATGCTCTATTTAGACCTATACTACTCACAGGGCCACTAGAATTTAGTTAGTTTGAATGCTTTGGAAATTGCAATTTGGGGCAAAATGCCCTCCCCTTCCCAACTAACATCAACTCCTTTCTCCAAAACACAAGTTAAATGTCATCTCCTACAGGACATGATCTCCTATTTTAGCATCACCTCCCTCTTATGCTTACTCTAATAGCAGCTCTGATCAAATTATTTCCTATTTCTCTACTATATTATAAACTCATTGATAGCTGATTTTTCAGAAAAAAAAATCCTTGTGTCTTAACACCTACCAGAATTCTTGGCACATAACTGGTACAACAACAAACATGTGTTGAAGGAAGGAATAAGACCAGAGGACTGGCTTGGATTCTGAGTACCCAACCTCCAAACTGGGTTTATTCAAAACTGTTATGGTGAACACAACAACCTCCAAGGATATCTAAGGATGTCTGACCCCATGTCTGACTGGGCAATGACTCATTTTATGGCATGAGGTTCTACATTGTGATGGTTTAATTTCTGGTGGTTAATTTCTTGATTAACAGAAGGTAACAGAGTAAAGACTATAGAGACCATAAGACCTGGTTGGAAGCCTAGGACCCCCTGGGAGAAATCATGGACAGAGCTCTCCCTAAATACCTTTCCTAAGAGGAAGGAAGGCAAATCTGATGCGCTACTTTTATGAGTTTGGCTTAACAGCCTATATTCCACAGAACATCTCCCTTCACTCAAGAAGGATGAGGTGATTGACCTGAATTAGCACATAGCACAGGGGCAGCCCAACATTTGTTTCTACCAATAATCAGCTGACACCAATACCCAGGTACAAATCTATCAAAGGGTCTGACTACAAAGACAATTCTTTGGTTGGCTATGTGTAGATTACACTAGAATACACACAAAAAGGGGATGAACTAAATTGAGAATAATTTATAAATATGCTTTTGTATTAAAGACAAAAAATCTGGGATTATAACATGAATGGATATCATGTTGAAAGTGGGAAAAGAGCACCTCAGATCTACAGTAAATCAATGATACTCTGTACTGTACGTGATTATGGAATATAAAACAAAATGGTATAATCATCCAGTTAGCATAATGCTGTTGCATATTACATTGTGCTTTTATTTGACAAAGCACATCAAATAGGATTTCAGAAAAACACTTAACACAATTATAAATAAAATATTCCTGACATGAGTTGGCATCAGGAAAAAAAGACAGGAACATTTCAGAACATTCCACTTTATTTTTCATTGACAAACACAACATAAAAAACATACATTTATTAAATACACAGACTAACTATGACTTGAATGCCATCAAAACTTTGATGTAGTTTTCATAGTCTCTTTTACTCTCCACAATACTGAATACCAGCCTTTAAAATATACTGGAAGATATGTTTAACTATACTTAGGTATCTCCAAAAAACTTTACACAGAGATGACAAAAGTATATGTTCCCACTTAACCAAGTGTGTAGGGATAGGATGCTGAGTAGGACAGATGGAGAAACATATGCTTTCTATACTGAGCTTCCCATTATGATTAAAAGTGCCAATGATTTCAGTTCTTACTTAAATATACCACATAAGTAGTACTTACACTCATTTATTGTAAACAGATAAAGATAATCAGTGCCTATTTTTAATTTGTTTGTGTAAAGAAATGTTCAACTTTATCTGTACATGAACATTTGGTAAAAGAGGGAGAAAATAAAATATTTCATATATTTATATGAATAAATATGTATAAATATATTTCATATATATATATATATATATATATATATATATATATATATATATGAAAGGAAGAGAATTTAGCTGTCAGTGATGACTGACTAAGTGAACTGAACACCTGCTCTTACAGAAAAGAACACTGGCCATCTTTGCTTTGTCTTACTGACACTCAACTGTATGAAGATAAATGCAGTCCCTTCCTTTCGTTGATTCTGAGGAATGGACTAAAAGAATGAAGGATTTTAACAAGTTGGAAATGTATGTTTCCTCCATGTCTTTCCTTACGTTCTCTACCCCACCTCCAATCCTTCCCTACTCCACATAAGTACCTTTTCAGTAGTCAAAAGAACACTGGAGTATAAGTCATGTGCATTTTTCTCTGCCTAACATTGCAGCTTTTATTTCTACACAAACTGAAAACATATCAAGAAACTATTTTTAAATAACTATTAAAGTTTGGTGATTGGCTGCCTTTTGTCTAGATATCTGATTCACTTTAATTTAAAAGGCCAACATACTTTGTTTCTAAAGCAATTGACAAAGGAATTTAAGAGCTGCACTTATGAAAATAACTTTAGAGGTAGAATCATCTCCCAAATGTTCAAAAAGCTTGAAAAATCTGATTTTGTTTCTCATGATGATCTCTTTCCTTCCTACCTTTACTCCCATAATAACATTTTTCCATCAAAACAGACTTAGTAAAAAAGAGACTCAGATCCATTTCATGTATTAGGGCAGAAGCATACTAAAAGTACACACCTGTTCTCTGTCCTCTTAAAAACAATCCCAGTTTTACCAACAGTAAATATTTGTTACATTCCTTCTGCTGAGAAAATGAATAAACTGGAGGCAAGGCTTAGGGTGACAGTCTCATTCTTAATGAAAAAATATAGAATCCAGTAAATATTTGGGTTGTTGAGAATATGCAACTCATTGATTTAAAACTTATGAAAATCAAATAATTTTCATTCTCAATGAAGAAAATGAGAGACATATAAATGAATATGGTTTGTATCTGATTGAATTGTTTTTCTAGAGAATCAAAATATACTCAGCTTATGGTATCATAATGTAATGGTTTACAATTCACCTTGTATGAATTATAAACCTTTAAATAGAATCTTTGTTTAAGGAATTATAAAATAGAGAATATATAAAGTAAAAATGCTGTTTTATTTCATTCCTTAAAAGAGTAGAGAACAGGGACAGTGAGAAAGGACGTGTTAAGTAGTGTGGAGTGAAGATATCTTTCCATCTGACTTTAAAATGAATTGTTGATCTCCTTGTGAGACAAAAATTCTTTGATTCTAGACTTGTTCAAGTCTTTCAGAGATAGGCATAGTCTCAGTTTTCTCTTTTTTCACTTTGAGAGTAAGGCCACCCTGCACTATTCTTTTTACTTTCTTCAGTTTTATTCAAGGTGGACTCAATCCAAAAGAGGCATTCAGGGAGGACATGTGAAAGGTTTTACTTGATCACTGTAGATACGAATTCCTTGTAACATCGAAACTGAAACTTTTTGGGTAGGAGTAATTCAGCTGAATATGAACTTTCTCATGAAATTAGTATCCACGTAAATGCCAATATAATGGAGTTTTAATTTTACAATTTCCCCCAATTCTCTGTTTCATGCTTCAGTAATCACTGCCTGTTCGTTAGAATAGAATACTGAGCTGATACAGTTTTTAACAAATGTGCATGTGAGCTTTAGGCTGATTCTCAAAGTTTGTAAATTGGCTCTATCAAAACCTATGTTAGGAAACATCACAGCTATGTACCACCTCTTATGAGAATTTTATTGCAACTCAGAAAACAGTCCTCTGGATGTAGCCACAGTATTAAAGAGTCTTCATTTTTTAAAATGATATAATCTCATTCATTGAATAATTCTGCACTTTTATTTAAACCTCAATTTTAGCAGACTTTGAGAAATATGCAAGCACAAAACCAGCAAGAAACAGCATCACTGCATATTTGGCATGATTGATCATCTGAACGTTTCACATGGGTAAATCGTAGAAATTTTAGTTTTTCCACATTAAACTTTTATCTGTTCGTACGAATAATTACTCTGTAGTCTTTCTGTGTCACTCATCTTCTGGTATCCTGTTTATCTCAAGAAAAGCTTTCAAGGTTAAAGGATTAAAAAATAAACAGGCAATATATATGCCTACAGTTTCAAAGATCAAAATGTTTCTACTTTATGTCTCTGGTTTAATCCCAATACCAAAGAACTATTAAGTGATTGTTGACATGGGGAGATTGAAAGTTAATCACAAATTAGGAGTCAAAAACAACAAAAATATAAAAAGTATCAATAAATAAAAGGTCTAATTCACTTGAAAATCTATTATTAGAATATTGCCACAGATTGACCACCTTTTAAAAACAGTGATTTGTCAGAGTTTCTAGTCAGTCCATTACTCAACATCAACATGGCCCCGGGGTCTCTTTCAGCTAACTTTTACATGAGCTTACTCAATTCTATTCTATAACGTGGTCAAGAGATCTTTTATGCAATAAAGAAGTGTTAAGTAGAAATATATGTTCACTTTTTGATTCATAGCCATTTAAAACTGTCACAATTAAACACAGTTACTTAGAATATCTTGAGATACAGCATTACGTAAATTTCATAAATATTAACACATTTTGTTTCCTCCATTTAAATAGTTTTAAGATATCCACCACACTAATTTTATCTGAAAAGTAAAATGTTCTTACCAGATAGCATGCCATCATTTTCTTCTACAACACAGAATACTGTATAAACTCATCGTTTAGAAAATCAGCACTGCTTTATAAAATCTACAATAGACGATTTTACATATATTTCTACATTGCACTCAGTCACTTCTTCCCATGTGGTTTTCTAGACCTCTATTATTTTTAACCAATATTGTCAAGTTAGGAATTGTCACAATTTATGCACACATTTTCTTTTCCTGCTCAGATATATATATAGATCAATTAAGTATATGAGAATGAATTTAAAGGTCAATAAACTTAAATTTGGAAACAGAGGTTTTTCTACAGTGACTTTAGATGCCTGCTTCCTAACCACATCTAGGGCCTTTGCACACATCTCTGAAATCTAATCTCAACTACCATCCAAAGGCTGAAATCATTTGGGACTTACATTTCTTATCTGGTTTTCTCTGGATGAACAAATGGTTGCCTAGATAACAAAAACACACCACTTATGTAATTTTTCCTTCTCTACTTCCTTTTCAACCTTGTTCAAAAGCTGCCATTTGTCCACTCCTACCATGTATCGCTGGGAAGATATTTATTTTGTCATTAAGGATAAGTTTGAGGCTGTTTTGTCTTTATGTATTTCTGTGCTTTGAAGAAAAGTGATATTTCTTTGACAGTAATCTCCATTACCATTTGGAAGTATCAGTCTCTTAAATTATTAACACAAATAAAGCACTTTGTTGTACAGCAATATGATACTACACATTTGAAGATAAATTCATATTTCTGTAATTAAATAGGCAGAGATCATTCACTTTATCAGTTTTATGGACTGTAATGGCATGAAGCACTTCAATCATATGGCAGGTGCCTCACCGATATGCACTGAGTTTTGGCAGACATTTATTCATTCATTCACTGAATACATTCTGAACGCTTTCTATGTTTCAAGTGTTGGACTAGGTGCTGGAAGGAATAGCCCAATGACACTCATACCAGTTAAATTCATTCTGTGTGTGCGTGTGTGTGTATCTGATTATAACCCAGGACCAGAGGACCACTCAAGAGGTAAAGCTTCTTTACTATAAGGTCATTTAAGTGCACTTTTTTTTCTTGAAAAAGGAGGTAGTTTTGTCTAATTCTTCATGAGGTGACCTGTGGGAAACCCAATTCTATACCATAGAGAGATTTTACAATGGGGCTTTAGTATTAGGTTATTTACCATCATTTTTTCTAAAACATAGGCAGTACAACCGCCATGAATTACATAGGCACTCTCAGCAGATCTTGTTTCTCACTCAGCTTAACACTTTGCTTTAAATTGATTATTCCTGATTGACCTGGGATGGTTTACATATTAACCTAATGCATATATTGTACCTGTTGAAATCAATTCTTCTCAAATGCTTACTAAACACAGGGGAAAAAGTAGTACTATAAAGAAGTATAAAATAAATTTTAATCTTTTTTAACTAGGAATACAATAAGGTAAGCTGTAAATTAAGATCTTCATGAGAAAATGTTAATGAGTTTGCAAAATGAATGCTCCAAAGAAAACAAAGAGCATTTTGTGCGGGTCCAAATTAAAAGATTATTGTGTTTGTTGGGGAGATTCTTTTTTTTAAGTGCAACTCTCAAAACTTAACGTAATGATCTACTTGTGCCAAAAAATATATCAACCTTAGCCATCAAGGTTTGTACACATGTAGACTATAAGAAAAATATATTAATAATAAATATTCAGGTAAAGAGGAACAGAGAAAGCGCTGTGAGGGGTCAACCTTATTAATTTTCTTATTCTATAAATAGGCCAAATTATTTATGGACCCTTCAAAATATTTATTGGTCTTAGAATCAGAGTTAGTATTTAGATATTCCAAAAGACTAGAGAATACTTTTGGTGGAAAAATCAAGGAAGATAATTAAGCACAGTACCTATATTTAGTTCTCCAATCAGTTCTTAAATAGCATTTTGAAAAACTACTACATTGATTCTCAAGATCAGATTCATGAATCTTATCCAGGCTTGTAGGAATTAAAAATGTATTAAAAAAGAAGAACATTTAGTATTTGGATAGTCACAAATCCCACCATATTTGAAATAAATGGAATTGGCTGTCATTTAGATAATGAGTAAACCTAATTACCAATACAACCAAAACTTAAACTTTATACGTTCAGCAGGTAATTTATAGATTGAGCAATATTTACATCAGTACCACCAAATATTGTACACATTATATGTTTTTATCCTAATGCAACTTTTTAAAAAAATATACGGGGAAAAGAGTGACATGGAGAGAAAGAAAGAGAATACAGAAGACCAAGGTCTTTGAACAAAAGCAAATCTTTGCCTATCTTTGACGATCTATGCATTCAATCCCCCAAGTACTCAGTATACTGGAATATTAACTTTTCCTATCCCATCCCCACCACAGACCAAGATCATTTATAAAAAATGTGTTCATCTCATAAATAATCACATATTCAGCTACAAATGGCAGAGACCCAAAAACATTAGACTGTCACTAATATATTTTCCTTTGTTTGTATTTCAATACTTTTGGCACACAGGGGGATTATCTATGCTTCTGAGACCATTTAGCCTTATATCAAAATTCTCCTTCAATGCATAAATGGTGGCATGCCAGAGATGCCTAAATTCACAGTAAGGTTTAGGGCTATTTGTTGCCAAAAGCTGTGAACATGCAAGTTGATTAGGTGTTCTCTTTCATGCTCCTGTCTGTATTATTTCATTGGATAATGAGATAGGCTGCCCTTTCTGTCCATCATTAGAGCAGCTGGAGACAGCATTTGCTACCTGGCAAAACTTTCGAAGAAGGATCTTTCTTAGCAGCAGATAAACCCAGGGATCCAAGATCTGGTTCAGTGAAGCCAGGCGAACAGCTATTAAGAAGAAGTTGCATTCTTTCAGCTTTTCAGTGTGTGTCTTGCAGTGCTCAACAGATGTCTGATTGAAGATCATTTTCAACATCATTATCTAAGAAAGAGGGACAAATAATTGTTCCAAAGATTAACAAAGTCACATGTATCTCCTCTGCACAATACTTTGCACATAGCTTACAGCAAATTGGTTGTTGGACTGAAATGATTAATTCAGGAAAAATTTATATTCACAGGACACAGCCCTGAATGAATACAAGACATTCCTACAGATTTCCCCTCATTTTTGGCATTTGACCTAATGCAGCCTTTTAAAAAGTACATGTTCTCAGGATCTTGATCCTTGGTATTTAAGAAGCTTGAAATCTCAAAAACACATCTCAAAATTAGCCAAAGTCATCTGTCTTGATGCAGAAAGTACCAATGGGTTGACACCCTAATGAAAGCCAACACTTCAACAAACCAAAACAAATTTACTCTTAAACTTCAGTAGTCCTAACTGAAGCAAATTACAGAAAAAAAAAGTAGAAGCAAGAAAGGAGGAAATAATACTTATTCTTAGCATTTTCTGAATCCATACAATTTGCCAGGACTCCATCAAGTTCTTTATATGCATTTAATAAAAAATTAAGAGAGATAGCATTACAGTTTCCTTTTTACAGTTGCTGCCAAGGTTTAACGATGTAAAATGGCTGAGCCAGACTTCAACGAGGTTTCCTAATACCACTTGACCTATAGGGCTTTGTTTTTTTTATCTCTCCCGTCTCACCATATACACACACTGGAATGTAAACTTCCGGAGGGCAGGATTTGGGACTATTGTTTTCCCCACTAATATATTGCCAGTACCTAAACCAATACTTAATAAACAGTGCTCAATAAATATTTGCGAATAAATAGGTAATATGACATATATATGAATATAATATTATATGACATATATCATATAAATATATTTATATATGAATGAATAGATATTTGTGATTTCCATAGAAGAGAAAAGAATGAAGGTTCATATACCTCTGAAAAGATATTCAAGCTCATTAATAATCAGAAAAGTGCAAATAATGAGAATATAAGAACCATTTTACACCCACTAGTTTGACAAAAATGAAAAAATGAGACTTTCACAAATGTTAGTATGGATGTGGAGAAATGAGGACGCTTTTACAAACCATTATCTGGAAAAGTGAACTGGAACACCCACTGTGGAAAATAAAGGCACTGAAGAGGATGAGACAAACGAAAGATTTGAAGAATCTTGTTTCCTGAAGAAACAAGCACTATTTCCTCCGCTACCTGCAAGCAATCCTACTCCTAGGGATATACCATCCTGAATTCCTGCCCCGGGAGTTGTGCATAGGACTGTTCATTACAGTGTTATTCACAACAGCAAAAAACAAACAAACAAACGAACAAACAAAACACAGAAACAACCCAAACACAGGTTCACATTAGCAGACAAAGAAAGGTGCTGACTTTATAAGTGACTCCTGAATTCATCTTTCTAATTGTGCTGCACGACTCTTAAGCACTTGAAATGCGGCCAGGACAAACTGAGATGTTGGAATATGTAATGATTTTATAGTGAAATGATAACATTTTGCTATATTGTGTCAAATAAAATGTATTAAAATCAACATTACTTTTTTTTTACTTTTTAAAAATGTCACTACTAGAAAATTTAAAATTATATATGAGGCTTTCATTTGTTGCTCACAGTCCATTCTATTGGACCCAAGGTTTCTTGTGAAGCCCACACTTATTTGGATGTCTGTCCTTAGGTCATATATCTCAAATTGAGGTCAACATCTCTGAACATCTAAAACACTCTGGACCACAAACCCACAATCCCAGCAACGGCACCTGCTCCCTTATACAGTCATGTCAGTTTTCTTCAAATCTTTCCTTTGTCTCATCCTCTTTAGTGCCTTTTGCTCTTGTTCCAATCTCATCCTACTTCAGCTCCTTCTGTCATCTGAACTATGGTAACAATAGACACCCAGATGGTGCATACAAATGTCAGCACATGACAGATTCATCATCTTAACTAAATTCTAGCTCCGATCAAACCCGCACCAGCTATAAAAACTTCAACTTGGTTTAAGTGGACAAATTTGACCCACAGATTCTTAAACCAATCACTGGCAAAAGAGACAGAAACTTCCAGGTTTTGTTTAGGACAAATTCATCCCCTGGGGCTTAAATCATGGTCCTTGACCACATTACCACCTAATACCTGAGCAAATTATGGTGATATAAGCAAATAAGAACAGGGGAATGGGTAGACAACCCACAGATAGTCATATATTCTTACTCTGTAATTTCTTTCAAAGGATTTGTTTCCAAGGGATTTATACAATAAAAGCAAAAACAGCTGTATAAATAAGTCAATATTTAGCGAAGCATTATCTATATTAGTAAGAAACTAAACACATAAATTTCTAACATCAGGAGTAAAGTTTAATAAAATATTATTTGTATACAAGTATATGTAAGAATTAGGTGAAAACAGAATATAAAGTAGATTATGTATATAAAGCTATATTGTTATTATAATTAGATTCTGTGAAATACATAGACTTGTGGAAGGCAATGGAATTATTACTATTAAGCAATAATTTACCATTAAATAATTATTAAATTATTTTAAAAGTTGTATGTACATAAAAACATTTCAAACAATTTATGAAATTCTTTTAAAGGAAGTTGATGATAACTGCCTTCATTAATAAGCAGGAATTATTATACACCAATTTTTTTTTTAAATAAGTAAATCTATGTCAGTGTCTTCTGATGCTGGCTCATAGTCTTGTGAACTGAACACTACCTCTCACTGCATACACAGATGTCCCCCAAAGATATCTATGTCCCATTTCCTAGAACCTGCAAATATGTTTTCACACATGACAAAAGGACTTTGCAGATGTGATTCATGATAAGGGTCTTGAGATGGGGAGATTCTCTGGGACTACCTGGGTGTGTTCAGTGTAATCACACGGTCCTTAAAATCTGAGAATTTTATCCAGCTGTGGGGAGAGGGAGATGTGTGTACAGAGAATTGTCAGTGAGATACAACATTGCCAGTTTTGAACATAGAGGAAGGGAGCCATGAGGTGAGTTAAGGAATGGGGATGGCTTCTAGAAACTGAAAAAGGTAAGGACATAATTCTCCGAGCTCCTTCAGAGCTTCTAGAAAGGAATGGAGCCCAATGGACACCTTGAGAGTAACCCAGTAAGACTCATGTCAGGGTTCTAACATACAGAATTGTAAGAGAAGTCGGTCTTGTTTTAAGCCCCTAAGTTTATATTAATTTGTTAGAGTACTGCAGTAGAAATCTAATACACCCACAGAGTGAGCTCTCAAAAGAGGTGGAGAAGGGATGGGGAGGAAGTTGCTTGAAAATGATTTACTGTCTCTGATAGATAAAACATCTCAGCAAGCTTGTTTACTTTGTTCACTTTTATTAGGAAACTTTTTTTTAACATAAAGTAAAAGTAAACTTCATCCTCTTATTTAAATTACCTAAATTTCTAAGACTGTAACATGTAAAAATGAATTCTTGTTATTCTATCAGATTTCAATGTGTTTGATTAAAAGGGATAAAATTTTATTTTCAATTAGGTTGTTTTTAAGAAAAACTTACATCTACTATTTCTTTTTTCTCCCTTTATAAACTACTGGAAAGGTTATATCTAGCTCTTTTAACCCCTCACCTCATCCAATAATTAAATATATTTGACCACCTACCATCTTTCAGGAAGTTCTCTGGGCCTGATCTAGAATGATCTAAAAATTCACTTCAATTACATTTTCATTTTTTCAAATATAAAATAAAATATATTTTAATATAAAATAGAAATTGTCCAACTTCTTATAATCAGGAAAATTTACAAAATTACTCATTAAAGTGGGATTTCAGTCATTTTACACAGCCCTCCTTGATTATTTTAAGTTTTTATGGGGCTTAAAAATATAAATTATTATTAGACTATTATAGGTTTCATATGCCTTATATTGGTTAGTCCCCTGTAATTTCCCTTAATTTACTACGGACAATTCAGTGATTATGAAATTATGAAACCAAGCTCTGTAAGCAATAGCTGGCGCATGGGGAGAGACACTCCAGCTTTTCCCAGAAATCATGAGATGCGCAATATGACAATAACTACAATTAGGGACAGAAAGCATGATATTGTCATTTCCAAATGGCAGCAGGGATGGAAGTAGGACTCCCAAATCCATCTTATTTTGAACACAAATGCAAATTAGCATCCATCTGTTGATTTCCCTGTATTTCAGGAGCTAAACAGTGATTACAATTTTTGCAAATATTTTTCAGACATTCAGACTTTGGAAGAAAACCTTTGACATGAATATGTAGATTTCTAGTAGAATTCATTTTTCCTATTAGTCCAATTCAATTCCTTACAAGGAAAAAGGGACAAATAAAAACCAGGGTGCTTAGACAGCACAGTCTACTTTTTTTGGCAAATGCATGGATAATCTGCAAGACTGCTCTGTCTGAACAGCCTCTTGTAATGATCTGGTCAAGGGAGCGGTTAAGACTAATTCTGGGGGCCCTGAGAGCAGCTTTTCTGCCAGCATCTTCCCCAGGCTCCACGTGACCCTCCCAGGCTTCTTGCATCTCCCCGTTTATCAGCAGGAATAGAGCGCTCTTTTTGTGCCCGCAATAACCAGAAACCCAACTATATCAGCATCCCCTAATTTCTCCATCCCTGCCTAGGGTCAAGGGCAACTGCTTTGCTCCATCTAAATAAAAAAAAATCTCTTTCCCAGTGATAATGACCTTTTCAATGTGTAAAGCACTAACCAAGGAGACGGTTTTTAATATGCTGCATTTGGATTTTGTTTTATTGAAGCAGGATTTATAACTACACGTTTAAAAATCTTTGATACTTCACTGCTTGATTCAAAAATGCCTTGGGTTATAGGTCATAAATATCTATTGAAGATGATAAATGAGTAAACCCAGAAAAATTAACTTGTAGGGGAGGGAATAAAATTGTGTGAGAGAACTTTCCTCACAGCCAATTTTTATCTATGATGTTTTGTTTTCCATAATCCTCTGTTGTTAGGCTATGGAGGATAACCTGCTCTACTGGAAATTCCCTCTATCGTTTAATAAATGTACTACGTTATAATACAGTGAAACCTGTCTGGGCCCTTTAAATCACTTAATTAAATAATTTGAAGGATTATCATGGGAAGAAGCTTCACTAGAGACTTAAGAAATAATTGCAGACTTTCCAGTCTGGTTACAACTCTGTTCTCCAGTTGCCAAATCTCCTCAGCATTCTAGACTCTACTGTTTCAGAAGTTTCTCCTGCCTTATCTAATCTGAAAACTGAAAACAAAGAGCTCATAAATGTTTAAAAAGTTACTAGAAGTCAGGTTATTGCATCTTTACTATTATGTAATTTTATAAAATTCTTCAAAATAATGACAAATGAAGAATCAGAAGAAATAAATTCTACTGCTGGCCTGGCCACCATGTGTGATTTTAGGCAAGCCATTTACTCTCTATGCTTTAATAAACTCACTAGGAAACCAAAGGGCTGGCCTGGAAGGCATCTTCCATATACCTCCATGGTTAAGTTTTTTCTTAGCAGTTCTGCGGCAGAGCTGGAACATGAATAAGGAGTTAATGTGAAGAAGAAAAGAAGCCAAAAGGTAAAATATGTAAACAAAAGATAAAATTACTCTTCAGGAAAACCCCATATGTGTCTTTTGGAAAACAGCGGAGAGAGGAAAATTACAAAGTTAGAAAATGGACAACTGAATAGTACAAGGAACTAGATTCATAAAGCTTTAGGGGAAGATTTTTTTAGAAGTAACTGACTTTGTCAAACACTGACCAAGAGTTAGAGACCCGCCATGAATCTGACTCAGCTCTGTGTCTAGGTTGGGGACCAGTTAACTAACTTTGGGTCTTAAGTTCTCCCTTCTCTAAAACATGATTAATACATGCTTGCTGAAGATCTTCTCCATCTAGTAGTGCAGTTGCAAAAATTAAAATGAGATGAGAATAATTAAGGTCTTTGATTTATAATGAATACCTCTTCCCAAGCCCCACGCTATTGCACTATTGCATATGCTTCCAGAAGAGAATCCTCTGACGATCAGGGATAGAAGAGTGGATGCTTGAGGAATACTAGGAAATGAATGCATTATCTGTATGTCTGCTTTCCTTACATTTCTACCTGAGTGGTTTGTTTTTTGTTTTTGTTTTTTTTTGAAGGAAAAAAATTTGAACTTCAAAGGTGTTTGGTAATGCAGAACCATTAACAAATCACTGCACAGGAAGACCTCCAAATCTTAAAGAAGGCTGCATTCTGTCACCACTTTATTTGGTACCTAAGAATTACCATTTCCTGTCAAGTTGCATGAATTGTAAATTCTGTGTGATTTGGGTCAGTATAGCCCATTGCATATGTTATGTCTAGATAAATACCTTTCTATTAGAACAGTAAAAAACATGTCGGTAACTAAGTATTCAAATTCTGGCTGAAAAGGGAAAAGCAAACTCTGCACTAAAAGTATGTATTCCTTAGATTATGGGTGATAAATTAACTTTGTGATACACATGTCAGAAGAGCTACCTTCATTACATTTCAAACCTTTACATCTCAGTTGTCAAGAGAAAAGTCTAGAAAATATGTCTTTGTCAAGGTTTTAAAAACATTCATCCTTGCAAATATTTAGATCTAAAACAGTTTCCTTTTTTCTGCCAAAATACGGTGTTGCATTTAAACCCAGAATTGCTGAGTCCTATTACCCACTCAGAGAACCACAGTATTAATGACAATTATAGTGGTGTATGGTGACAGTACCTATACTTGTAGTGAGCACAGCATAACATATAAACTTGTCTAATCACTATGGTGTACATCTGAAACTAATGCAACGTTGTGTGTCAATCCTACTAAAATTTTTTAAACAGCAGTCAACTGATTAAAGAAGGAATCAGAGACGTGGACTAAATTTTGTGTGCAGGGATATTTACCTCAAAAGAAAATTAGGAAAACTTAAAAGGCCAACAGTAAGGCACAGTTTAAAGTCTGTGATATCCACTGATTTGCATACTATATATGAGATATGCATAATACATATGTATTTCAATGCTGCCATTTAAAATGATGTTTTTGAAAAAAATGTAATAATGAGGAAATATTCAGGATGTTAAAAGTAAAAACAAATGTTTATTACATAGTATAATCGAATTTTCAAAACATCTCCAAGTGGTGGGGTGCCTGGGTGGCTCAGTCGGTTAAGTGTCCAACTTTGGCTCAGGTCATGAGCTTATGGTCCATGAGTTCGAGCCCCATGTCGGCTTCTGACAGCTCAGAGCCTGGATTCTGCTTCAGATTCTGTGTCTCCCTCTCTCTCTGCCCCTCCCTCACTTAGGCTCTGTCTCTCAAAAATGAATAAATGCTTAACTAAAAATAAAAGTAAAACAAAAATATCTCCAGGTGGGAATTACGGAGATTTATATTTTCTTCTCTATTTTTTTCTTTGTTTTCCAAAGTCTCTGCAATAAATGTGTTATTTGCACACTCGCAAAAGAAAAGCATTGAATTTAGAGTAGTTGGTAGCTTCTGTATAAATAATAACATATTAAATAATTTATTGATAAGATGTTAGTGTCATAATCCATCCTGGAACCACCACATGGTCATTTCAGTTTGAATTCTTAGGTAGTCGATATGTGCATAATTTAACAACCAATAGGTAAACAGTGTGACACTCTATAATTGATCAAAACATTTAACTTAATCATCAAATTCATTACGGCTTATTAGAGAGAATGTGATGTTTAGTGGTCAATTACTGGCTTCTGTGATTCATGGACAGTACATGTAAACATATCCCTCCTTGTGTCACACAGCCTGTATGCAATGCAGACTGACTGTGGTTCTAACCTGATATGATAAATTCTCATTTAACTTTATTTCATGTCAAAATGATACTGTCTTCTCGATCCATGCTGTGAGAGCACTTCATCTCACAGGGTGTCCACAGAGACACATCTTGTATGTGGGATGGACACTGGGTGAATATGGACATATTGGGGTCTCTCTGAATTCATGGTCCCCAAACTTATTTCACTCCCTAGTCACCTCTCTCTCTCTCTCTCTCTCTCTCTCTCTCTCTCATTCTCCACAGTGAATGAGAATAATTCTGTGATACAGAATCATTCACACATCTTCCACTGTCCTTCACCTCACAGAGGAAACAGCTCTTTGGAGGCCTTTCACCTTCTTGCCATCAAGTTCAGCATCTTTTGCTAACCATTCCTCCTTTCCTCTTGTTCAAAGAGAAGAGGTGTTCCATCTCCTACCTAAGACTAACGTTCTATCTGTGCCCCGGATCTTATCCATCATGAATGTCAAAGACCTTACTTCTTCAATTATCTCCTTCTTCTTTACCTTTAACTTTTGGCTTTTTCCCAGTATCATATTAACATATCTAAATTTCTCCTACCTTGAGAAAATAAAACCTTCTGCAGAATTCTCACATCCCTGCACATACTGCTGAAGTTACAGTTGAACTTCTCAAAAGAGTGTCTATCTTCCTTACGTTTATTCTTAAACCTATAATAGCCTGGCCTTAGTGCCCACAAATACTCAAGAAGCACTGTTCCCAAGTCTACCAACAAGGCTTCAAAATCCACCAGACACTTACAAGTCTTTCTTGAAACACTCTCTTCTCTAAGATTCAGGTTCCCAAATGTACTGGTTGGCATTTCCCAAATATGCCCAAATATTCAAGTTGCCATTTGAGTTGATTTGATTTTCTTACTTATTTTCCTGCTACCTCTCTGGGTGATCCTTTGCAGTCTCTTTTATGGCTCCCGTTTCCCTACCCATCCTGAAAATGTTAGCATTTTGGGGTCTTATCTTAAATAATGGGAGGCTGCCTCCTCTTCTTGCTGTGCATAAACTCAGTGGGTGACCTCTTCTACCCTGATGACTTCAGAATCCATCTATGCGCTATAGGCTATACCTCTTCTCTGAGCTCCAGACCGATTATCTGCCTGTAGCACAGCTCTGCCTAGACGTCTTACTTCAAACTCAACAGGCTCAAAAGTAATATTATTATCTTCTTCAAAGCTGCTTCTCCACCAATCTTCCTTATTTCAGTGAACCCAATTCCCTAAAACAGAAACCTAAGAGTTATCCGTGATTCATCTCGATTCATTCCTGTCTGCTTCTCCCTCCATGCCACCTCATTATCCATATTCCTTACATCCAATCACGAAGTCTCCCATTAACTTCCTAATATTTGTTTAATCTTTCACTTCTTTCATCTTCATTCCTATTGACCCTAAACCCAGACCACCACCATCTCCTGTCTGAACTACCATAAAAGTCTATTACAGGATTTGTTAGCTTCCATTCCGAGTCCCTCCATCCTGCTTACACAGGATACTCCTAAAACGGGAATGTTACTGCTATTTCCCTTTGAAAAGTTCTGCAATAGCAAAGTCTGAAGTCTTTAAATGAACGTGCAAGGCCCATCACCACTCAGCCCCTGTTGAGCTCACATCACCACTCTTTACCCTCACATTTATATTCCAATCATCTTGAACCTCTTTGAGTTCTTTAAAAGGGCCAGTCCCTCTTGCTTCTGTACTTTTACAATATGGACCCCCAGGTCCTTCAACTGCCATTCCCATCTTTACTTGACCAGTCCCAATTTATTTTTTTTGTGTAGGCTTGAAATGTCAATTTATTTGGTGTCTCCCTTGACGAAAGCCCAGGAGAAAAGTTTTAATATGGACTCCCCAAATTCTCTACTTGCTTTATCACCACTAAACATTTCGTATTGTTGCTTGTTTTTAATTATCAGTCTCTCTTAATACATTAACATTATTACAAGAGCAGGGATTATTTCTGTCCTTTTAGGTTTACCTGAGGAAGCAGCTAGCACAGAATACATTACAGTGTATATTCATAAATAATTTTGAATTAACCAATGAATGAATGGTAGGACGAGTACCCCCTACCCATATGGGGGTACAGGATTTTAGACTTTTTACCTAATGTACAAATCCACCAATATCTATCCCTATTCAAGACTCTGGTCTTGTTTTTGTTGTTGTTGTTGTTGTTGTGTTTCTGCTATTATAATTACTCAGAATAACAGCTTCAATTTAGGTGCTAAAGGACTTTAGGTACATACATCTTCTCATCACTCATGATTTTAAGTAGAATGTTCACAGCTACAGTAGTAACCTGGAAGAAACTGGAAAGCTGCGCTGGAGAATCAATAGGAGAAGCAAATATTTAAAGTAAAACATGTTGAATCAATAAGAAAGAAAGAACTCTTATGTATTTAATAACATTTTTTTTCCAGAAATATAGCTCAAGACAAAACCCACAATAAGACGTGCATAACAACACGGTCTTTAAGAAGGATATTTACTATCAAATTTATAATTTATAGTAAGTCAAAAGTTCTTCCATTGTTAAAAAAAAAATGTTATATAGGATTCTAGTGTTCCTTGCTTAAACAATTCTTGCCCACAAGTATGAAATGATATCTTATACCTATATTTTATTAAACATTTAAAATACCCTTCAGAGTATAACAGATAACACATAAATAATAGTTTAATTTATTTGTAAAATTCTCTGTCAATGTTAGGCTTCTAGTCAGCGTTAGCATAGGAACTTCCTAACATTTCACGTAATTCATTTTCTTTTTCCCAATACAAAACACATCCTCGTAAAATTCACCAGCTTTTTCTATAGTTAACTCTTGTTGTGTGGACTGTAAATAGGGGCTAAGTAATTGTGCAGTGCCAAACCCACAATGGGAGGGGGTTAAGGTGTCTTGCGTTGGTGTCACTTTTTTCTTTGACATTAAGAAGAACATTCTGTGATTTCCCAATCATGA
The DNA here is from genome assembly GCF_028018385.1 of Neofelis nebulosa. Classification (NCBI taxonomy): domain Eukaryota; kingdom Metazoa; phylum Chordata; class Mammalia; order Carnivora; family Felidae; genus Neofelis; species Neofelis nebulosa. Next base: position 163,395,483 of record NC_080783.1, on the reverse strand, counting down.
CAGGATGGTCAGTCTCCAATGCCTCAACCTTTCTGAAGAGAACTGTGTTCACTAAGTTAAACCTGCATTTTTGCTGCTCGTGTGAGAAAGCCGCAATTAAACACTTCTGCTGACTCTTTCACCTTTTGGGTCTACCAAGTAGCCGCACTGAAGACATTGATTCCTGCATCCCACTCAGCTCACTGTGCTGTTTTAACAGGTACAAAAGTTTATAGTAAACAGTAAAATACTCAGACTTATGTAAATATTATTTGTTTTTATTTTTGTTCTTCTTCAGACGTTAAGTATAACAAAAGGAAGCATAAAAGATCCTCTCAATGGGGCACCTGGGTGGCTCAGTTAGCTGAGCGTCCAACTCTTGGTCATGTTCAGCACAGATCATGATCTCACGGTTCCTGAGATCCAGCCCTGCAACTGGTTCTGCACTGACAGCATGGAGCCTGCTTGGGATTCTCTCTCTCTCTCTCTCTCTCTCTCTCTCTCTCTCTCTCTCTCTCTCTTTTTCCCTTTCTCTCTGCTCCTCCCCCCACTTGTGTGTGTGCATGCTGTCTCTCTCAAAATAAATAAACTTTTTAAAAAAGTCATTATATATTTAAAAAAAGATCCCCTCACTGTTGCCTCCTCAGTACACAGATTCTAATAGACTGTGGCTATGACTTACCACAGAATTGTAACTTGCTATGTCCATAGAGACACAGGTCCCTTTGTAATTTATCCCTTAAAATTTATGTAGCAGCTTTGTAAAACGCCTTCACAATCATGCCTTCCTTTCATGTACCACATATGCAGCAGGTGAAAACTATTGAGTGCCTTGTGTTATTTACATTGCAAATGATAAACTTTAGTTTTCAAAATGCTCTTCTGAAAAGATTGTGCTTTTCATTTTCAGAAAATCAGACTTTACAAAACCACTTAAATTACAGTTAGCAGTTACAATTTTGTACCAGGTTTGAAGAAAGTTTAAACAAGATCGAATTCACACAACATGGGATGTAGGAAAATGGAAACTTGTAACCTATTCATATTCTATGTTTTTCCCCTTAGGCTGCTTTTTGTCTCATCTGTTGGTTTAGTTGGATTCATACCATTTGGTCCAACAGCAGATTAACTAATAGGAGCTAGAAGAAAGCAAACACGAGGAAGAAACCGATTTTTCCCATGACTCAGAAGCCAAACTCCTATAAAGACTATAGGCTCCTAAGAGAAGATAGTCAAATCCCAACAACTGAATCCATTAGCTCCTCTCTCCTTAAGGTGTGAGTTCCCTGAAGGCATTTTTACTGCACTATATGGCTTCCCAAGGAGGACCTTAAGTGAGTAATTTATAAAATTATTCCTATTACTATCTTAGAGAATTTTATTGATTTCATTTTTAAATCTATATTTAATGTTAGCATTTTCATAAATGTTTTTGCAGGAATTGGTGAATAGATGTCATTAGGATTTGTAAATATCCAGTTCCTACCCCACTGGGCCAAAACACTTCTGTTTTTGTCCATTTCTCTAAAAATATTTATTGAAATAGTTTCTCCAGTTAAAACGATTTGAAAGTCATTGGTTTAATGCAGCTCTGTCCAAAAGAAATATAATTCAAGCCACAAATGAGAGCCATATGTATGCTTTTAAGGTTTATAGTAACTACACTTAAAAGAAGCAAAGAAACATGTAGAATTGATATTAGTAATACATTTTAATTTACCAAATATATCTGAAATACTATTTCAACATGTTATCAATATAAAGATTGAGATATTTTACATTATTTTTTTACATAATGCCCAAAATCTGATGAGTATTTTACACTTATATATGTATTTTACACTCTTAATTTGGAATTATCACCTTTCAAATGTAACCACATGTAACCACATGTGGCTAGTGGCTACCACACCGGACAAAGGTCTCGGGCTTTACACTTTTTGAGGGCCTATCGCATATATTTCCTCAATTAAACTGCATACATATCATCACTATAGTGTCAGCTGTTGGCTGCCTACCCAACACCCATTCTTCCATCTCCCCTTCTCATCCATACATCTATTTTCATGGGAGTCTAAGCACCCCAGAGCTGATCTCATCCCTAAATACTAGAACGTGTCTGGATCAGGGGTGATGATGTGATCCCATATGAAGCAACAAGATCTCATATGAAGCAACAAGAGGAAGTTCCCTTCCCTTGATATCTGGGGGAAAGTTTCTCTCCCTCCTCTGGAGGGAACCAGAGAAAAACACAGCTTCTTACACAGCTAGACGTGAACTAGGAAGCATGTATACTAGTCTCCAATAATAAATAAGGGGTACATTCTGAGACACCCAGTGAATATCTGAAACCACAGATAGTACCAAACCCCACATATACTATCTTTTTTCTTATGTATACATACCTATGATAAAATTTAATTTGTAAACTAGGCACAGTAAGAGATTAACAATAACTAATAATGAAATGCAACAATTATCACAACATATTATAATAAAAGTAATGTGAATGTGGTCTCTCAAAATATCTACTACACCTTACTCACCCTTCTTGTGATGATGTGAGGTGATAAAGTGCCTACATGACGAGATGAAGTGAGGTAAATGATGTAAGCATGGTGACAGGCTACTACGGACCTTCTGACAATACATCAGAAGGAGGATCATCTGCTTCTGGACCATGGTTGACCGCCAAGTAACTGGAACTGTGGAAAGTGAATCTGTGGATGGAGGTCAGGGAAAGGTTTCTATACTACCAACCATCCCAAAATCTGAGGGGAACAAGCCATTGATAGGATGAGGCCAACACAGTAGACTGCAAAAGACAGGACAAGCTTTGGTCCTTGATGACAATGCTAAACTTGGGGATTAACCAGCCCTGAAGGCTGTCCTAACTCTGGATTTGCAGTTATGTGGTTTTTTTTTTTTTACTCTGAAGCCAATATACTATATCATCTCTAATAACAACTGAGGGAAACATAATTATACTGAAACTTTTGAGCATCTTTCGAAGCACTGTTTTTCTCTTTGTTATTTTTACTGTTTCCCTATTGTTGCTAAAATCCCTCATTGTTTAATTGTTATCCCCAGGGCACCTTCCTAAACATCTTGTTTGTTTGTTTCTTTGAACACCAGGCATTGGAGTAGCTGTTTTCTAGTGTTTCCACCCTCTGCTTCCAATTAACTTTTCTTCCATTACAGAAACAATGTTGTGTCTCCCATTCTTGTCTACACTAAAAGTATTTTTTAATCTGAGAATTTTTATTACTAACAACAACATGGAAACAATAAAAGTAACAAAGGAAAAGAAATGTTTTTAAAAATGGTCACAAGTTTGACTGCATACATAGTACACAGTATTCATTAGACACAAGCTATATTGGTGGCTTTGGCATCAAAAACATTTGGGTTTGGGGCGTCTGGGTGGCTCAGTTGGTTAAGTGTCCAATTTCAGCTCAGGTGGTGATCTCGTGGTTCTTGAGTCCGAGCCCCATGTCGGGCTCTGTACTGACAGCTCAGAGCCTGGAGCCTGCTTCAGATTCTATGCCTCCTTCTCTCTCTGCCCCTCCCCCGCTAGCACTCTGTCTCTCTCTCTCTTTCTCTCTCTCTCTCAAAAATAAACATTAAAAACAAAACATTTGGGTTTGATTTGCTCAATATCATTTACAAACTCTGAACCTTAAAGCAAGTTGCTTACCCAGCAAATGAAAAAGTAAAGGAAAATAAAAGATATCATCCACCTCCAATGTTTATGTGAAGATTAAAAACCATGTAATATATGTAAAACTCTTAAGGCCAGGATTTATACATCAATTTTGTGGTTCCAAATCTAGTGTCTTTTTCACTTTATTACAACATTTTTTTTTTTTTCATTCGTCCCATAGTCACTTAGTGAGTGGCTTCTATGGGCCAGGAAAACTCATAGACTAATAAGGCAAAGTCTCTGTTCTTAAGCAGTTTACAGTGCACAGTGAATCAGACAAACAAATGAATATTAACCAGAGGGAGGCCATACAGTTTAACCATTTATCACATAGGCCATAAAATCAGACAAATCTGGATTTGAAAGTCAGCTCTGCTTTGTGTTAGCCTTGTGATTTGGGAAAGCTACTTAACATACCAAAACTAATTTCCTCAGCTGAAAAAGGAGATAGCAGTATCCTTTCAGAGTGTTGTTGACAGAATGAAATGAGATTATGTCTGTGAAATGCTTAGCATAGTGCCTACTATAAAGTAAGCATTTGTCTACTGTGGACCATCGTCCTCATTGCCATAATAAATATTATGACAACCGTAAATACAACTGTGCATAATTAAGTGATCAGGGTATACACAGGCACTGTGGAGTATAAGGGAGGGCTTTCAAATCTGTCTCCAGGATCAGGAAAGCATGGCCCCCTAAATAGCGGATGTTTCTGGAAAGTTTTGGAAGACAAAGAGTTCCTACTGCTGAGTGGGAAATTGTGTGAATCATCCTAGGAGCTACAAATTGATCTTTATGACAGAAGGTAAGGATGCTGGGGGAAGGATGGAAAATGAGTAGGACATGTGGCCAAATCCAGGATCTTAAGAATTAAACTAAGGAATCTGAAGCCTGGGTGAGAGGGCGCTAGATAGTAACATGCCTGAATTCTTTGTGAGAGAGTCACTGTCAGCACACTGAGGTTTGTTCACTACAGCTCTTTCTCTACAGTTATAAGAAAAAAAAGATGAAAGCAGGTCTGCAAGAATCCCAATTGTACTATATCATGCTGCAAGTTTTAAAACTGTCAAAACAAATTTTCTAATTTTGACTGTAGTCAAACACTTTCCCACTAGGCAAAGAGAACTCAATAAACAGTTTTATTTGTTTTATAAATAGTTCAGTGAAAAGAATAATATTTGTGAATTGTACTAGCTGGAAAATGTTTGCCTAATAAAACTTTTTACCACTGTATGTGAGTGTTCTACGCCTGAAAAGACAGACAACTGGATGAAATGGAGGTCCCACCTTTACAGAAAATACCTCCTAAATTGTAGGTATCATGTTGAATGGAATCCTTTAACGGTTTATTGTAGGACAAGTGAAAATTCTTGTCACCTTCTACAGGGATTTACATGACATATTCTCTATAAACCCAAGGTCCTATTAAGGCCTGTCATTGAATGGATCAATGAGATTCTGCAGGAAATCTTCTTTAACCCATGTGATTATCTGACCCAGCCAGTTTGTGTTATTTTTAGGTATTTTCACTCAATCTGTTCTTTTTGTACATTTTCAATAAAGTAATATGACAGCGCTTTAGTAAACCAAGAAAAGTAGAGACAACCACTATGAAACTGAACGTTATGGCATAAAAAAGCTTCATGGATGCCACTCTCTAGGGGTGTGACTGGGGGAAGTTGTATAATTTTTTGAATCTTAGAATGTGGAACTGAAAAACAGGGATGAAAAACACCAAACTGATAAACTGTTGTGAAGATTAAACTAGATGATCTATTAAAGGGCTTCACACAGCAATTCTCAAGTACATGCATGTAGTAGGCATTCAGGAAAGATGTCTTTTTGTTTTGTGCATCTCTTTAGCTTCCTCTCCTTGAGTCTCGTTTCCACTCCAACTCAATAAGGGATGTGAACGCATGTGCATGCAGACATACACACACACATTACTGTTGTAATGTTTCTAAAACTGAATTTGGTGGTAACAACGAACTCCCACCTCTTATAACTATCACCTCGAGTTTGTAGAACTATTTCTTCATATTCTAGGTGGGAGAGAAATTCCAGCACTTATTTCCCACTATTACCCCCTACCTCAAAAATAAGATGCTGCAGGAGCACCTGGGTGGCTCAGTCATTAAGCATCTGACTTTGGCTCAGGTCATGATCTCATGGTTTATGGGTTTGAGTCTCACCTAGGGCTCTTGTGGCTCATGAGTTCAAGCTCTGTGTTGGGCTCTGTGCTGGCATCTCGGAGCCTGGAGTCTGCTTTGGATTCTATGTCTCCATCTCTCTCTCAATCTCTCTCTCTCTGCCCATCCCCTGCTTGCAGTCTCTCTCTTTCTCTCTCTCTCAAACAAAAAAATTAAAAATAAATAAACATTAAAAAATATAATAAGATGCTGCAGGAATAAGATCCTTCTTCTGGTGACCCCTTGATATAGCCAGGGGGTAAAAACCCCAAGCTAAAGTGGTCATCTGCACCCAGGACTTTGAATCTTGAGAGAGTGACACAAAGAAGGGAGCTCTGAGATGGCAGTTTCATCTCAGCGACATGCAAACTATCTTGCAGTGTGGCCAGCTTTCAGAAAAGCCTGGGCCCTGTCTGTCTTTTAAACCTGGCCTGGTAGCTTCTTATGGACCCTGTGAACCACTGATATCCTTTTGACATATGCCCTATAGGCTTGGAGTCAGATTCTGTTGTTTGTGACCAAGAACCAAGTTGAGGGAGGAGATTAGAGCTCTGAAGTCAGAAGATATTCCTATACTTCCTGAAACTGATCTACAACATAACTTAATTAGAAATAAATACTAGAGAAAAAGTATTTTTTTTTAATGTTCCCTAATGTCTTTTATAGAACAAAAGCTACTTTTTAGAAATTTACTTTTGGGGCACCTGGGTGGCTCAGTCAGTTAAACATCCGACTTCTGCTGAGGTCATGATCTCACAGTTTGTGAGTTCAAGCCCCAAATTGGGCTTTGTGCTGATAGCTCAGGGCCTGAAGCCTGCTTTGGATTCTGTGTCTCACTCTCTCTCAGCCCCCTCTCTTGCTCATGCTCTGTCTCTGTCTCTGTCTCTGTCTCTCTCTCTCAAAAATAAATAAACATTAAAAAAATTAAAAAAGAACAAAAGAGGGAGGGTTGGAGGAAGGAAGGAAGGAAGGAAGGAAGGAAGGAAGGAAGGAAGGAAGAAAGAAAGAAAGAAAGAAAGAAAGAAAGAAAGAAAGAAAGAAAGAAAAATTTACTTCTGGATCCAGGCAAATCCTCAGTCTATTCTTGGAGGAAATTACTACCATTAATAAATTCAAAAATCTGCTACCCAGCGTGTTGGCTGTTAGCACATCCACTGATTTATACAGAGAAAATTGTCAGATTAACATCAAACCCAGACTACAACTCGCCCTTTATGGAGTTTTCTTCTCTGGTCATCTCACTATGGTGTTAATAGTATTTGTGAGCTTACAGGGCCTCATATGGCTACCTCTGTTCCATTGTAAACCTTACATCACACTCTTAACTCACTTCTGGACAATCCTCTGACCCTAAATCTTTAATTGTGGCTTAAAATTCACATTAGTCTTTGAAAATGAAATGGGGTCCCCGGAGTCAATGTCGTGTATAACGGTTTCTTGTATTCACAGAACAAAAAAGTTACAATAAAGAAGAAAGAAAGATGTTGAAACTGCTTCAAGATGACATCATCACTGAAATATTGTATTGTTATAAGAGCAAAATTAAAACCCATTGTAAATATAAACCTATTAACCAAAAGCTTTGGGAAACAACAAAAACAACAACAACAACAGCAACAACAACAAAAACACCATAGGATCTGCAATGAGCTGCAAAGCTATGTCATAAACTGATTGCTTAGAAGAAGAGCCTGAACTGACATATGGCAAGAAATCAAAGTGAGAGATACAGAAAGAGAGAGTCCTGGCTTTAGTCTTCCAGAGGGCCACCTCCAACCTTGACACTCCTGCAATTTATGTAAATCAAGCAAACCTCCCCCTCCCCCTCCCCTACCCCTCTACTTTTAAGCTTAGCTTGGTCTGGATCTTCTCCTGGGCATCATGATTCTTAGGACATCCTATTATTTCATAAACAAACTTGCTTACTTCTCTTTCTCTGGGTGACTGTCCCAGTTTATGTCTCAGAGAAAAAAATAGCACCCATTAGATAGAACTTAATCCTGGCTCTGCCCATTATTAGCTGTGTAAGCTTGCAGCAGTCACTTCCTTGTTAAGGAACCAAGGGAATGCCTTTGGTGGACAGCTAGCCACCTTACTACCAGAGGCCCAGAGAGGGAGGACCCTATTTCTTGTCATAATCGCAGGGCAGGGATTAGAGATATTTCAGAACGTCTTATGAACTCGGTCTTCAAATCTCTTTGTGTGAATACATCCACTTCTCCACCCTAATACCAGCCGTCATTGTCTCTCACCTGGAAAACTTCAGCACCTTCTATCTGTTCTCCCTGCACCTAGTCTTGCCTTTCTGCAATCCAGGATCTTTTAAAAACATAAATCCAATAATGTTACTCCCCTGATTCAAACCTTCCAGTGTTCTCTTAAAACAACATTGAAACTCCTTAGTATGGCCTTATACAAATACAATCTGGCCCCCAGCACTGTCTCTGACCTCACTTCACAGCACTCCACTCTTTCCTTCTCACTTCACTTCAGCCACACAAGCCTTCTCTCTCTCCCTTGAACACACTTGGTGAGCCCTTTGCTGTTCCCTCTGCCTAGAATGCCGTTCCTATAGGTTATCTATACCTGGTTCTTTCCTTCACTCAGGTCTCAACTTAAATGTTACCTCTCTGAGGCGTTTTTCCCTGACAACTCAATCTACAACAGTTTCTGAGGCTTCCTCTATCACATCACACTGCTTTATTTTCTTAACAGTGTTCATGACAATCTGATTTGTAGGCTATCTTCTTCTACTAGAATGCATGTTCCCTGAGAACAGGAAACTAGTCTATGTCATTACTATATTTCCAGCATCTGGAACTGTGCCTGATGGATAGTAGATACTCAATAACCAACCACTGAAAGCATGAATGGGTAAATAAATTCTAAATGGCCCTCAGGTGTGATCCTATGTTCAGTACTGACAATGGAAAATAATATTGTTTTTTTTAGTCACAACCTCAAGTCTCTCCAGGGAATCACTCACTACATATCACGTTCCTTGAGGAAAAGGCCATGTCATCATTCTGTCAGGTTTTAATAGTGCCTGGCGTACAACTGATATTCAATTAAGTGTCACTTAAATGAGTTGATACATCATGACTCCTGCCCCTCACATTGTCAAGATAACTGCATGTAATTTTGTTGTTCATAAATTTAGTGGAAGTTCTTGATACTTTATACAGAAGTATAGTATCATAAAACTTAAAAAAAAAACTGTCTCTAGTTAAATTAAGTATTGTTCCACATAAACCAAGGATGAGCATTATCAACCAACATAAGAGAACTGAAATTTTTATATTAGAAACACCAACTCAAGATGAATTGGGTGACTCAGAGGCACCGTGGCTTAGAGAAAAGAGCTTGGCCTTTGACTCCCAGCTTGGCCTCTTACTAGCTCTGTTACCTTAAATGAATCAGTCAACTTCTTTCAACTTTAGTTTCTTCATTATCTATAAATTGGAGCCAACAATGCCTTCCTCTTAGGGTTATTTTAGTAAATTAAAAAAAAAATGCACACACACACAACTAATTGTAAGATAGAGGCCAACACAGTACTTGGCTCTAAGAGAATTCTTTGTGCCCCATGAAAAGCAACAAATTTCCTGTAAGTAAGCTTAAACAATCTCACCAAGAATATTCTAAAAAGATATCAAACACTAAATGGGTTGTTTTACTAAATGACCCTCAGAAGCCAAGAGATTTTATAATGTGAACTGTCTTATTTTACAAATACAGAACAGGAGTGTAGAAAAGCAATACAACTTGCCCAAGATAAAAAGGAAATTCTTATTTCTAATCTTCAAGGCAATCTATCAATGCACTCTGCACCCTTTCCCTCATCCTTCAATCCCTATTTGACTCATAACATTGCTCAGCATTCTCAAACATACTTCAACAGAAACAGATTTGCACGCCATTCCCAGCACACCTGCTTCAATTTTTTCCTCTGTGTGTCTGCACACACTCCCTCCCCACTGTGCCAAACTATGTCTCTCCCTTCTCTTCAAGCAATACACAGGGGGAAAATTTTTTCTTCACTAACAACTCTACAACTCCATCAGACCTCAGCATTCACAGACTCTGATGCCCCACCTCTCTAATTCAGGAAGCAACAACCTGCAGAATATTCTTCATACATAAAGCTGATCAACTCACTGTGCCCTCACACACTGCTTTTAGTTGCTTTCCATCATACTTAAGATAAAAATATAAACTCCCAAACAAAAACGACAGGGTTCTGCACAGTTGGCCCCGCCCACATCCTTGGCCTCACCTTGAAGGCACTCTCCCTCCTACTCACTCCGGTCTGTCCACTGGCTTTCTGTCAGTTACTCTGATGCTTCTGCTCTTTCCCACATTGATGGCTTCACATGCTGATTTCTTCCTCAAAGTATCATCCCTCAAGATTCATCATTAAGTGACATTTTCTGAACAGACCCTCCTTAACACCCCACACCTCACCATGGAATCAGGAGGGGGTACTCTTTGACATCTCTCAAAGCATTTTTATCTTCCCTTCATAACATGCTCATTGTTTTAGTGATGTACATAATGGGGTGCAGGAGCCATCCCCCTTCTCTACTCAGGTGGACAGAGCAAGCCACATTGGAGCAGACGTCACGGAATAATAAGAAGCAATGACTTTGGTAAATGTAGAATGAGTAGGTTTACATAGTGGAAATCGGTGTGGTATCATAAGAAAATTCACACAACACTCCTGGTACATGCCACTGATCACTTCGGAAGAGGTAGACCATCATGCTTTCTGGGGGAAAAAGGGAGGTGGCTGAGAAACCTAACCTCTTCTCCCAAGATTTAAAGCTAATAAACTTGGAGTAGAGTGACTCTGGCTACATTCAGTAGAGGGAGAAGACATGGAAAGTCTTAGAAGAAAATTCATTGGAAGAGAAAGGCAAACCTGTCAGGAGGTGATGTGAGTACAACATAGAGACTAAGGGCCCAGGAAGGCTGATTCCAGACAGTATGTGATCTGAGGCCAGCTGCCCTCTGTGTCCATAAACTGTAGCACAGTGGTTGTCCTCTGGGTAATTACTGCTGAGTTCTATGGCTAGAGTTATGGGTATGAATTAATGTGCTTTCTAATGATAGTGCCCAAGTACAGACCTACTATAGCCTGGACAGGGACACGCTACCGCAGGGCCTCACAGCAGCAGTAGAAGAGCAGCACTGCCCTTCTGCCCAGACAAGGTCCATCCGCAGCAGGCACCATGTGCCAGTGAGAGCAACCATGGTAATGACCTGTCAGACTGGTGACATTTGTTTATCGGAATGAGTGTTCACTGACTGCTACCTCAGTAGGTTGAAAGCTTCATGAAAGAAGACTGCAGAGCACAGATTGCACACTGCTCAACAAAAAGTGTCATTCACATAGAATATAATGTGAACAGTGCAGTGCGCCCCCTAGAATGAGCCCATAACTGCCCAACACGTGCAGTCATGAGTCAGCGCTCATCACCACTGCACCACCAGGGTGAGCAGAGTAGCGGGTATATAGCAAGCCCTCAAATGATATTTATAGATGATTGTATAAAAGAATGTGTGGTCTACTTGGTCCATTTGCATACATTTCTATGCCCCTTTTGAGGAAGTCTTTGGGTGTTTTCCCTCATGCATCTAGTATAGTACGTCCACCAGGGACGATTTTATCTATTTCAAGCTACAGGAAGTCGGAACTGAAAGGAAGCTTAGAGGTGATAATTGTTTAAATTTGTTGACGAGGAAAGGAAAACCATAAAGATAAAGTGACTTCGTTTATAGCAGCACTGTCAACAATAGTCAAATTATGGAAAGAGCCTAAATGTCCATCAACTGATGAATGGATAAAGAAATTGTGGTTTATATACACAATGGAATACTACGTGGCAATGAGAAAGAATGAAATATGGCCTTTTGTAGCAACGTGGATGGAACTGGAGAGTGTGATGCTAAGTAAAATAAGCCATACAGAGAAAGACAGATACCATATGGTTTCACTCTTATGTGGATCCTGAGAAACTTAACAGAAACCCATGGGGGAGGGGAAGAAAAAAATAAAAAGAGGTTAGAGTGGGAGAGAGCCAAAGCATAAGAGACTGTTAAAAACTGAGAACAAACTGAGGGTTGATGGGGGGTGGGAGGGAGGGGAGGGTGGGTGATGGGTATTGAGGAGGGCACCTTTTGGGATGAGCACTGGGTGAAATATTGAAACCAATCTGACAATAAATTTCATATATTGGAAAAAAAAAAAAAGATAAAGTGACTTCTATCACGTGGTGGCAGAGCCTAGATGAGAATCCCCGTCTTTCGCTTCCCAGTGCCTTCTTTTCTCTGTGGCCCTCACTTCCTTCTCCCGTCAATTTCTTTTGTTCTCATGGAGCAGAGAGGAGTGCTCACAAGTCAGGGGTTACTTCATCACTAACTGCCACTCTTACCTTAGGACAGCTGAGGCACAGGAATGCAGACGTGCGTGTTCTCCCAACCCCACACAAGGTGGTTGGTAGTGAGACATTATCGGGGTAATTGCACAGACATCAAGACCGTGGTGAAAGCTCCACCCTATTGTCTGGTGAATTCCCCCAAATGCATCTTATGTTTTACAATCTTTCTTTTTCTTTTCCTTCTTTTTTTTCCTTTCAGCATTTTCAACATTAACAACATATTTCTTTTTCTAAATTTGCATGAATCACACCAACAGCAGCATATTCTCAACCACAGAAAGCGACACTTATAAAATATTCAGAAAGTAGGACAGAAAGATCAAATCTACTTTCAGGAATCAAATACTTTTCAGAAATATCAAAAGATTGGCGAAAAGTATATTTTTTTTAAGTTACACTTGATTTCCTGGAGGGTCAATAATTGCTTAAAACAAGGAGGATTCCAGCTCTAACTTGACCTCCTGTTTTTGTGTTTTCAAGATTTTTAAAAATAGTAATGCTATTTGTACTTCTGTTACATAACTTTTACCTAAACTAGTAGCTAATCTTCTTTCTAGCAGAATTAAGGTGCGAAAAATCAAGCCTCCCCTTCATCTCTGCCACTATATTTCATTTTTAGATCTATGGTTCTTCAAATGCCTATCATAAAAATCAGTACTTATAAAAGTAATACTGTATATACATTTTAATAAGTGCCAAGATCACCCGATGAAATGTCTTCCTTGTGAATGTTGCCCAGGAGACTGCCTAGGAGGGTCACTGGATGGGAAAATCACTCTGTGTTATCTGTAGACTACAAATGATATTAATGTTCTGTCAGGAGCTGGCCAAATTGTGAGGCGATTTACAACTCTGTGATTCTCACTCTTGGGTCTCATCTAAGGATAACATAAGTTCAGTTTTAGGCTTGGAGTCAGTGGTAGAAATTCTATTCAGCCTCAACATTGGTGATCCCCTGTTCTGATGAGGACAACTGAGTAATGAGCTCCACCCTTAAGAAGTCTGACCAATGACAATAACTAGATGCAAAATTAATTTGACTTACACATTTATGCGAGGATAGGTCTGAGTACACAATGAAGCCCCTGACTGGAGAAACAGGCAACACATTCTCTACCTGTGGCAGTGGTCTTCAGAAGATGAGGTCATGCTTACTCCTCCAGGTTTAGGGAAAGGGAAATGGGACCCAGCAGGTTTTAGATTTAGAGAGTTAATTCACTGGCAGCCATGAGGCAGAAAGGATTCCAGAGCTGAAAGAATGCAGAAGAGAGATGGTGGCAGGGGGGAGGGATGAATTATAACACCTTGTAAAAATTTATGCACTTGAGATTTATAATTTTTAATGTTTTATTTTTTTCTGAAAAGTTCCACTCTCCACCACACATTTTTGCCCCCAGTAAACTATAACTAATCAAGCTGTGAAACATCACTTGTGTCTTTTCTTCAGTTTCCTAAGGAAAAGGTCTATCTGAACACTAAGAAGTCAACACTATCATCCAGTAAAACATCCTAGTAGTGTCCCTACTATTGAAGGATATTCCCAATTATTCCCACATAGATTTATGTTGGTTTTCATTACCACGCTGTGAAATGGGTTGGGTAGGTGTTTTTATTCCTACTTTACAAAAGAAAAGCAAATAGTTCACAAGGATATCAAGTGAATTGTCTAAAATCACACAATTAATTGCTTATGTAATGGGGACCAGATAGTGTCTTCTGATTTGGGTGCTTAGATACTCAAACAAGAACCATGTATTGGGTATACCTTATATGGCATGAAATCATGACCATTCCTCGGAAGAACAATGCACAAGACAGACACTGTACCTGGCCTCAGGAGGTCAATTAAGCAATATGTCCAATGAAGTGTGACTCAGACTATGACTGGGAAATGCAAGGTAGGTGCTATGGAACCAAAGGGCCAGAGCACGCAATCTGGCCTAGAGAGAGAGAATCAAGGAAGTCTTCTCAAATAAAGTGACTTCTAACTTGAGACCTGAGGCAATCCAGGAGGGGTGATTGCTCTGTAGTTATTGTTGAGTGACTGAGGGTGAAGTGGCAAATGAAAAAATGGAGAGACAAACGTTCTCAATAAAGAGCAGAGATAATTTCTTCCACTCCATAGTGCTATTCCTTAGTTTGTGTGTGTGTCCTTCTTGCTAAAGAAGTCACACATCGTCCACCTGTCATTTCTGATACCATGCTTACTGTAAAATATTGACATATACTAGGGGTCAGGATAGAAGGAGAACCCCAAGGACAACCAGGCTTCTTCTTTGGTTATCTTCTTTAACCTATGAGAGTTGGAATTTTCTAAGGAAAAGGGGTACTTGAGAGGCCATCTAATAGTCTTCAAGAAGTATGGTGGGAGTTGAAATACAAATTTCCTACTTCTGTCTATGATTGAGAATTGAGAAAAATGGGGGATTCAAAATTTGACATGTTACAGTTGTAGACCTCTGGATCTTAAGGCATGAATGAGATAACTGCAGAACACTGGTGAATTATAAAAAATACTACACAAGGGGCGCCTGGGTGGCGCAGTCGGTTAAGCGTCCGACTTCAGCCAGGTCACAATCTCGCGGTCTGTGAGTTCGAGCCCCGCGTCAGGCTCTGGGCTGATGGCTGGGAGCCTGGAGCCTGTTTCCGATTCTGTGTCTCCCTCTCTCTCTGCCCCTCCCCCGTTCATGCTCTGTCTCTCTCTGTCCCAAAAATAACAAAAAAAAAAACAAAAAAAAAACAAAAAAAAGTTGAAAAAAAAATAAAATAAATAAAATAAAAAAATTAAAAAAAAATAAAATAAAATAAAAATACTACACAAATATAATGAGTTTTAGGGAGGACTTCCCTCCCAGCTTCCTTGCAATGCAAGGCCAGAACTGGAAAATGACAATATGACCCAGAATCCCTCACTACCACCCTTCAGCACCCTCAGATGAATCACGTCTATTACAAATGTGTGCAGCATATACTCCTGAATGTTATTCCCAGAAAACTGAACCCGTGGAAACTTTCATAATTGAATTCTTGACCTTTACACCTTTTTCAAAAGAGAAAGGCCAATGAGTCACAATTATTCTACAATTCTAGACCATCTGAACTTCTTTAAATAGAACAGTTTAAGAACTGTTTAATTCTTGGCTCTCTCTGTTAAACCCAAAATAAAAAAATCTGCATTCTTTTAACCTTGATTTATCTCATTAATCTTCAAGTTATATTGGCTTCTGAATATATCATTTAGATAATCCACCATCACCATATGTACTCTGTCCAAAAGCCCCAGTCACTCAGGAGCCTTGTTGTTGCAAAAAATAAATAAATAAATAAATAAATAAATAAATAAATAAATAAATAAATTCAGCCACACAGTCTCCTTTCCAAATTTCCTGAACCCTTGGAAACTTTCACGGTTGAAATCATCATTGAACCATCATTCTCACCAATAAGAGAACCTGAGAATAACATAAATTGGAAAAAAAAAAAAAGCCCTTAAATGTCTAGTAGTCCTACCTCCATACTTTACAGATAAGAGGATATTTAACTTGCCCAAGGCCCATTATTAGAGCGATAATTCCTGGCCTATATTTAAGCAAAATAAACAAATCAACAACAACAACAAAACTGAAAATAAATGCGATCACACACCCTGAATTATAAATCTGGTTCTAATAGTCTTTACACTTGAGTTCTTTGTCTGAATGATGTAGAAAATAGTGGCAAATTTACAGGATGCAATTAAATGAGATAACAGATGTGAAAATATTTACATGGTGAAGAGGATAGAGGCACAAGAAATGTTTGTTAAGCCATCACCCTTAAATCAACCATTTCTAATAACTTCAGTTCTTTATCACCTTTCTTCCTGACTCATCTCTTCCCACTGTCTTACCCAAAGTCCTAAATGACTCATGAAAGTAAGTCATAACCAATCTCACTTTCCCATTTTCCAGCCCAAATCTATCTGTAAACCATAGCCTTGTCAATCTTTTAAAAACCCTCCCCCTATTCTAAAACTCAAAATAGAGATCTGTAGTCTACTGGCAAAGAACATGGTCCTTATCCCACGTTCGTCCTAACAACCTCGATCTGATTCCATACACCTTTTCAAAGAATTTTCCCATGGTTCTAGTGTACACGCTCTGTTCTGGTTCCTGGACACGCTCATGCTCAGCCACAAGGTCAAGCTATGCCATCCCACCTCTTCCCTGAAGTCCACTCTGGTAAAGTCAGGTGGATGGTCTTCCCAGAGCCCAAGGCAATACTAATTATATCAAATCTGGTATTGTTCTCCAATTGTTTCACTCATAAATGTGGGGCTCCACTGAGCAGATTATAATTCTTTGACCAGCTATTTATTTATTTATTTATTTTAACGTTTTATTTATTTTTGAGACAGAGACAGAGCATGAACGGGGAAGGGACAGAGAGAGAGGGAGACACAGAATCAGAAGCAGGCTCCAGGCTCTGAGCCATCAGCCCAGAGCCCGACGCGGGGCTCAAACTCACGGACCGCGAGATCGTGACCTGAGCTGAAGTCGGACGCTTAACTGACTGAGCCACCCAGGCGCCCCTTTGACCAGCTTTTATTTTTTTTATTTTTTTTATTTTTTTTATTTTTTGGGACAGAGAGAGACAGAGCATGAACGGGGGAGGGGCAGAGAGAGAGGGAGACACAGAATCGGAAACAGGCTCCAGGCTCCGAGCCATCAGCCCAGAGCCTGACGCGGGGCTCAAACTCACGGACCGCGAGATCGTGACCTGGCTGAAGTCGGACGCTTAACCGACTGCGCCACCCAGGCGCCCCCAGCTTTTAAAAAGTCTACTTAATATCCCTTCCACAGTGCCTAAACAAATAAAGTAGTAAACAATAAAAAGTAAAGAATTCCAAGTAATCTCAATTCTCATAAAAACAAATTATGGAAGGTTTTTATATAATCATTTTCCTTGGAGCAACATCCTAAATAAGGCAGAAATTTATAGGCAGAGAAGATCACCAATTGCCTAATACTTTTTTATACCGTGAAACAGGATTACCTCTGTAAAACAATCTATTGCATATTTTTACCACATGTAGTGTACTTAAGGCAAGTCTCATTTGTCAAGATATATCAGGGATTCCTTAGATTTAAATAAAGTCACATCCACATTGTGAAATATCTTTTTATATTTTTTTTTACATTTATTTATTTTTGAGAGATAGAGTGAGACAGAGCACAAGTGGAGGAGGGGCAGAGAAAGAAGGAGACACAGAATCTGAAGTAGGCTCCAGGCTCTGAGCTGTCAGCACAGAGCCCGATGTGGGGCCCGAACTCACAAACCATGAGGTCATGACCCGAGCTGAAGTCGGATGCTTAACTGACTGAGCCACCCAGGTGCCCCGGGAAATATCTTCTTGAATTGAAGCATCTCTCTTTGCATTTGTGGATATTGAGCAGAATTTGCTGGTTCAAGCTTAAAGGCAAAAGTTTCTAAGGCTGCTTTTATCCAAGTCCGAAGTTGTAGATGAGGAATTCTGTTCCTCAGACCTTACTTTTCACAATGTTAGCCTTATAGTTGCTATTTTTAAGATAGCTACAATGTTAGCCACACTCCACCTGTCTGGGGAGTGTAAGGTTTACAAAAATACAAAAGGTACTCATGGCTTTTTGTGAACAACAGCCTAAGGTTATTCCTATTTCTGGAAACTTGGCTATCAGGTATAATAACTGGATGATTCGGTGAATTTGGTCCATAAAAAATGAAATAATAATAAAAAGTCTAACAGATTTGCACTGCTGAGTCAACTGGTGGATTCCAATAGGATTTGATGCCTCATAAACCTACGGTGACTACAAATTTTAGATCGTCTATCATGGTGACATCACTTTCCACTGTATTCTCAATTTCACATCTCACATCATATTTTTTTAAGTTTGTTTTTACTTGTTTTTGAGAGAGAGAAAGAGAGAGAAAGAGAGAGAGAAAGCGCAAGTGGGGGAGGGGCAGAGAGAGAAGGAAACAGAAAGAATCCCAAGCAGGCTCCACACTGTCAGCTCAGAACATGATGCAGGGCTCGAAAACACGAACCGTGAGACCATGACCAGAGCTGAGGTCAGACGCTTAACCAACTGAGCCACCCAGGCACCCCTCACGTTGTGTTTTGTAAAGTTTCTGGGAAAGAGAAAATGTAAAGAAGGTTTTGTTTTGCACCATAGATAAACCTGTAAGTATTTTGTAGCAGGAACTTGTTGCCAGTCATTTTCTTATTATGGTATCTCTGCTAAATTTTCTGGCAGCAACAACTGAATATTATTATAATTGTGATAGTCTCCAAAATAAGATATATTCAGGGTCCTTTTAAGTAAGGAGTTTGAATAATTACATTGGTATCCTATGCCCAACTCAACAAAGGCTAATAGGGAATCTATATTTTACCTGTAGTTAGAAAACAGGTGTAAAAAGGTTCTCTCACTTCAACATTAATACACTGAAAATACAAGTCACTAAGTTCTAGTGTCTTTATTCTTATAGTTCCCTAACTTATTAAAAGAGCTGTTTTGCCAGTTTCTTTGAGATAATTCCAACTTTTTACTGCAGATCTTTCTGAAGATATCTGAAGATTTAACTTCGATGGTGCACAAAACAGAAGACAGAAGCACTTCTTTATCAAGTTTATCAAGTACCTACTTTGGAAACCGTGAATCTCTCCTCTTTGATATGACCATGTGTTAAATTTACTTCATTTTAAATGCAATGTTTTTATAAGAACTGAATCAACACAGTGTCCGATAAAATGATGCAAACCAGTTAATATTTTTTGAATGCAGGAACTAAATAAGACTAGTTCCAAATATGTCTTTTTTAAGAGAGTGAGTTTGACCATCCTAGCTTACAATTTTCAAAACTGATCTCAATTCTTAAGGCTACCAGGCCCGTCACATTAGAATCAAAGTTTTGAAATAAAAACACTACACGGTTTCTCTTCATCCGGTTAACTGTATAGGTAAGCATTTTATTCATACGATTTAACTGCATTTCTTTTAGGATATAAAGTGTGTGGTAAGAGCAGACTCAAAGATGTGGGTCTTAAATGTCAACTATGAAAAATTCAGATATTCTGTTTGCCTTTAAAGTTATGTTAATTACCACACTTTAATTAAGTGTTTATTTTTTTAGAACTCTTTTCCCCTTCTGTTTGACCACCTGTATACCTCATTCTTCAACCACAGGAGTAAAGGTGTCTAAAATTGATGCTGGGTTTGATAAGGTACGGTGATGACATTAGCCTGAGTTCTAGTTCCTGGAACAGAGATCTGTGACCACACAGCCACTTATGGGCAGCGAGGTCCCAGCATAACTCCTTGTGCCCACATGTCACTGATTTGGAGCCAAGACCTGTGCTCTAAATATACTGTACCAGTTAAACACAGGTATTCTAGGCTATCTGCTTTGTCAAATGCAGGGGAGTGTGGGACGGGGAAAGGCACCAAGGTTCTGTTTTTAAATACAAGGGATTAAAAGTAAACATGGTGCACAGCAATGGCAATATACTTAACACCACTGAACTGCACACTTAAAAATGGTAAATTTCATGTGATGTAGAACATAAAAAAACTAAAAGAAAAACCATGTGGGAGTGGGTTCTGAAAACTGTGTTCATGGATTTCAGAAGTTTTGCACGACGGTCTGTTAAATGTCCAAGTCCAGTATATAATCTGCTATAACTCTGCCAGTGACCAGGTCACGCTTGCTGCAATGCTTCCTATTAAGCCAGGCTGCTTGGAACCTAAATGAACACCCATTCATCAGGTACTCATAAACAACACTTACTCATAGAAATCTCCAGCTAAAAGTACCACAGAGGAAAATCTGGAAAGCACCAGGTTAGTGTGTGGTGCCACACAAGGAGCATGTGTAAACATCACTTGCTCCCAGGCTGTGCCCCTCTGCGAGGAGCTAGGCAGTGCAGGAACCCCTATCTTCCTATCTCAGGACGGTCTTGCTCCAGTCCAAAGGCCGGTCAGAGTTCCCAGGCCTTGGGGTCCCATTGACTGAATGTGGGTTCAAGCACTCCCTAGAGGGTACAGCACCATTCCAAAGGGCTGAGGCAGGCTGCAGCGGCAAAAGGGGTCTTCCTTCACTCTCTTGCTTCCATCAAGAGTGAACCTGCAGGGAAGGTTAGCCTGGCTGTGCTGGGAGGGCACGCAGTGTGTCAGAAGCTGCAAGAGGGCTGTGCCCGCCTGCTGTTGCAGGTAGAATATTTCTACAGACTGAAAATCATCTCAACATGCAAGAGATGCCTGAAATGAGAAAACGCACAGCAGCAGGCTACAGTTGTCACAGCCATTCTGCCCCTAGTGCACCCACTAGAAATCTGTGTCTCTGTACACGCACTGGAATGACACCTGGGCATCCTCCTACTCCCTCCAATTAGGATGGGAGCAGCCCCGTGGCCTCCACGCTTGCATAAACAAAGCCTAACGCGATGCCTGGCACTTGGAAGGT
Organism: Neofelis nebulosa; assembly: GCF_028018385.1. Lineage (NCBI taxonomy): Eukaryota > Metazoa > Chordata > Mammalia > Carnivora > Felidae > Neofelis > Neofelis nebulosa. The sequence continues at coordinate 163,374,688 of NC_080783.1, read as the reverse complement.
GCCCAGCAAGTAAAGGAGGAGCTCAACTCTGAAGCCACAACCAAGATAGCGGGCCACAGGCCTCTCCAGTCCTCTGTGGTTGCCAACACACCCCTGCAAGTGCTGCCGCATCAAGAGGCCTTCCTGGCCCGCCGGTGCGCCCGCCCGCCCAGACCTCTGCACACACGCAGGAACTACGTACCAGTAAGGGCGACCAGCAGACAGACAGCACGCACATGATCCCCATGAGTTGGATGGCCGTCTCGGTGGTGATCCGACCCCACTGGGCGCCGGACTGTGACGCCGTGGCCTTGGCCCGGCAGCGGGACACCAGGGCCTTGATGGTGGCCAGGTTGCAGGCGAAGGTGACGGCCAGCGCTGAGAGCCCCAGGAAGGCAAAGGTGGAGGCGAAGAAGAGGTTGCCCCAGTTGTGCGAAGAGCTAGTCCCGTTGCCCCCTCCCCCGGTGCTAATGAAGCACCACGTCCCGGGCCACTGGATAGTGTACTGGCCTACGCCCAGCACCGGCAGCAGGGCGAAGGCGAGCACCGCGAGCCACACGCCGAGCAGCACGGCGCGGGTGGCGCGCGTCTTCATGTGGCTCGCGTACCAGTGCGGCGCCCGGATGGCCAGCGCCCGCTCGACGGCCATGGCGCTGGCGATGAAGAGCGAGGAGAGCCCAAAGACAGTCATGGTCAGACCGAAGAAGGTGCACAGCCTCCCCGACGGGTCGAGCTGCTCCCAGCGCTGCTTGGACAGGTACACGACGATGACCACCGGGCTGGTGAGCAGTTGCCCGACCAGGTCTGTGAGCGCCAGCCAGCCGATGCACAGCAGGAACGACTTCTTGCGCTTGCTCTCCCGGCGCCGGTAGCTCCGCGACACGAGCAGCATGGCCAGCGCGTTGCCCACGAAGCCCGTGATGAGCATGGTGATCGGGAAGGCTACGGACACCGAGCCGCAGTCCTCGCCGGGCTCGCGGGGACGCGTGAGGTTGCCCCGCGCCGCGGCGGAGCGCTCGGGCGCCCACATGCCCGGGTACGAGTGGTTGAGGCGGGTGCAGAAAGGGGCGCTCCCGTCGCCCCGGGTCTCCTTCATGTTGGCTTCGAGGTGAGGAGAGGACGGCGCCCGGAGAGCAGCAGCGGGAGCTGGCGGAAGGGGCGCGGGCGGCGGCGAAGGTCGGTGTCCACGCGGACTGAGGCTGGGGCCGGGCTGCCCTCCATGATGCGGGGCGTAGCCGCCGCCTCACTTCTCTCCTCTGGCCACGGCGCCTGGGCTTTCAGGCAGCCGCGCCGTCGGCTCTGGGAAGCCTGCAGCTCCGAGGCGCGCGAGGTGCCGGCCCCTTCTATAAGGCCGCGGAGGGCGGGGCGCCCGGGGGTGTGGGCCGAAGCGCGCCGGGGCGGGGGCGGGGGGCTGGAGTAGCAACTGCGCGCGTCCCCCGGCTGCTGCGTGACCGCTGCCCTGGCCGCCAGGGCTGGAAACTCTCAGGAGGACTTCTCTTGCCCCGACTCCTGGCCAGACGGGACGCCCAGCCAGTCCGCCCTTCGCTGAGCCGCGCCTCCTCCTCTCCTCTGCCAGAGGAGCGTGGGCGGCCCGGGCTAAAATGTCTCCCCGTGCTTCCCGACCACAGGCAAGTCGCCAAGGCAGACCCGAACGGCCGCCCCGCTCCTTACCCATCCGCCAACGCTTAATGCAGGGGCCGGATCCTCCTTCCGTAGCTCTTCTGTAACCCTGGCAAGTGCAACTCACCTGTTTCTAAGCAATCCGGGTCAACCACACTCCTTTGCATTGCTGAATGTGAACTTTTCTCCCTTTTTATACTTTGGGACCAAGCAGCTCTGTTCCCGGGGGTCACCCTGATAATATAATACTCATACTGCCTCATAGAGACTTAAGGGAATACGTATAAAGGAAACAAAGTAAAATCAGAGTGCCGAATTCGAAGATGAAATCTCAACTACCGCTCTCCACCTAAATTCTATCCGTCTCCCCGTAAAAGAAAAAAAAAAAAGAAAGAAAGAAAAAAAAGCTACGGCTAAAGTGGCTAGAGGCAGGTGGCAGCCGCTTGCATATCTGAGATAATGAAAAACTGCCGCCAGCCTATTCTCAATTAGGACTAGAAACTGTAGTTAGATGTTAGGAAGGTCTTCATACTTAGTGAAAATGGGCAAAATTGCCTAATATCTTTTACTAAGCGAATATTTAGTGTTTTTTCACAGTTTCCCGTTTTATCAGATCCTCCAAGGTCTTGTTCCTATTACTCCCCTTTGACGGTGAGCTGAGGATCCTTGAAGTTAAAGGATGTGCCCAAGTTCTTCCAGCAATTCTGCAGTCTGCATCTTTAGTCTTGTTTGCGTCCATACCATAATTACTCTTAGCAGTTGAGAAACAACAGTAACTTTGTTCCCACATTTTGGAAGGGTCTGGCTTTTCTGCCTCTTCACATTGTCCAGGAAATGAAAAGGTTTTGAAAATAATTTGTAGACTTCGTTTTTTCCCCTCATTTAAGAAATTAAACCTGATCATATAGCAGTATGAATACCATTACTCAGGCTTCAGATTGACTTCAGGAGGAAGTCCTGTACTTAGTTTCTTTACCTTTCCTAGCTTAGTTGGTATCTTTTGGGGGTGTAAATGAGTGGCAGGAGATGATCCCACATTCTTTCTGTGCTGTTGTATTAACTCTCTGTATGAGAGCTTGAAAAAAAAAATGCTTATAAGCCTTATATAGTTTTTAAAGGAGAAAGAGCAAAAATGTAATTTCAACTCCATTTTAACATGCATTAATGACATTGTTTTGCAGTCATTAAAATTTTTTTACACTTTTGAATTTTCTTTTAAAATGTCATGTTTCTAATGAGAATGACAGCTAGGAAGGAATACTCAAGTGGTTTACTTTTTAAATCTTCTCCAAACTTTTGTCTTATTAATTTGAATTAATCTGAAACTCATACTTATGAAAGTTTTTTCTAAAATCTCATTTAAAAGATAATATTTAATATTATCATATATATACTTTAATGGATATTGGATGAAAGTATTTATCAAATTAAATTTTTCAGTAATGAGACTCTAATGTAATTATGTATTTTATTTAAAAACTTAATTTGTCATGATTCATACAGCAAACATCAAAGCTGAATGTCTCTCCAGTTATATCAAAAATTATTCTCATTTTTATGAATATTTGACTTCTTTGAAATTTTACTTCCGCCATTGCAGTGTATGCTGTAGCTAACTTGACTTTGTAACAGTAACAGAGTTAATGTTAGACTCTTTACTCACCTCTATACCAATGCACTAAATATGTTGCATTTCAGATCTTTTGTATACCATTTTCCTCCTTTCAGTGATTTGCTTCATCTTATTCTAAGTTGTCAGCTTTTTAGTTACTTACCTTGTAAACAATGATTTAGGGAATCTGAGGAGCCATGGAATAGGATGCTGCCAGATGGATTCTGGTTGGCACTTTTTAGTGTCAAGGCAGAAATAGCCTGAATTGTGTTGGTCTGAAACACCAGCACCCTCTAGTGACCAACCTAATAACATGCTGTACAGTATATTAAAGAGAATTTCTAAATGACAAATATGTTTTGCTTAAGGAAACTCTGATATCTTTCTTAGGGGTGTAATAATTAATACATAACTATGGTCATTTTGTTTTCCTTGGAGTGCACAAACTATCATGTCTAATCAACAGACCAGTGGAGTATTAGAGTCAGATCATTGAAAAGACCACATATTCAAATGTTTTTTTTAAAAATTTAAAAGTATATAATCACCCATTATCTATTTAATTAAAAAAATTAATGTTTATTCATTTTTGGGAGACACAGAGAAACCACGCGTGAGCGGGGGAAGGGCAGAGAGAGAGGGAGACACAGAATCCGAAGCAGGCTCCAGGCTCTGAGCTGTCAGTGCAGAGCCCAATGCGGGGCTCGAACCCACAAACCCACAAACCATGATTATGACCTGAGAGAAAGTCAGAGGCTTAACTGACTGAGCCACCTAGGCGCCCCTCACCCATGATCTATTCTTACCTTAAACTATTCTCTAAAAATAATTTACATTTTAATATGTAAATATCTTACCTTTTAAAATTCACAACATATATCAATATTTAGCTAGCATTGATGAATATATTCTGCCACTTCTATTGAACTTGCATTAAGAAATCTTAAAATAGACTTGGTTACAAAACAAGATCAGTAACTATTTTGCATTCCTTCATTATGGATGGAAAATATCTATAATTCTTATTCCATTGATCCAATTGCTAATTTCAGCATATTTTTAAAAATGTTTGTTTTTGAGAGAGAGAGAGAGAGAGAGAGAGAGAGAGAGAGAGAGAACGCAAGAGGGGGAGGGACAGAGAGAGGGAGGCACAGAATCCAAAGCAGGCTCCAGGCTTTGAGCTGTCAGAGCCCGACGTAGGGCTCGAACTCACAGACCACAAGATCATGACCTGAGAGGAGCCACCCAGGTGCCCCCAGCATATTTCTTAGTCATCCATCCATTCATTCAAAAAATATTTATTGAGCATCTATTCTGTCAGATACTGTGCTAGTTGTTAGAGATATAAAAGAAACACACAGATATCCCTACATTTATGGAGCTTATGTTTTAGTGCAAAATTCTTGATTTTTAAAATCTGAAATAACAGAAGAAAGGAATGCTAATTTCAGTGGCTTTTGTTATTTGCCATGGAGGCAAGTTCTTATATAAAATCCAATTTAAAAATTCATGTACAATTTTCATGAAAAATGGAAAAATACGTAGTTTTATCAAATGGGATTTATTTCAGGAACCCAAAGTAGATTTAAACACCCAAACATCAACCAATATAATTAGTATTTCAACGAAATAAAGGAGATGCTTGAAGTTTTTGCTAAATCAAACATCTGGGTATACTGAATCCCTTTGTATTGATTGCATTTTCTTCAAACTTTTCTTCCTGTTTCTTTGCATGCCTGATAGTCTTTAGTTGAAAACTGGACTAGTTAATATACTGTAGTGACTATGGTTTCTATTATTTTCCATGAGGATTATTGATTTGGCCTGGGGCCAGGTGGGGGCTGGGGGTGCAGGTGATGTGGTCATCCACCAGGTAGTTAACTTGCCTGGATTCAGACTGCCAACATTTCCTTTTGTGGTATACAGCTGCTTTTCTATCTCTGCTCTGTTGTCATGATTTCTCATGGCTGCTCTGTGGATGGATCTACCCTATACTGCATAATTTGTTGGTCAGTGATGGGGACCACCATGTCTGTGGTTTTCTTCTGCGGATTCTCCTCTAATTTCCAGCTGCTCTGCCAGCTTTGGGTTGTGCCCTACATTTCAAGCTTGTCAAATTTCAACTATTTGCCACCTAAGGTGCTCAGGGTGGAGAATAAACTCGTTTAAGGAAAGCATCAAAGTCATGGACATAGGTCTTGAGTAGTTTTATCTTCTAAGACTAGGTTCCACTCTGGTCTCTGCTTGCTTTTTCACCAGGCTTCAGGGGGATTCTCTTTCACGCACGGTTTAGCTGTCAAACATATATTTGGGCAGAAATTCTATCTCATTCTTTTTAAGGTTCTTATCACCTGGATTTCCTATTTAAATTTGCAGTGGTCTTTTCAGCCTTGAACTCCAATCTCTGGCACTTTTTGCCAGTGAGACTGATTTTTCCCATCACTGATTTCCCACAGATATAGTCATGAGGGTTGGGCATCTCTCTCAGTCCAAAAGGCCAGTAACCCTTAATTCTTACCCCTTTTAGTTGTAGTTTTGAGATTAAACTCTTCGCCAATTTCTGTTATGCTTTTGAATGCTTTCCAGTGAGTTTTAGTTTTTTTTTTTTAATTTTTAACCAGATTTTCATTGTTATCTGTAGGGCAGTGTGATAATAGCATAGACAGACATATCTGTTCAATGGAACAGAATACTATATCTACTTATATCTAAATAGGTAGATATTTATGGCTATACAGACACACAGCGGGGGGGGGGGTTACAGATATACAGATAAAAGATAGGTATACACACACATCCGTCCATACATGTTCAATTAATTTTCAGCAAATGTTAAGATAATAAAGTCTTTTCAACAAAGGCACTGAAAAAAATGGATACCTGTATGAAAATAAAAATGGACATAAACCTTCTCATACCACACAAAATGGACTGTAGATTACATGTAATTATGCTTAATATTCTAGATTAAAATGGGAGAAAAATTAATGATTTCTTTAGTCTCCCATCATTACTGGAAGTACTCTCCAACTTGTCTTTTAACATTTAACATGATTCTCTGTCAGTATGCATATAAATTCTTCATTCTTCTTAAATACCATGAATAATCCAAATTCTTTCTCTTTGGACTATTTGTAATTTTTGCTGTCAGAAGCAATGGTGCAACAAATATTCTTGTGTATATTGGTGTGCATACTTGTAAGACTTATTTTACATGACAGATCCTCAGAAGTGAGCTGCTGTACACTGATGACCCCCAAATTTACATCTGCAGTCTACGTCTTTTTTGAACTCGTTTCATATATCCAATTGACTGTCATGCCATTTAGATAGAACTTCATCCCATTTAAATGGAACTTCAAATTTTCCCCACTCCTTGTTCTACTCGTCTTCCCCATCTCAGAATACAATATACCATCCACTTACTGAAGCCAGAATTCCAATAACCATCCTTGAGTCTTCCCTCTCTACCATGTTTTCCAGCGTATCATCCAGTAACATTCTAATTCAAAATACATTTCATCTACATTCACTTGTCTCCATCTCCACATCTACCACCTGGTTCAGATCACTACCACCTTTTACTTAATCTACCACAATAGTTTTTAAATTGCCTGGATTTTGTAATTAAAAATTTTATTATCACAAATTGAGCTAAAACAAGTTTAAAGCCTTTAATTATATTTTAAGATGCTAATAGTATCTTCACTTCTCCTTTCACTCCCAAAACCAGTATTAACAGATTGAGGTATATTTTTTCCAATTTTTTTCTATGCTTACACAAAGATATTTCCACTCAAAGTCCATGAATTTCTGCTTCTGCATTTGCCAGCCCTGAACTAGTATTGCTGTTTAGAATATTTACAATCTGATGGGTAAAATATATTTTGTTAAATTGGATTTCCATAAATACTAGTGAACTTAAATCCAACTTCATTAAGGAAGTTAAATCTATTTCCATGTGTATTAACTTCTTTAATTGCTTTTACATTTTCTATTGGATTAACTTCCTCTTTGCTTTGTACTTTTATTGGATTGTCATATGCTATTAATTTGTAGGAGCTCTTTGTACTGTTAGAGATACCACCGATTTCTCATTTTCCTACCTTGTTATTTGCCTTTTTTACTTTTTGTGTCTGGATTATCTTACGTAAACCATTTATTCAGAAAAAAATAATAAACTTTTCCTTTTTGTTTTTGGGAATTCTTAAAGTTAAGGTCTCCCCTTGATTCATACACCTAAGTTACATTCTGAAATATTTTCCCTCCAGTATTATCTTTAAAATAGATTACTTTTTTACTTTTTAGCAGATGGTAACAAGGTTGAAGTTTAACTTACTTTTTGATGGGCTATCATATGGGGTAGATTTGCTGTAATTTTGTTTCTATGCTTGGGGTTCTTAAGAGCTTCTTGGACTCATCGCAGTCTCCTTTCAGACATATGCTGACCATGACTCACCTGAAGACTTGGAGGACCAACCAAGGATCTCCACATGCATACACCTCTCCTGTTACTTGCCATATCTTAGTGGCCTTGTCCTTCCTACTCCATCTCAACTCAGGGAAAATTGCAAATCTCCATCTAGGGAACTCCTGTGATGTATCTCAGAAATCTTCTCAAGGGAGTAAGGTCGCATTCAATAGGGTTAGCCTTGTTTCCCTTTATCAGATTATCACTGTCTTCCTAGTTCAGTGTACTGAAAAACCCTGTTTTAATATATTGTGTGGTTTTGGGTAGAAGGATAAATCTTGTCATGAAGCAAAAGTTCTCTGCTTAGTTTTGTTTTCTACTTTATGTTTGATGTTTTTTATGTTCTTGACATGGAAACGTAGTAGATATTGGTGTAGCTTCTTTCCTAATACATGGTTTCAAAATTACACATTTCCCTCTAAGTAGTGCTTTAGCTGAATCTCGAGGATATTTTCATTACCATTCAGAATATCTTAAATTTCCATCACTTGTTCCTTGCTATATGGGGATGTTAAATCCTAATTATTTTCTGGTTTTGCTATTGAGTTCGTTTAATTCCACTGGTCAATGAATGCATTTTGTACTATAAATCCTTTGAGAACTGTTGTATGGCTCAATAGCCTACGTGTAAATATTCTATGTGCAGTTGTCAGATGTGAGGTTTTACAATTACCAAGTAGGTCTACTTGATCATGTTTATTCATACCTTTTTCTTCAGAGAGAAAGGTATTATGATTTTCAAATACACAGATCTACTCACCCTGTCAGTCCTAACATTTTGAAGTTATTAGACGTTGATATGGAATGCTTTTAGAGAAACCAGGGCTGAAGTGCACTTCCAAGTTTATGACATTAGTGTTATATGGACTCTTACCACTATACAGTTCCTGTTCTAATACTCACTAGCTTAGTCTGTTGTGTTTGTATTAATATTGCCACATACTGGTATTTGCTTGGTAACTTTTTTCCACCTTATTTTCAACCTGTGTTCTTACTCTGAATGCATAACTTATAGCTATAATGGGGTTTTTGTGGATTTTAATCCAGTGTGACAACATATAATTGGGGTGTATAATCCATTTTCAATTAACTACAGGTAGTTTAGCTAGCCTATTGTTGTATTTCATGTTTTTCTCTTTAAGAAAACCTCTTTTAGAATTATTAAAGTTTTATTATCCTGTTACTAACTTCTTGTACCTTTTGGGGTTATTGTGGAAATTGAAATGCTTTCTTGACTGTGAAAGTTTACCTTAAATTAGTACTTTTACTATTTCTTGAGGAATGAATCTTTTAATGGTTTAAATCACTTACCTTCTTGGGGGCACCTGGATGGTTCAGTTAAGCATCCCGCTTTTGATTTTAGCTCGAGATCAAAACGCAGATTAAGCTCCTCACTGATAGCACAGGGCCTGCTTAGGATTCCCTCCCTTTCTTTCTGCCCCTCCCCTACTCATGTGCATGCACAGTCTAATATAAAAAAATAAATAAATCACTTACCGTCTTCCTTTTGTGTTAATGTTGTAATCTTACTTCCATGTTCTAACCCCAATACATTGCTCACGTAACTCCAAATTTAGGACTACACTGATTACACAAATGCTGTAATCTGCTTAAGCAAGCCTTCTATTCTTTTCCCATAAAGTAGGTCTTTCTAATCCGTTCTCCAAGAAGTAGCCAAATTTGCTTAAAGCTAACTAGAACTATTTCAAACCTTTCAGTATTTCCCAACTGTTTGTAGAATCTCTTTAAATTATCTTCTATGGCCTAGCGGCTTTGCATGATAAGAGTGTCTACCCCTACCACTTCATTTTTTTTACTCATTATGCCTTACACCAGCCTTAAGGTTATCATCTTAGCACAGACTTAGCAACTCTGGTATAGATCTTTCAGGAATTATTCTCCCAATTCTCTCTGACCTTTAGGTCTTCTACCCACCACTCATTTACTTTATGGTACTCATCAAAATTTGTAATTATTCTGTTTTCTTAGTTTTGATAGATTCACTAGAATACCTTGCTGTTTTACCATCTAGTCATTAACTAGTTAGTTCACTGTCAGGCATGCAGCAGACTCAATCAACATATGTAAATAACTGAATAACACAATTCTTTGGCTATATTCTAAATATTGATACTGACAAATTACCCTCTAAAAGGTCTGTGCTAACTCATCCAATGATGAAAAAAAATTAGGGACCTTAAAATGAAGAGATCATATTGATTCAAAAAGTCCCAGCAAATGCAATCAAAATGGCACTAATGACAAAAGTCTAATGGTGTGCCTAAAATTTTCAATGTGTTAAATATCAGTCTTTGTAATCCTTGAACAAGATTTTTTACATGTAAATTCCTTATAAATCCTGACATTTCCTTTTCTTTCCACTTTTGCTCATATAAGACATCAAATCTTTCAAATGCAGAGGAAACAGTTGCTACTTATTTGCTACCTAATTGGCTTACCAGACTCACAAATGCCAGTATTCGCTGTGTACTCATGTACCAGGCACAATGAACATTCCCAGGGTGATACAGCTACCATAAAGTAAAAATTCAAATCAGGAAGTTTCACTCCAGAAGATAAACATCAAATCTCATTGTCAATTCTACCCCTGGATCACACCCATTCAACTTTACTTCCTATTACATCCAGGTGGGAGATACCCAGCCTTTGTGATGAGGTTGATAATAGGCTATGACTGTTTCATCTTTGGGGGTAAATACAAAATCCTTGCTCTCAGTACATCACTGTAACTCACTGTTTTCAGTCAATGTTCAATGTGGTCCAGTTTAATCCTGACAGATCAAGAGGTTCCTTCTCTCCAAGGTTTCTCACAGCCATGGTTACTTTTGGTCCTCTAAAAACATGATCAAAACTTGAGCCTTCACCATTTAGCTCACATTCATCTACAAACCATCTCCTTCCTTCAGGACTACTGAAGTCAATTCCTGTAAAGCATTTTGCTTTCATCCAGGCAAGACTGATTCTTCCCATTTTTATCAGACTTTATTTCTACCATAAAATATTTTATAAGTACTCCCCCACTAAATTAAGGTAATGGGAAAAGGGCTGTCCTATATCCTTTTAGCTTCAAACCCAGGTATTTTTACATCCTTGAATACTATGTAACTTTCCTCCTAAGCTTCCTAGATATATTTTAATCATTCAAGTACTTAGGAATTTACCTAGTTATTGTAAATATTTTTCTTACACTAGTACCTTTTATTTTGCTAAATACATACATTTAAGAACTATTACTTATTATAAATGTTTTTTACAAATGTGTGCAAATGTTATGAAAAGAAACCATACTGTTTACTAGTCACTCTCAATGACTACAAATTTGCCTTAATGTTACCTGGATCCATCCCTCCTGATACTATAATTGTCAAAACTCTTTTTTAAGGTCAAGTCCTCCCACCCTCACCCCACCATGATGGATCTAGATCCCATCCCCTCACCTATTTGATGATACCTTTCCAACACTTCTTCCCTCCCTCCTCCATCATTTACTTTCTGTTCTATTGGAGAATGGAAGCATACCAACAAAAACCCAGTCTCAAAAAACTTCCCAAGGCCAAAGCTTGGAACGATTTGAGCAATAACATAGCATTAGCCTATGACCTAAAGTATAAAAGAAATATGCATGAATCCATACAAATATAAATGAGGTTTTTTTTTTTTTTTTACAAACAAATTCCAAGTGAGAGGACAGCCCTCCCCAACAGGATGTGGAGTTCAGTTCCCTGATCCCTACTCTGAAGGTGGGCTGTACCTGGTAACTTGCTTCCAAAGGATGGAGTAGGTAAGGGAAAAATACTAACTACAATGATGAATTTGGGCAAATCTGGATATTATGTACCAGATATTTGATGAGAAAGTAACTTTCCCTGATATTCTTTCCAACTCCCCCATTCTAATCACAAGAAAAAAACCAGACTAATTTAGAATAGGGGAATATTCACCAGGACATCCAGCCAATACTCCTCAAGACTGTCAAGTTAGAATGAAAAGCTGTCAAACCACAGGTGACTGCAGAGATAGGACAACTAAGTGCATTGTGGTACCCTGGACTGAATCCTAAACAGAGTAATGGGAAATGGTGAAATTCACATGAAATCTGGATTGTAATTAATAGTAATAATTCAATATTGGTTTCTTAGTTTTGTCAAAAGTGTGTGGTAATGTGTTAATGATGGTGAAAACTGGGTGGGGGTATATTGGAACTGTACAATTTCTGCAGCTTTTTTCTGTAAATCTAGTTATAAAATTGGTGTCTATCTGATCTGCCTACCTACAAATAATGACTGAAATTAATACCATCTTACCACATCACTAGATTAAAAAACATCTAACCATTTTGGCTTTGGTTATGAGAGAGAATACTGAAATTTGCCATCAGACTTGAAAGTAAATTCCTATTTAGCAACTTCTGCGGTTCCCATGGGCAAGTTTTAAATGTCCTTAAGTTGTAACCTTCCTTTTTGTAAAATACAAGATACACAACCATGTCTAAAAGTGGCAGGAAGAATCATATAATGCCTGTACATTTATTACATACCCTAAACTGTCTTAACTGAAACCATCCACTCTATTTTCCAGAAATAATAAAATTTTGAGTTCAGGAATGCTAAAAGGTAATGTGAAAACATCTCAGGACTGTATCAAAAAACAGGGCTGAGTGGAGAAATTCCCTGCCTTCTTATCAATATCTATCTACAACAATGGCTGTGGATGCCAGAATACAAAAGATGAGATGTGAAACAAAGACTTTTTTACCTTTATAATTGCACCAAGAGATGGTTTTTCTTACATTTTAGAGCTTGCCCTGAAGGTAAACATTACCAGATACCATGCACATATTATTTAAATGAAAGGATTCTAAATGAGAACTTAAGAAAACTTACTAATTAAAAGTTACTGAGTGTTATAAAGTCACAGTTTTACAAAGAATTCAAGAAGCACACTATGGAGTGTTATTTTACCACATGAAATGAAGTGTGGGATGTTGTTGATAGGAAACATTCAATTTGGGTATTCTCAATTAAAAAAAGTCACAAGAATTTCGAGTATCCATGGCTATAACTGATCATAGCTTTGGAATGTTTTAAACCAAGAACTCCTAAATATAACGTGATGTTACAGAAAGATAAGTGAATATAAAGAATTTACAATGCATACTCAAATGTAACAAGACTGATCTGCTTAAAAATAAAGATTAACTCAGAGCTTAAAAATTCTAATTTATTTCTCACAAATGCCACTTGATGCTTGATTCACAGCTTTATTTACATTTGTCTACAGCATCATTTCTTCATGAAATGAACTAGTACAGCTTAGTTAAACCAAATGAAATCATAATCATCTGAATTGTCTGTAAACTATCAGCTAAATTTATAACCTTGCATTTGCTTAGTACAGCCAAAGTTTCAAATACAGAAAGCACAAGAATAAACCAATGGTAACATGTAGACTCTAGAAGATCATCTGGGCAAATTTAGAAGGTGGACTTTCAAGAAGTCTGAGGCACAATACAAGAGAGTAAAAGTTCTTGTGCAACCTACAGTAAACGCAGCAAAGAAAATTAAGACATAAAAAAACAAACAAGGGGAAGTTCATTGTAAAAATATTATCAAAATACTTCTACATAAGATATTTTGCTTTCATCTTTAGATCAGCTGAAGAGAAAAATCACTCATTTTAAAGTAAAAAACAAATAATTTTGTTTGGTCTGTCTACTAGATAACCTTAAAACTTTAAAATTTTTAATTGCAGTAGACAATAATTTAAAATTAAGGAAAACAAAAACAAAATGTGGGTACTGATCCCCATGACAAAAAGTCCCCAAGCACAATTTGTCGATTTCCCTTAACATACTTACCTTGCATTGTCACTGAAGATACTGTTAAGAGAAGAAACCTTTTTGTTTTTAAACCAGAGGACAAAATGTAGCTCAAGTGACCAGATTTTGAGAAATAAAACGAACTCTGTATTTTAAGCCATAAGTAATTTCAAGTGAATAGGAACAATAAGTATTTCTGCATGTCATGCAGAAATAAGCATTCATTTGTTACTCAGAAGAAAATTTTATGCAGTGTTTGAACATCTCAAGGCAAATAAATGTTCATTTAAATTCACAATCTCTCTGCTGATCTTTCACCCAAAGAAATATACTTCAATTTGTTCCTCATTAACTACGACTTAACTTCATCGATACTACCATATGTGATAACCGGGTTTTTAAAAGATATCACATGAAGCTTCTTAAAATATTAAGATAAAAACATTTTGAAACGGATGTTTTTCTCATCAATATCAGTAAAGAGAGGAACCTGTTTGACATTTTTGCTCAAAATTATTGTCAGTAAAGGGAAAATGAATAACACCCCTTTCCTTCTGCAATTCACAAGATTTGTTTTCTTCATTAAATGTGGTGGTACAAAAAAGTAAAACTGGATAAAAGAGAGACAAAGATTCTAAGGCACCCTCAACATAGGGAATTTCAAAATGAGAAAGTTTCCGGTTGGCTGTTTTCAACTAGTTTTACTTTTTGTGATAGGAATCCCTTTGACATAGATTCATAGGAACAGGTTGACTCCTTTTCCCAATTAACATAAACAGATTGTTTCCAACTACTTTACCACAGTCTTGCCTCCATGCCCAAAGTTCAGACAAGCCTAGGTTATCCTGTCTTCAGTCAATAGACAGTTCATATTCCGAAATGAAAAAATTAGAGTTCAAATTAGGAAACACAGTACTCTGTCACAGCTGAAATGGTTTTAAATGAAATAGTTGTAAATAATGAATGATAAATAGAGTATCTATTTTAGGACATTATGGCTTAAAATACTATTTACTTTTAATTTCACAAATAAACACAGCTGCATTGTTGTGAAAAGCAATGAAAGGCATGCACCTCTACTAGCAGTTTTAGCACTTCTGACCAAGTAAGACACCAACTCCTTAAAAAATATGCTTCATGCACTGTACTGTTTTTTTTTTTTTAGATGTAAATTTTAATACATTATTTCTTTTTTGAACTTGAACGGGAACCAGAATGGGATGATCCAGAAGATGACCTGTGGTGCCTGTAAGACATAATGGAAAAAGCAGATAATCTAGTAAGCTAGAGCTGTTATCAGCATTCATTCATAAAACTGTGAGAATATAAAAAATAAAACCTCATTATGCTGACAGAAAGAATAATTAAAATATAAGATACAAACTTATACACATAAAATTAACTAGTGTTCAGACGTTGGATGTGAGCCCAGTAATAGCATAACTGTAATTTAAAATTCTCTATATTTTACAAGTATCTTCTCCCTTCAAGATATAGCCACCTCTCAATTATTTAAGATAATGAAGGAAAGCCTTGCAAAAATGTGTAAAATTACAGATAATATATAACAAAGGCATATAAACTTGGTAATGGAAGTGTGACTAAAATCAATCCTTGTGATACACTATATAGTGTGGTAAGTCTATATGTAAAACAAATACAGCAAGGCTTCTGTGTATGAGACTATATATTCATAAATAATTACGTTTTGGAAATCTAGGTCACACAAGATGATTGTACAATTAGTTATAGGGTTATATTCATGCAGCTAATATGAATAAGTCAATATATCAACCTGGGTAAAGTAGTGGTGTTCCGAGGGGTTGGCCCTGGGCTCAGGGTTGTTTAGTGTTTTCACCAATCACCTGGCTTATGGAATAGAGAACATGTTCATTAAGTTTAGATGACAACAAACTAGGGGGATTATATGTGGCTAAGATAAAAATTTGCAGAGTGGTAAGAAAGCAACAGAATGAGTTTCACTCAAGTACAGAATAATTGTCTTACAAAAGAACAAACGCACATAAACAACACTAGTTGTGTGTAACCTTAATATCTAAACTTCAAAATGTGGAGAATTAATAATTCTGTACAAGAAGGAATCATGAGGTAATCCTACCACTGAACCCAGCAATAATGAGACTACTTAATCCTTATTTTCACAAGTTGAAAGGATATGGAAAATTGGCAAAGATTACAAAAATAAATCGTTAAGTGCCTACATAATTAGATACTGAGAATGTAGAGAAAGTTAAAAACTGAGTAATTAGCCTGTTGCAAAAAAGGCGGACAGGTGACATCTGCACTCTACAAATTTTAAAGATGTCAATACCGATAAAGTGATCTAGTAGAGGTCTTTCTCTTAAAAAAAGGTAGAAAAGATTTGGAATGCCAAGATGAAAAATGTATTAGCTACAAGAACAACTTCCTTATATCTTTATAAAGGGCATAAAACAATAATTTGCCGTGGAAACGCATTTATACATATTTGAGAATAGATTTCCAATGATCTGACAAGGTTAATTTTTTTTACTAGAGGCCCCAGATTTCTATTTATATTTAATGAAAAATCAAAATCATAAATACGTTTAAAAGTTAACTTCTAAATTACTTCAACATACAGCCTCTGAATTATAATCTTAAAAGACAGAAATAACCGAGAGTTGGCTATAATAATCATATGCAAAAATAAAAATTTAAACAATAAAATAATCAGATAGTGGAAGAGTGGTTTGATCTACAACTTTTCTAAGCAACCTGATCAAAGCACACACGATAAACAAAGTAATCAATGTTTTGAAGTTCAAAGTTGAAAAGTGTAATTTAAAATTGGAACAAAGGAGTTAATGAAAATCTAATCCTTGACTAGAAAGTTTAATCTATTAAACACACTTAAGAACACCCATTCTTATTTCTACAGAAACCCAAACCTTTCGGGTGACCGTGATCTTGTTCGTCTTTTTTTGCGATCACCAGGTGAAGAAGATCTAGAACGACTTCTCTTTCTGTTCCTCTCAGGAGAAGATGATGAACTTGAATAAGATCTTTTTCGTGGGGAAGAAGAGCCCCTGTGGGACCTGGAGCTGGATCTTCATTGATTGAGAAACAAATCAAACATTTCATTAAAAGAAGAAATGAGGCAGATCGTTCAGCTAACAGCTCCAAAAATAAACAAATAGGATTTATAACTGAAAATTTTGTAAGAAGGAATACTTACTGCATACTCAACAGAAGACTTCTGGTTCAATCACGAAAACAATTCTACTTAAGTACAATTACTTTAACATCATTTTTTTAACATTCTAAGTGTTTATCACTTACAACTAAAGCAGAATTTTTTTAACTCGAGGCTATCATTTTAAAGTATACATAAATAGCAAAACCAAAAGGTAATTGCATTTGCATGACTTTATGACTAGAAAACACATTCTCCCATTTGGGAAAAAAATATGTAGGTTATATACAAATTCCCGAGGAAAATAAACATTACAATTCCTTGTGGAATTAAGCAACTTATTAAGTTGCTCTAGAAAAGGCAAGGATAGGGGACAGAAATGAGAAAACAGTATTCAATTGCCAAATAATCAAAAAAATAAAATAAAATGAGTAACTTTAAAACTTTGATTTATATTAACAATATTTTTATGAAGAAATACTATTCATGAAGTATGAAGTGTTGACATTCACATGTTTCAGGTAGAAGTAAATGTGCAAATGTTTAAATGCAAATTTTTTTCTTCGTTTACATATTTTGGTTGAAGGAATTTAGCTCAAACTTCCCAAAAAATTCACCTTTGGGCTTAAAATAAAATCAGAAAGCCCAAAAGGAGAATTCTTTGGAAAGTTATAAGCAATGAAAAAAATGTTTGGGAAGAATATGAAGGCTGTTCTGTAAATCTTAATTCTAGTACTTCCCAAATGGAACTAGGACTTAAAGATCTTCACCTAAGAAGCACTCAAATAAACGTACTAACACAATGATAATACACAATAACAATAAACTCATTTGCTCTCCATTTTGTACTGGCTTAATACAAGTTTGCATATCATTCTTCCTTTAATGTTAAACTGCAGTTGTGCTCTAATGCTACAGATTTGGCTCTATTAAATAGCATTTTTACCAAAAGAACTACCATTATGATTCAGGGTAAATTTCCACAGAAGTGGAATTTTAGTCATTTTCTTATTCTTGTTAGATGCTTTAAATAATAAATCAAAACTTAAAAAAAAGGCAGCATATTTTTACTAAGGTTAAAAAAACACTTTTAAGGAAGTAGACTAGTGTCTCATTTGCTTCTTCACAAACTGCTTCCCTCTACCGGTCAAACTAAATGCAACCTGAAGTTAACAGTAACGATTACCTAAGACCACATCCTACCTAACCAACCATACTTCCTTATTTAGTCTGTAGAATTCAAGAGGAGTGCTTGTTCTAGACATAGTGTTTGTGTAAAATTTTATATTTATAATTTTTATAATAGTGTTAATATTACAAAAAAATAGAAATGGGTACAAGACATTCCAGAAACTTTATCTGATATAAATGACAAAATAGTTTCTGCAAATATTGAAACAACTGCCCTACAAAACAATCTGTTTTGAGGCAAGGTTAATTTTCTTCCTTTCAAAAACACAGTGAACTTTTTCTCTGCATATCTGTAATTTTATTTGAATTACTGCAAACATAACTTTATTAGAGATCTGGTGATAAGACTCTGCTCCATCTTCCTATTTCATCACATTTTAGCTAGTACAAAAATAACAAACCTTGCATAATGCAAAATAGCAGCCTTAATTCAATCATGGGAATGTCTTGGCACACTGCTGGCAATGGAAACATCTCATGGTGAGAAAATTAAGCCGAGGCAAGTGCATTAGTTTCTAATGCTAAAATAAAATTGACAAGTAGAAGCAAAATAAGAGGAAAAAAAGCAGCAACGCCTTCTGCAGCCTTAAATATTTTTTCTCTCTGCTTTACAGAGAGATGCTACCTCATTCACCTTGATTTCGACCCACGAGATCTCGAACGTTCTCTGGAACTGGAACGAGATCTTGACTGCGAACTGGAAGAGCTTCTTGAACGGGACCTGGAACAACATGGAAGGATTTTTTTTTCCAGGACCACTTAAATGAACTTTGTGATATGAACACTGAAAGAAAAATGTATATTAGAGTTCATTTTCATATAAAAAGACAACTATTTGAGATACACATTTTCAGAACAAAATATTTTAAGGTAATATTACTTAAATACTTATGCCAAAACTTAAACTAACATTTAAAAAGAAAACCATCACTTCCCAAGTTTGACTAAATTGCTCTAAAAATCACTCAAAATTGTACAAATAAAAACACTAAGCATTATCTCACTTCATTAACACTGAATACTTTCTGTTCACAATTTTTAAAGCAACCTAGGACTTACACATCCAGGAATTTTGAATGCTGTTTATAATTTAACTTCTCTGATACATCTCTATCAATTTCCCTTAGAAAATTCCTTGTTTCCTCAGTCTCTAGCTAGTATGATACTGTAAGTATGATGACATGTATATGTTTAACTGTTTTTCTATCTACTCAAAGGTTAAAGAATTAAAGAGAAAATACATTAACAATCCTGTCTTAGGAGGTAATTATATTACCTTTAACTTACCCCTTAAAATAATACTTTGTAGAAAAAGATTACTATTGACATCTTAAAATTACTATCTTTATAATTACTTTTGTAAGCTTTCAGGCTTTATAGTGCTCAAATAAAAAATTATCTAATTTTTCTTTTCTAGAGAATGGGTATGCATGTGCACTCAAGCGGGGGATGGTGCAGGATAGGGGCGGGGGGCAGGGAGATGGGGGGAGGGGGAGATAAGGGAGGGGAGGGGGAGGAGGAGGGAGGGAGGGGGAGAGAGGGGGGGAGAGAGAGAGAATGAATGAATGAATGAGAATGAGAATATCTTAAGCAGGCTCTAAGTGTAGAGCCCAACGCAGGGCTCCATCCCACAACCCTGGGATTATGACCTGAGCCAAAATCAAGAGTCAGACATTCAGCGGACTAAGACACCCAGGTGTCCCCCAAATTATCTAACTGTTAAGTGCTCAATTAGCTAATATTTTGACCCTTAAAAACCATTAAAATCCACTGCCCATGATTTCACTGGATCATGAACAGGAATTGTTCATGGGAACATTGTTTACACAAGGATACTGCTTTTGCTCACTTGAATTTTCATTGTGGACTACACAACCAGGTAATATGAAAATTTTACATTACTAACAAAATAATATTCAAGTACAACACCAACTAAATCTTCTTTTTCCTGGACATCTCAAGATAATGAGCATTAAGCCAATATAACTAATATGGCTGAATCGGCTCCTTTATTCGGAATACCTCTATTAAATCATTAAAATATTGTATAGCAAGCAATGATTTAATTAGGGTCTAGAAAATTCCTACACTAGCCTTTAACATCATTAGTAAAAATATAAATCTTAAATTTACTTACAAATTTCTAAATGTAAACTACCTATTTAATCAAGTAGCACTATATATAATTTAAATGAATTTTTTAAAATCTATTTTAATAAAAAGCATGGTGATAAAAATGGACCAAGGGAAGGTTCATATTAAAACTCTGCATTTCTGAAAATATTGGACAATAACTTCATGGCACTAAGAAAAAATTATTTTATAAAAGTTGACTTGAATGAAATCTCAAATAAAAAGGAAAGCTTATTCAGTCAAGAAAAACAAAATTTATAAATAAAGAAGTTAGATACTGACATTTTGACTGGTGTTACCCTTGACCTGTACCCGTTTACCTGGACCTAGACCTTGAACTTGAGGGGGAGGATGAGCGTGATGAAGATCGTGAATGTGAAGATCGAGACTTTGAGCGACTTCGTCTGTTAGATTTCTTTTTATTACTATCTTCTTCTTCACTGGCATCAAGATTATACTTTGAGAGATCAGCATCATCTTCATCCTCATCCTAACAAAAATTCAGTCAATTATTTAGACATTTGGATATTAATGCTATCTACGAGGAATGATAAACAGTCCTGTGTATTGGACACCTCCATATGGATATGTGATGTCATCAACATCTCAGCAAATCCTCAATCCTAAAAATCTGCCTACTATATTCCTCATCTCAACTAAATAGACTGGTTATTTCAGACATTCCAAAGAAGTAATCCTAGAAATCACACTTATTTCCTCTTTTTCTGTCACAATGTATTACCAGGTAAGCAGTCAAGAATTTTCCATTTTAACCCCTTTACCATGTATTACAGTATAACCTTTAGGTGGTCTTCCTAACTCTAGAAATCCATTCTGCCTCCCCTACATCTCAACATATTGACAGTCACCCCCCTGAACCAGGTCAGATAAACATACCTCATTTGTTTCTTACAAGCTTTCAAAATTGTTCCACGCTGATTTGTTTAGTTGCATTTGAGGGCCTCTTATGATCAGACCTCAAAGTGTGTACCCTCAATCTGGATCTACACATAAGGCCATAAAACTTTACACTTTGGACTCAGAGAATAAATACCACCTGATGGTGGTGCCCCTTACCATTCTCCCCTCTGCTCTAACCACACTGGCTTATGTATGATTTTTTTTAACATTGCTGGTTTGTTTCCTATTAAGTGACCTGTATTTACGTTCTCTGCCTGAAAGTGTTCTGACCACAGCTCTTGTAGCCAGCAACTAATATCATTCTATCATTCAAATCTCAGCTCAAATTTCACCTCCTCAAAAATCCCCCATCCACTGAAACCAAAGGAGCTCTTTTCATGATCCGTTACCACGTGTCTTTATAACATAACTGCTTTCTAAATTATCTTGTTCATTTATGTCTTTCCCCTCTAGAATTTAAGTTCCATTAAAAGAAGGGTGGCTCTTAATTATTACTCTATCTCCAGAGCTAGAATAGTGCTTGGCAGAGTGGATGCTCAAAACCCTTGTGAGAACTAATGAATACACAGAACATAATCTTCACTATGGGACAAAGATCGTCAAAAGGATTCATGTTATAACATAGCTCCAATAAGACTAAGAACAAATAAGACAAGGAAATCATTTACCTCATCTAATTTATATTTAGAAAGATCTTCATCCTCATCCTCTTCTTCTCCCTCAGATTCTTTATCTTCAACTTCCTTTAAAATAGATGCAGGACCAACTGCCTTCCCCCTGTATTTTTTCTTTTTACGTCCAAACTAGAGAAAAAAATTTCATGATATTGCTGTCAGCTGAAAATGTTTAAAATCACTATTTTTTCCTAAGAAGTTACTTTTATATGTTTAGGTCAATATGTATTTTTTTAAGTTAATTTTAACAACAATTATATATTTAAGTCAATTATGACTTAAAAAATGGTAAGCTGCTTTAGAAGATTCAAAGTACACTTATAAAAAATAAGACACATTTAGTATTATTCCTTCTCAGTTAAAATATTTTTGAACAGGTTTTCTAATTTGTGTTCAACCTGCACATTAATGTATAGCTTACCTCATCATATTCACCATCAGATTCTTCTCTTTCTATATATTCAACATTTTCTCTTTCATTAAAACCACCACCATAACCTAAAAGGGGAGGGGCATAAACTATTATCCTAGGACAATTCATTAAAATAACGAAAATATATATATCCAACATCACCTCCAAGCAACAGAGAAAAAGAAAAATCTCATCAATGACATTTGCCTATCTAATAAATTACTAGTTTAAAAAAAAGCGTATTAAAAAACCTCACTACAGAAAACAGTGTCAAAGTTAGATACCTTAGCTGAAAAAGCCCTATTGCTACACTTCTAGTTCTTCTCATTCTCAATTTCAAAATGTCCTGTATTACTTAGCTTATGCATGGAATACATGGGTGGAAAACATCTATTCATATCTCTGCCATAACCAAGTTTCATAATGACTTTCTTCTGTAGTTCATCAAAATTCTTCCGGGAAGAGTGTGCTAAGAACACAGACTCAAAATTTCACAGATTACCAGTTGCAGATAGTCTGAAATCTTTTGATGTATTGAAATTTTGCTGGGCTAAAATGTAGCTAGGGCTTGGAATATTCCTAATTATACAAATACAATGACATAATAGAGGGCATCCAAATTGGTTTTAATACAATTGTTTTTAATCTATTGTTAAAAGTCACTCAGGTTCTCTGAATTAACCAGTAAACTTTTATTTTTTTATTTAAAAAATTTTTTTTAATGTTTATTTATTTTTGAGACAGAGAGAGACAGAACATGAACGGGGGAGGGTCAGAGAGAGAGGGAGACACAGAATCTGAAACAGGCTCCAGGATCTGAGCAGTCAGCACAGAGCCCGACACAGGGCTTGAACTCACAGACTGCGAGATCATGACCTGAGCCAAAGTCGGACGCTTAACCGACTGGCCACCCAGGCGCCCCAACCAGTAAACTTTTAAAGTGAAAATATTCTATTAAAAAATAATCAAGTTCAGCAAACCACTATTCTTTCACGTCACAACCAACATCTACAATTAGGATTGCGATTTTTCATATAAGCTTAAGAGAAGGTGAAGTTAATTTTAGAGAAAGTGAGGGAATTTTGAACTAAATCTCCCACTGAAAAAATAGAGAGGTATGTGGGCAAAAGCAACATAATCTAACTATTGCACATACTGCAGAGCAGTACCAGCACATAAAGTCAGTGTTTCTGGGATTTAAGGATTTCATGAACCAGCAAAATGCTAAATACATTTATAAACAAAAAAGTATTCTTAAAGAATTTAGGATGTATGACTTTAAATTTACTAATCACAGGCATTTAAAAAATGATCACTTACCCTATCATCTTTTTCTGACAGTCACAAATAGAAAGCACATTAACTGTCTGAACAAAATAATGTAATAAATTTAACTTAAAAAAAAATCACATTAATCTTGTTTTCACTATACTTTGTACCAGCGAAAACTGCAATGTGTCGGTATTTATCTCTCAAATAACTGCAATACGACTCCTTGCCTGCTCCTCCTACCTTATTTCAGAGACCATATGGATTTTAATTGTAATATACAAGAATTTTCTTTTGTTTCTGTAAGGATGACATACGAATGAGAAATGTATTAAATACAGTTACAACTTTCTTTAGCAAAATCTTGGCTCCAGTTTTTCAGAAATCAAATATAAAAAACCAAAAACAAGTACAAATGGGTATACGCTGAACCTCAAGAAAACAGCTCACACATTTAACGCTAATTATAGATTAGAAACTCTGTGGAAAGTTATTACATCAACATGTCCTGAGATTAAGATATGAATACTCTGACAAACAACAAATTTTAAGAGATAACTAAAGATCTAATAAGCATCAAAATACTTAAAAGTAGGAGAAAAACTTAAAAAAAAAATCCACAGGATCTAGATGGAAAATAATTCACATAGCGAAAAAAAAAAAGCAAAGTGAACAAATACAATGCAACAGCATGATTGTCCTTAGGCCAGTAGTACAGAAAAATGCCTGAATAAACTAGACTGTTAATATGCGGAACATGTGAAAATATTAAAACAACCCTACTTAACACCAACAGACTTTTAAGAGTTCTCTGTTCACATTTAGTAATCTATACTTGAAAAATGATACAGCAAATAAATTATGGCAAGATTTTGACGTTAACTGTTACACATAATTTTGCATAGGTACGTAAGGACAATTACTTTAAAATAAATATCATAGCAAATATAAAGCTATTCTCATCTCATACGGGCTACAGAAAAAAAAAAAAAAAACCTAGTAATTTAACAAGGACGTTGCTAACATATAACTATTCAAAAAATAGGAGAAGAGGTGCGTTTGGGTGGCTCAGTTGGTTAAGTGTCCAATTCCTGATTTCAGCTCAAGTCAGGATCTCACGGTTCAGTTCCCGGGTTTGAGCCCTGCCTGGAGCTCCAAGCTCACAGCATGGAGCCTGCTTAGGATTCTCTTTCCCTCTATCTCTGCCCCTCCCCCATTTGTGCACATGATCTCTCTCAAAATAAACATTAAAAAAAAAAAAAAGAATTGTACAAAATTATCTGTACAATATTTAATGTGATAATGCAAAGTCAGCAATCTTTCAGTAGTGCATCAAGTTTTCTTTTATTCACAAACTATCCCACGCTTAGGAAATGTTCTCCAGAACCCTGGACTTCCTTACTAAAAATAGTAGAGACACTAGGTTATTTCACAACTTCAACTGCGACCAGCAAAGACAACTGGTTATAGCCAGGGAAGTGGGAATGGCTCAAGACAACAGAATCACAGAGAGAAAAAAAAAAAAAAAAAAAAAAGAATGAGTAAAGAAAAAGTGAGAAGGCATCAAACTTCGAGGACTTTAGTTATTACACTACTGCTCTTACAATAGTGCAACTTTAAAGAAGAAATCACAAAATAGGACAGAGAATATGAGTAGATAAAAGGCTTTTTGGAAATACAATTTAAAAAACTTAAAGATTCTGGACTTTATCCTAAAAACAAAAGTTTTATTTATTTTTATTTTAGAGAGTGAGCAAGCAAGCAGGGGAGAAGGGCAGAGGGAGAGACAGACAATCTTAAGCAGGGCCCACGCTCAGCATAGAGCGTGATGTGGAGCCAGATGCCAGGACCCTGGGATCATTACCTAAAACGAAATTAAGAGCTGAACACTCAACCGACTAAGCCTCCCAGGCACCCGAAAACTGTTTTAAACATATGGAGCTTTTAGTTTGGAAAACAAAATAAAATATCTCTGGCTGCAACTGGGCAGGAGGGGAATATGTACAGACAGAAACTAAGACAAGATATAGTGGTATCCTTATCTAGGGTAGTCATGGAAAAGAATTTTGAGGGGAGTAGAGGAGAGATAAGGAGTTACTAAGAAGGACATTTACGTTTCTGTCTTATGCAACAAGCATATGGTGCGTGGTACTAATCATGAGAAAGAGATCAGTAGAAGAGGGCCAGGTCCTGGGGGAAACTCATGAGTTCGGTTTGGATATAATAAGTTTGACATTTACTTGGTGATGTTGAATAGACAGCTGGATATATGGGTCAAAGAAGTCTCAGCTGAAGACACACATTTGGGTATCATGGTGTGCTGAAGTTACTTAAAGTTAGGACTTAGAAAGAAAACTGAGGGACTGGGTCTTGAAGAACCCCAACATTCTGTGGTCAGGTAGAAGGGGATGGCTCTAAAAAGGACACAAAATAAACTATCAGAAAAAAGATGAAAAAAACATAAGATATATACCTTAAGAGGTGAATGAAAGAAAGGAGACTCTTATCAGAAGGCCTCAACCTGTCCAATAAGTACAAAGGCTCAGAATGAGAAGAGTAGGGTGGGATTTGAGGATTACAAAAGGAAAAATATCTAGGACATTAGGTTATAATGTTCTCACATGTGACAGTATCACAAAAAATTAAAATTAAAAAAAGAACGAGGGGAAGAAAACAAGAATTTGCTAAAGTCTAGAAGGGCCAAGTCCAGATGATTCTTAAAGGGCTAGTGAGTCTTCCCTCTGCCCTTATTAATGTTCACTATTTGTTAGCACAGAGCTCTCTAATGCTATACTCTGTAAACTGTGATACTGTTAAACAGAAAATGACTTTGTGTATGGCAGAAAAACATTAAGGTAAAAAAACCTAAGGGCAGAACAGACAGAATCCTCAATTACTGTACTCTTATAAGAAGGTGACAGAACTGCTAATTCAAATTTTATTTCTTTTAAGATCACTTAGGGGCACCTGAGTAGCTCAGTGTGTTAAG
Organism: Neofelis nebulosa; assembly: GCF_028018385.1. Taxonomy (NCBI): domain Eukaryota; kingdom Metazoa; phylum Chordata; class Mammalia; order Carnivora; family Felidae; genus Neofelis; species Neofelis nebulosa. The sequence continues at coordinate 163,348,403 of NC_080783.1, read as the reverse complement.
CATCTGACTCTTGATTTGGCACAGGTTATGATCTCCAGGTTCATGAGATGGAGTACCAGATTGGGCTCTGTGCTGGCAGCACGGAGACTGCTTGGGATTCTTTCTCTTTCTCAAAATAAATAAACATTAAAAATATTAAAGTCACTTCGTTAGAATGTGATTGAATTTTACCTGTTCTTTCTTCTAACTTAGCATACTTTGGAGTATTACACATGTTACACTCTGATCTTCTGGCCCAATTCACGTTACTGCACCTTTGGAAGGGAAAAATACCAAATTAGTAGACTATAACACAAGAAAGAGAGTTAATTTCTAGATAGTTTAGAATTTTAAAATAAAAACTAGGATAAAACCACTGCCATAAAGAAATATTTATTAAGGGTAATGTAAACAAAGAAAATGTATTAGTGCACATTTTCTAAGAGAAAATATGGATTCCAACAAAAGACAACTATTTAAGCAGAAGCAAAAGCTAAACAGTATGAAGAGTGCCTTTGTCATTTTTTCAAAAATAGGAGACAAATTATATATACACAGATTTTGATGTCTTAGAGGGAAAAATCACCTTTTAAATTAAAGGTTTTACTAATTTCTCAGTCTCCAAATTTACCTCAAAAGACAGCAAAGTTATACCTTCCAAATAACATCAAAAAAAAATATTTTTTTTGAGGAATCAGTTCAAGCACAAAATTTCACAGCATACCAAATCCAGTGACCTAATCTGTTGACAAAAAATTTTCCAGTACAATTTTAATCCATATAGGATCAGAAATTTATTTTATGACCCTCTTCTGATTCAGTCCTTTTTTATATATTTGATTCATCTGCACAACAGAAAAGATGGAAGTTGGAAAAAAATATCTATACAGAACTTGAAAATCAAACATATTAAGAATGCCTAATTACAGATATTTATGACACACAACTTATGATTCTAAAATTACTCTGTAAACAGGTAAAATGAATTTTAAGTGTATTTCACATTAATGATAGAAGCTAAAAGTTTTCATATTTTTTAATAGAAAGAAGTAGGCTTTGATGATTTTAAATAGCCCTTCATCCTTTTTTTGAAATGCAAGCTCACCTTAAGCATTCATTTCTGGTATACATAATCCATCATAGTATAAACTAATACTACCATTAAAAAAATAGAATTTTTAAAAGTTCTTTATACTTCTATACAGACTAAACTTCTATACTTCAGATACAGACTAAACAGTACACAGATCTTTGACTTAGGTTTCCTCAAGTTTGCCAATGTGACAAAGAATCGGAAATATTAATAAGTAGTGGCTAGATATGTTATTATGGAAGAAAAAGTGGATAATTTAAAACACATACGTTTTGCACTGCCAGTCATTAGCACTAAAAAGGCCCCGGCTCTTTTCTGCAAGTGTCTTTCCTATTTCAGTACCCCCAGCTTTCATCATCTTAGCCTCAGTTGTTTTCTCTGAAAACAGGAAAATGATACATGATTAATCTGGGGAAATTTTAAAAATGATCTGTATACAGTCTTAAAAGAAGCTTCCTTAAATGCTTACCCCGACCACATCTATTACAGCTGGTTCTTCTAGCAAAGTTTACATTTCCACATCTGAAAATAAAGTAAAAAATATTTAGAAAGAGATTTAAAACTGAAGAATTTTTAAAATTCTCTATACACAACTTTTTAATGATTCCTTACTATACACCTACATCCAGAACTTCTCTAACACCATCTCAGTCATGTTATGTCAATGTTAACTACGAAAAAAAAAATCATCACAATTTAGGTGGAAAAAATGAAAGATAAATATAAAATTTAAGTCAAAAGTCCAGGATAAGAAACTCCAATCTTTCACTATCTAGTTACGTGATCCTAGTAAGTCGCTTAAGATTTCTGTGTTTCAGTGTTCTATTAGCACATGTGATCGATCACAACAAAATCCCCTTGGCAAAGCTGAAGTGAGATATCCACTTTAGCAATTACTGAGGAGGCACCAGAGAGTTAGAAACAAAACCAAAACAACTTCAAAGTAATTCCTAGTATAGAAAATAAGGAAATACATACAAAAATGTGTTAAGTATGATAAGAAATACATAATCCTAAGGATGGACCAGTGGGGAGAATATAGCTTCATGGGTCTTGATAAAATGCTCTTTTTACAAGCAGAAGATAGAATGGTAAGGAAAGATGATAGGTTATATGGACTAAAAACATACACAGGTTCAATAACTATAAGGAAATGGGAGTTGTGTAGGGGCATTTACCAAACCTCTGAAACCTAGTTGAAAAAAGTAACAACCACAACCAATAAACACAACATATGGAGTAACACAGTGTCACTTTATGTTTATATTCAGCAAACTTAAGTAAACAAAAAACTTATCAAGTTCATTTACATGGTCTTGATAGTGCATCTGCATATTGGTAAAACCATGTTAAATGCTGAGTGATATACAAAGCTTAAATTTTAAAAAATTGATTACTTTTCTTTGAAAATACATATCTGAATATACACATTGTAGAAATATTGTATCCATATCTTTGTAATTGAGTTGAATGCACTTAGACACCTACTTCAAATATTTGTGTATGCTGTCATTAATGACACTGTCAAAGGTAAATCATTGTACAAGTAATCAATCAGTAACATTAAAATCAGAAGTTGTGCTATACCTTTTGAATGGTTTCAACAGTATTTACCACTGAGCAATGGTATTCATAGCATATGAATTGGTCCCATTCAATACTGTCAGATACACCTGATCCTTCAGAACATCCTAATCTTTATGCAAATAGGCGATCAATTTGTTATGAAATAAACACAGTATTTCATTTAAACTACTTACAAGGTGGTCAGAAGTCAAATACCGAGGAAATGTGGACTTAATCTCCGTTACAGACATTAGATGATTTAATTCTCTTAAACTAAAACCAATAGCTACCAATTAAGAGTATCTGCTGTATTTCATTGCTCTACACACTATGCTATCCTATATTCATTGAAAGGGAGCTATTCTATACCATTTTTTTTTTTAGTACAGTTAAATAACCTACTTAAAGTTACATATCTGTAAGCAAGGGAACTGGAATTAAACCCACATTTGTTTGCTTAAAAGTTTCTCTGTGAATTTTTATCTTTGGCTAGCCTAAGGACAAGAAATCTGAGACTTTTATTTGAACGTGAGTTGTGCATTCAATTTTTGGACAACTACTTTCCATGTATTTCCAAACAGGTACATGTATCTGAGCACCCTCCAAAATAATCTAGCAATTTAATAGAGCACACAGACTTCAGCAATGTCAAAAGGCTGAGCCACTAAACACGTGCTTCTCTGCTGCAGGCATCTCCAGGCAAGCAGAAACACAGGCCTCCTGCCTTTCGGCTCTAAGCAGGCGAAACGTTCGATTCTCGTGGGGAAATTAAAGATTACTAGAGAAAAAAGTCAGAATCTCCTAAATCCAAGAAGGGTAGCGTTTAGGGGCAAGTATAAACAGTACGGGAGAAAACGGAAATTAAAAAGCAAACAAACAAACAAACAAAAAAACCACAACAAGGCGAATTATGAAAAAACAAAAAACGAGTTCGAGAAAGCAGCTTCCCGCGAACAAAAGTAAAAGTTCTGCAGGAAAAAGTCACGTGGGGCAGATCCAATAGCAAGCTGGGTACGACTCTGTAGATTTCCTTATCGCTGAAACCTGGCCGAGGCGGGGGTGGGGTGTGGGGGCAAAAGGTAGGCCATCTCGCTCTCGAAAAAGAGGGGCTGTCTTGGAGAGTTAATGTCGAGGAAACTTGGGAGACATTCTCAAAACAAAGGCTCCCGAAATACCTCATCGAGAAGAGGCTGGAGCCTCCTTCCCGCCTGGGGGCCGGCGGTTCGCCTTCTCAACCCGGCCTGAGGTACTGGAGACCATAAAAACGGAAAACGCCGAAACAACCCGAGAAAGCCTCCACCGTTAAACCCTGCCCCAATTCGGGACCCTTCATGAACTCACTTTTTGTCAGGGCAAATCCAGTCACCGTCACTGACTCGGAAATTCTTAGTCGACATCTTGGACGCCGCCACCACAGCCACCCGCAGCTACGTCTTCGCAGGAGGAAGCGGGCAGGGGACTTTCGGCACTCTGGGGCTGTCTCCAAGACGCCTGATTCTGACGCACCACTGCACCAGGCTTGATAATGAGGACACTCGGCCGGGATTGAGTGTCAACGTTATTGTCTAAAGTAAAATGCTTGTGCGACTGTTTCCTGGCCGAAGGAATTATAGTACAAATGTATTCTCTGGAGCTAAACTAACAGGCGCCGCAGGGACAGCCAAAGCGGGAGGCCTTCGTGGCACTGGAAGCCTCGGAGAGCCCCCTACAGGCGGGAGGACCCGAAAAGAAAATACTTCCGCTCAGGTGGGCGGAGCTAGGGAGCCGAGGGGGAAGTGGCTGTAATCAGGTTTGAGTTTGGGATGGCGCGCTGCTTAGGCTAGGTTTAGGGGGTGAGGTATGGTGGACTAGTGAAGTATTTGTAGAAGTTATTTTATTTTATTTTATTTAAAAAAAATTTTTTTTAACGCTTATTTATTTTTGAGACACAGGGAGACAGAGCATGAAGGGGGAGGGTCAGAGAGAGGGAGACACAGAATCTGAAACAGGCTCCAGGCTCTGAGCTGTCAGCACAGAGCCCGACGGGGGTCTCGAACTCACAGGCCGCGAAATCATGACCTGAGCCGAAGTCGGCCGCTTAACCGACTGAGCCATCCAGGTGCCCCTGTAGAAGTTATTTTAATAAAGGATTGGGAACTCTGTTCTTTAATTATGCACTTGGTACACGGGTGTCATTTAGAAACGTACTCTTTTTTGATACATACTTAGATGTAACAAATAGGCAATGTACACGTGGGAAACCAGTAATTTTAGAAGTAGGGTATTGCCAATATTGTTAAAAAATTACCTGTGCCTTTTACCCCTTGCATTCCTCCAGCGGTAACATTCTCCTCTGTTTGAGGTTTAATCTTTTGCTTTTTGAAAATTTAGTTTATGTATGTTTAACTTAAAAACTGTTGAGCTTTACAGGGATAGTTGGTTGTTAAGTAATTTGCAGCTTCCCCCCTACCCCCTCAACAGTATGCTTCCAAATTCGTTTTAGGGTGTCACATATATTTGCATGTAGCTGTAGTTCCCCAATTTCACTGCAATATACTGGTAAAATTTCTATGTGTGACAGTTTATCCCTTTTATTTAGCAGGTTTGTCATTACAAACAACGTCGGTATGAACCTTCTTAGAATGCACGGATTCAGTTACCAGAATGTAAGGATTTTTCAGAGTACAATATATATCTAGAAAGACCATTTTTCAACTACTTTCTAGTTATGATATCTGTCTTAAAGTCTTTAATAATTATAACATCTTAGTCATCTAGGATTTGGCAGCTGGTGATTTTGTTTTTCCTCGAAAACTGGTTATATTTTCCCACTTCTTTGTATATTGTTATGTTGCATAGACTCTGGGTCCTATTCAAAGCCTTTGGGGTAAGTTGATCATTTTGTTTTGTTTCAGGAGTCAATCAGTCCAGTTTGATTCAGATACACAAGTTCAGTCTCACCTTCTGTGGGTGCTGGTCCCTATGAGTTCAGTTTTCAAAGGCTTTGTTATTCTGCTTTGAGTCTGTCCTGTACATACAACCCTCAGCGATTACTTTAGAACTTGGGCAGTACAGTAGTCCCCCTTATCTGCAGTTTTGCCTTGTTTCAGTTACCTGTGATCAACTGTGAGAAGCAGATGATCCTCCTTATCCTCAGAAGGTCATTAGCTTAACAGTGTTATAAATGCCTGTCGTTCACCTCACTTCATCTCGTCCTGTAAGCATTTTACCATCTCACAACATCACAGTACAAAAATATATTTTGAGAGTGAGGGAGAGACCACATTAACAACATTTATTACAGTATATTGTTGTAATTGTTCTATTTCACTATTAGGTCTTGTTGCCTAATTTATAAGTTAAGCTATAAATTATAGGAATGTATGTATAGGAAAAAACAGTATATATTGGGTTTTATCTGTAGTCTCAGGCATCCACTGGAGGTCTTGGTCATATTTCCTATGGATAAGGGGAGAGAGACTACTGTAGTTTAAATTGCAGTTCCGTTCACATGTCTTTTGCCATAGAGCTTGTGTCTTTGCTAAAGATGCTTAGTTCATGTGTGAGAACAGAATTTATGTGGGTTTCTGCATAGAATTAGGGGGATCCCCTTCTACATTCTCCCCTTGTGATATTCCATTCATGCTCTTTTTTGCAGTGTCCCCTTTTATTAATCCTTCTGCCAGAAATAAGAGGTTTTTCTTGGGAGTTTTAGCTGCCTTCCATAGTTGCAATAGCTGACTAGGGCCCGCACTGGGGCAAAGAGGTGAGAGAAAAAAATGTGATTCCCTCTGTACTCTTCAGATCACAGAGGCCTCCTTTCCCAGCTCCCTTCTTTAGAAACATAGGCGTTCTCTTGGTCCAAGCCTAGGCCTCAACTCTCAGGTCAAAGCCCAGAGGGAGAAAAGGAGGGGGAAAAAAGCCAGGTATTCTCCCACAGAAGCTCCTTTTCTCCATTCATCTTGCTAGAAACATAGGATTTCTCTTAATTTTTAATGCCTGTGCTACCATTAGTTTTACTAGATGTCAGGCCTCACGTCAAAGCTGTGAGAGAAAATAGGAAAAACAAACAGGGCATTTCTCCAACTTTTGATTCTCACCAATCTGCCATTTTTAATTTACTTTTCAGAGCCCTCAGGTAGTTGCTTTTTTGTATTTTGTCCTGAACTTTTAGTTGTAATCAGTAGGAAAGAGTAGTGTAATCATCTTGACTGGCAGTGCAAATCCAAGGAATGCAAATTACTGCTACATATCCATCAGAATGATTAAAATGAAAAGTTCAGACAATTTCAAGTGTTGGACAGGGTGTGGTACAACAAATTCTTATATATTCTTATACATAGTGGAAGTGTCAATTGATGTATCTTCTTTGGAGAACATTTTGTCAGAGTCTATTAAATCTGAACACCTGCATACCTTATGATGCTGAAAATCCACTCCTGAGTATACTCCCAACAGAAATGCACATATGTTCACCAAAGATGTATATAATAATGTTCATCACTACACATTCCTAATGGCTCCAAACTAGAAATTCCCCATTGCTTATATATGATAGCCTGGATAAATAAATTGTCATATATTCATACACTGGAATACCATATATAGTAATGAAAATAAATTGCAACCACATTAAACAGTGTGGCTGTCACTCAAAAGTGTAATATTGAATTGAAAAAGCCAGATACAGGATGCCTGGGTGAGTCAGTTGCTTAAGCATCTAACTCTTGATTTTGGCTCAGGTCATGATCTCACTGTTCATTAGATTGAGCCCCATGTTGGGCTCTGTACCGACAGCACAGAGCCTGCTTGGGATTCTCTTTCCCTCTTTCTCTCTGTTCCTTCTTAGCTTGCATGCTCTCTCTCTCTCTCTCTTTCTCTCTCTCTCTCTCAAAATAAATAAATAAATAAACATTAAAAAAAAAGAAAAGGCCAGACACAAACTAGTACATTTACATGAAGTTCAAAAGCAGGCATAACTAATCTAGGATAATAGTTACCTTAGGACATGGAGAGAAAATAGCAACATGGGGGTCTTTTGGGATCCTGGTAATATTCTTTGTCATGATTTGGGTTCTGGCTACATAGATGATCTTCATTTTATAAAATTTCATTGAGCTGCACACTTTGATTTGGGCATTTTTTAAAAGAAGAAGTTTTAAAAATACTTATATTTATCCATCTCACCATATCCCACCTATCCCCTCATTCAATAGATGCTTGCTAAATATTATACCAACTTCAGGGACAAAGAGAGTGATCACAGACCTGCTTATGACATGGTGAGTATCACTAGTGAATACCTTGTGGCCCTAATGGTGAATGAGCTTTCTTATAGTTGTGATATTGAGTCTACCATAACTCATATTAAGGCATATTACATGGCTATTAAGAAAAAAAATCTTTTGTTGGTTCTAGAGTTAACTGAGAGTTTAAGGTGGCAATGATCCAGTCTCTGAGGTTTACATTTGTAGATTCAAGGAGAATTTTCTTAAAGTACAGATAAATCAAGCACATTTTGTTTTTGCATGTTCAGTCACATTCGGGGAAAAAAAAAAAGAAACCTCGCTACTCAAAAACAATGAAAAATAACTTTTTATAAAGTTCCAAATCATAAATTCACTGCAAGAGTCATCATTGAGATATAGTATTTTTTTTTAGTTGATCAGAATTGTTTCCCTAATTATGGTACATAAATCCTTGTATTATAAAATATGTGAAATTGTGACTTAACAAGCAACCATAAAAAAGTTTGCTCTTGAAATAAATAGTTTTAAACAAAAGAACAAGGAATTTAAATAAATAAATAAGGTAGTCAGTGAATTTAACACTCATGCCTAAGAAATTCCCTAGTTTTATTTATTTATTTTTTTTTTTTTAATTTTTTTTTTCAACATTTTTTATTTATTTTTGGGACAGAGAGAGACAGAGCATGAACGGGGGAGGGGCAGAGAGAGAGGGAGACACAGAATCAGAAACAGGCTCCAGGCTCCGAGCCATCAGCCCAGAGCCTGATGCGGGGCTCGAACTCACGGACTGCGAGATCGTGACCTGGCTGAAGTCGGACGCCTAACCGACTGCGCCACCCAGGCGCCCCAGAAATTCCCTAGTTTTAATCTAGGAGCTTGTGGAAAGTAAAATTTACTTCTTAGGTCATGAGGACAGTAGTGACCTTAGGCAATGTTGTGGAGTCTGAATTTGTGGCAGTGCTTAGTGCAATATGTGCAGATATTCCAGGATGGAGGGTCAGGGTGGCGATAACCTCCAGAAAGGTACTCGGAATTTGGAAATGGTAATAAAATACCGTCATTTGAGGTTGGAAGGATTAGCATGCAATTAAGTAGATCAGCCATCTGAAAATAGAATTAACTCATGCTAACATCTGATTTGTAAGGTGCACAAAAATCTCCTATATCCAGTCTGTGTTTTTGAAGGAATTCTTGTAACAGGTAATAATAGCTACCATTTATTAATCACTATATATTCAGTAGTGTGCTAAGAGCTTTACATCCATTATCACATTTAGAATCCCATCAATCTTTAGGAAAGATATTGTTAGCTTTGTTTACAGATAAGAAATCAAGGTTTAGAAAGTGTAAGTACCTTGTGAAATGCTATAAAATGTAACATACGGTGACTCTGGAGTCAGATTTCTTGGTTTCCAGTCCCAGTTCTATTGCCTGTCAACTATGTGACCTCAGACAAATTACTTAATCTGTGTTTTGTTTTTTCACGGAGGAAATAAAGATGATGATAATAGTACCTGTACTTTAGAATTGCTCAAAGGATTAAGCGAAATAACTCACTTAAGGTGCTTGATAAACAGAAGTCAATAAATAATGGTTATTATTAAATTAGAGGCTCACAGTAATGGATGTTAGAGCTAGTGAATAATATCCAGTTAATGTACCAAATTCAATCAACTGTAGTTAGTAAAAATTTTCTGGGAGAATCATATGTCGTCAGAAAAATGGTTTGGTAACAGTGAACAAAACATAAGAATATATCTGGTAATGACCAAAAGAGAAGGCTATTTGAGTTCAAGGATTACAACTAATTTTCAAAGAGAAGTAGTTCTAAAATAGAAAAGGAATTTCTATCCAACTTGAAAGAAAACTCCCTTAAGACTACCCATTCTCTTTCTTCTAATTACACACTCACCAGACAACCTCTGACTGATCATTTTCTCTCCTGAGTACATTTAAACCACCACAGCAAAATACCCAGAATGAATTCTCCATACTCAGTATTCTTTTAGATTTAGCTGTCTTTGTAGATTGATAAATTGACATTCTGAGGTGCATATCACTTTCGTATGGGTCCTCTTAACATGTTGATCCCCAAGAGGTTAATTAACACTGGTGGAAATGATAAAGTTGAGTCCCTGAACCTACAAAGCTAAGAATCTGGCTTTGGATATTGTACTACAGCTCTTTATGCTTACAAGTAACAAAAATCACAATAAAATGTCTTAAACAGCAAGAAGGGGAGGGAGTTAATATTATAAAGAGAAGGCGTTTGATGGAATAGCAGGGCAAGAGTGCAAAGCAGATTCAGGAGACTGAAAGAAGCATGCTTGCACTCTTTCGGCAGTCTCTTGCCACTACCTCTCTGCTTACACATCATTCTTTTCTATCTATAGACCGGCTTTCCCTATCATAGGACATTCATAGGACAAACAGAAGTAGTACATACTGACTTTAGACCTGAGTAAGTGGGGCTCTCAATGAACCCTGTACCCCTGGGAGGCCCGCCCTTTGGAGAAACTTCTTCAAATGTTCTAGGTCCCCTCTGGTGCCCTGGAGCCGGAACTTAGTCCTGTGTGGATCTTGGCAATGGAAGCCCTGGAATGTTCTGTTGTTGCTGGTGGTGGGGTTTGGCCTGGTCAACAGGCCCTTCTGGGTGGGATGCTCTAAACCTGGACCTGGACCTTATTGGCCTCAGTCCCTGTTTCTCCCTTGCAGAGTCCTCTCGACAATAACCCACTCACACTGCCCGGGGTCCACCAGGTGCTGAGGACTGGGACTAACACCAGTGGGTATGGGCTCAGGTTGCATGGCCCTTTGCCTGTTGCTGGTGAGCCAAAGCTCCCACTGGCCAGGGCAGTATTTCTTTCATGAGACTGCACCAAATTTAGCTGCCAGAACAGGGCTGATTCACTGATTTGGGGATGATTTTCAGTAACACCGACAGAGGACAAGTTGAGGACCGTGGCTACCCACTGTCCTCTTTGGGCTGCCTGTGTGAGCTGGTACATGGGCACCTTACCTGTCTGTGTTCAGATCCAGGAGCCTCCTCCTGAGGAGCTACTGAGAGAAGTACGGGTAGCCCACGTGTCTTTTATACTGGGGTCCTCCCCACCACCCCGGCGTTGGTGCCCAGGGCAGTCACACCACCCTTTTGCAAGCTATGTGTTATATGTCAGGTAATTCTGGTCATGGCCATTCTTGTCCCCTCCCAGAACTTTCCAGACTGTAGTACTGCAAAGTCAATGTCCCCTTTCTGTCAGTCATTTTTTGCCTTTTATCAATGTGGTAACATTTTGTTGTCCTGGATTGGTCTCAAGCCCTGTGGAGCATGTGATAGATATGGCTTACCTGAATGGGACTTCTCTTCTTGCTCTGCCCAGGGCCCCTCATCAATCCCCACTACTGGTAACTGGTATGTGGAAGGCAGGGTAGAGATCAACATTAAAAAAGTCATGTTCTAGCAGTGCAGTGTGATCAAGGCTTAGTTCAAGAGAAGACATGGTTGGAAGATGTGTTGTTCTATGTTAATGCTTTAAATTCCATAAATAAACACTATAAACTTCTAAATGATAAATTTAACATGACCATAAAACAGAATAATTGTTTTCATTTTCCTGCATCCTCTGGGTAAGACTTGCATTTGTGGTCATCATCAACAAAGCACATTAACAATATTTGAGAGTCATTGGAAACCATTATTCAAGGACATTACAATGGGTGTTGCCATGAGATGAGTGATGATGTATCAGAATTCAATAAATGACATTAGGAAAGTGCAGAGGCCAGAAGATCTATACTGTTTCAATTTTAAAAGGTTCCAAAGAGCCATAGCATTGTGAATAGTAATAGTGTGGGTACATTTTCCTTACAGTGGGATATATGAAATTAGCCAAGAATGGTATCTTTGACAATAAATAACACAAAGAAGTGGATCCTGCAAACTAGGAAAAGTTTTCATGTGCATTGATTGGACAATAAACATCTGTGTTGGTACCTTTTTCTTGCCCTAAATTTTAATCAATAAACCACTATACCTCACATGAGCCCATGATTTTTGTAATTACTTTTAAAATCAAATTGTTGCTATTGATGGCTTCTACCCTGCACACGCCCACATATTTTCCCAGGGCCTTGTATACCTTAGAGGGAGTACTGGACAGAAGATAGTGTTAAGAAAGCTTCTACCTTTGTATCTCTTTTCCATTCCAGAGATTCTCAACTGGAATCTCTTGGCCCCAACTTCAAATTTTCAGACAAAGGCTCTGGCTGTGCTAACTTGGTCCAATCAGCCATGTCAGGTGGTCAAGGGCATGATGTAATGTACAACCCTGACTGCTAGGATGAAAAGGGAAAAGGATAGCACCCAGAGAAAAGAAAACACAGTTGTTTTTTGTGTTAGTTTTCTAGTGCTATGTAACAAATGACCACAAACCTAGCAGCTTAAAGCAATGTATTTTATTATCTCTCAGTATCTGTTGGTCAGAGGTCTGAGCATGGTTTATTTTCTGCCTAGCATCTCACCAGACAACAATTAAGTTATCCACTGGGGAGACAATTCCATCTGAGGCTCTGAATCATCTTCCAAGCTCATACAGGCTATTGACAGAATTCAGTTCCTTGCAACTCAGAGTCTCATTTTCTTGCCAGATGTCAGCCAGGGCCAGCTCCTAGAGACTGCCCTTAGGTCCTAATCATATGACTCTCTTCTTACAGCATGGAGTTTACTTCTCCAAAGCCTGAAAGAGAATTTCTCTACAGTCTATTCCTGCTGCTGCTGCTGCTGCTATCACCGTTACTTTTATTATTATTTACTACCACCACCACTACCACTACTGTAGGCTTATATAACGTAATGGAATCAAAGGAGAAATTAATCCATCACCTTTGTCACGTAATGGAACCAGATCAAAAGAGTGGCATCCCATCATATTCACAGGTCCTGCCCACACTCAAAGGGAGGGCATAATACATGTACACCAGGAGGAAGAATCTTAGGAGCCATCCTAAAATTCTGTCTACCATGGCTCTTAAAGATGGCCACTACAGTTGCCTCTATCTTAAAGCACTGAGAAATATTTAAACTGTCTGTCCTCCTTATTCTCTTAAGAACAGCAGTTTAGTGGTGCCTGGGTGGCTCAGTCAGTTAAGTGTCCTACTTCACCTCAGGTCATGATCTTGCAGTTTGTGGGTTTGAGTCCTGCATTGGGCTCTGTGCTGACAGCTTGGAGCCTGGGACCTGCTTTGGATTCTGTGTCTGTTTCTCTGCTCCTCCTCAATCACACTCTGTATTTCTCTCCTTCCAGAATAAATAGACATAGAAAGAAAAAAAGAAAGAAAGAAAGAAAGAAAGAAAGAAAGAAAGAAAGAAAGAAAGAAAGAAAGAAAGAAAGAAAGAAGAAAGAAAGAAAGAAAAACATAGTTTAAGGGGCACCTGGGTGGCTCAGTCAGCTGAGCATCCGACTCTTGATTTCGGCTCAGGTCATGATCTCAGGGTTTATGAGATAGAGCTAGCTCCATGTTAGGCTCTGTGCTGACAGGACAGAGCCTGCCTGGGATTCTCTCTCCCTCACTGTCTACCCCTCCCTGCCTCACACTCTTGCTGTTTCTCAAAATAAATAAACTTAGAAAAAAAAAGAACAACATAGTTTACAATATATTCATTGTAAACTATGAATATATGAATATTCATAGACATTCAAGTCTCAGGTACCGGAAATATACATCTCTGGGAATATTTTGTCACACAGAATTCTTTTTCTACAATTCAGGGACAAGAAATTATTAAACATTTATTTAGTACACTTACAGTTTGACATTCTTAGAAATTCAGTGGATTAAATGATGTGAGTATATATACACACATACAGTTCACATATTGCCTACAACTTAAATTCTCCTTTTTTCAGTGCAAACTATTAATAGGGAATTTTTGCCAGCTGGTGTTTCAGAGTTCTTTATAAATTAATTATTGTATTTACTAGCCCTGTGGGAGTGGAGAAGTCTAATTGGGTCAAGGAGGCTGGTTCTGCTGGAGACTGAAAGGTGAAGCATGTATAAGGTGTCAGTTGCAAATCTAATGCAGTGCTTTTTTGAACACGTATGTTAGAAAAGGGAACAATACTGAAATTACCTGCATATTTATGGAAAAATCACATAATTAGCATACACATTTATTGAAATTTGCCATCAATCTATGGCAAAGACAAAATATTTTAGCTGACATGAAACTGCACAGGTGTCCCATGCCACAGGAGGAATGAGATGCTTGATGCTAATAGCACATTCATTCACTCATTCACGCACTCACACAACAGGACCAGGCTAGATATTATAGCTACAAAGAGGACAATATCCTAGCCTAGTGCTCACAGAATGCTGGTGAATATGGATGTGTAAAGAGATAGAAAAAGAAAAATGTCATAAGTGTAGGACAGTCATAATCAGAGAATATTGTGGGCATTTCTAGGTGGAACAGCTCTCCCAGTTCACAGGTAGGGAAGGGAAATCCATCCGGGTTAGTTCATCACAAGTCACAGAAACCAAATATAGTAAAACTTTATCCTTCAGTGCTAGGACCAGAGGGAGGCAAGCCGGTCACATGGGGCATGAAATTTCAAGGGGTGTTGTCACAGTTGCTGGGCCTGGGTGTGTCACCTGAGAGTGTCTCCTTAAATTTTGGGGGTAGGCAGCTGCACACTGAAGCCTTGGTCCTGTTTTTCCCTTTGGTCTTATCCTTAGTCAACACTTTTTCCCCTAGTTTTCTTCCTAATGAAAAACAATTGAGAAACTCATTCACACTGATGTAAATAACTAAAAATTTAAACTACACATTCTTTAAAAGAATTTTCAGTTTAGCAGAAATATCATCAAGCCCTTAAACCATGGTTCAAAACCTCAAATGTTTGCAGGGCCAGAGAGTAGCAGGCCTGCATAAGATGCCAGGCAATGAGGGAGATTGTGATGGGCTATTCAAGGACCTTCAAATTCAACCTAAAAATATATACTGTTTTGGACAAACAGAAAGTACCTGCTGGATTATTAGATCAGTAGAGTAGCTGTTTGTGTCTCCTGCCAAAGGTTAAAGAAATTTAGTTGCTATGTTAGAATTTCTTTAGGCAAATGGTGTAAGGACATAACGAGAATTGGATGGAAAATACCTACTGGGGGGGGGTATTCTTTCTTCAATTAAACTTTCCTTGTGAGGCCTTATTAAACATTTCTTTGGCTTTCTTTCCCACAGACCCCAAGATCTGGCCTAGTTATCCTACTCTGCTGCCGCAGCTTATTGTCTTACCTGTATTTCATGAGCCACAAGACATAGCTGGAAAGTTTTTCACAGCTAGAAACTAGAGAGAAATAGATAACATTTAGGGAAAAGGAAAGTTACCATATCCCTAGAACTCTTAAGAGTCTCTTGTCTAGACCGAAGTGTATAGTAGATAAGAGTAGTCAAATATACCCAGTGTGCTTTCCTTTTACCAGGAAACTGCAGGTGCCTCTGAAGGGACTGTCAATCATGGTGCTCCCCTTAACTCCAGCACAGTTTGGGATCTTGTCCCAGGCTGTCCAATCAGAATACCCAGTCCCTTGAAAGGGAGGAAGGAGTAAAGCAGCCAGGCTGTGATCCATTCACTTCCTTTATCAGAAGGACACCACTAGGGGAAAGAGAAGAAGAGAAGTGATGTGGTCTAATTCCTTGTCAACTGAACTTCAGGTAAATAGAATAATGATTTTAGACAGGAGGAGGAAGCCTTTCATACAGAATGCCCTTTAGCAGGTGTCCCTTGATAAAAACTGCTTACAGTAAATAAACCTGGAATCTATTGATTTATGGGACATAGCTTCCCAGGAGAATTTCATATAAACTACACAACTCTTGGAGGTATAAAATGAAGATGTTTTATAAATAAAATACTTCCCATTCTGTGAGGTAACAATCGACAAAACCTCACACAGAAACGTCATCTATTGCTCTGGGCTGGTGGATAAAAAGGGCCTTGTAAAAATGTTCCAGACCTTTCTCTGCTTTGTCTTTGTCTCTTGATTTCCTATGCCCTTTTAATTTTTAGTAAAGCTTGATGCTGGGAAAAATCTGATTGTTGTGAGACTGATTTGGTAATCCAATTCTGTGTGTTATTTCGACTGGCCATGGTAATTGGTTGAAGAATGAATGAATATGCGAACCAGGAAAGACTGATCAGAATGTTCCCTAGGATTCATTTAGGAATTCATTTGGGAGAGAAAAGTTCTCTCTCTATTGGAGTTCTTAAGCTTGTAAATGTGGGAGTGAGACACAACGCAGAGAGAGAGCTCACCCACAAAAGGAAGCCAAACAGACACACTAAGAACTGATGGATGGAGACACTTAAAGAGAGAGGGGGCTCCTGGGTGGTTCAGTCGGTTGGGCATCCGACTTCGGCTCAGGTCATGATCTCGCGGTCCGGGAGTTCGAGCCCCACATCGGGCTCTGTGCTGACAGCTGGGAGCCTGGAGCCTGCTTCCGATTCTGTGTCTCCCTCTCTCTCTGCCCCTCTCTTGCTCATGCTCTGTCTCTGTCTGTCTCTCTCTCAAAAAATAAATAAAGATTAAAAAAAGCAGTAGTAAGAGATAGGAAGAGAGAGTGAATTCTAAATATAGCATTTGAATCTCTGAATTTTTTCTGTTCGAAACTCCTGAATCCCCTGGACTTCCTACATAAGCCAAGTCAATACATTCTTCTTTTACTTAAACTAGATTATACTGGGCTTCTGCCACTTGCACCCACAAATTCTGACTAATATTCTAGCTGGAATTTGGTACGGACCAGACTAGGAGGAAGAACTGAGAGCTCAGAAACAGATGAGTCTTCCAGGAAAGAGTAGTTCTCAGAGATAAAAATCGGATAAGAAACAAAATACATATCATAAAACTATTGAGAACTTCCACCCCTGGTTCACACATAAACATTATTGAAGGACTAAATAAGATTGCAACTCTTACAACAATATTTTTAACCACTTTATCCTGAGCAGTATGGAGGCACACTCTTCTGCCTTCCTTTTCTTTTCCCAGCTGTTCACCGTGACCAAGTAAGACAGTGTTTTCCAGCTTTGGCTTTGGCTTAGGAAGCAAAGCTCTGTTTTAGAAATTGTCGCTTTATGTTGTAACTACCTATTTGTTTTATATATTCCCAATTCCTTACAGATAGGAGATAAGTCTTATTTATTTCCTCAACCTCAGCACCTGAAACACAGTTAGTGCTCAGTATTTGTAGAACAAAGGAAGAGAGGGGTTTTATTTTTGCCATCATTGAAACTATGCACAGGCGTGACCAAGGGGAAATTGCATGGGCTTGGTTCCTTCCCACTCCCTACCAAATGTGCATAATTATATTACTTGGTATGCACCAAACTGTTAGCTTATGATGAATACTTTCATAGTTAAGGCATGCTGGTGAGCAAGGAGTAACTACCCTAAATTGTTCCACAGTTTAGAGTAGTGGTTAAAATCACAGGCTTTGGAACTAGAATTCCTGCTCTGTTGTCTGCTAGCTTTGTAACCTAGGTCAAAGTGCTGTGTCTCAGTTTCCTCATCTGTGTAATAGGAATAAAAATATATCATAAGGTTGTTGTCAATATTAAATAAGTACTATGTTTAAAACTGTGGAAAAAGAGTGTCTAGCACACAGTAAGTGCCATGTGTTTGCTGTGATTATTCTTATTGTTGTTCTCCAAGCCTCACTTTTATAATGGTAAAATGGGTATAAAATTACATCTGTGGGTAAATTGCAAATAAGATAATGCATGTAAAATTGTTGACAGTAAATGCACAATACAGAGCAAGTATTAATAGCTATTATTAGGATGTAGTTAGATTAATTGGAAGTTAGCATGTGCACCAAACATGTGTTACCAACTTTCAAAAACAAAACAATAATAGGACTCATTAAAGTGTACTTGCACACTCTTAAGTAGTGTAATGTTGGAGTTAATGTCATAGGCATGGAAACCAGTTTGCCTGGGTTCAGATCTCAGCTCTACTACATATTACTTGTGTGATCTTGGGCAAGTTACTTAACTTCTATGGGTCGCCTCTAATAAAATGAGATTAATGACAGTGTCTGCTTGATAATGTAGCTCTGAGGATTAATTGAGGCGATGCCTCTAAAATAATAAACACGATGCCAGAAAAATAGTAAGCAGGCAATAAACATTAGCTTATTATTGCTGTGAGCCTCAATCACTTTCAATGGTAAAAATGAGGATGTAAGTGTCTACCTGATCAGACTGGTATGTGGATAAAATGTGATAATGCCAGTGAAAATGTCTAGTAAATAGGAGATATTTCATAAATGCCACTTTTCTTTCCCATTTTTATGATTCAGGAGACAACTCAGAACTTTACAATGCCTTAAGGTTATCAGTATAAATATCAATTGGATTTCTACATGTGCGGTTATAGGACAGAGAGGATCAGGTAAAATTTGATCAGTGACACATACTAAGTGTTGTTTATTGAATAAATATCATTTAGACCATTCAGTTGGCTTATTAGCTGTTCTTTCTTATTAAAGAAGATTGTGCCAGAAATACCCTGTTTTTGTATATTCGTTTGATTCAGGTCACAGATAAATGGCGATTTGCTCTGTTCAGAGAAGGATAGAAAAGTGGGCTGGTATTTCAAGTTTCTTACAGCGAACATGGTGCACAATCTGCTAGAACTGAAGGAGAATGTTATTAATCAAAAGGTGCATGAGGAGGCAAAGGACTTCATTATGCTGTTTTGCTCCCACAACTTGCACCTGGAGCTTTTTAATGAATGTGCCCTTTGGAGACAGGTGGCACTCTGCAAAGCGTAAACCTCTCTAAACCTCTTCTTGTCTCAAACTGACACGTCTTCATGGCACTGTGAATAATCAATCTAAGCCTTAAATGATGTGAAAGGCTTTGGTAGGACTATAATTAGTTGAAACTATTTTTTTCTTGGTCTTTAGGAGTACACATGGCTAGAACAAGGGAAAGAAAACGTCGAGAAACAGCTGGAAAAAAGAAATCATGTATTCATTGAAAAAGGCAAGCCTATAAACAATGATATTGTGTACTGGGTGAACAAGTACAGTAGATGGCAGTTTAGTAACATCCAATATCGTTTTGTCATGTTTAGAAGTCATTTTTTTTTAAAAGAATATGTAAAAAATATGCATCTTCTGTTTTATATATTTATTGTCATCTTTTCTGGGAAAAGTTCTGTGTGTGATCTCTGTTGGCTTAGAGAAACAGAATTCTTATAAACTTGTCAAATAGTACAGAATATAAAAGGGACATTGGGGTGCTCTGGGATTTTTACACCACATTTTATTAGCATCTCATTCATTTTGGAGCACATAAAGATTTTTTTTTTTTATTTGAAGCAATAAAACTTGGGAATTACTCTCAAGTAAAATAACACCACAACCAACAATTGATTCCTCTGAAAACCCGGATGTAATTTTAGCATTTCATGGATGGTTCTTTAATTGTTAGTTAAAATATTTAGGAAACTAAGAGAGGTGTGGAAAGGGAGCAGAGACAGAGAAGATATTAGGAAGGGAAGGTAAAATTTCCAAAAATTTTTGAATGTGAAAAGGAGAAGAAATAAGAACCCAACCTTTCCTGAGTTACAAGTTCAAGATTGTATCACTTGTCTGTCACATGGAATTCACCAAAAGTCCAGGCATTTAAAAAATTCTGATCCCAGAATGGAAAGCTGACAGTTCTTCCTACAATGGAATCAGACCATTACACGCGCTCTATTGGTTTAATTGAGCATACATTATATCCTTCAGCAAGAAATCTTCTGCCATGGTACCCTATTTTCTTGGGCACCAGGGCTTGACAGATTTCTCACACAACTAAGCAGTTGAGAATGATACAATTTTGACATGAAATGTGCTTATACTTTGAAAGCCATTAAACAAGACTTGTTTGCTTATAATTTTCTAATAAAATAAAGGGCCTTCTGTGGAAAGCAGTTTTAAAAACACATCATAACATTGTAAGTGTGTAGGTCTTGTAACGTTTGTTCTAATTTTCTAGTGACAGACACAGAGTAATAAGATTTCCCTAACAGATGCTTAGTGCTGGGTACTCACATGTCACTCAAGCTGACAAGGTTCTAGGAAAAAACACTTTTGTCACCATGTTACCATTTTGAAAAATGAACTGCACATAATTGCACATAATTCAATTTTGCTTAATTGAAAAGTATAAACTTCACAAAATATAATTTATTAAAGTTAATATGACAGAATTAATTGGAAATATACCCCAAACAACCCACTAGGTCCTGTTCTACAAATTTGTCTGCAGACAAGATTCTAACCCTACGTGCCTGGAGAAAAGCATTAGTTTAGTTTACACTAGGATCATAGAATTTTGAAGTTGGGAGGGAGACTGTGAGGTCTCCTGTTTCAAATTAATACCTACTTTTAAGGATTTTCTTTCTATATATATATCCCTGTAAGATTTTAATTTAATTAATATTCAAATAATAAATAGCAAGCACCATTCAAATAATAAATAACAAGCAGGTTGTGAATGTAATGAACATGGTTTCTTCACTCATTCATTCTCTCAACAGATATTTATTGAGCATCACACATAACTGGTATGTTCCAGGAATTATGTTAGAGACTGTTAATGCAAGAATAAATATTTTGCTATTTCTGTCCCTGAGGAGGAAGTCAGAGTATAGCTGGGAAGATAGACAAATTAATAACTATATTGTAGTGTGATAAAGGCTATGATAGGTAGACAATTGTGTGGGAAAACAGATGAGGGAGCAATCTGTGTCACCTGAGGGTTTTTCAAAGACAACAGACAGGAAATCACATTTGAGCTGGAGCAGGAGTTCTCAGAGGAGAAGTGGAGGCTGAGGATCTAAGAAAGGAAATAGGCATGAAGGCAGAAAAGTATGTTTGGAGGGTGAGTGTGTGAAATGTAGGGAATGTTGGGAAGTGATAGTCAGACTTGGAAAGTTAATTAAAGGAAAGACTGCAAATATCAGATTCTAAATAGGACAATTGAAAAAATGTGAAAGTGAAGATAAGGATATGATCTGATTTATATTTTTTAAAAACTAGGTTTGTAATAGATATGTTGAAGTATGTTTTGGTGTTTTACTTGGACAGTGGAAGTGACAATGGACAAAGGTATATATATTAAGATATGTTTTAGAAATTGACTGAACTCAGGGCACTTGGATGGCTCAGTCAATTAAGCTTCAACTCTTGATTTTGGCTCAGGTCTTGATCTCACAGTCCTAGGACTGAGTCTCACATCACACTGCATGCTCATGGAGCCTGCTTAAGATTCTCTCTCTCTCTCTCTCTCTCTCTCTCTCTCTCTCTCTCTCTCCCTCTGTCCCTCCCCTGCTCACTCTCAAAAGGAAGGAAGGAAGGAAGGAAGGAAGGAAGGAAGGAAGGAAGGAAGGAAGGAAGGAAGGAAGGAAAAGAAAGAAAGAAAGAAAGAAAGAAAGAAAGAAAGAAAGAAAGAAAGAAAGAAAGAAAGAAAGAAAAAGAAAGAAAGACAAAGAAAGAGAGAAAGACATTGAACTTGGTGGTCAGTTGCTTGGGAGAGGCAGGTGCTACAGGAAAGGGAAAAGTGGATGACTTTAAGAAGTGTAGCTGGCAGGATTAGGTTTGAGGATTTGGACAGGCACTTATTAATCCTCTTCACAAACTTTTGAAGGTTATAGCAGATGAGAAATACTGAAGTTTTAAAAAGTTAACTAATTTGATAAGGTTACCATATAGGTAGTAATTTATGGAGACCAGATTCGAGCATATTCTGTGCAACTAATCCCAGAAGCCAACTTCTTAACCACCATGCTGACTATTTCTTCCTGTACTTATTGAGTGGGCAGTGATACCATTTACCAGACTGGGAAATAAAAAAGAAAAAGTTGTGAATAGAAGATAATCAGTTTGACCTTTAACACCTTGAGTTTGAAAGGCCAGACAGTGGAGATATTCCCAAGAGTATTGGAAATTACAGTCCTGAAGCTCATGAAAGATGTGGAGTCAGAAAGTTCAGATTTGGGAGATATCAGTGACTAAGAGTATAAGAGTGACTCAATGGCCCAATGAATAGGCATAGGGAAGAGGATTGAGCAAAAAGCTTACAGTGGCAGTGGAACAAAGAGTCAGGGAAGGAGACTGAGAAGGAGCACTCAAGTGACCTAAAGGGAAACTAGCATAATACATCTTCCACATAAGTCTGTTAAGTGAAGACCTAACTGTTTTCCTTTGAGTATACATTGGATAGAAGGTTGAACCATTGTCTACTTAATTGTCCATTATTGCATTAAGAGCATCCTTACAACTGAAAAATTGTCACTCGTAGTCTCTTTTTTTTTCCTGAAGTTCACAATCTCTTCCGATTCAGGGTCACCATCTTCTACCTCACACAAATTCCCATCATCATACTAGACTGTGAATCCACATCTTTGACGATGATGGATGTGCCTGCTCTCACCTCAATTTCTAGACTGTGCTTGAGCCAACTTTACCTCCAATATGTTTGCATATTGTTCCAGGGATTGCTCTGCTTGTGAAATATTTAACCATGAAATTCCAATGACTGAGCATAGGGTCTTCCTGTCTCTTTCCCACTAACTGAATTCAGATTCAACTTTGTTCACATCACTTATTGAGTATGTATCATATGTTGTGTGCTAGGATTTAGGATCTATATCTATATCTATATCTATATCTATATCTATATCTATATCTATCTATGTCTATATCAGGATATATATCTATATCTATGTCTATATCTATCTTTCTATCTCCATCTGTATCTAGATCTGTATCTGTAGCTATAGATCTTAGCACTGAGACATTGCCCTTAATCTTAAGAATTTCACTAAATAGGAAGGTAGCAGATATGTAAACATTTTTTTGCCATCTGGGTGCGATAACTAAAAAGACAGAGGTGTATTATAGGAACAGTAGCGTGTATGATGGAAACTTTGAGCAGTTGCACTTGAGTTGGAAATGGGAGACATGTTATTTATCAATAATTGCCTAACTATACTCTTAAACTTAGAGGCTTAAAATGGCCACGATTTATTATTTCTCACAATTCTGTGGGTTGACTGGGCTCCCCCTACATTCAACTCATGGTTGGGGTAGGTAGGAAGAGCCAAGAAGGTTTTACCCACACTATGGGGTATAGGTGCTGTAGGCTAATTCTCACTCCCTGTGGCCTTTCTCTCCACATGATACACTTCAGACACAATAGCTCAAACTTCTTTAGGGCATGGTAGTTGGGTTACATTGGAACCGGCACGGTGCCAATTCTATAGCATTCTGTTGGCTTGCTCTGAATCAAGGCTCTTTTTGCGGGAGTAATGGCATAAGTGTTGTAAGGATGGGATAAAAATTCAGCAGCCAATTTTGTTTTTAACAGACAAATTACCACAGGAGACTTTAAAACGGAAGAGATGCTTGAGATGAGTCTCAAAAGCTGAGAAGTTCATCAGGTTAATGGGGGGTTAGAAGAGGATCTCTTCAGGAAGAACAGCAGTGACATGAAGGCAGGAAGCAACATAGTCATTTGGCTTGCCAGGATATGTGGAATGCCCATGAGCATTTGTGGGAAGGAATGAGAAATACAACCAAGATTATGGAAAGCCTTGTTGTAAGAAGTAAATTGAAATTTACCTTCCAGATAAAGTCTGCAGAATGCCCTTAAAGAGGTTTTATATAGGGGAGCAGCTGCTCTTTACTCTCATTGATTCTTCTACTTTGCAGGCTTTGTGTGTTCTTGATCAATAAGCCTTTGGCTTTCTTTCCTCATTCAATCCAACCTACAACTCATAGTATTCACTTAAACCTCTGTTACCAGCCCAACACTCTCATGACCTTCTTTTCATTCTATTTTCCTAAACTTCAATTTTAGAATAACCTATCCATTTGTTCTGATCTTAGTACCAGGTATTGAATAATACTAGAGCAAATCACATAGCCATGTTGATGGCCTGCCTTATACATTTATGATTTCTAACCTCTGTTGGGCTCTTAATATTGCCTAGCAATTTTTATATACCCTTGCCCATTCCTTATGCTGGTCATTCCTTACCAGTCTTTTTAAGTTTTGCATTTAATGCTGCACTAGCTCCCCTTAGCAGATTACCTTGACTATTTCACAGAGGAAATAGCTGTTATAGCTGTGAAAAACTTTTTTCATGTCATCTCTTTGAAGTTCACTTATTCTTTCTCCTGGATCAGCCCCTTCCTTTCCTTCCAAATTCCTGTCATCTTCCTGGGACTTCTTTTACTTCTCCTACACCTCTGAATTGGTTTACAGTTCTCATCCACTTTTATCTTCCTTCCTTCCTTCCTTGCTTCCTTCCTTCCTTCCTTCCTTCCTTCCTTCCTTCCTTCCACACTCATGTTTCCTCCTTTCCTTCACCTATGCTCATACCCCAAGCCTTCTACCTCTTGCAAGCTCTTGCTCTAATAACTATGTCCTTACTTGCTTTTTCAATCTGTCTCTTCCCAAAACTTTCTCCTCAGCCTAACACATGAAAATAAATGTTCTTAATCCTATCATTTTCTTCAGCCTTGCTGCCTCTGCAATCCATAATCTCTCACTGTACTCCCTGATGATTCTTTCTTATTTCAAATTTACTCCTCAGCAGCCTGCAATTTGACTTATGTCTTGATCAAATGCCTAGCAGTTTCTAACACATGGTATGCATGTGTTAGATATGCATGTAACATATGTGTTGATGATCAATTTCTAATTGCCGATATTATGTTCTCTTTTTAGCCCTCATTTTACTTATAGTAAGAGGTGAGGGACAGATTCCATTTTAAGGTTCTGCCACTGGCATAATGGAACTTGCAAACCACACATGCAAGTGGACATAATGGCTGATTCTGTACTCCACAGATTTCTTACAAAATCAATGTTACTCTATTTGCATTTTAGTTTGTTGGAGCCTGTGTTGTACCAATGGCTAAACATACTGAGTGTTATTAGTATTATTGATATTGCATATATAAAATAGATAAAAAATTATATACTATATTATATTATACCATATAAAATTACTTTTTATTACATCTCTCTTGAATTATGGTGCCCATTTAATACATGATAATCACAGATTTTTAGAACAACAAAACTTTCTCATATACTAGGAAGATAGTATATTTAGGAAGATAGGAATCAGAGTTTCTTGGCCCAGAATAATCAATATATTTTTATGAAATGAATGGATGAATGTTTCTTATATGTAACCCAGCCAGAATTTTATAAATGAACATAGAGTGTATTTCTGATATTTCAAATTAAAAATACCATCCATTGTTAGGGCTCAGAGTGTTTACACATTCTAAATGACTGCTGCGCTATTGTTATTGAAAGAAAAAAAAAAACTCCACAAATTAGTACTGCAATTCACAGGTAAATTTTGTTTGTTTTCTCTGGAAATTTCATCTGTTAAAGTGCTGTTTTGGATGTGGTCTTTCCATGGAAACACACATAAACTCCTGACGAGTTTGAACTTAAACCACTGCTATAAAACTAGGTACTTATTGGCCTTCAATTCATCTGACTTTTATCTTATGGAATGTGAGCTCATTTAATGGCATCAAGCGAAAGAAGCTAGAATAGCATCCCGTGTACTGCATACCTTTGGGACCTTCCTGTATAATGTTGACATTCAGTCTCAACCAGCCTGACAATAAAATGATCCATTTATCCAACACAAGCAGGCAAAGGAGGAGATACTGTATCTTTTCACTCTGCCTCCCACTCCCAGAGCCAGTCCGATGCTTCCTTTGGGCCAAACACACGCACACATAAAGCACTTCATCAACAATTTTTCATGTTTTCCGTTAAATTGGATTTACTCTTCTTACATGAATTTTCCCCTAGATACTTTTTCCAAATAGCACAGAAAGTATTTGAAGTGAACTAAAACTTTTTAATAATAAACTTTGTGGTTATAAAGCCCTAGGACTAGGAAACACTTATAAACAAATAAAAATGAACAGCTTTACCATTGTATAGACAAGACTAGTGAGGAGTTTAGAAAAGATATTAGCCTAAATCTTAAAAAGTAAAACTTTTCAAAGGGGCAGTATCATCTAATTGGGGAATTTTATAATTTATAAATTCCTTACGAATCTACTCCATAAAGTAATTGCTTTAATCACCAAGAGTATTGAGTAAAATTTTCACTTCCTTAATTCCACTCCCTGATAGTTCTGTTTCTTTAAAAAGAGAGAGAAAAAAAAGCCTCTAAAGCAATTGTGTTTTTACCTATTCTATGACTATTATGGTTTCTTGATTAGATTTCTATTTTCTCTTACTGAAAACAAACCTTTCCTTGTTAAGCCATGTTTTGTTGCCAATGGAGAATTCTCTTTTTTAAAAAAATGCTTTAGTTTATTTGGGGGTGGGGAGCGGCAGAGTGAGGGTCTGAAGTGGGCTCTGAGCTGAGAGCAGTGAGCACAATGTGGGGCTCGAAACTCACAAACTGTGATCTCTTGATCTGAACCAGTTAGGCGCTTAACCGACTGAGCCATTCAGGTGCCCTGATGATGGAGAATTCTAGAATGACCAGGCAGGTTTGATAGCCCCCCAGTTTTGCTGTTGCAAGTGACATAAACCCAACTCAAACTAGCTTAACTCAAAATAAGAAATCTCTAACTCGTAACGGAAAAGTCCACAGGTGAGCCTTAGCTTCACATGCAGCTTACTGTAGAGCTCACATCATTAAGAGACCTCTCTGGGTTGCTTCCATTATCAGGTTGACTTTCCTTGCGAGCATAATGGATAAGGCAATTCCAGTTCATCACATCTTTATTAATTCCACTTGAAAGTCCAAGCTTATCTTCTCCAGGAGCATATGTTCGAATGGGCTACTGTGATGGTTAAGTGCAGTAGTATTTGTTATGTTAGCTATTATTACTATCCCCTTAAGTTTGTGCTACTTGTCCATCTCTATACCAAGCATTGTGGTCAAACAGAGTATCTGGATAGTTTAAACCCTCTTGTAGAGTTTTAGGGGAAGGTGTTCAATCCCATACAAATCATATATTTGAGAATAAAGATATGTAAATTCTCTAAAGGATCAATAGAGTACTTTTTGCCAGAAATAAAGGTGAAAAGCTGGCAAGTCAATTGTGGTGGTTCATTTTATGTATTGATCTGAGTGGGCCATGAGGTGCCCAGATATTTGGTCAAACATTATTCTGGGTGTATCTGTGAGGGTAATTTTGGAGAATATTAACATTTCAATCAGTAGACTCTCCCTAATGTGGGTGAGTCTTATTTCATCAGTTGAAGGCCCAAATGAAGACAAATGGGATGACTCTCCATGGATAAGGAGAGTCACGTCCTGCCTGACTGCTGAGATGGGATATCAGTCTTTTCCTGACTTTGGACTTGAACTGAAACATTGGCTCTTTGAAGTAATAAGTACGATTCTAATAAAATTGAAAAAAAAAAATGGAGGAGGGGCACCTGGGTGGCTCAGTCAGTTAAGCATTCTACTTCGGCTCAGGTCACGATCTCACAGTTTGTGAGTTGAAGCCCTGCGATGGGCTCTGTGCTGACAGCTCAGAGTCTGGAGCCTGCTTTGGATTCTCTGTCTCCTTCTCTCTCTCTGCCCCTCCCCTGCTTGTGCTCTCTCTCTCTCTCTCAAAAATAAACATTAAAAATATTGTTTTTTAATTAAAAGAGAGAGATATGGACAGAAAGATTTTGGATGGCAAATGTGGCAGACAGGCTGTCAAGGAAGCAAGTGATGCTCAATGAAAGACTTTGCTTAGAGGTGCCTGGGTGGCACAGTAGGTTGAGCATCCAACTTCAGTTCAGGTCGTGATCTCACAGTTTGTGAATTCAAGCCCCACGTTGGGCTCTGTGCTGACAGCTCAGAGCCTGGAGCCTGCTTTGGATTCTCTTTCTCCTTCTCTCTGTCATTCCCCCATTTGTCTGTGCACTCTCTCTCAAAAATAAAAATAAACATTAAAAAAATTAAAAAGCAATACCACTTGCCTACAGATGGTATGTGGGCCAGGTCTTGTATCAGTTAACGATTTTTCAGTTACAACATTCAGAAAATCCAGCAGAAAATATCTAAAACCAGAAGGGAATTTATTGGTTCTCATGACCAGTACTTATAGCTTGTGAGGCATTTATCAGCTTATTGCCTCTGGGCTCCAAATTCACCCTTCAGTATATGTTCCATGGTAACAGACAATCTGTTTAGTGTTTTTCCTTTGACGTGAGACTTTCACATTAAAGCATTCTTAGTGGAGGCTGCTGGATGGAACTTGGAGGAGGAAGGAGCTTTCCTTACTTGTCTGGCTGCTGCTTGGTGGGCCAGCAGTGCAGGTGTAAGGCCATCTGGTGACCTTGTGCCCCGGAACGTGGTCCTTGGGCAACTTTTCAGGCTGGAAGTGACCACTGTGCTATATACTTGACATAGATTAGCACTCCAGAGTCTTTCTGTCTGCACCAGTGCCCCATTTCCCTTTTGTAGATCCCTGTGCAAGCTGCCTATGTCCCAGAGAATCCCCACCAAGCCCACTTCCACTACCTGTAAAAGCCTCGCATGCTTTGCCTGCCATCCAGAAGGTTTCTACCTAGTACAGATTGCTGATTGCCTGCTCCCCACCTGCAGTCCACGGGGTTGCTTCCTAATGGCCTAGCAACTACAGAACAGCCTATGTCTGGGAAACCAATTAAATTAAATTTCTGGACTCTCCAATGGTGGAGATAAACTCCACCTTCTCCAAGGAAGTCTGAACACCAGCATTGGTAAGGGGGTCTCCTTCCAAGTTTGTCCTTCTTAGGGTATCCTTCCTCAGCCCTAGGGTACTATATAAAATTTCCTTATATATCATAGTGCCTCTCTTGTCACAGTTTAATACTCCTTGATATTAAATTTTCCATTGTTTATGTTTCTATGTAGTTTCTATCACCTCATTGGACCAGACTGATATAATTTTTCTCAGGGCTCAAAATTTATTATCGGGAGCAATCTCGTGGCTATGCTTCCCTTGGGGTGTCTCCACCTCAGCCAGGCTTTCTTTTTGTGGATTCACATATTGTATTTTTATACTATCAAATCTATTTGAAGACGCAAAGCTTTTCTCCATAAGCTTTAGCTCTGTCTCCTCACATGTCAGTATCTGTATGCACATCCTTAATCCGATTACTGTGTCCTCAGGGGATTCTCAGTTTCCCACTATCTACCTACCTAGAGTCAGTCACTTTTACATTGTAGGATTTGTCACTTATAACACCCTACTTCTGGTATCAATTTCTACATCTGTTATGAATTTTTTCCCTTATAGGGTCTTGAGCTTGCCAGCTTTGGGGCTGGGACTTACACCATCAGCTCTCCTGGGCCTCCAGTTTGCCAACTGCTGATCTTGGGACTTGTTAGCATCCATAATCACACAAGCCAGTTTCTTATAATAAATTCCTCCTGCCCAACACACACACACATCTTTTTGGTTCTGTATCAGTATTGACCTCTGAAAAAAGAAGGGAACAGAGGTAAAAAGACACAGAACATGAGGCTCTAGGGGATTGAATGGAGACATGAGGATTGGAGGAAAGTTGGGAAAGATCTAACACGATACCTTTCTTTCTCCCTGAAGAAAACTACACTGACTTCTAACACCATGGATTAGTGCTGCCTGTTTTTGCATTCTGTATAAATGTCATTAGATTGCATAAATTACTTTGTGTCTAACCTCTTTCATTAAGTATTATTGATGAGATTTGTACATGCTGTTGAATGCATCTATAGTTTATTAATTTTCATTGCTTTATAAGTACTCCAGTGTATGAATACACCACTATTTATTTTTCAAAGTGACTGTTTATGTGGAATTTGGGGGTTATAGGATGTCCATGTGTTTAGCTCTAGCAAATTCTGAGAATCAACTTCCCAAAATGGTTCTATCCATACACTTCCACCAGCGGAATATAAGAGTTCTCGTTGCTTCATAACCTCTCCAGCACTTGGTTATTTTCAGACTTTTAATCCTTAGCCTAGGACATCTAAACTTAATTTTGTATGCAGGGGTGAGCCACTGAAGGATTTTCAGCTGGAAAGTGGTGTGAAGAGGAGAGCTACACTGGTAGCATTGCATAGATTAGTGAGCAAGAGAAAGACATGAAGAGGGAGGCCAGTTGGAACGCTGTTTTAGTGATTTCATAAAAACAATGTGAAAATAAACTGGAGTATTAATAGAGGGGCTAAATTGGAAGAGACGAGAGATACTACTGTAGTGTGTGCCTATAAACAGTAAGATTTGGCAATTAATAAACAGTGCAGGCAAAGGCAGGGTGGCTGAAGAGGAGCACATGCTTGAGCTTAAGCGACTGACAAAACATTGGTAGAATCTTAACCAACTCAAGAAGGATTGGGAGACAATTATGGTTTGGGGGAGATCATTTTTACTCAAAATCTATCATTTACCTTATTGAGGTCTTTACCAGACTCGTAGTTTAAAGCTATGATGAACTTTTTTCCCAACTCTCATTTCTTATCATTGGAAGATCCCTCTCAGTAGAAGTTGGCTCTGTCGGGCAAGAAAGAACCAGGGCTGTGGTGGGATAGTTAAATTGCCTCCTCTGTGAACTCAGTATCCAGAGGAAGCAACAGAAGGTTTTCTATTATTCAAACCTGACAGCTTTGGTGTAAGGAGTGATAGTAGCTAGGAAAGTGACAGGTCTGGGACTTCTGGGAAGCCTAAGTCCACATAGCTTTTAAAGCAGGAGCTATTCTGTGTGCTCACTTCCATCACTAATTCTTTCTTTCTCTCTAGACATTTGTTTCTATCACTGACATAAGCAATTGCTTCTTCTGTTTTTGCAATACAATTCTCTGTTTAATTGGGTATTCACAGAGATATGGCAAACATGTAAATGCTCCAGGACCAGCACTCCACTACATTCACGTGTACTGGTATTGAGGTAGTAACTCCAATTGATTATTTAAAAGTTTTTAAAGTTTATTTATTTATTTTGAGAGAGAGAGAGTGTGTGTATGTGGGTGTGTGGGTGTGTGTGTGAGTGGGGGAGAGGCAGAGAGATCTGGAGAGAGAGAAACTCAAACTGGCTCCAGGATGTCAGCTCAGAGCCCGATGCAGGGCTTGATCTTATGAACCTCAATATCATGACCTGAGCCACCGAAATCAAGAGCCAGATGCTCAACCAGCTGAGCCACCCAGGTGCTCCAGATTATTTAAAAATTTGAGACAGTTTGCTTGCATAACAGTTCAGGCATTGCTGTGTTGGCCTATCTATATGCATTGCTACTGAATGGATCTCATAGGCTGTATGTGTGTTTGCACACAGCTTCTTTAGCAGAGGTTTTTATTTTATATCTTTGGTAATATTTTACCGGCCATTGTATCCAAAAGCTTAAGATGACTTATTAAGTTTATTTATAGTGTTTCCTTCAGTGAAATCACTTCACAAAGGATTTGTCTTAAACGTGTACTTTCCAAGCCTGTTACTGTATCTCAATAGCTTACAGTGTGGCACTAACAGGAAACAGAAGTAATAGTACCTTATATTTCTAGACCACTTTAAAATTTTCAAGGAGCATTTGCATATACTTTATTTTCCTTTACCCACCATCTTGTGAGTGAGGTGTTATTTTCATTTTTCAGATGAAGAAAACTAGGCTCAAGGTCATACATAGTGTCACAGCCAGGACTTTAAATCAGATCAGTGCCTGTGATGGTTAATTAATTTTGTGTGTCAATTTGACTGGACCATAGGATGCCCAGATATCTGCTTAAACATTGCTTCTGGGTGTGCCTGGAAGAGATCAGCATTTGAATTGGAGGACTGAGTAAAGTAGATTGCCATTCCTAATGTGGGGGGGCATCATCCAATCTGCTGAGGGCCTGAATAGATCAAAAGGATGGAAGAAGGGCAAATTCACTCTCTGCCTGTTGGGGCTGAGTCATCAGTCATCTCCTGCTCTTGGACTGACTGAGACTTACACCATCAGTGCTCCTGGTTCTCAGCAGGCCTTTAGACTCATGCTAGAATTCATACCACTGGCTTTCCTGGGTCTCCAGTTTATAAACTGCAAATGGTGGGGCTTCTTAGCCTCCATTATCATGTGAGCCTATTCCTTGTAATACATCTCATTATCTTCTTGATTTAGCTTCTCTGAAGAACCCTGACCAATACAGTGACCTTTTGCAGTGCCTCTGCCCTGATTACCTTTTGTGTCTAGCTATCGATTTTCCTGTTATCCTTCAACTGTTAGTCATGAAATATATTCTTGCCAGGTGAGGATTATCTGTATATTGCATAAATAGACGTTAGCATTAAAACATCAGCAATTCTCAAAATTACCGGGTTAATTTACTGCCTGGAACTGAGATAGGGGAACTGAAGGGATCCCATGAAGGGACCCTATGAAGACAGCTCTTTTGCTGCCTCTGTTTTTGCTGGGACCTGCACTTCCACCTTACACATGCTTTAATGTGTGTCCTCTTTGTAAAGGTCAAGTAGTTAATGATTTCTTTGGAGTCTTCCAGCACAATAGAAACATTTAATAAACAACCAGGCAGGGTTGTCATGTAGTCATGTATGTTTTCTAATGCCACTGACTCCAGACCCCTGGCTCCAGGGCATAAGTGACTTTTGGAGGACACTCAAGCACTTGTCCTTGCTCTGACCACTTCTTGGATGCCTGAGAGGACATGTACACCAGACCACCATCCTCAATAAAAACTCCAGAACCCAGGCAAAGACAAGACTCACTCTTCTTTCCTTTTCCAAATCTCCAGATGCTCTGTCTGTATCTGCACTCTCTCTACATCTTCGATAAACTCTGCTTTCATTTCCTCTCAGCTCAAGTTTGATTTCTATCCTGCACTGAAGCCAAGAATCCTCATGGCTGGTCCAGTGGGACCCCCTCTGGGTTCTTGGACTCAGCCAGCCTGCATCAGAACCAGCGTAAATTCAGGAGTTAATCTTCAGGCATGAGAATTTACCTTTTATCTTTTTTCATTTGCTTTAACCAATATCTTCCTGCTGTGTGAATAGGGTTTAGATGAATAGCCAGTAAACTTTTATCATGGATCTATCTTACATTTGACTTCTTTGGGGTACTAATCAAAGCAGTCAATGATAGCCTGATTATATTGTCAAAAAGTTGGTTTTCATAGTCTAAGAACTGAGTCACTGTGTATATAATATTTTTCTTGATAGAAATAAATTTATTTTCCTGGTTATATTATATAGCTCATCAGAATGTCTGAATTTTTGAACGGATTGGTCATTGGTAAATGTATTAAAGAAAATAATCCAAAATAGACCAAAGAGAGAAAAAGCAACTCTTGTATTAACTTAATGTTAAGTATCAGTCTGCACCCAGAGGAAAGACTAAAATGCAGGTGAGAACAGATGTAATGTTTGTTAATTTATTAGCAGCATGCAACTCAATCACGCATTGGAGTCTACTGACTAAGATCAATGTAATGGAAAACACAACTCTCCTGAGTGCTGTTCTTCTAGACTTTTTAGTGAAAAGATATTTTTAGGCAACACTATGAAATTCAGAGAACTGTGAAAGGTAATGAGGTATTCTTCACAGAGCAGTGTACCCTGTCCATTCTATCACTGAGAGAATAATGACATGAGTCAGAAAAGCTGAACACATATACATTTAAATTCCTGAAAAATGATGTGGGTGTGCATTTATTTAATTATTTGGATATTTTGTCAATGCTTACTTCCTGGCTAACCAGTGAGCATCTTTATATTCAGCCGTGTAACAGATTTATGAACATAAACTTCCCTGCTTCTGCAGGCATTGGAGAGTGATCCAGCCAACATGAACAAAGTTGGAGAAGAGAGTTATTAATTAGGTTACAGAATGATGAGAAGTAGGCAGTTCTTACTGAAGACTATAAGGATTCTGTGAGCCAAAGGAATTGGCAGATATAAACTTTAAATCTATAGAGGTCAAGGGAAAGAAAGAACATTAGATTTGCACAGCCAAAAATTCGGCCAAAAGATGTTTAGCCAAAAAATAAGATCGGAAAAAAGCAAAAGCCATTGGTAATGAGCAGGAGGTTCCTTGACAACTTCATTTGCCATAGCTAGGGAATAAGATGATTGAGGTTCTTCTTTATAGAACAGTGGACACATGAGTGGAAGGGGTCAGGATGGCTAAAGGGGCCAGGAGCTAAGCATGATTAGCCTTAGCCAGGAGCTAAGGGTGATTATTGATTATTCTTCCCTACAATTGACTTTACCTAGTATTCTGTCATTAAACACAATTTAAAATATGTAACATCAAAAAGTTACAAAGGTAGTGAGTTATTAATTTTTCTAGAAGATTCTAAACAGTGTTTGATTTTTAAAAGCTGAGTTGGATGATTTTGGAATTCAATTAGTACTACAGAGCCACAA
This sequence comes from Neofelis nebulosa, assembly GCF_028018385.1. NCBI lineage: Eukaryota > Metazoa > Chordata > Mammalia > Carnivora > Felidae > Neofelis > Neofelis nebulosa. Next base: position 163,314,099 of record NC_080783.1, on the reverse strand, counting down.
ACTCAGAATGGGAAAAAATTTCAAAGTTATCCAGTTGCTTGTGATAATAGGAATTATTTCTATAATGTTCAGGTTGAGTGTTAATCTAGTGTTTGGTTCTCCGTTGACATGGTAATGTTACTTTATGAGCCACCCCATTCTATTGTGTAGTACCTTGCATTTGTAAATTTTTTTTGGCTGCCAAAACAACTTTCCTGATTTCTAGCAGTGTTTTGATTTATGTTTATGAAAAACTCTCTTCTCTATTATATGCAGCCTAATGGAACTACTAATCATAGCCCTGACTGACTCCACCCTATATGGGATACCAGCATGACCCAAGGTAGACCTGCAGTCACTCTCTCCCTCAAATTTCAATGTTGAGCACGGTGACAAATGTTTGTTGTTTCATTTCTAGCACTGGTGCCCTGACCAGACCATTTTTTTCCCCCTGAGACTGCCTGTGTTTCCTGCTTTCTTATTCTCTGAATGAATCTACCTGGGTTTTTCTTGTTTCCAAAACTGATTCTCCCACGTCCTGTCAGTTATGTATATGACAATCAACTGGGGAGCCTATTAAAAATGAAGAATCCCAGACCTCACCACCCTCAAGTATGTAATTTAGTAATATGAGTTGGGGGTACAGGAAGTTAAATTTATAACACATCCTCTGGGTGACACTGACGCAGTCAGATTACAGGCTGACTTTTGGGAACAACTCAAATGTAAATTTGCACTTCAATAAAAAATTTCTGAAATTGGAAAAGGCTTGCTGACCAACTCATTAAATGAAGGAATCCCAGTTCTTTCATCCACTCAATAATTCAACAAACAGATATTGAACATCTATACTGTGCCAGGCACCATGATGAGCATTAGGATATATGATACCATTAAGATTATTTCAGACTTGCTATTGGTGGGTACTGAGGCACTGGAAAAAGAGCAAGGAGTACATATCTGGATTTCCACATCCTATATTCAATACATATCACCAATAATCCTCAAAAGAAATGGACAAGCATTTATTTCTGTATTTCTATCTGCTCCATACCTTTCAAAAATGTAACAATGTAGATGTTTAATTCTAGGTATGTTCCTTCATGTAGATAAAAAAAAGTTCTTGGTAAACCAGAAATCTCACCTCTAATTGATTAGTCTTTGACATAATAATAAAGTTCAACCATACCAATTTAATAAAACAAGATTTTCTTCTTTTGTGTTGCTACAGACTTGCCTCATAGTTACATACATAATGTACAATAAAAACAATGGTGTAGTTGAATAGAATATGAAAATGCTCAGAGGCTCCTTTCAGCTAACAAAAATTACTCTGTAAAATACCTGCTGTTAAGTTAGCTTCAGCTTTCATATTATTTTGGAGGCTATTTTAAGATTACAATTAATGAAACATATCCTTCTCACAAATTTTTGTTGACCTCTAAAATTTCTCATCATAAGCTTAAATAGTTGTAAAATACATAGTTTACAGAAAATTGTGAACACTGACATAAAAATTTCATTAGTCTTTGAAATGTATCAGTTTGATTCCTGTCATAATCCACATAAAAATACATGAACAAACTCATTTTAGCAGTCAGAAATTCTTCATTTATTTTTTCCTCTCTGAACTCCTATTTCTATGCCACTTTTCCAATAAAATTTTATCTGCTTTAATACATTTTTCTCTGCCTGAAAGTCTTTTAGTGATCACTTTTTCCTGCCATAAAAACAGTTATATCGATTGAAAAGTAATTAAAAATTTGTGACCATAAGACTCCAAGTGTTAACATTTATTCTGAGTTGATATTTCATTATACAAATAAATGCAAAATTAACCTAAACAACATAAACAATTATTTATTTAGATATAGATGAAATTTATTAAAAATATATCAATTATTCAAATGGTTGGGCTATTTTTTGTTCAATAAGTGTATGTATCTGTGGATGCATATTACTTATTGCTGGAATAAGACAAAACTCAGGATCAGTCTGTTCTATTTCTGTTTTTATGGATGTAAGATCTGAGAAAACATATTCCCATAAATAAGTAGATGAGAATGGAAAGAGTTTTGTTTTAGCAATGTCATTCAAATATTTGAACTCCTTCCAAGATATATGCCAAAATCACATAGTTATCTATCATCAAAAATTATTTTTAATGATCTACCAGCTGTCATCTTAATTAGGTCTTCTTTCAGTTTTGTTAAAGGCAAAGAATTGAAACCGATTCCAGATTTTATGACTCAGTTATTAGTCATTTACTTTCTCAATACCAACACCAATATTTTGAATTGTCCTATTGTTTGGAACCCTGGAGATTTTTACACTCAGGGTCAATGTACTATATAGTAAGACGTAAGATGGATGATGGCATGCCTCTCTTTTTTAAAAGGAACAACTAGCATGAATAGTCTCAGGCAGTCAAATTTTGGAAAGAGTACATGTGATGCTTGGTATTTGAAAATTATTTCCTGAAAATTATTCATACCCCCAAAGCACACATGTCCCAGTTAAAAATCTGATGGTGTAAGCATGTCTCCTTTTGAAGACAGTTACTGGTTATTCAATATTATGTGAATGTAGATTTTTCTATATTGGAACAAAGAGACCTATGGTAGATTGTGTATTCTAAAATAGCTGCAAAAAAAAAATCCCCTTTCCCACAAGATCTTCTTACAATCTGACATTGACACTCCTGTTATTGAGAAGTGGGGATCTATTTTCCATTCCTTTGGATTTTGGGAGGATTGCGACTATTGAGGAAATAATGCTCTGTGATTTCTGAGGCTAGGTCATAAAAGTTGATAAAGTTTCTGTCTGTCACCTTGGAATGTTCACTCTTAAAACCCAGTTTCCATGCTGTGAGGAAGCCTGACGACATGGAAAGGCTGTGAGTAGGTATTTTGGCTGACAGCCTTGTTTGAGGTCCCAGACAACAGCCAACATCAACAGCCACACGTCTGTGTGTGAGGGAGCCTTTCAGATTACTCTAACTTCAGACACCCTGGTTATCTGAATGTGACCGCATGAAAGACCTCAAGCAAGACCCCCAAAACCAAGAAAGATAATAACAAAATTATTATCATTGCTTTAAGCTACTATGTTTTGGGATGATTAATTATGTGGTAATAATTATCAGAACAAGACCTAAGAGAATACCTTAGTAACAAAAATAATTTGATGTCTAGTCAATTCAAAATTTACAGAAGTGTTCCCTGATATCTAATGAAATTTATTTTTTCATGTGGTGAAAATCGCAAAGTACATTAATAGTGCATAAAGATGGCAGGGAATATATTGAACAGTTAATGTTTAATTTCATTAAAGAAAATATAGCTTGATTCTCATATGTTCCAATTTATCGTTGTTTAGAGTACTGCATGTAAATGACATTACCCAAGCCCTTATCTTTTATTTAACTTTTAAAAATTTAATTATATTCTTAAAGTAATACTTGTGCTTCAATTTGAAATCTCAATAGTACTACAAGGCTAAAAACAAACAAACAAGCAAACAGCTAGAAACAAACCCCTGTCCCCTTCTCATTCTATTTAGGCAAACATTTGTTTTCAATCTTTTTTAGCTGTTTATTCTGGTATTTATATCCCAATCTCTAATACTATACTTTATTGGTAGTTCTGTATTTTCGTTTTTAATTTTAGATAATATCTATTAGCTTCCTTCTATGAAAGTTTAGGATTATCTCTTTTATACTGCCTCCTCAGCCCTAATATCAATGCATACACCTGTTTTTCTTCCTATTCTTCCACCGTAGATATATCATGCTTTCTGATACATCAGTACTTATAGTTTAAATTTGTATTATACTATGATTACATTTCTCTTCTTTTACAAATTTGTGTTATGTCATTTGCTTTGTTATCTAGGGCCCTATGACTTAGCCCTAAACTTTTTTGCAGAACTATAAAACAGCTTTCAATAAAGCTCACGGCTTTGAACATATAATTTCTAGGTTCCTTTCTCCCTCCCATCCTTCCTTCCTTCTTTCCTTCCTTCTTTCCTTTCTTCCTTCCTCTCCCTCCCCCTCTCCATCTCCCTCTCTCTTTCCTCCTTTTCTCTCTCTCCCCCCACCATCCCCTTCTGTTCTGGAACCCACTATCCTCCTGTGCCAATCTGATTCATTGTTTTCTAGGCCAAGGACCCTAGCTGATATCCCAGGCAATCATTGCTGGGAATTTTCTTTCTTTTTCTTTCCCCCTGAATTAAATTTCTTTTTTCTTAGATTTTGTCTTCCTTTTTCTTGGTCTATTTTTTTTTTTTTATTTTTGTCTTGATGGAGCACATTTTCCAGGACTGACTGACTTTCTCTCTTTCTTTCTCTTTCTTTCTTTCTTTCTTTCTTTCTTTCTTTCTTTCTTTCTTTCTTTCTTTCTTAACAAAGGCTACATGCAAAAAATTTTTTGGAGATCTTACATGTCAAGAATATTTTAATTCTACCTTTACATTTGATTAAATTATAGCTGAAGGTAGAGTTTTAGGTTAGAAATAACTTTCCCTTAGAATTTAGAAAGCATTTCTAAATTTCTGATTTCTGTTGATTCGTTGTTACAATTTTACGTCTAAAGCTACTTGGATTTCTGGTTTTTTATATATTGCTGAGACTTTTTGATGATTTGCTACCTGAATCTTTGGTTTCAGCTTTCTGAGTGCTGTTAATCAGGTTCCACTAGTCATGTCTCTTCCATCTTATAAAATGGTGTTTTTCATCTTTGTCTACAGTCCTCGCTGTCTCATTCCCTCCTCTGTTTTTTTTTTTTTTTTTGTCCTTGTGGTTTTATACATTTTTTACTTCCTTACTCTTGTTTTGGTGGTACGTCAGGGCATAATGTATGTGTTTACTCAATCATGTTTAACCTGAATTCTACAACTTTCTAATGTTTTTCACTTCAGAGGTACTACTTCTGCCCTCTTAAGTTATTTTTAAATTGTATGATTTTTCAGCATTCGTCAGATACATTAACAGAAATTAATAGAAATACATGTTTCTGTTTTCTTTTTATTCTTTGGTATTAAGAGAGTTGGAAGTGTATTATTAAGTGTTCATTCAGGAGAACTAGGAAAACATAAAGAATTGGCTATGGGGGCTTCTGGGTGGCTCAGTCAGTTGAGCATCAGACTGTGGGTCAAGTCATGATCTCATGGTTTGTGAGTTCCAGCTCCATATCAGGCTTGGGCTTGGGCTCCTTTCTGTCAGTGTGTTGAGCCTGCTTCGGATCCTCTGTTCCTCCTCTCTGCACCCCTCCCCTGCTCACCCTTTCTCTCTCAAAGATGAATAAACATTAAAAAAAAAAAAGAACTGGTTATGAAATTGTTGGAAAGACAGAAGGAGTGAAAAGGGAAGGGTACAGTTATCCACCTACCACCCAGCTGGCTGGAGGAGCGGCAGAGGAAATGGGGTTGCCCAGAGCCCAGGATTCCTGTGCTGAGAAGCATGTTGTGGTACTACTGGTGCTCTGGTGTTACAACCATCAGTCACCACCCTTTGTGGGCAGCTAGGAGCCCACACGGCGCAGATGCTGCAGGAACCCAGGGGCCCACAGTCTCCTGCTTCAGAGGCTGTAGCAGCTGCTGCTACCGGAGCCATAGCTCATGAACACTGCACTGCTGAGGCACGGGCAGCGCCATCACTGCCTGGGCTGAACGATTGCACTGCCTGAGTGGGACTCCACAGCCTGCACTTGCCCTGCCCCTCTCCTTGATGCTTCCTTGCACCATCAGAAACAGAAAAAAAAAAAAAAATCAGGCCCCCAACAGTGCCTCCCATTGGCAGAACCCACTAGAAAGCAGCTGGCAAGGAAGTCTGTGAGATGTGGTGTACAGGCTCCCAGCCATCCTGCCATACAGAGGAGATTCCAGAATGCTGAGAGCCAAATGACAAATAGCCAGCCCAGAGGGTTTAAAGGGAAAGTCAATAACTGACTTGTGAATCTTATCATTTTTCTGGGGAGGCATATTATCTATTTGGCATATCCTCTGAGCGTGATGCACGGCTACAAATATATTCTCTATACATATTTCTAATAGTCAAAGGCCTTTGAGAATAAAGTCAGAACTGCTTGTGGCAAAAAGGTTTGATAATTTTCTAACTGTGAAGAAAACTTTAATGATTATGATATTTCATTGATTATTTTGGCATTTCCAGCGCTTATCTTAGACATTGCTGGTTTTGCTGACATTTTACAGAATTTGGAGCAAGTGCACAAATTTAATAGGTTGTTAATAAGACTTTTCCCATTGTCTCAGATTTCCAGTTTAGGCCAAAAACTGAGCACAAGAGATGTTAAATTCCTCACATTCTAAAGACTGCTGTGAAGGCAGCCAGAATTGGTTCAGAAACCACCCCCAGGGACAGCTAAGATAGAGCTAGACTGGATCTATGACCACCAACCTACCCCTGCTTCTCACTTTTCTTTTTGTCCTGACTAGAATGAATGACTAGACACTTTTCTTTTTCTTTTTTTAGCTTGTATATTAAAGCAAACATGGTCTTTCAGGGGAACCTGGCTATTTTTGTTGCTAAAATTGAAGGTGAAGAAATTCCTGTTTGGCCAATGTGTAATCATTGAAAATAAAAATGTGTCTGTCTGTTGGCTCCTGTGCTCCTCCTATCAGAGAGACTGGGAATTCAACTGGGAATCAACCCCCAACTATTTGCTCATGTTTTGAAAAGTCAAAGAAAAGACACATTTATGACAGAATATAGTATTCCTATTTAGTTGTTTTTATGCCATCTAAGCAGAGCTATTCAAAATAAAGAAATGCGTGCTGTTAAGAATTGATGTCAATATGATATTTGGATGTCATTTGGCCAGGGGATTCATAAAGGTTCAAATTCTTTCCTGCCTTGGCCATCCTTTCCTGAGAAATCCTCAAAGAAAGTGTATGTGCAGGATATACTGACCAATATAGCATAGTGGCATCATACTATAACAGCTGCTAGGACTTTGCTCCCAAACTCCAAAGCAGGACAAGAGGGAACTAACCAGGACTCCACAGAAAATCTCCAATCTATGTGCACTGGGCTGGCTTAATATGGTCTGGAAGCAAAGAAGGCCAAAAAACGTGTTCTGATCATTTCTACCCTAATACCCAATCCATATTTGAATCGCACCATTCTCATGTGGTGAAAATTCCACTTACTAGAGCCAAGGGCAGGACCACAAGGACAGCTGGAGATAGATGGTCTGACCCAATGCCTTAAATGTGCCCTCCCTGGACCTGCCTGGACTGTCTGTAAGCTGCCTTGTGGAAGACAGAGAGAACAGATAAAGAAAGAAAAGAGAAGGAAGAGAAGAGAGATGGACAAGCTTTCTCCTGGGGAAAGCAGGTCCCAAGCTTAGCCTTATTTCACCACACTCTTGCAAGTGAGAAAGTCCAGAGAGGCAAACATTGAGGGAGAGTTAGCTAACCTTTTCCTTCCCTTACTACCATTAACACATCTTAGAAGAAGAAGTAGAAGGGTAAGATCACACAAGTGGGTAAAATTTACCTCTGTGAATGCTCCATTGTGATCCAGTTTAGAGACCAGTCTGACCATCCAGGTCAGTACTGGGATGAGGTAGGCGGTGGGGGTGGGGGGGTGGGGGGAGGGGGAGATAGCAGGAGTGAATGAAACCTTCAACTCCTCCAAGAGGCCCCCAAGACCATTGGACTGATGTCAGTCTTGGAAGTGGTCACTATGGATACTTTAAAAGTCTGAGGTTTTGAATCTTCATGTTTTATACTTGCTGTGTAAAAATTATACTGATGGCCCTGGAATTGTTTTACCTTCTCATCTGCTGAGGCACTTTTTGTCTGTCTTGTTCATTTCATATTTTCTAGACTTTTGGGTATCTTTTCATGCTTAGCCCTGTGTCCTCAATCGGACAATGTACTCCTGTGGAGCAGGTCAATTACCTTTTTGTATTTCCAGAATCCAACAGTGTTTGGCATTGAGTAGGCGTTCAATAAATGTTTGATGATGAGGAAGAAGTTGCATAGTGTATGAAGGATATTATTTAGATTCATTAGGGCTTTACCAGAATACATTTTTTTAAATGAAAACTATCTTCAGATCTGTATTTTGAAAGTTTTTCTCAGTATTTTTCTTTCTTAAAAAATTGATTTAGCATTTTCAATACAGCTTGATGGGCTAAATTTATTTTTTGCCTTTGCACTTATTCTTTTAGAAGAACATGTATTTGGAAGAAGATATATATGAAGAACTGCAGAGACAGAGGCCATGTCTTTCGAACTAAAGTGGTACCCAAGGAAGAGTGATAGAAAGCACTTGCTTTGGAGTGACCCATCCTAGCTGGATGAAATAGGAAACTCGGATCAATCTTAGGACAGGTTGAACTGTTTTCCCATTCTCATTATGCCCCTCTCCAATGCTCTTTCTCAGAGCAAAATGACAATTATAATGAGAAGTACAAATGGGAAAAAATAATGGGAAGGGATTGTACTTTCTTGCCAGTCAACGTGCTAAGTTATGTATATCAGTTCATTTTATCCACACAATTACTGTATATAAAATACAGTATTATTATCTGCAATTTATAAACTAGAAACAAGCTCAGAGGATTTCAGCAATTTGCCTAAGTCCCGCCACCAGTAACTGCAGAGCTGAAATGGGAACAGAACACTCCCTAGTCTAGCCTATGACCTTGACCACTACACTCCATTGTCTCCTGAAAGCTAAGAAATGTTCTTCAGAATAAAAAAGCAGGGAACCTTGGGGACCTGGGATGGCCTACATTACAGACAATTTTTGGGAGGTTACCCAAATGATCTGAAATATGAGCTTAAGATTTTATGATAGTGGCAGGTCAATTGAGCATTTACCTAGAGTTTTGGACTGACACCTTTACTGAGGTTTAGAAGTAACTAAGAGACACTCTAGGTTGAACTTTGAGATTGACATATTTTGTTTACTGTTCTGCACAATAGTCATTCTCTGCTGAAAAGAATAATTCACTTGTATAAAAGAATGACCTGGGATTGGCTTATTGTCAGAAACAAAAAAAGTTATAATAAACCAAGACAGGTTATTTGAAGGCAGCAAAAATCTGGGATCAGGTGAAGTATCAGGTTTTTTATATATGCATATAATTTCATTTACCTTGCCCAGAGCATCCATTTTTGTGTTTTGCTTTTTTCTTGTTTTGGAATAATGAATGGAGTTATTTTAACTGAGTGCTAATGTGGTGAGTACCAGGTGAAAAATTCAATTGAAATGCTGTCACAAGATTCTTTTGTTTTACTGACAAGAAGTGTCATGTTCTCTTGATTCCTGATACATGGAGTGTGAACTGATAAATAGTTTGGAGATGAAATTGTCAGTCACCATTATCACACTCAAGCAATTATCTTTTCTGGTGGCTTGCACTGCCCTGAAATTCAGGTTTTTGAGTGGGGAGGCAAAGAGAAAGAGAAAGCAATATGGATGTAACCATAAATTGGAAAAGTGCTTAGGTTAGAAATGTAAGATTCCAAAGGGACTTGAATTGGGATGGGGGGGTGGGAGAATCAGCTGCTACTTCTAAGACTGAGAGAGGGAAGGAAACCAGGCAGAAGGGGGTAGATAGGATGTGGATCCACCTGAAGCTAATGACGCTTAAGCTTCAGTGTTCCTTACAGGATGAAGATCATTCCAAGGCCTTGATAGGGACCCTAGCAATATGTTCACACAGCCTGCTTTTGTAAAATTTGTGCATGATATTTAACTGCAGTCAATTAATTCTGCTGTCTGTTCCTACTCTGACTTCTCTTCCATTAAATTCTTCCTTCTTTTGGTGGTTTTGGAGAGACCCCAGACATTGTTGGAGATCTAGCTAAGAAAATTTGAATGTATAATACATTTTGTTTTAGTTTAGTGAAATATATTTATGTAGTGCATATCATCACTTCCCATATATTTAAGTTAGTACTACTGCCTTGTTCTAGAATAAGAATAGCTTCCAGGAATCTTCCTTTTGTCCATTCTACCAATCTGACTGATGTTATGACTCATGGCTATGTGGCCAAAGCAATATGAATATGTTTTAAGGTGCCTAGCATCTGAAGTGTATGTGTAGTGGAACAAAAACTAGGCTTGAAGTACATGGAGCCAGAAGCTAGTATGTAGAAAATTTTTGTAATTGGAAGATTTGGTTTCTATCAATATTCTTACCAGTCAGGAATATATTTAATGATACAGCATGTAAATTAGTCACATTTTTGTCTTTTTTGGGTGGAAATTATATGAAAAAGAATTTGTCAGAATGCTGTATTTGTAGGGCACATGTGTGGTATTTCCACAAATGATGATTATAATAACCATATACAAAAGAAACTTTAGAGGGGGTACATCAGCTATTTACTATCACATATCAAACTTCCCCAAGCTTACTGGCCTAAAACAAAAATCACTATTCCATTGTTGGCAATTTGGCTTGGGCTTTTCTAAGATGGCTTATCTTACTCCACATGGTTTTTGCTGGACGTGCGCTTAAGCCTGAGATCTCAGCTGTGGTGGCTGGTGCTTTTTCTTCTCCCCTCACAATACTGCATCCTCCACAAGGCAAAGGTTTGTTCGATTTCAGAGTGAGAGCATAAGCATGGTCTCTTGAGGCTTAGGCTCATAACTCAGACAATGTGTTTCTATTAATCAAAGAAAGATACAAGGCCAGCCCAGATTCAAGAAGTGGGGAGACGGGGCACCTCAGTCGGTTAAGCATCTGACTTTGGCTCAGGTCATGACCCTGTGGTTTGTCCACTTCAGGCTCTGTGCTTGACAGGTCAGAACCTAGCACCTGCGTCCGATTCTTTGTCTCCCTCTGTCTCTGCCCCTCCACCCCCTGAAAAATAATCATTAAAAAAAAAAGTGAGGAGCTAGGCATCACCTTGAGGTGAGAGTTGCCACAAAGAATTTACGGTCACTTTGCAGTCTACCATGTAAGATTTCCCACTTTGACAAAAATTTCAAACATTAACATAATGATACCAAGTTGTGAATATGAAAGAGATCATTAAGCTATCAATAATAAAAAATTAAGTCAGCTCTGCTGGAGGCAAATCTGAATTACCATTCTATTTTCTTTCTATAAAATAGCATTAGAAAAATCGTTGTTATTTGAAGAAGCATTCAAAGAGTATGGAGCCAAAAATATGGTGGGCATGGAGAGAAAGATCAACAAAATATATCTCTGAGAGCTAGCTGAATTTGCATTTGGTTTATATAACCCAGCTGTCAGAACCATGCTTGGGAGTTTATAAGGCCTGGATTTGGATAAGTTAACATTACTTAACAGTTGAAAAATTTTGGGTAAGTTACCTATTTCTTTGAGAATCAGTTTTTCATCCAAGAAAAGGAGTAGTACTAATTTCTTCATTCTTTTGTGGCTATTAGTGTACTAAATGATGTATTGGAGTGCTTAATACTCTTCTGTTGTGTAGCAGGCAGACAGATACATACACTTTTATTGAACATGCCTACTATATCCCAGCTTCTGTTCTTAGATCTGGGGCTATAATAATGAACAAGACAAAATTCACAAAATTCTTGCCCTCAGGAAGGTTCCATTCTACTGAGGAACTTATGTCTAGTAAGACACTGACATACTCTTGAGGAGTTTATATTCCCGCCCTCAATAAACTTAGTTCTCTTTCTTAGCATAAAGACATGAATAAAATTATAAGGAAAAATACTTGGAGCAAGTCTATGGAGATTTTGTACATTTCCTACTTAAAAGTGTGCATTAATTGATCAAAAAGAGTTTAAAGGAAAGAGATGCTGGGAGTTCACATGTAATGAACTTGCCCAAACTGTAAATGGAGGCTAAATTATTTAGGATTACTCTAATCTGGTTAGCTAGGAAAATTGGATCTCTCTCTGTCACATTTAAAAGAAAGATTCTTATCGAAGGCAAGCTGTTCCCTTGTTTTCTTAGTATCCTGGAGAATTAAAAGAAAATCTAATTTAGGAAAGCTTTTCTGTCTTAAAAAAAAAAAAAAAAACAACTCAATATGTTGAAAAGGCAACATTAAAAATGCATTCCCTATCTGAATCACAACTACATTGAAAGTATCAAATATTGAGTTTGTAGGCATTTTCTTTTAGCATCTACTTTTCCTATGAAATAACATTACCACATGCATTAAGCCAATTAATTTCTCTCTTAGAGATGAATACATTATCCTTATACAGTTCCTAGCTGAAGGAGGGGGAAACCCTCAATTTTTTATTGAAGTTACAATTTCAAGGGGGAGTTTGTTTGTTTATTTATTTATGGGAGGGGGGCTTATTTTAAATCTTATCTATCTTTAAATTTGGGCAATTGGTTTTGTACTTGTGATATAATACAGTATTTTTGAACACAGTAAGAATACTAGAAAAACATCAGCCTTTCATTTATTTTTAATTTATTTGTAAAGCCTACTAATGTTTTATGGTTTTAGAAATTATATTTCCTTGGATTTTACAACATGAATTAATAGCAATGAAGGACGCAGTTACTTTGCCTACACATGTTTGGGGGTGTTATGCCCGAAGTTCTGAAACCTCCCACAAAAGACCACCAGAGTCGTAAGTCAAAGCCAAGTGGCAAGGGTCGTTTATTGCAGGTTCGAACCTGGACCTCTGCGCACTCGTTGCCGGTGTCGCTAAGAGGCCCCGATCAGGGTTGGTACAGCGTTTTTATAGACAGAGACAAATAGCACAGGGGAGGTTTCAAATTATGAGGGGCCTGATTAGTTGGTTTTAAAGTAAGGACATTTGTTGTTCTCTGATTGGGCGTCCTTTGTCTGTCCTTTGGCAGGAAGGCTTTGTCCGTTACTTGTGGCGGGAAGAAAAAGGGGAAAGGGGGAAGGGGAGGGATGTGTTAAGAAAGCAGGTTTACAGAAGCGAGAAATGCCGGTTAGTTCATGTACAGTCACTTATTCTATTACACACCAGACTACATTTAGGAAGTTTTACAACTTTATTACATAGTGAGTTACGTTCAGGAAAGGTTTCACAATGCTTGTAGCAAACAGCAAGCAAAACAGACTTCTCAGCAATTGTATTTTTTATCAAAGATCCATAATAAGCAGAAAAGAGAACTTAGCTTTAAACTAAGGCAGGGCTGTTCTTTTCATTCCCCCCTTTCTCTTGTGCCTAAAGAGCCAATCTTGGATCTTTAGTTTTCTATTTGTAATGTCTCGAGCGGTTGGTACTGAGTTCGTAAGACCATTAATTGTATAGCATTGAAACTGTCTTGGATAAAATTAATAATTTTGTTTATGATGCAGGGGCCTAATGTGAGAGCGAGAAGCAGGATGGCCAGAGGCCCGAGTAAAGCGGAGAGCAGGGTAGTTAACCATGGGGACGCATTGAACCAGGATTCAAACCACCCTGCCTCCCGTTCTCTTTCTCTTTTTCATTTGGCTAGCCCTTCTCGGACCTTGGCCATAGAATCTCTTACTATTCCTGTGTGGTCAGCATAGAAGCAACACTCTTCTCCTAGTGCTGCACAGAGACCACCTTGCTGTAGGAACAGCAGGTCTAATCCTCTCCTGTTTTGTAAAACTACTTCCGAGAGGGAGGTTAGGGACTTTTCAAGGGAAGTGATGGCAGTCTCTATTCTTTCTATATCTTTATCAACTGCTTCTCTAAGTATACTAAATCCCTTGTTTTGTATTGTTAAGGCTGAGATCCCTGTCCCTGTTCCGATGGCCCCGAGTCCAAATATGGTGGCTAGAGTTAGAGCCCCTGCAGTGATGAGTTCTCTCTTAGTTACTCTTTTGGGTGCTATCCATGTCTGGTCTACATACTCAGTTGTGTGGTATATGATTTCTGGGAACACAATTACCATTATACAGAATTCTGACTGACTGAACGTATCTTTATAGAGGCAAGGAGTTAATCCCGCATGAGAACAAAGCCACCATGAGTTATCTGGTGGAATAATCCAATTTTTTGAAGTATTGAATGTATTTCTGTTATCTATGCATAAGTTGCTATATTTTGTTGGCACTGTTCCTATACATGTCCCATTTCCTGAAAGTACAGGTAGTGTGAGGCCGGGTTTCCTCTGTCCCCAATTGCAAGAGTCTGAGTTGTCTGCGGTGCTATAGTTTCCTACTATTGCTACTGACTCGTAAAATGGAGGTTGTATAGAATAGCGTAACCAACAAGCTTCTGTCTCCTTAGGGTTAGTATGGTTTAAGGCCTGATAAGTGGAATTTATCATTACCCATAAGGGGTCATCTTTGAATGGGATTTGGATTTTTTGGGGTTTTCTTGGGGTCCTGGTTACTGTGGTCACCTGAGTGGCCGAAGAGCTAGTACTCTTGCTTGTGGTATTAGTAGGCTTATTTGTGGGCCCTGGAGTAGTAGTAGTAGGCTTACTTGTGGCCCTAGTAGTAGGCTTACTTGTGGCCCTTACTACTGGATTCGGTCCTACTAGCATTGGTGGAACCTTGGGTTTTACTTTTAGTTTTATCTGAATAACAGTTGCATAGTAGGGTGGCCCTCGATATAAATAGATTCCCCAACTAAATCCAGAGGTCCATCTAGTATCTTTTCTTCCGTCTTCTAGAAATTTAATGCAGACAAGGTTACAGGGACCTGTTCCAAATGTTAGGCCCGCTAGCTTACGTTTGGGGCAGGGGCTAGCAAATTTCATGTCAATATAATGGGGTTTTACGTTCCATTTCGAGTTTCCGTCATTGGTAGTGATGCAACTCCAGGACTTACAGTAGTAGCTTAAAATTCCTCCACATGTGGTGTCAGCGTTTGATCCGAACCCTGGGCATGCATAAAATCCCCTCTGGCTTAGAGTTCCTCGTTCCCCAGGTGTATACCCATATACGCGTGTAGGGGCTTGGCTTTGGTGTTTCCCTGGGGGAGGAGGGAGTAATCCCATGGAGACAGCTACATCTTCTAGGTTGAAATATAGGTCGGGCCACCAAGAATTTAAGGGGGTATCTGATTTAGTGGTGGTATTATAGACTTCATGAGTTTCTAAATTAATAATTTCCCACGTTAAGGTATAGGGGATATGAGGGTTGCCCGCAATACTTATCAGTCCGTAGAAAGTGAGTAGGAGTATGCTGATGAGTGTTCTTTTTTTGGTCATTATGGGTCAGGAGCTGGCCTGGGTCTTCGGCGCAGAGTTAATTTTAAAGGATGGGTCTTACTCTGGTCAACTGTCCAGGCTGTGTTGGCTTCCGGCACGAAGTCTTCTCGAACTGCAAAGGGATCAGCTGGTCGGGCGGGATCCAGGTAGCAATCCCGTCGACCTTGAGAGCGGTGGGCGTAGTCAGGATCACAATGTAGGGTCCCTTCCACCGTGGCTGGAGGGTCTCTTGCTTATGTCTCCGCACGTATACCCAGTCTCCGGGTTGGTAGTGATGGGGCTCAGGGGGCGGTCTCATAAATGGCTCTCAGTCTGGGCCAAACTTCCTTGTGGGTGTGCTGGAGTTCCCTCAGGGAAATAAGAAGTTTATGATCATCAAATTCAGTTAACACATTAGACTGTAGGTTGGGAATTATAGGAGGGGGGCACTCCATACATGATTTCAAAGGGGGTTAATCCCAGTTTGTAAGGGGAGTTCCACACCCTGAACAGAGCGTAGGGGAGTAAGACTACCCAATTAGCGCCAGTTTCCATGGTCAATTTAGTTAAGGTCTCTTTTAGAGTTCTATTCATTCTTTCTACCTGCCCTGAGCTTTGGGGTCTATATGCACAATGTAGTTTCCAATCAGCCCCAATAAACTGAGCTATCCCTTATATTACCTTTGAAATGAATGCTGGTCCGTTGTCTGATCCTATTAGGGTAGGGAATCCGTACCTGGGCATGATGTCTTCCAACATTTTCTTTGCTGCTACCTGCGCAGTTTCATGCTTGGTGGGGAAGGCCTCTGTCCATCCTGAAAAGGTATCTATAAACACTAACAAATATTTATATCCATATTTTCCAGGCTTTACCTCGGTGAAGTCTACTTCCCAATAGGCTCCCAGCCTGGTTCCGCGGGTTCTGGAGCCAGGGTTTTTCCTGTGGTTGGTAGTGTTAGTTAGTTGGCAAGCTTTACAGCTAGCAACTATCTGTTCAATTTTTGTCCTGGAGTCTCTAATGGTGATCCTAGCATGTCTTATTAAGTCCTGCATTTTTCTGGTGCCCATATGAGTGGCTCGGTGCATCTTGGATAAGACTTTATTTCCCATTTCTTCTGGGAGAATTATGCTACAGTCTGCTGCTCTCCACCATCCGTTAAGGCACTGAGTTAAAGGTAATTTTTGGATCCAGTTTAGGTCTTCCTTAGTGTAGGCGGGATTTTCTGGTAAACTAGCTGAACTGGGGTCTGGTAGGGTGGTAATTAAAGCACAGTCCACCTGTAAGGCTGCCTCTCGAGCCACCTGGTCAGCCAAATTATTTCCTATGGCCTCCGGTGTGATCAATTTTTGGTGGCCTGGGCAATGTATGATGGCTGTTTAGGCAGCCAGAGTGCCTTTAAAAGAGCCAATATTTCTTCTTTGTTTTTGATAGTTTTCCCCTCTGCAGTTAACAGTCCCCTCTCTCTCTATATAGCTCCATGTATGTGGGCCGTAGCAAAAGCATATCTGCTATCGGTATACACGTTTAGTCTCTTGTCTTTTCCCAGAGTCAGTGCTTTGGTTAAGGCCACAAGTTCAGCCCAATGGGCAGAGGTGCCAGCTGGCAAAGGCTCTGCCCAAACAGTCTCAGTTTCAGTTGTGACTGCTGCCCCTGCGTACCTTTGACCCTGATGTACAAAGCTACTACCGTCAGTGAACCAGGTAACCTCAGCGTCTGGTAGAGGGTGATCCTGTAAATCTTCCCGAACTCCATGAACCTGTGCCAATATCTCAGCGCAGTCATGGAGAGGGGTATCTAAGTCCGGGTCTGGTAGCAGGGAGGCAGGGTTCAGTGTTTGGGGGGGGGCATAAATGATTCTGAGGGGATTTAATA
The DNA here is from genome assembly GCF_028018385.1 of Neofelis nebulosa. Lineage (NCBI taxonomy): Eukaryota > Metazoa > Chordata > Mammalia > Carnivora > Felidae > Neofelis > Neofelis nebulosa. Next base: position 163,297,164 of record NC_080783.1, on the reverse strand, counting down.
ATAGTCCCTGGTAGTGAACTAGTCGGGCGTTACTTATCCATCGGTCAGGAGGTTGTTTGAGGACCCCTTCGATGGCATGAGGGGTTGTAACATGTAACTCTTGTCCCATAGTTAACTTATCAGCATCCTTTACCATTAGAGCTATAGCAGTGATCATACGGAGGCAAGGGGGCCAGCCAGCCGCTACTGGGTCTAGTCTTTTTGAAAGATAGGCAACGGGCCTGGGCCGTGGGCCAAGGAGTTGCGTCAGCACTGCTTTGGCTACCCCCTTGTTTTCATCTACGAAGAGATGGAAGGGTTTGGAGACATCGGGGAGCCCTAAGGCTGGTGCTGACAACAGGGCGAGTTTAATTTGTTGGAAAGCCTGCTCAGTTTCCTCGGTCCATTCAAAGGGCGCCTGTTCTCGGGTGACCAGGTAAAGAGGCTTAGCCATCTCGGCGAACCGAGGTATCCACATGCGGCAGAACCCGGCCGATCCCAGGAATTCTCTCACCTGCCTTCGCGTTGTGGGTCAGGGGATGCAGAGGACGGTTTCCTTCCGTGCACCAGTGAGCCACCGCTGGCCTCCTCTTAACAGATACCCCAAGTAGGTTACCTCGGACCTGCAAATTTGGGCCTTCTTTGCTGAAGCCCGGTACCCCAGGGCACCAAGTGTCCGGAGGAGGTTCCTGGTGCCTTGCAAGCAAGCTTCGGCAGTTTCAGCGGCAATTAAAAGATCGTCGATGTACTGCAAGAGAGTCACTTCGGGGTTTTGATTCCGGTACTCACCCAGATCCTTGTGAAGTGCCTCATCGAATAAGGTGGGTGAGTTTTTAAATCCTTGGGGGAGCCGGGTCCAGGTGAGTTGTCCATTTATGCCCCTCTCAGGGTTGGACCACTCGAAGGCGAAGAGCTCTTGGCTTTTGGGGGCCATAGGCAGGCTGAAAAAAGCATCTTTTAAATCAAGGACAGTATACCATTGTCTTTCTGGGCTGAGGGCACTTAGGAGGGTATAGGGGTTGGGTACTGTTGGGTGTATGTCCATGACTCAGTGGTTAACTTCTCTTAGATCTTGTACTGGATGGTAGTCCGCACTGTTAGGTTTTCGTACAGGCAGCAGGGGGGTGTTCCAGGCTGAATGGCAGGGACGCAAGATGCCTAAGTCTAGGAGGCGACGGATATGTGGCATGATGCCATTTCTGGCCTCCATTGACGTCGGGTATTGTCGGACCCGAACTGGATCTGCCCCCGGTTTCAGCTCTATGAATAGAGCTGGGCGATGTTTAGCCAACCCCAAACCCCCGGTTTCAGCCCATGCTTCTGGAAACTGCTGGAGCCAGGGCTCTATGGTTTGACTTTGCGAGGGTGGCTCCTGATGGAGTTGATATTCATCTTCTAATCTTAGAGTAAGTATGGTCATGGGTTGGTTGTGAGGGCTAGTCACTTGGGGGCCCCCTGGCGTAAAATGAATCTGGGCCCCCATTTTAGTGAGTAAGTCTCTTCCTAATAAGGGGCAGGGGCTGTCGGGGATGACTAGGAAGGAATGGGTGACCTTTCCATTTCCTAGGTCCACAGTCCTCTGGGTGGTCCAGGGATATTTTTTTATTCCGGTAGCCCCTTGGACCCAGGAAGATTTTTCAGAAATTTTTCCATGGGGTCTGATCAAGACCGAATGTTGTGCCCCTGTGTCGACTAGGAATTGCACTGGGTTCCCCTCCACTTGTAGCGTTACCCTAGGTTCGGGGAGGGGATCCGAACCCCGTCTTCCCTATTCTGCATCTTGAGTGACGAGGGCGGGTGTGGTTTTTGGCTGCCACAGTTTTTGATTATGACGTGGCTTTTTCTTTTTAGGGCATTCTCGGGCCCAATGGCCTTTTTCTTTGCAATAGGCACATTGGTCTTTATCTAGGGGCTTTTGGACAACAGTGGCCAGGACTTTGGTCATTTTTTCGGTAGCTTTAAGTTGCCTGTCCTCTGGAGTCTCTCTATTATTATAGACACGCTGGGCAATGCGGAGTAAGTCCTGAATCTGTTTTCCCTCCAGGTCCTCTAGTTTCTGGAGTTTCTTTTTAATATCAGTGGCTGCCTGATTTACAAAGGCCATTACAACAGCAGCTTGATTCTCGGGGGCCTCGGGGTTCATGGGGGTATACTGTCTGAAGGTTTCCATTAATCTTTCTAAATAAGTGGCAGGGCTCTCTGTCTTACCTTGTATTACTGAATACACTTTTGCCAAATTAGTGGGCTTGCGTGCAGCAGCCCGGAGACCCGCCATTAGAGTCTGGCGATAAATGCACAGCCGTCCCCTACCTTCTGCCGTGTTGTAGTCCCAGCCATCCTGTGGGGGTCGGGTCAAGGGAAAAGCTGCATTAATGAGATCAAGGTTAGCAGTGGGTTGGCTGTCATCTCCAGGCACCAGCTTTCTTGCTTCCAATTGAATTCTTTCTCGCTCCTCGGTGGTGAACAGGATTCGGAGGAGTTGCTGACAATCATCTCAGGTGGGTTGGTGGGTGAACATAATGCTGTCCAGGAGAGCTATTAAATCTTTAGGGTTATCAGAAAATCGGGCATTCTGGGTTTTCCAGTTATACAGGTCACTGGTAGAGAGAAGGGCCAGTATTGAAGTCGGGGGTTCCCCGTATCATCGGGAGGCCCTATTTCCCGTAAGGGTAAAGCTACGGTGGAGTCAGGAAGGCAGAGTCCTGGCTCATGTGGGGCCCGCCTACGGGTGCGTCCAGCTGGCCCTTGGATTTCGCCCCCATTAGGCATGAGCCCGGGTTGAGCTTCCCTATTCTCTAGTTCTTCCATCGGCTGGGCTATGGGAGGCTCTGCCGGCGCAGGGGGAGTGGGGTCAGGAGCAGGGATGGGGGCAGCTTGTGGAATAAGGGGGGGAATCTGGTAAGGGGGAGGGTCGAGAGAAAGTAAATCTTGGCTGTCGGGGAGGACAGGGGGTGCAGTTGGAGTTAGCGGCTTGGGAGGGTTGATAGGTTTAGCCGCTAGGATTTGGCATGACCCTGCTGTTAAGAAAAAGGCCATCCAAACAGGTGGATTTTCCACTAAATCTTGCCATACCAGAATATAGGGAATCTGATCCGGATGACCTTCTTTCCCTGGTAGGAAAATCCTTGATTTTACTTTAAGGACCACAGGGAGGCAGAAGGTTCCCTCTGTAGGCCAATTGACCCCAAAGGTGGGCTATTCAGAGTGGCAGTAGGTGATCAATTTTCTTTTGTGAATGTCTAGGCTTAAGCTGTGTCCTCTAGCTCTTACATCCTTGAAGTTGGTGAGGAGGAGGGAAAGAGGGGTGCTCTGCGTTTGGCCCATGTTATGATTCTGAGGAAGAGGAGAAGGGAAGGGGGCACGGGCAGCACGGATGCGGGGGGGGGGGGTTGCCGCTGGCCAGGGGTGGCACGGAGGGGGCCCTGAAGCGGCTGAAACTAGCAGTGGAGGAGTTCATGCAGGCGACCTTTGAGGGTGAGACTCCCGGCGGCTTGGCTGGGCCCCGGGGCGGAGGGGTGGGAGGAAAAGCCGCAGGGAGCTGAGAGGAACAAAGGAGAAGAGAGGAACAAAGGATGGAATAATTAATTCTGATTAGCCGAGAAAACACTTAATTCCAATAAAGCATCCGACCCATGAAAGAAAAACACAAACTAACAAGAATCTTTCGCAGCGGTTCCAACTTTCTGGTGCCGTTTCGGCCATCCCCACAGAGAAAATTATGATTAGGATGGCGGTAATTACAAGGGCCCAGGGGTGACAATACATTTAGACTGACACAGAAGTACTCTCGTACTCGCCCGTCCGCGTCCCTCGCGGGAACTTCGGTGCCTCTTAGCATAGGCGGGCAGGTATAAACCCCCTGCTTGGATCAAAAATTTTGACCGCCTTAAGCCATATGAGGATCACCGCGGAAATCGGGTTAGAGCCCACTCGAATCCCGAAGCTTACGCCGTGGGACTACACATAGGGTAAGTCAGGCGCGTGCCCCTGACTCCCAACAATCATTCCAGTCAATTTAACAGACAGACACACAGACACACATCACATCAGAACATGGGTAACAATGGGCATGCCTACTGGTTTTTCAGGCGCCTAGAGATTTAGCACTCTGGACTAATTTATACAGAGAAACTGGAAGTCCATAGAGAAAGTGAAAGTGGTTAACTCGCAAGCGCGTTGGGCGTGAGTGGCCCACAGAAAAGAGTCCTGATGGGCCAAAAAGGCCCCCCCCGATGGGCCAGAAAGGCCCCCTGTGTCAGTGGACGTCTCCAACTGACCCTGGCTGGGTGCCCTATAGCGCGTCCGCCAGGGTCACACCAGCTTCCAGACAGAACCGGTTCTCCAGAGAAGAAACACAGATCAGAGAAAAGGAAGAACGTTAGAGCCGGCTTACCGATCGATCGGAATCAGATACGACCCGTTGACCAGAAGTCTGGTGGGCTCAGGGGAGATCTCCGTGGGACCTCCAGGGGGATGTGGAATGTTGGCTTATTGACTAATACAGGGTATTAAAAGATACAACATAGAAAAACCCATTCTTGAAAGTTGTCTCCCTCTAACAGTAGTTAGGTATTTTTGTTTATTTTACATATAATCCAAACTTGATTTTGTGTTGGAATTAAATTTGTGTTTTCATTTTAAAAACACATCTTTTTCTATTCTTATCCAGAATATGCCTTAATATTTCAGCTAAGCCATTCTCCAACTTCCACTTCCTATTATTTCCCCTACTTTTTTCTTTAGAAATAATTTTTCTCCCATTAGTACTCTTAATTCATTAAAAGCTGATTCCCTGTAGCTTTGGACTTATTTTTAAGGAGGATTTTACCAAAGATAAGCATGTTTGGCTTCACTTCTCTAAACTGAACGTAAACTATCTTAAAATAGTAAGTTTTATTATAGAATTGATCTTTTTCTTTCCCCCTATACCTTAAACCAAATACTATTTCAGTCATGCATGACGAGCAAGGTTGTACGACCTTTTTTGTATTCACACTAATTATTCTTCAGCCCATTTCAACCATAGAAATAGATGGTTTAAATCTCTAGATTTGAATTGCTTTAGTTAGACTGATTGATTCTATCTCATTAACCTTTTGGTTATTGTCGGCTCCTTTTTGTATGTGTTTTTTCTATAAGGAGAATGTTGTACAAATGGCACAGATCATTAAAAAAGTGATAAATTGAACTTCACCAAATGAAAACACATTTGCTCATTGAAAGATATCATTAAGAAGCTGAAAAGGCAGGCCACGTATATCTGACGAAGGACTTGTGTCCAAAATATATAAAGATCCATTACATCTCAGCAATGCAAAGACACACAATACAATAAAAAAATGAGCAAGATGTTAGATCAGATACTTCACTGAAAAAATATGCAAATGGATTACTAGTCATTAGGATAATGCAAATGAAAATCACAATGAGATACTACTACATACAATGAAAATGACCAATAATACTAACTGTTGGTGAGGAGGCAGAGCACCTGGAGCTCTCACAGGCCTGCTGCTGGGATACGAAAGAGCACAACCATTTGGGAAAGCGTCTGGCAATTTCTTATAAAATTAAACATTTACTTACCATAAAGCTTAGAAATTCCACTCCTAGTTATTTACCCAAGAGAAAGATAAGTGTATGCAAATGCTCTTAGCCACTTTATTCAAAATATCAAAAAGAAAAGAAAAGAAAAGAAAAGAAAAGAAAAGAAAAGAAAAGAAAAGAACCCAAATGGCCATTAGCTACTGCATAGATAAACAAATTGTGTCATTTCCATACAATGGGGTCCTACTCAGCAACAGAAAGGGGGGGGGGGATCTACTGATATACACAATAATATGGCTCCATCTTAAAAACACCACTCCAGCTGAAAAAAGAGAGATGCAATAAACTTCATTTTGTATGAGCTCATTTATATAAAATGTTCAGAAAAGGCAAAGCTATAGTAACAGAAAGCAGACCCGAGATCAAACTGGGTTGGGCATTTACTTCAAAAGGGTCTTAGGGAACTTTTGGGGAAATGGAAAATATTCCCTATCTTGAGTATGGTGGTAGTTACACAGCTTTATATACATTTGCCAAACTTCACTGAGCTGTACTCTTAAAACAAGTTAATTTTGGGGCGCCTGGGTGGCGCAGTCGGTTAAGCGTCCAACTTCAGCCAGGTCACGATCTCGCGGTCCGTGAGTTCGAGCCCCGCGTCAGGCTCTGGGCCCATGGCTCAGAGCCTGGAGCCTGCTTCCGATTCTGTGTCTCCCTCTCTCTCTGCCCCTCCCCCGTTCATGCTCTGTCTCTCTCTGTCCCAAAAAAAAATAAATAAAAAAACGTTGAAAAAAAAAAATTAAAAAAAAAAAAAAAAAAACAAGTTAATTTTATCTATGTAAGTTATGCTTTAATAAAGCTATTTTAAAAAAAGGAATGCTTATTTATCGTAAATAATTTGGAATATACAAAAAGCTATAAAGATGAAAATTCATTTCTTATCAATGTAACCACGATATTTTTCGTAAACTTTTATTTGAAGAATTGAATACTGCAGAAAATGCAAAATCATAGTTGTACAAGACAATGAATTTTCACAAAGTGAATATACCCATACAACTATAACTGAGCTAATGAACCAGAACATTAGTTAGCACTCCAGAAGCATGTCTTCTCCCCCTTTATAAGCAGTAAGCCTCTCTAGTCAGTAACACCAGCACTTAGTTTGTCCATTTTTGAAATTCATAGATGGAACTATTTACTTTGCATCTAGTTCCTTCAGTTCAAAAATACCTTTGCAAGTTTCATCCATGTTGCATGCAGTTCTAGTTCATTCATCATTATTGTTTTACAGTTTCCTATTGTATGAATATGCCAACATTCATTTGTCTGTTTTACTATGTATGGTTATCGAGTTATTTCTAGCATTGGGTTATTAAAAATAGGATTGCTATAAACATTCTTGTATATGTCTTTTGATGAACAGAATATATATGCCTGTCAGATACATACCTAGGAATGGGATTGCCAGGCTTTAGAACATGGATATGTGCAAATTTATAGATATTTTCAAATAGTTTCCCAGTGTGGTTGTACCAATTAAACTCTCAACAGCAGTGTATGAGCATTCCTGTTGATCCACATACTAATATTGTTCACAGAATTATGCAGCAATATCTCCCATTTTATTTTAAAAATTTTATAATTCTTTTTTTAAAAATTTTTTTTCAACATTTTTTATTTTATTTTTGGGACAGAGAGAGACAGAGCATGAACGGGGGAGGGGCAGAGAGAGAGGGAGACACAGAATCGGAAACAGGCTCCAGGCTCCGAGCCATCAGCCCAGAGCCTGACGCGGGGCTCGAACTCACGGACCGCGAGATCGTGACCTGGCTGAAGTTGGACGCTTAACCGACTGCGCCACCCAGGCGCCCCAAAAATTTTATAATTCTTAATAAAATTTGTCTCATGGTATTCAGAAACTTGAAATTTGCTCTTTGAATTTCTTTTTACTTAACCATATAACATAACCATGTTATTAACCATGTTTTCCTGAAAGATTATTGTTAATGGCTGCATAATATTTTCTTATAAGGTTGTTACTATCTCCCTGAACTTCAGGGAGAAGTTGTCTGAACGATTGTCTGAATTTTAGTTTCTTCAACCATCCAAAAGTAATAGTCATATCCAGGTAGAGGGTTTTTTGTAAATGTAAAAGTAATGATCTAAGTAGTGCTTTACATAATATTTGGCATATGATAGATGTTCAAACAATTAGTTCCAGCATTGTATTCATCTTCCTTAATGGAAGAGAATAATTCAAATATAGTAAGTAGACCTTTAATTTCTTTTATTAGAGTTTTACAGTTTTCTCCATACAGATTTGTTAGACTGAGCCTTGAATACATCATTTTAGGGGGTGTTAGTCTAAGTGCAATGTGTTTTTAACTTTAAATTCCAATTGTTTTTTGCTGGTATGTAGGAAAGCAATTGATTTTTGTGTATTAACCTGTAACCTTGCTGTATGTAACCACCACTTATTAGTTCTAGGAGGCTGTTGTTGTTGCTGATTCTTTGAGATTTTCTTCACAGAAAATTACATCACCCCTGAATAAAGGCAATTTTATTTTTTCTTCTCAATTTGTACACAAGAAAATCTCTTTTCTTGTCTGGTTGCACTAGTTGGGTCTTCAAGTATGATGTTGGTAGGAATGGTGAGAGGGAACATGATTGCCTTTATTCCAGTCTTAGCAGGGAAAACATCCAGTTTCTCACCATTAAGTTGTCAGATGTTAGCTGTGGATGTTCTTTATCAGGTTGAGGAAGTTCTCTTCTATCCCTACTGTGTTGAGGGCTTTACAATGAATTGGTGTTGGATTATGTCAAATACTTTTTCTGCATCAATTGGTATGATCATATAATTTTCTTCTGTAACCTGTTTATGTGATGGATTACATTAACTGATTTTCAAATGTTGAAAAAACCTTTGCATACCTGGAAGAAACCTTTGCAAACCTTGATTATGGTTAAATTTTTTTTTATTCATTGTTGGATTAAATTTGCTAATATTTTGTTGAGGATTTTAGCATCTGTGGGAGATATTGGCATGAAATTTTCCTTTATTGTAATGTCTTTATTTGATTTTGGTATTAGGGAAAGGCTGGCTTCATAGAATAAGTGAGGAAGTGTTCCATCTGCTTCTGTTTTTTTGGAAGAGATTGTAGAGAATTGATATAATTCCTTTATGAAATGCTTGGTAGATTCACCAATGAAACCATCTGGCCTATGTGCTTGCATTTTTGGAAGGATTATTATTGATTCAATTTCTATTAATAGGTGTAGATAGGCCTATTAAGATTATCTATTTTTTCTTATCTGAGTTTTGGTAGCTTGTGTCCTTCAAGGAATTAATGTATTTCACCTAAGTTATCAAATCTGTGGGCATAGAGTTGTTCAAGGTATTCCATTATTATCCTTTAGATGCCCGTGGTATCTGTCATGATGATCTCCCTTTAATTTCTGATATTAGTAATTTGTGATCTCTCTTTTTATCCTAGTATGGCTAGAGGTTTATCAATTTTATTGATCTTTTCAAAGAACCATTTTTTGTCTTTGTTAATTTTCACTATTGTCTTCCTGTTTTAGATTTCATTGCTTTCTGCTCTAATTTTTATTGTTTTCTTTCTTTCTTTCTTTCTTTCTTTCTTTCTTTCTTTCTTTCTTTTTTCTTGATATAAGATTAAGTTGAGCTCCTTTTTCTAGTTTTATAAAATGGAAACTTAGATTATTTATACAGACATTGTTTCTCATATATTAATTTAATGCTATAAATTTCCCTTTAAGCCCTGCTTTTGCTGCACCCACAAATTTTTATTAATTGCATTTTTTTTCATTTATTTAAATTTAGTTATTTAAATTTCTGTTGAGAATTATTCTTTGATCCATGTGCTACTTGGTAGTATGTTTTTTAGTCTTCAAATATTTTGTGATTCTCCAGCTATTTTTCTGTTATTAATTTGGAGTTATGGTCTGAGAACACACTTTGTATGACTTCTTTTTAAAATTTTTATGGCCAAGAATGTGGTCTATCTTGGTGAATGTTTCATGAGAGCTTGAAAAGAATGTGTATTCTATTGCTGTTGGATGAGGATTATATAAACATTAATTAGATATAATTAATGGTGCCATTCAGGTCAAGTATATCCTAAAAGATTTTTTGCCTTCTTGATCTACTTACTATATGATGAAAGAGGGGTGTTGAAGTCTTCAATTTTAATAGTGGATCTATTTCTACTTGCAGTTTTATTGGTCTTTATGTATTTTGGTGCTCTGTTGTTAGATGCATACAAGATTGTATATACAATTCTTCTTGGAGAATTGACCCCTTACTCATTATGTAATATTCCTATTTATTCATGATAATTTTCCTTGTATGAAGTCTGTTTTCATATAGCTATTCCAGCTTTCTTTTATTTAGTGTTAGCGTTTTCTCCATCCTTTTACTTTTAATCTGTTTATACTTAGAGTGGATTTCTTGTAGATAATATAGAGTTGGATCCTGTTATTTTTTATCTATTCTGATAAACTGTCTTTTGAATCATATATTAATGATATAAATACATTAATGAGGTAAATATGTTATTCACATTTAAAGTGAATATCACATTTAAAGTGAATATCATTCACATTTAAAGATTATGATGTAGTTGAATCAGTATCCACTAATGCTTTTAAACTATTTACTACTCATTAAACTTACTCTATGTTTTTTTTTAATGTAAATATGTAGTTTAGGAAGGGAAAGTATGAAAGAGTAGGGCATGATGAACTTTTGATTGCTGGGTAGCTACATAATCACCCATGGTATGGAGCAATAGCTGTATTGTGGTCAGTTACTAAAGATAAAAATTACCAATGGTAGACAACCAATCAATGAGGAGTTGGTTCACTGAATGCGTAAGGAAGTGCAAATTAACAAGAAAAAAATGAAATATTGATTATTGTTACCTGTAATAGTTACAGTGAAAGAAAATGCCGGGTTGGACCTTGATGCTAGATGAAGCTCAGATTTGAGTCCTACCTAATTTCTGCCACTAGCTTCAAAGCTGCCCACGAAGGTAAACATTATGCTTGGACAGCAGAAAGCACCTCTAAGACTTTTGGTCACCAAGAAGGTAGTTACCATGGGAGGAGGGCAAAACCAAAAAAACTACTGAATGCTATAGTGTGAAGGGGGTATTTCATTTTGTAGATTGTTATCATCAGTTCCCTGAGAACTTTTACTAAAATGGATGTGAGAGTAACTAATTTAGGGACCTTGTCTTTGGATGTGAATACTGCAGGGTGGGAGAGGATGTTTGGATCGATACAGGACCCACAGCTCACAGCTGAACAATCACAGATGACTGTTCATAATTCAGATACACAGGAAGTTATTCCTGAGGGAACAACTAGCCTGGTGACCTGGGTAAAAGCCACTGTAAGGTCTGTTTACATTGAGGAGGGGTCTGCCCAATTGCCCCCTAAATGCAAAGTGGAATGCTGCAGATGAAGTAGTTGATATACTTCATATACAAGTCATGGAAGACTGGCTTTGTGATAGTTACGATATTTACCTACCGAATATCCCTGTTACCCAGGTTATGGTTAATGCTGTGATAAAGGGGGCTCTTTTGGATGGGCACCCAATATAACTTTACTGCTGCAAAGTCAAGCAACAGCCTTATAGAATTTACTCAGTTTCCTCTTATGGGTCTTACAGATGCTTAAAAAAAAAAAAATTAGGTCAATTAACAAGAGAATTCAGGGAGGCAGGAGGGAGAATCAAGGGACTCCTCCCAGGAAAGTGAAAAATTTTAAACTGTTATTAAGAAATGGGGTAGAGCAAATGTTGATAGAAGGGAAAAAAAGAGGGAAAATAAAGGGAGTGAGAGTCACAGGACTTGTCCCAACAGGTGGATGGGTATTAAGAATGGGTGTCTCAGTTGGTTAAGTGTCTGACTCTTGATTTCAGCTCAGGTCATGATCTCAGGGTTGGTGAGATCCAGCCCTGCATCAGGCTTCATGTGGACAGTGTGGAGCCTGCTTGGGATTCTCTTGCTCCATCTCTCTCTGCCCCTCCCCCCCCCCCCCCCCGACCTCTCTCAAAATAAATAAATAAATATACCTTAAAAAAAAAAAAAGAATGCGTTGAATAAAATGGGCCTTGAGGTGTTAAAAGATAAACTGAGACATATCAAAAATTTCAAGTTTATATGAGCAAAACCTGATTTGAATTGATCAGTCCCAAGCCAGAAATGTTAGGAGCACTCCACTGCTCCACTGACAAGAGCTAGGGGAAAGGCTTTTTTTTTTTTTTTTTTTTTTTTTTTTTAGGGGAAAAACTTTTATAGAGAAGGTGCAGAAGCAAAGCAAGGAAATTATTTGATTGGCTACAGCCTAAGTGACTGCCTTATTTGGGAAAGGCTGATGGACTGTTGACGATTAGTTGTCCTCAGGTTTTAATTTCTTAACCTTTGAAGCATTATAGCCTTGGATTTTGGTTTGCTTACTACCAAGGCATTAAATCCACCTCAGTCTAATGGCCTCTTTGCTAAATTAATTTTAAAATGTTATTAAAATAAAAGTCTAAATACAACATTCTTAAAGTTGAGTGGGCCAAAGGGACCCCCAGCTAGCCCCACAAAATTTATCACAATTTGGAAAAAGTTAAAAATCCAGAAGACAAAGATTGCAATGAGAAACCTAAACTACAATCCCTTGGGTCAACAGGCTGATAATTTAGTCAACTTAAGGACTGACAAAAGGATTGGGGTTCTTTGACTAGACTCCCTGCTGGGGATCCCAAGCCTTTCTCACACACACAAGTGGACAAAATGGTTGGGGAGGGTAAAGAAGGGAAATTCTTGGGCCTCCTTGATAGAAGAGCCCCCCACTCCCACTGTGACACCAAAACCCACCAGTGAAGCCATGACTCAGGCTACAGTGAGGCTCAGTGAACATAAAAATGTAAAGGTTGACAGGACTTTGAAAGTTGGAACCTTTAAACAGACTTTATGTAAAGTTGTGTCTCCTTTACCTTAATGTTTTATGGGGATGGATATTACATCTAGCTGGGGAATAATTCTGCTGCCTAGTATTGTAAAACCACAATCTGTTGGTGGAATCCTAATGGAGGCTATAGTTTGGAATGCAGAGGTTGATGGAGTCAAGGTAAAAGTTTGTGGAAGAATTGGTATGTTTGAACAGGCTTTGTGAAGTGACTGCATCTACTTGACTTGATCGTATTATGGAGATGGACACTGTATCTGACTGGGAAACTTTCCCCCTACCTAGTACTATAAAACAGAAGCTATGCAAATCTGCCTTTCAAGCAGTATTACTTGGACATGCTAAATGGGAACTAGTAAGATTCCATGAGCCCACACAGTATGGACTAGAAGCTGGAGTACTGGTATGGACAAATACTTTGTGTCATACCCCCATATGGATCATAGATGGGGATTATGGCAAGAGACTGTGAGTGCCCTCCTGTGGTGACAACCGGGGTTTTGGACTAGAGAATTTCCATTTGAGAGCAATGACTAGCTTGCTATTGGGCATTAATTGAAACTGCCACTGTAACTCAAAGACATAAAATAAACTTGAAACCTGAAACACCCATGACGTCTTAAGTGATGTCAGAAGAAACACTCTAATGGGGATGACAGTGGTGGATGCAAGATCATGTTAACCAGGGAATGCAAGGAAGAGACACTCGAAAGCCGGGAACCTCTTTTCCCCTAGGACTGACCGTGAAGAGTTGCTGGATTCTATTGTCATTTGTTTAGTGTCCTATAAACGGCTCTTGACTGACCAACAAAGAACTGCTTGGTTTATGGATGGCAGTTCCAAAGTAAACAGACAACATCTTGCTTGGCAAAGCTGCCACACTGATCAAAGAATTCGGTAAAATGAATTAGCTTGATGGGCTGAATTCCATGCTGTTTTCCTAGCAGTGATGGAAGGATTGAACTGTGGTAAAAATCTCTATGCTTGGGCCAGACTCACTGGTCTGGCCATATGAGCAGACAGGAGGGCAATGGAAACCTAGCCTTTTCAAGGAATTCCCACATGAGTCCCATCCCTATGGAAATCATAATGGGTATCTGAGCGGTGTATTAATGTAGGACATATTGATGCCCATCAGAACTCCTTTCCAGGGTCGGAAAGTGATTGAAATCATTAAGCAGTATTCTCATGTGCTTGCTTAAGAAGGCTACCAAGGTACATGGAATGAGTGGATGTGAGAGTATTGCAGCAATGCAAAGATGGGTTGGATCTAGACATAGTCCTCTTGTACCCCGTGAGGCACAAAATGCCAATAAGAAGTGTTCTGTCTGCCAGCAGAAGAGATAGAGACTGCAGATGGCTATGTGGCAGATTCCCTGGTAGGAAGACCCTGAACATTCCTGGCGAGTCAGATTGATGCTAGTAGTCCTGGGGGCTACAAATGGGTTTTGACAAGAATAGACACTGACTCTGGATGGGGCTTTGCTCACCGGGTGGTAGATGCAAATGCTCAGAGTGCTATAAAAGAACTGGAACAGAAGATACTGCACTGATTTGGACCTCTGAGTCATATTCTTCAGCCCAAGGAATACACTTTACAGCTTAAAATCACCAACAATCAGCAGATAAATATTTTCTTCTGAGTAATAGTTTAATAGAGAATTGGGATGGGCAATTAAAACATCAGTCATCTAAGATGGGGGGGGGGGAAGATCTAGACATGAAGGGCTAGCTTACACACCTTCCTAGTGTGCTCACAATCAAGAGGAGTGCTCACAATCAACAGAAGGGGGTCTGTAGGAGTGTTGCCACTGGATAGATCCCTCTGTGTTTCTGGTCGATCCGGGGAAGAGTGAGTGGAGGAGGATGCTTGTATGACTATACAATTCTTGCCAAACTTGGAGGATGCTTGTATAATGACTATACTTTTCTTTCTTCCCCACATCATCTCAATTTTGTTTTTTCCTTCATGCAGTAGTCACAGGACCAAGGCTTCAATTAAAAATGTTGGAAGCAGGGGTGATTCCTAAGTGAGAAACTATAACTATATTTTTAAACCTTTATGTCAGAATTCCTAAGAGCCTGGGCCTGATGGGTGGGTTGTGCCTTCACCCCATCTGGTAAAATTAGGGTTAACAATGGGCATGGCTGTATTGCCTCATGGTAAAAACAGCCCCCTAGATCTGCACCTCTGTAAACCTATCTGTGTGGATGAGAGTAGACTGAAGGGGAGATCCTTGCCAGGCTAGTATTGTTGCCTGCATTCAGACCAACACAGTGGCTGAATCTCATGTACCCCCCAAGGGTGGAAACATTTGACTACAAAATGAAGAGAAGGAGGTATAGCAGCTGAGGATAAAGAAATGAATAAATGAGTTAATTAATGAGGGAAATCAGATATATTCATGCTTTAGAAGAGGCTCAGAGCAGATGATATTATCTTTTAGCTCAATTATTCCAGATTTCATAAATGGTGAACTCATATATTGCTGAGACCACTCCTGCTTTTGGAACCTGACAAGATTGAATAGAAGCCTGAAAACCTGAATGTTCTTGTCCTGAGAGACATTTTCGCATAATATGGTGATGGACTGGACTAATTATTAATGACTGAGTGGAGTTCTAGTAATGAGACATTACCTTTTGACTTTTATGATCTTTTTGCCATAAAGGGTCCATGACCAGTGATCAGGGGGTGGACTATGACATAATAACAAATTTATCTTTGGTCTCTGCCCCTGGTCTTGACAAAGACCTTCTAAGACCCTTGGGATCTCTGGAGCGACAAGGGTGTCTTTTTGTATACTAATGAGATGACTGGTAGTTGGGGGCCCATAGGTAGCTTCAGGATGGGGTCTGGTTGCCAAAAAGACCAAAGCTTGGTTAGAGGGTTAGAACTTCCAGTTCCACCCCTGTCCTCCAGAGAAGAGAGAGGGGCGAGGGATTGAGTTGATAATCTATCATGCCTATGTGATAAAACGTTCATAAAAAAACCCTAACTGAAGGGGTTTGGAGAGTTTCCAGTTTAATGGACACATTGCATGTTGGAAGGATGGCATACTTCAACTCCAAGGGGACAGAAGCTTCTACACTCAGGACTTCTTCAGACCTTGTTTTACATACCTCTTTATCTGGCTGTTTGTATCCTTTATCATATCTTCTATTATAGAATAAACTGGTAAATGTAGCTAAGTGTATTCCTGAGTTCTGCAAGTCATTCTAGCAAATACTGAATGTGAATAGTGGTCCTGGGGAACCTTGGTCAGAAGTATGGAAGGCCTGGTTTTATGAATGAGGTAGGAGCCCTCTTGTGGAACTGAGCCCTTGACTTAAGAGATCCTGGGGCACCTGGGTGGCTCAGTCAGTTAAGTGTCTGACTTCAGCTCAGGTCAGATCTCACAGTTCTGTGAGTTCAAGCCCCACATCAGGCTCTCTGATGTCAGCATAGAGCCTGCTTCAGATCCTCTTTCTCCCTCTCTCTGCCTCTCCCTCACTCATGTGTGTGCATGCTCCTTCTCTCTCTTCTCTCTCTCTCAAAGATAAATAGACATTTAAAATTTTTTAAAAATAAAAAAAAAGAGAGATTTGATGCTAACTCCAGTTTAATGGTGAGAATTGAATTGAATTGTAGGACACACAGCTGGTGCTGGAGAACTGCTCAACGTAGGCAAAAACCCACAGAGCTGTGATTCCCTCTATTCAATTGTCTCTCCAGATTTTACACTGGTGGTTTGCCCTGAGATCTCAATTCTTTGATAAGAAAATCCAAGAGAAGTTGTTGATTTTTTATTTGTTCACCTTTTTTCTTGTGGTAAGAATGGGAGTGACTTTCAAGCTCTTTACACGTCAGATCTGAAACTGAAGTCCACACAGTAATTTCATCTATTGTGCTAAGTTTTATACTAGAGCTTGCTTGTTAAACTCTAACTTGGATGACCATAGGTTTGCCTGGAATCCTGGTATACCAGCTGTAAATAAGTTAAAGCCTTATTTGACCACCCCCATTCATTATTATATGTTTCTCGATTTGCATGGAAAAAATGTAATCTCCACCTTGCTACAACACCCTTGGTAATAATGAAAGACTTCTCTGACAGAGGCAGTTGTATTTGGCTCCTGCACCCATTCAGTTTTGTTATTGGAAAACCATACACTATTTTTTCATTTTCTTTCCTTTCTCAGTATCTCTCCTTTTTCAGCATATTTTAAAATGTTTGTTGCTTTCTCAGAGACTCCCATTAAGGTGACTAGAATATGTTATATTGTGAAAACTAAGATTCTGTGCGACCATATATGTTAACTATCAGAACCACGATTTGAGAATACCCCTCTTAATATGACTATTTTATTCTATTTGGGCTTCTATAACAGAACTCCATAGCCTGGGTGGCTTATAAACAAAGGAATTTATTTCTCACATTTCTGGAGGCTGGGAATTCCAAGATCAGATGCAAGCAGATTTGTCTGGTAAGAGCCTCCTTCCTAGTTCATAGATGGACTACTTTTCACTCTGTCCTCACATGGTGGAAGGAGCTAGGGAGCTCTCTGGGGTCTCTTTTGTAAGGTCTGTCTTCATGAAAGGGCATTAATCCCATTTATGAAGACTGCTCTCATGAACTCCCAATAGCCCCATCTCCAAATACCACCAAATTTGGGTTAGAATTCAACATATTAATTTGGGGGAACACAAACATTCCATCTATAGCATCGCGTTCCTGCCCCCTCCCCAGTTCATCTCCTTCTTGCATGCAGAATACATGTAGGGGCAAAGGGAAGGCTCCCAAAATGTGCCACCTTGGCATACTGATTATTTTTTTAAAAGTTACTTAAAAGGGGCACCTGGGTGGCTCAGTTGATTGGGTGTCTGACTCTTGATTTTGGCTCAGGTCATTGTCTCACAGTTTGTGAGTTCAGGCCCCTGATCGGGCTCTGTACTGGCAGCGTGGAGCCTGCTTGGGATTCTGTCTCCCTCTTCCTCTGCCCCTCCCCTGCTTCCTCTGTATCTCTTTCTCAAAAATAAAGAAATTTTTAAAAAAAGTTACTTAAGAAACAGCCAGTGCAATGATACTCAAACCCTCCTCTGTATATCTAAAAGCAGGAAACAAGTATCCTATATGAAAAATATCCTCCCTATAGTAAGAAGTAAAAGAACATTTTTTATCACCAGAGAGTGACTTTAAAGTCCAAAAAGCTGCAGAAATGAACCTTGTTATTTTCCTTATCCTATAAACTCCTCACAAATTATCTCTTTGCCTAAAATATATAACTGCCTGTCTTGGTCAT
This sequence comes from Neofelis nebulosa, assembly GCF_028018385.1. Lineage (NCBI taxonomy): Eukaryota > Metazoa > Chordata > Mammalia > Carnivora > Felidae > Neofelis > Neofelis nebulosa. Next base: position 163,279,368 of record NC_080783.1, on the reverse strand, counting down.
TTCCTTGGTCTCAATTTTATTATTGGGCCTCTGTGTACACATAATAAAATTTTGTGGGTTTTTTTCCCTCCTGCTAATCTGTCTCATGTAAATTTAATTCTTAGTCCAGCTGGAGGACCTTGAGGGGTGAGAGAAGAATTTTTCCTTCCCTTCATACACTTATGTCCCGATAGCCCCAAAAAGTCTTAACTCATTCCAGCACAGCTCTGAAATCTCAAATCCAAAGTCTTTTCTAAATATCATTGACATTAGATATGGATGAAACTCAAGGTACAATTCATCCTTAGGGAAATTCCTCACTAGCTCTCAACCTGTTACAGGCTTCCAAAATATGGCAGTGGGACAGGCATGAGGCAGATATTTCCATTCCAAAGGAGAGAAATACAAAAGAAAGGGGTAGTAGGTTCTAAGTAGTCCAAATTTCAAGGCTTAAACTCCATGAGATTTTAAGGCTCTAGAATAATCCTCTTTGGTTCAATGTTCTGCCCTTCTGGCCTCCAAGTCCTATCTTCTAAACCCATTGATGCAAAGGGCCCACCTGTGGTGGGAAGTCCTGCCCCTGCAGTTTTGCTAGGCAGGGGTTGGCCCCCCAAGGCTTTTGGTGGCCCTATCCCTACAGTTTTGGACAGAGGTTATCTGTCCTGTTAAAAGCAAGGTGATGGTCCACCCTTTTGAACCTAAGGAGGCAGCCCTGATGATCTTGAGATTGCCTTGAGGGTCTTTACTGGTGTGTGTTCACAGCAGAATAGTTTTACTATCCTATCCTATAAAATCCAAGCTCAATACCTTCTTTCACTCCTTCCTGTCTTTTCCTCTTCAGTTCAAACTAGCAGTTTTACTGCCAGGGTGGCTGATTAAGTTCATTGTTCACAGCTATCCTAATCTATTAAATGTTCATGGTCACTTTGTTACATCCTTAGTTCTCTTTCCAATATGCTTTCTCATTTTTTGTAAAATGGATAGGCTGGGAATTTTCCAAATCTTTCATTTCTAGTTTCTTTTGGTTGATAAAATTCCATCTTCAAATCTTTTCTTTCTTCTCACATTTTTAATATAAGCAGTCAGACCAGGCTGTACCTTTGCTTAGGAATTTCCTTAGGTAAATATCCCATTTCATTGCTCCTAAGTTGTAACTTCCACAATACACTAGAACATGAACACAATTGAGCCAAGTTCTCTGCCACTTTGTAACAAGGATCTCCATTGTCCAATACCATGGTCCTCACTTCTGTCTGAGACCTCAGAATGGCCTTGTTCCTAATTCTACCAAGATTCTGTTCATAGTGATTTACTCTCTAAGATGGAGGTTTTCTATACGGCTCTCCTCTTTTCTTTCTAAACATACCCCAGAATCACCATTAATGATCCATTTATGACAATGTAAGCTTTTTCTAGCATGTACTTCAAAACTCTTCCAGCCTCTGCCCTTACCCAGTTACAAAGCCATTTCCACATTTGAAGGTATTATCATCATTATTATTATTATTTTTACAGCAGCATCTCCACTTTTTAGAATCAATTTCTGTGACAATTAAGATCCTCTGTAGCCACAAATCTTAACTATCAGGACCAAGATTTGAGAATGCCTGTCTTAAAATGATTTATCTATTTGTACTAGGAAATGCTTATCTAGGAAGATATGGCTTATAAACTAGTAAGTGACTTCACTGTTTCAGGAAATTCCTAACTGGAAAACTGATGTCCTACCTAGGCAAAGAGCTTGCTTATGCAACAAGAACTTTCTTATGAAGATTTGCTTTAGAACTCTTGTCTTGATATGTTTGTCAATCACGGACTACTATTAGTTAATTTGCCCAATCCTAATCAGTTCCTTACCTTGAAAGCCTTGCTGATTTAAACCTTGACCTCCAAATCATATATATCCTCTATATCTATAATTACATTTAAAATCATTTCAATGTTTATTCATTTTTTGAGAGACAGAGACAGAGACGGAAATAGTGTGAGTGGGAGAGGGAAGAGAGAGAGGGAGACACAGAATCCTAAGCAGGCTTCAGGCTCTGAGCTGTCAGCACAGAGCCCAACACAGGGCTTGAACTCATAAACCATGAGATCATGACCTGAGCCGAAGTTGGATGCTTAACTGACTGAGTCATCCAGGCGCCCCACATATCTGTAACTATATTTATATTCTCCTCTCACCTTCCCCTTCTGAGCCCTGCTAAAATTCTCAAGGTTATTTTGTTCCTTGTTGTGGTAGGGTTTCATTAACTCAACATTGCTTGATCTACAAGTTATTTGGATGGTCTTGGGCCCCTTGTACTATTAGAATTTCTGAGGCAAGTATATTAATTAGACTCCATTGTAATTTTTAAAAAACTGGATTCTCCTGAAATATTATATCAGATAGAAAAAACTTCTGGTGTGGGTGGGGGGTGTTCTTTGCCGGCTTCTACCTGGCCAGATTCTTATTTCACCAGTTTCCATCATAACAAACCATTAATCCTGACACATTCCTATGAATTAAGAATATTCTTATCTCAACTCTACAGGTGGGGAACTTGGCACAGAGGCTAATTGACTTGCTCAAGGTCACTCTGTGAACCAATAGCCTGGCTGAGATACAGTCCAAGTCTCTTGACTCCCAGGCTCACCAGATGTGCAATGCCATCACTCTGCTCTGCTGTCAATAGGCTGCTGACCTCATTTCCTTCTTAGTTGGCAGAAGTCTATCCTGTATGCCAATATCATTTCTGTAGTTCATACCTGAAGTGCTTTTCTGCCTGGCCAAATTTGCAGTGTTACAATTTTTTCAGAGTATGGCAAACGTACCATAAAATAATATATTTTTAAATGACATAAGATAGGGAGGTAGGAGAATTCTTAAAATATGCTGAGTCTTACAATGTATAGCTTTGCAGTAATAGAAAACAATCAAATAGGTGTCAAAACAGCTTTTCTCATAGGTAAGTTCTATGTAGCCAACCACACACTGTACCCTTCAAAAGGAAAATGGGGAAACTAATGTTGCTTTGTACCACCTCAAATAGCTAACAAATCAGAAGTTATACTGTAAATACTGTGTTCTTTATATAAACTTGCTTCATTTAGGCAGAACATCCTTGAATTATAACTTTCTATCCATCTCTATCTTGGCAATGTTGTTTCCAAAAATGTCATGAATTGAAATGGTTTGTCTTGAGATGGATTCCACTTTCTTTCATTTTATATCCCCCCCTTTTTTTCATTCACTAGAATTGTATTTACTATGAAGCCACCATCATGATTTACTTCTTTGTAGGCCAACCCAAACCAAATAGACTGCTATTAAGGTCTACAAAGGGCTTGATCATTTCCACTCACCTCAGAAAGCATGAAGAGGTAATAAGTCTCATTGTAAAGATGTTTTTGAGGCTTTGTGAGGGGTGATTAGACAGAGCTTTCAGGGAGCCAGAAGAGAGTTTACTCACCTGAAAACAGAAGCTCCTAGGAATCCTGATTAACCGCCCCCAGCTAACACAAACACATGATGGCTTCTTCTTTTTTTTTTTTAATATATGAAATTTATTGTCAAATTGGTTTCCATACAACACCCAGTGCTCATCCCAAAAGGTGCCCTCCTCAATACCATCACCCACCCTCTCCTCCCTCCCACCCCCCATCAACCCTCAGTTTGTTCTCAGTTTTTAACAGTCTCTTATGCTTTGGCTCTCTCCTGCTCTAACCTCTCTCTTTTTTTTTTTTTTCTTCCCCTCCCCCATGGGTTTCTGTTAAGTTTTTCAGGATCCACATAAGAGTGAAACCATATGGTATCTGTCTTTCTCTGTATGGCTTATTTCACTTAGCATCACACTCTCCAGTACATGATGGCCTCTTTATCCAGAATTTAATTAGGATATGAACATATGACTTGTTGCAGAATTCCTGGAATTTCAAAAGCCTGACCCCCAATATTAAAAATTTTTTTTTTAATGTTCATTCATTTTTGAGAGAGAGAGAGAGAGAGAGAGAGACACACACAGAGTGCAAGTGGGGGAGGGGCAGAGAGAAAAGGAAACACAGAATCTGAAGCAGGCTCCAGGCTCCGAGCTGTCAGCACAGAGCCCAGTGTGGGGCTTGAACCCATGGACCATGAGATCATGACCTGAGCCAGTCAGATGCTTAACCAACTGAGCCACTCAGGCACCCCATTCTGACCCCCAGTATTTTAAAGAGGAACACCACTTTTTTTTCCCCCAGGCTCTGTTTCATCATTGCATGAAAAACTTTTGTTTTGAAAAGTATTTACTATTTATTTAAGGAAGATAGATAAAATTCTTGGAGTGTATATATGTGAATCAGAGATAATCTCTGGATGGAGGGACTTGGGTGGCAGCTGTAGGAATAAGGGAGAGATAAGGATTGGTCTTGAAAACAAACGCACAGAAACAGTAGCAATATTAGGTGCCAAGTAAGAAAGTAAACAAAGTGTGTTGAGCTAGGCACCTATGTGCCTTGTAGGGATGTAAAGATGATGAAGAAATAGTTCCTGCCCGAAACTAGGTGGATGGGGAATACATTTACATAAACAGGCCTCCATAAGAACAGCTAAGTGTAGAAACAGGATTCAAATAAGCTCAGGAGGACTTCCTAGAGGAAATAATGCCTGAGCATGTAGTTTTAATAACTCACCTCTGATATTTAAAATGTGTATTAGTTTGCTAGGGCTGCCATAACAAAATACAACAGACTGGGTGGCTTAACCAACAGAAATGAATTTCTGCACAGTTCTCAAAACTAGAAGCCCGAGATCAAGATGTCTGGCAGGTTTGGGTTTCTTCTGAGGCCACTTTCCTTGACTTTCAAATGGTTGCCTACTTGCTGTGTCCTCAGGACGGCTTTCCTCCATTCATTCCTGTCCCTGATGTCTGTGCGTCCAATTTCCTCTTCTAAGGACACTAGTCAGATTGGATTAAGGCCCACCCATATGACCTCATTTAACCTTTATTTATTATTTATTTTTTTTTTTTTAACGTTTTTTTTATTTTTATTATTTATTTTTGGGACAGAGAGAGACAGAGCATGAACGGGGGAGGGGCAGAGAGAGAGGGAGACACAGAATCGGAAACAGGCTCCAGGCTCCGAGCCATCAGCCCAGAGCCTGACGTGGGGCTCGAACTCAGGGACCGCGAGATCGTGACCTGGCTGAAGTCGGACGCTTAACCGACTGCGCCACCCAGGCGCCCCTAACCTTTATTTTTAAAGACCCCATCTCCAAGCACAGTCACATTCTGAGTACTGGGGGCTAGAGCATCCACATACAAATTTTAAGGGAACACAATTTAGTCTATAACAAAATGTTACAGTTCTCCAAAAGGCAGAATAGGCTTTTCCTTTCCATCTTATTTATCTTCATTTTCTCCTTCTTAAGTAAGAAGTAATGTAGCATAACAACCAAGAGCAAGGGCTCTGGAATCAGCCCACTTGAATCCAATCTTTGCTATGCTACTCACTGGATGTGTAACCGAAGGCACGTTGCTTTGATTCCTCTGTATCTTGGCTTCCTCGCATGTGAAATGAAGATGTTAATAACTACCCCATTGGGTTTCTGTGAAGTTTAAATGGATGAATAATATAACATACTCAGTAGTGCCTGGCACATAATAAACACTCAATAGGTGTAAAATATAAAGGATAGCAATAATTTCTGGGTATAAAATTGTGCAATATGATACTTACACATACCAGTGCTAATAAATAAAAAATTTGTATTCTTTGGAGCTGAAACTCATTTTTCATCAAATGTCATAATCAGAAAGATGTATAAGCTTAAGGTGACTATCCCAGCTACAATTTGTGTCACTTACTATTCACATATTCATATACAGCATACATCTGTTTGATCATCTGTGTTTCTAAAATAATTCTAGTGAGATTTCAGACACCTAATATTGTTATTAATAAAAACTCCATGTGTCTTTTCCTTTCGTGTGGGTGATAATTCCATACTTTAGTTTGCTGTGCTACATTCACCATTAATCTAGTCTTTGGTATATTTTTGGTGCACATATTAGCCTTTGTATTTGTTCCTATAAAGACATTGGCATCATTTTCTCTCTTATATTCGCAAACTCTAAATAATAGCAAGTAGGAAAAAAAGTTTTAAATGATAATTATTATGTGTTGTGCTTTCATAGACAGCACTTGTCACCAATAACAATGACCAATGAACTGTTTTCAGGCATCAACCAACTTACCCAAAGGGATGTCTCTGTAGAACTTTGTTCTTTTTTTAAACATGAATATAGCATTTGCTCTCTGCCAAGCCCTGCTCTAATCACTTTTCATATATTAAATTATTCAGTCCTAACAACAGCTCCATGAAGTGGATGCTATTATCCCCAATTGACAGGTGAGGAAACTGAGGTACAAAGTGAGTAGTCACACATCAAGGTAGGCAGGCCAAGGTAATCATGGTCGTATTTTCATTCTGAGCACTCTTTTCTCTTTGGACTTAGAGCACACTAGTCCCAAAAAGATGGGAAACTCCTCCTAATCTTTCTGCTCACTCCTTCCTAATATGCTTTCTTAGAGCTTCTTCTTTGCATGGGTTGGTTCTTGAATATTGGTTTCCCAGGGTTTTATTCTTGAAATGCTTGTTTTCTCCCTTTAAAATCTCTCTCACTTATTTCTAGGGCTCGTCCTCAATCTAGATAGAAATGGATCTTACATCTGTATCTCCATGGCTACCTTTTCCCTGAGTTGAATACATATTTCCAACCACCTACCGGGCACCTCCAACTCAGATGTTGAGCACAGGCAACATGGAATTCCCCATCTGCCTCACTAATCCCCAGTTGCTCCAGTTGCAATCTCTAAGCCCAGTGGCGGATTCTCCAGGCTTCTTCTTCTCCCATGTCTGATCTGCACGCAGTTCTCCTGATTCTAGCCTTTGATGGCTCTCTACTCTTGTCTCTGATGTCTAATCTCACTTTCACTGCTTTAGTTTAACATCTGTAAGTAGGTGTTCATTTTCTATTGTCTTATCATCCTTTAAGGATTTTCACTTGCTAAAAGTTACTCTTTGAACAGGCTGCTGGTAGCTTATACCAACCAGCATTCTCTGCAGTTGGAGATGTTTCAATCATTTCATTACTGTTATTTCACCAATATCCCAGGCCTGAGCCAGGATTTTGTTTCTTGAGCTAGCTTTCTGTCTTCTATTTGCTAGGAAAAAATCCAGTTCCTATTTTATTGCAGTAATATTCTTCTGCAAGAACAAGATGCTTTCAGGATCAAGTCTTTTTCAGAGTTTTAAAAAATAGAGGAGGTTTATTTATTTATTTTTTTGTCTTTTTCTTTTTTTTCTTAGCAATTACCATTGCATAAATAGCATGCAAAGAGATACAGATCTTTTAAGAAAAACGTGGTATATTTTTCTCTGGGCTAGTTCCCTGGTCTACAAAATCTCTTTGGGGTGTATATTAATTACATTGTACATTATCTCTCACCTGGTCCTTGCAACCTTCAGACTTGTCTCTCTTCCTCTCTCTCTGTCTTCACTCTAATTTATCCTCTCTCTACATGACCTTCCAAAAATTGAAAAAAAAAAAAAATAGTGGCCACTGGATTAAATGAAAATTGTTTCCGAATGGCTTACAGAGCTTTCGACAAGTTAGCTGAGAACAACCTCTCTGCTTCATCTCCCTCTCTCATCAATTCACCATGTCCTCTCAATTCACATCACAGCAACTTTTTGGCCTCCACACCTCTGCACATGTTTGTGGCTCTTTCCTCAATGTCACTTCCTCCTTCCATATTTACAAACCCATACATTCCATTAAGACCTGACCCTGACATGATTCCTTACACTCTTACACTCTTACAGTGTCCGTAACCGTCTACCATTGTGTCACCCAGGACAACTCTGTCCTGCTCATGATGAAACAGACTAGGACTCTTGTGCCTAATTTTCATCTGGCTCCTGGCCACTGACATGTTTCTTATTTAGCTCCCAATGTTTTCTTTCTAAAAATGGAGTTAGATTCTATGACTTGGTTCTTACTACTAGTTTTTAGATCGGGTTTTACCTCTGACTTTGTCCCTAAGCTTGCCATGCAACTACCACACAGGATGAAGCCTTGACCCCAGACTCAGTCAGCTTTCAGGAAACCCCTATACATCTGATGTCCCTCAAAGGAGGGATCATACATTCTGTTAAATATCTTCCTATTTTTTTCTCAGACAGAATTGGTCACTATCTCTTGAGGCTCCTGTGGTCATTCTGTATGCGTACCTCTATTATAGTATTTCTATATTGCAGTTATAGATACTATAATATTTCAGAGCACATTCTCGGGTGTGAGGAGTATAACCTAGCACTTCTATTACTCCATGTCTATTGGACCTTCTATCAGACACTGTCAGTGTCGCTCCCAGAGCCCTTTCATATCCCTTTTATGACTTTTGTGTATTCTTCACCTGATGTCAGTGTGCCTTTGCTTCCCTCAGGCTACATCTGTGATTCTTCTTTGGGGGACTACCTTCAGACTATGGAGCTGCTTCTCCCAGAAGGCCAGAGAGCTGGAGGTGCCTGGGAATCACATCCCTCCAGGGTGGCTCTCAGCCAAAGCCTGAATGGCCAGGGAGTGCACCCAAGGACAGGAGCACTCTCCACCCTGAGAGGTAGGCTGAAGTCTGTGGGACTTTGCTTGAACTCTTACTTGCCTTTTTTTCCCCTCCATACTCTGCCTGCCCTTCTCCCTTCTTGGTTTCTCTCAGGAGTACTTCCCCAATAATTCACTTGCATAGGACTCCTTGCCTCAGGATCTACTGAGGATCTCGGCCTAAGACTTACTTAATCTCCCTTTCAAGTCCATTTTGTTTGATTACAAAAACATTTGTCTAATTGAATTCTGAGTAAACGTTGAAACTTCAGATTTAATCTCAACCAATTTGGGATTTTTACCATCACATCTCTTCCTTCTTCTCTACAAGTTCTGGTTGAATGGTCCTAGTGGTGGTAATGTTTCTGCAGTGTCCTGAGGGATTGTGTCCATCTGGTCTCAGTTGTCAGAATCTGTCAGGGTGACATATTATCTTACTACTCAATTATCTGTTTCCATGTTTGGTCTCATTCCTATGGGTAAAGGTTAACAATGCCTAGGTTCCTTTTTTTTTTTTTTTTTTTTTTTCATTTCCAGCACTTAGAACACAGACACTAACTGTTGTGTGAAAACAAAAGAAAATAAAACAATACAACACCTTTGTAAGCTAGGCATTAACATCTTAGCTTTATAGGGGATGTAAATGGGGCTTATAGATATTAAGTAATTGAGGCTAAAGAAGATGACTGATTAATAGCACAACTAGAATGCAGGTCTTCTGACTCAATATAAATTTTTCTGCACCACCCATTTTTACTTCCTCCATGTCACATTAAAGATCTCATGGCTGTGTCAATATGCCTGGTGCTCAAAGGAAGGTTCTGTTTATGCTGATCTCAGCCACCAAACAAAACAAGTCACAAACATCCTCCTGGAAGCTTGTTAGAGAAGTCATTCTAAAGCCTTTGCCATTCTTAGAAGTGAAAACCAGAATGTTCCTGACTGGGCTTCCTCCTTGAATATGAATATTAATTAACACCTTTCTTTTCTTCTTAGAGAAACTCTCCACATCTTGAAGTTTTCATTGGAAATCCACCTGTAATAAGATCAAGCATCAGTTTTGATATCATTTTTATCCATTTGATAAGCCTTCTGTGGGGGCAGGGAAGAGGTCTGCAATGCTGGGGAAGCACTGGGTCTTTAAGGAAGGTGTATGTTTGTAGCTTAAATCAGAAAGAGGGCCAATTAATAATGGAAATATTCCATGATGGCGATGAAAGAAATGTACTCTAGGAACGTCTCCTGTAAGGACAATGCTCTTACGTGATTGATATACAGTGAACAAGAAGTCTGGGCACTGCACTCTTTTCCATTCTCTTCTATTCTCACTCTTAGGAGTTCAATGCAGTAGATCAGGTTGTATCTTAAAGGACTTAAGAGGCATCCCTGCTATCTTCAGAGGAGGAGATGCTGTATGACCTTTTGTTCCTGTGTACATGTGCGGAGCTCTGGCCCCTCCTGTTGTAGCCTTGTACCTGTGCTGAGCTGTGTAGGTATAGGGACTGCATGGATGGCACCGTGATGCTCATCTGTGCTGCCTTGAAGGAGGGAGGAACCACATAGTTTGAAAGACCTGACTTAGTTAATATGCTACACTCTGCCTCTCAGGCACTTGGGGGCACATCTTTTGTTATTCCACTTATTTCTCTTGACAAGGGCATGCTTTGGCAGTTTGTGAAGGAACAACATTACCATTTAGTGGAAGAGCACTTTCCGTTTTAAAACTTTTAACTTGAATTAATGTCATGTAGAGTATATTTGTTTTAACCTATTGACTCTTAGCACTTAAACACCTTAGGCAAGATCCATCTATATGTACAAAACCTGAAATCATTTGCAATTTGGTAATGTGTCTCACTGTAGCATTTTTGAATGTGATTATGAATTAAATACAGTAGTATCGTCTTATATTCCATTTTGGGATCTTAAAGTTGACATTTACTTTTGCAAATAAATTCCATGCAAAAATTGGCATAGTATTCTCTCCAGCTTGCACATTTATGGTATTTTAATCTTTTCATTTAAATCCCTGAATAGTAATTTGGGGATTTTTTTTAAATTTCTTGAGATATATTGGGAATGAAGAGATGCCTATATTAGGAGGTAGATTAAAAAGCTAAATAATAATTTAGGACTGCCTCCAAATAAAATTTGAAACTTAATGAAATTTGGCCTCAGTTAAAACTTCTTATTTTGTGTGTCCCTCTATTGTGCGCTGTCCTTGGGATGGCCTTTTGCCTTTCCTGTCTTGTACATGTCTTCTATGTCTTGAGGAATATAGATCTCTACTTCATCATCAAAAATCATGACTGTTCCTTCTGAAATGGTTGAGGACTCCTTCTTGCTGGAGCCCGGGAGGGGCCGAGAGCAACGATATCCCTGAGCCCTCCAATTCTAGCTCAGCCTTATCAATCATGAGAACTTCAGGCTACCAGTGAACCCTCCAAAACAAAACAAAACAAAAAAAGAAAACATTAACTTTAATTCAATACAATGTAGTTTAAACTCGAAGGAAAATTTTTTGCCTTATTAGCATATCTCTGGCCTTGTCTTTTTAAAAACAAAGATATCCATATTTTTTCTGAAGGCCAATGATTGGTTTCTTGCTTGATAACCTGATAGTAAACTCAACTTTAGTTTTTATAGGCTCTTCTCTCTGTGGTTTGGAAAGTGACTTTGGGAACCAGATTCAGAATTATAGATTCAGTCTTAATTCATGCATCTAATAAATTTAACTGAGTGCCTACTATGTGATAGGAATTCTTTGAGGCACAGGGGAGATGATGATGAACAGGGCAGACAAAGTCCAGACTCTCGTGAAGTGTATATTCTGATGGGGTGGGAAGACACACAAAAATCTTTGCAAGTAAAGAAGAAAAATATCAAGTTAAGTGTTATGCACAGGGTTAAAATGGAATGATGTAATAGGGAGTGACTGGACCTACTTTAGATGATCAGTAAGGCTTCTTCAAGGAGGCAATATTTAAATTCTAGCTGAATAACAAACAGCAGTGAGCAATGTGTGTCGTAGAGGGACAGATTCCTGGCAGGGCAGAGTCCCTAAGGGCTAGAATGAACATGTGTTGTTAGACTAGAGGACCTAAGACGACCAGGATGACTGAAGAGTTCTGGGCAAGAGGAAGAAAGATAAGAGTTGATATGAGAGAGATAGGCAGCAGTCACATCCTCTAAGGCTTTGCAAGGCATGTTAAAGAGCTTGGATTTTATTGTAATTCTATGGGAAGTAATCAGAGCTTTTTTGCAGGGTAGTACTATTTTAAAATGATCACATTGGCTGCTATATGAAAGGTCAAAACTTGCTAAAAACCCACAAGAAGGAGACAGAGGAAGAAGGCTGGCTAATTAGTGGATGCTTTCCCTTGGAGGTCTTCCTTTTCCTCTTTTTCTTGTGCATTCTTACGTTCTTTGGACTTTTTATACCCTCTCATGCTTCTTGAAGCTTTACTTGAAATCTTGCTTCAAAGATATTGCTTGGTTCCCCACATCAATGATTTAACAAATCCATAAATATCATATCCTTTATAGCAACTAAGGGAACCATGAAGGCAAAACATTTTAGGATAGAAGGAGTGCTAGATATAGTCAGGAGACCATGTTTACTAAGTATAAGAACTTGGAGCTGGTGTAGGGTTGTGACATTGCTTTGTCCTGGGAGAAAATAGGTAATAAGTTTTAACTGGAATGATTTGGATGCCAAAATTTTTTGGTGGCTTAAGTAAGAAATTCTAAGTAACTCCCCCTTTGGCCATTCTGATTAAAGTTATTCACAAGGCTGATGATGAGGATCGTAAAACTATCATTTGTGGTGGTTCAAGTTCACATTTCAGTTTGAATTTCCTTTTTTTTTTTTTTTTAAGTTCTTCCTGTGTGTCAGTTGCTAGGCTAGACAGAGACACCACTGAGAACAAGGTTATCAGGGTCCCTGGCCCCATGCAACTTACAGTCTAGAAGGAAGGAGCATTTAGACACTTCACGGTCTGTGAGTAAGAGGAGTACTTATCATATCCAACATCAGTTCTAAATCTTTCCCTACATTTGAAAAATTACTGATGCCTAAGCCCTAAAGCCAACTAGACTTTCTAGGTAAAGCCATAGGCATTGTATTTTTAGAAACTCTCCAGATCATTCTATTGTGCATGCAGGATTGGGAATCATTGTTCCAAATCAGGTTTTCTCAGTCTCTGCACTATTGACATTCTCGTGGGATAATTTGTTGGAGGGGTGCTGTCCTGTCCGCTGTAGGATATTTAGCAGGATCCCTGGCCTCTAGATGCCAATAGCACTTCCTGCAAGTTTTAACAAACAAAAATATCTCCACACACTGCCAGATGTCCTGAGTAGGGGGGAGAGGAGTGAAGTCTCTCCTTCCCTTTTGTTGGGAATCACTGTTCACAAGAAGTAGGTTCTGGCTACCTCTTTGATCTACTCTCTGACCACTCTCTGCCTTGCCTCTCTGAATCAGCAATGCCATCCTGAATGTCCCTCAGACCCCATGCTCCTGCTTCAGGCTTTTGATGGCTTCCTCCAAATAACCACTTGAACTCCCTCACTGTTTTTCAAGTCTGTTCAGTGCCACCTTCTCAGTGAAACGCTCCCTTATTATCCTATTGAAAATAAGGCATTTCTTATGCTGCTTTATTTTTCTTCACAGAACTGGTTTCTACTTGACATTTTATTAGATACCTTTTTAAATCTGCCCCTCCCCACAACTTGTAAATATCACAAGAGCCGTTTTAGCTTATGATATATAGTAAGTGTGCAATATTTGTTGAATGAATGAATGGATATCTGTTATGAAATGAGAAATGCAAGAATGCAAGAATTGTTGTCTTTAGAAAGTAGCCCAAATTCTTCATTTCATCATCCTCTACAATGATTAATTTTGTTTTTGAACTCTTATATGGACTAAAAGTTGCTTTTAATTAAAGGTCATATGTGCACATACATACATACATATGCACACAGGTGTTTAACCACTAACAAGCAAATTAATGCGTTAAAATTTTACTCATTAAGAAGAAGCAATTACATGGTAAAACCTTAACTACTTTCTTTTTGAAGTTATTTCTATTTTCAATCTTTGCATTTTTTATCTTACTGATTTATTTTTGCCAATGCAAAATGTTCATTTATCTCTAGATTCTGTAACTGAACAAAGCTGTATGCTCAAAGCCTTAGATTTGGTCACAGTATTGGATTATATACCCACAATGACCATTTGTAACAAAATTTAGCCAACATTGGTATGTAAAAGTCTAAAGTTTAAAAGTGTAGGAAAGATCTTCCATGGTATAAGGAAAGTATTGCTCTGTAAACTTTCAGAAAAAGCTTGACAACAATATTTTAAAGGTAGAATGGTGACTTGACACTGAAGACTATGATCTAAAGCTATTAGAGGAAGCTATGTGAAAATAGGATGGGATTAATATAGAGTGGTGCCTTTTTTATATGCCTGCTTTTCCACCTATCAGTGGTACAGCCAGACCTTACTTCCAGCCTAGGTTGGAATCTGGCTAACCTCTCAATGAACCCTTTATTCTTGCCATTGTCATGAACGGAAAATTCCCAACAGAATCAAATGCAGCAAATTCCTTTGGAAGGGAAGAGTATGAAGTCAGAAATGTGAGCACGGACTCATCTGGAGCTAAGACACTGAATCAATGGGCACAAGGTGGTCAGGTGCATACTTGCTTAGACCTAGGAACCACAAGCCACTGACAGAGTAGAGTAAGATGGCAGTTAACCAGTGTGTACCTCTTGCCTTTCATTAGCCAAAGACTTTACATGCATTAGGCTATTTAATCTTTACATTTACCCTACTAAGCAGATGTTGTTAACCCTATTTTGTAGGAGAAAAAAATCAAAACTTGGAGAGATAAAATAACTTGCTAATGTTTGAAAGTTTATACATCATGAGGACAGGATTTGAACCTTGTTCTAAAAGAGCTCAAAATTCATGCTTTTACTGCTCTACCATATTGCCTAGGAGAGAAAAAGTTGATACAAATTTGGCAACATTACAATTTTTTTATTAATGCTTGCCCAGCATTATATACTTTTATTAGGCTGAGTATAAGGAGTATTCATAGAATCTAATGTAAAATAAGATGCATTTTGACAAGTACTAGCCCCACCTTTAGAACCCTGGAGGTTATTGGAGTAGGTGTGTACAAATTTTCATGAGAGCCTAAGGTGCTTTTGGGAAGAGAAAACATTTCAAATCCCCAAAACAGATTTCAGCACAAGAATTCAAGTGGATGTGCAAGAGTATTTATTACACTGATGAAATCAATTTCTGGTGTTTATAAACCACCTGGTCTATTACATGCTATTTTAGCAGCCCAAACAGAATATGACAGAGTTCAAAAGAAGAGAGGGTTGGAAATGTAGGGTATTTTCCTACATTTAGGTTATAAAAATTTAAATGATAAATATTAGCAATCATAAAATGAATTATTAGTCATATTTTTTCTCAATACTTTGGATAAGACCTGCATTTGGGGTTATCATCAATGAAACACGGCAACAACCTTTGAAACAGCCATCGGAAGCCAATATTCACGGGTGGCACAATGAATGATTACACTATTATATAAATAATGATGCAACCAGCATTAAACAAATGGTGTTAAAGAACCACAGAGGCAAGAATATCTATCATGTTTCATTACAACAGGTTTCAAAGAACCATAGCATTGTGAGTAATAACAGCACTGCTACATTTTTCTCTTAGCAAGAGATATGAAATTAACCAGAAATAGAGCACTTGACAACAAAGAACACAAACAGATGATTTCTGGACCTGAAGAGAAAGAGACGATAGTTGGACACTATAAGGAATCTTGGGGCGCCTGGGTGGCTCAGTTGGTTAAGCATCTGACTTTGGCTCAGGTCATGATCTGGCGGTTTAGAGTTTGAGCCCTGCGTTGGGCTCTGCACTGACAGCTCAGAGCCTGGAGCCTACTACAGATTCTGTGTCTTGCTCTCTTTCTGCCCCTCCCCTGCTCACGCTCTCTCTCTCTCTCTCTCAAAAATAAACATTAAAAAAAAAAAGAATCTTAACATGCACTGATTAGATAGATAATAAAATATATAAATATTTCTTCTCTACTCACTATTCTGAATCTTTATTCAGGTATTTCACTATAGCTAACATGGGCTTGTGAATTTTTAAATACATTCTAGAGTCAAATTGTTTATACTATATATAAAACTTTTTTCTTTAGAGACCCTGAATAATCTAGGTCTTCCCTGGTGTTAGCATAGGAAACTAAAGGCATCACAGGATATCTCCCTTGCAAGGAACCTAAATGTATCTATCAAATTATGCAGCAAATGCTTCCAGAGAAAATTAATATGTATATCTAATTGGCAGGCTGAAGAAGTGGTCTGAAAAAGGGGAAACTCCCCAAAACATTAATCAGGGAAAAATGAACAGATAACATTTTGTGCCAGTAAGAAAGTGTAGCATTAACCTGAGTATTAGATACCTCCAAGTGCTAAGCTTTAATAACAGGGAGGGACATAGTATAATAATAGGCCCAGCTCTTGATTACTTTTCCTAATGAGAGTGAAGCACAGCATGGAAAAGTGACAACTTGAGATAATTCAAAATGTCACATTAGCTTTGAGTTTCAATCTCTTCTATAACCAGTCTTCATAAAAACTGTTAATGAGTAGTAAATTGGACTGATTTGAGTTTAACTTCAATTTGCTTCGTGTGCTAATCTTTTGAGAAAGGGTGTAAGACAGCGAGATGTCATAGATAGCACTAGAGCAGGAGATTAGAGCAGAAGTCAAGTGACCTGAGTTAGAGTCCCTGCTCTGCAATCAACAAGCTGTGTGGCTCTGGGCAAGGAAGGTGAAGAAATCAGCTGTTTGTGAACATCGGGTGCCATGCATGGTGCTAGATCCAGAGGAGACAGGTGCATATTGGTGCAGCTGTGTCCTGTAACCACTCACAGTCTAGTGGCAGAGACTGATGTATAAAAATAGCATTGGGGGGTGCCTGGGTGGCTCAGTTGGTTAAGCATCCAACTTCAGCTCAGGTCATGATCTCACGGTTTGTGAGTTCCAGCCTCACTTCGGTCTCTGTGCTGACAGCTCAGAGCCTGGAGCCTGCTTTGGATTCTGTGTCTCCCTCTCTCTCTGCCACTCCCCTGCTAGCACTCTGTCTCTCTCTCTTTCAAAAATGAATAAACATTAAAAAAAAATTTGAATTCTTACAGCCCTAGCATCTAAAATCTCTAAAGAACTCACCAAACTCCACACCCAAAAAACAAATAATCCAAGAAGAAGAAATGGGCAGAAGACATGAATAGACACTTTTCTAAAGAAGACATCCAGATGGCCAACAGGCACTTGAAAAGATGCTCGACGTCAGTCCTCATCAGGGAAATACAGATCAAAACCATGCTGAGATACCACCTCACAAGGGTCAGAGTGGCTAAAATGAACAAATCAGGAGAGTATAGATGCTGGTAAGGATGTGGAGAAACGGGAACCCTCTTACACTGTTGGTGGGAATGCAAACTGGTGCAGCTGCTTTGGAAAACAGTGTGGAGGTTCCTCAAAAAATTAAAAATAGATCTACCTTATAACCCAGCAATAGCACTGCTAGGAATTTAGCCAAGGGATACAGGAGTGCTGATACATAGGGGCATTTATACTCCAATGTTTATAGCAGCACTTTCAACAATAGCCAGATTATGGAAAGAGCCTAAATGTCCATTAACTGATGAATGGATAAAGAAGATGTGGTTTATACATACAATGGAATACTACTTGGCAATGAGGAAGAATGAAATCTGGTCATTTGTAGCAATGTGGATGGAACTGGAGGGTATTATGCTAAGTGAAATAAGTCAGGCAGAGAAAGACAGATACCATATGTTTTCACTCATATGTGGATCCTGAGAAACTTAACAGAAGACCAGGGGGGAGAGAAAGGGAGGGGAGTTACAGAGAGGGAAGGAGGCAAACCATAAGAGACTCTTATATATTGAGAACAAACTGAGGGTTGATGGAGGTTGGGGGAGTGGGGAAAGTGGGTGATGGGCATTGCGGAAGGCACCTGTTGGGATGAGCACTGGGTGTTGTATGGAAACCAATTTGACAATAAATTATATAAAAAATTTCTATTGAAAAAAATGAATTATCACCGCCCTTTGCTTATAACTGTATAAGAGATGTTTCATAAGATATTCCAATCATCTTTTGAAAAAAAATTTTTTTAATGAAGCAGGCTCCAGGCTCTGAGCTGTCAGTACAGAGCCTGAGGCAGGGCTCAGGCTCACAAACCATGAGATCACGGCCTGAGCCCAAGTCAGACACTTAACCAAATGAACCACCCAGGTGCCCCAGGGCTGTGGGAATTCAGAAGGTAGTGTGATTAACAAACAATGAGAAAATCAATAGGGATACATGATAATCAGTGTTATCCAATAATAAATAATGCAAGTAATAATTAAAATATATAATTTTAGCATTTTAGGAAGTGCATAGAAAAGAGTAAAAAGAAACAGGTGAACATAACTTTAATAACATTTTATTTAATCCAATATATGTAAAATATTATTTCAACATTTAATAGATATAAAGCTATTAAAGAGGTTATTAACACTTCTTTTTTTCTACTGAGTTTTGAAGTGTGTGTTTTACACTTACAGCACATACCAGTTTGGACTAGCTACAGTTCAAGGACTTAGTGGCCACAAATTCCTAGTGGCTATCATCCTGAACCATGTAATGATAAATCTGTATTTATGTCCAAAAAGACTTAAAGCATATGTGCACCATTCAACGAGGGATTTACAGCTTAACATAAGGACACATGAAAAAGACCTGTGGAATCTAATTCTCTACAACAGTGGTCTTAATATATGGCTTTAGAAACTGATACTGACTGGGTACTTAAGTATCTTCTAGGAAACTTGCAAAAAGACAGATTCCTAGATCTCTGAGATTCTGTATCATTCGGTCTGGGCTGAGCTTAGGAATGTATATTTTATAAAAGAACTCTGATTATTTCTAGGTGCATTGCAGGCTGGGAACTACTGGCAATAGGCTCAATAGTTGGCACCTGTGGCAATAGAAAAGGTCATTTGATTTTAGGTAGCATTAGCAGAAGGATCTTCTTCTATGTGAATAATCCATAAATTATGTTTTTTTGAGAAACTACATTCCTTCTATTCTTGGACTGGTGTGGAGTTGGAGCCAGCCCAGCCTTTTCCTCAGCTCTGTCCACTTACTCAGCTCAGAGTTGATGGTGTCTCTACGTGAGGCTTTGGGGAGATATGCAGATTTAATTTCCCCCTTTGATTTACACTTTTTTTTTGTCTGATATCTTTCAAATGAATTGTCTCAAACCTGGCTGTGAAATCATTTTAGGTAACTTTAAAAAAATCTTTCATGGATTCGTCTTTAGATCGACCAAATGAGAAAGCTTAGGAAGTGGGGACTCAAACTCTAATTTTTACAAATTCTCCAGGAAGCATTTGGTGTGTTTAAAGGCATTTGGGATACAGTGACCTAGAGTATCATTGGGGAATGTATTGCTGGGGTTGCTACTTTCATTGCCAGATTTCAGATCTTTCACCACCATCTACATTGTAGTACAATGGCTTTGGGCAGTCCTTGTTCCTTATTTGTCTCTGAAGCTTATATGATCTTGTTAGGCTATTTACCATGCCTAAGCCTCTGTTTCCTCAACAGTAAAATTGGGACAATAATCAATTCATAAGGCTGTTGTTAGTGTTTCACATTTTACTTCTTTGTCCTCTTGTATATGTTCCATCACTCTGTTTGTAATGTCAGCTGGTCTCCTGGCTTTAAATAGCTTCTAAGCTGATGACTCTTCAGTTAATATTTCTAACCCACCCTCCTTCTATTGCCCGACCAACTGTGTCTAGCTGCCTATGTAACATCTTTACTTGAATATCCTAGAGGCATCTCAAATATAACATGCCTAAAACATCACTCCCCAGTTTCTAAAATCAGTTTCCACTATAATCTAACTCATCTCAGTAAATGACAACTCTAAACTTCCTGTCGTATAGGTCAAAACCTTGGCCTTATCTTTGATTCTTCTCTTCCTCTCACACTTGACATTAGCAACTCTTGTCAGCTCTGCTTTTAAAACATATCCAGAATTTGATAACTTCTCACCAACTCCACAATTACTGCCCTGGACTATTTCTTGCCTGGATCATTTCAATAGCTTATAAATTATTTTCCTAGCTTCTGTTTTTTCCCCTCCCCCATTGTCTGTTCTCAACACATTCGCCAGAGTGACCCTTTAAAAACAGAATTCAAAATCATATTATTGCTCTGCTCTAAATAAGATGGTTTCCCCTCTTAGAGTAAACCCCCAAATCCTTCATGTTGCCAACAAAACAAATTTTGGATCTAGAACTGTTTCTTCTCTAATCTCAGCTTCTCCTCATTTCCTCCTTGCCTGCCTTGCTTCATGTATTTCTCACCATTCCTCTAACATAATGAAAACAGTCTTGTTTCTGGGAAACAAAGGGAATGTCATTTACTAGTTAGCCTGTCCAGAGATTCTGGGTGGGCTGTCTTGTGGTGTCCATGGGCAGACTTGCCACTAATGTCCTTGGGCAGATAGACCTGGTACCTGTGTCAGCAAGTGGGCAGCCTGGTGCCTACATCCATAGGGCAGACCTGGTGACTGAGTGGGCCTGAGACCTGGGTCTATTCTGGTGGGCCCTGATCCTGAATCTGGCCAGCCAGGTGCCAGGGACCACTGGGGGCCTTGGCTAATGGGTCGGTGGGGCCAGCCTGGTGCTGGGGTGGGCCTGGTACTAGGATCTATGGTGAAGTGGGGTACTCATTTCACTCTGTCTCCCCTACAAAGAGGGTATCTCTCTCTGCACTAGGCTAAACAGACTTGGGAGAAGAGTGACAGGGGTAATGTGAAACTGTCTTTCCTATTGTCTTTTTTTTTTTTTTAATGTTTTATTTATTTTTGAGACAGAGAGAGACAGAGCATGAGCAGGGGAGGGGCAGAGAGAGAGACACACACACACAGAATCCGAAGCAGGCTCCAGGCTCTGAGCTGTCAGCACAGAGCCCAACTCGGGGCTCGAACCCACCAACCATGAAATCATGACCTGAGCAGAAGTCGGATGCTTAACCAACTGAGCCACACAGGTGCCCCTGTCTTTCCTATTGTCTTTAATGCATCTTTTCTTACTTTTGTGTTCTACTCAGCTTCTGTAAGTTCTCACCTGGAATCCTTAGTGCTTGTGAAGATATTTTCATTCATGGATAGTTGTTGTTGATGTTTCTGTGACGGGACAAGGCTTGGAAATTCCTATGTCGCCATGTTGCTGATGTCACTTTTTCATGTTCTTCTAACACTGCCATTCAAACTTCTGAGCAAACTTCTGAGCAAAGAGTAAAACTCTAATGGCAGAATATAGTTGGATGTGGTTGATATTCTGGGTAAAACATTTTTTATTTTGTGCTACTTTATATCTCACTTATAGATGCCTGTTTAAAATCTGGTGGAGGGACACCTGGGTGGCTCAGTCGGTTAAGCGTCCAACTTTGGCTCAGGTCATGATCTCGCGGTCCGTGGGTTCGAGCCCCGCGTCGAGCTCTGTGCTGACAGCTCAGAGCCTGGAGCCTGTTTCGGATTCTGTGTCTCCCTCTTTCTCTGACCCTCCCCTGTTCATGCTTTCTCTCTGTCTCAAAATAAAATAAATGTTAAAATAAATAAATAAAATAAAATAAAAGCTGGTGGAGTAAAAACATTGTCAGCTGAAAAGGACTTCTCAACTCTCCTGAAAGAGGTTGTAGTAAATGTTAACATTTAGTGCATTATGTGCATTTACACTAGGCAGAGATTTCATGGCTTAACAGTGCTCACTCTGAGAGTCCCTAGTGCTAAATAATGGATTAATGCTGCACTAACCTGACCTGTCCTTTGACTATGACATGTGGAAGTCCCTCTTCTCTTGGCTCAGTGTTGACTGTGTTGCTTCTAAGTGATGGACATATTTTGACCATGAAGATGAGGAGCAAAAGACAAAAGGCTGCCAATCGTGAACAGGGCTTTTCCTTTCTCCCTTTGGTTCATCCATTGTGGAAGTTCTCATGTAAGTCCTGCTTTCCCTACCTAATGTCTTTTACTTGTATGCCCTTTGCCCCACTGAATTTTCAATCTAATTCTGAGTAGGTAGTCCAATATGAACAGCCTCAGACTTACTGAAAGGTAGGATCTAGAATTAATTAATCATTGTCTTGGTCCATTTGAGAAGGTACAGGAATTTGAACTCCAGGACATCTGACAACTTTAAATTATGGTATTGGGAAAGAGAAGTGTGAATATAGGTGTGCTCAATTTAAGCTCTTGACAAAGAAGAAATCTTAGTAAAGGAACTTTTTCTTGAAGAATTACTAGATTCTCTCCTTAGCCCTTTCTTTCTGAATAGGGGTACAAGCTGGGTGGAATTTTCAAAGAGTTAAGCCTTAATCCTTATGTCCTTTTTAAGTTAACACATTCTTTCCAGGACTATGTAGACAAATTTTCATCTAATGACTAAAATCAAAGTAACCATCTTAACTGCCTCTGAGAGAAAAGGTTTTCCTCAGGTAATGGGTGTTATCATTTGAAAATGCTTCCCTATGTGTTCTTCCTCCTCAATACCATGGCTTCTTCGACTATAGACTTTTAGTTTTAAGACCTTAGGAAAGAAAATAGAAAGGTATGTTATGATATAGAGAAAGTGTCTGCCAGACAGGAATGGGAGACAGAGGGATAGATGGAAGATGAGAGGGAATAGATCAGATATTAATAATTTATCTTTTTAAGTGTTTATTTTTGAGAGAGAGCGTGAGAGCACGAGCAGGGGAGGGGCAGAGAGAAAGAGGAAGAGAGACAATCCCAAGCAGACTCTGTGCCATCAGCACAGAGCCTGACATGGGCTCAAACTCACGAACCATGAGGTTATAACCTGAACTGAAATCAAGAGTTAGACACGTAGCCGAGTAGCCACAGGCATCCCCAGATGTTATTCATTTCTATGTATGTGCCCCACCTGCCTCACCCAGGTCATCCTTGAAAGGTGGGGACAAAGTATATAAACACAAAATGTAGAGGAAGAAATGGAAATAAGAAGAGTCTGTGCCCACTTCCTCTTTGAGTTTCTATGAGCTAACAGAATCACCAACATTAGCACTGGTATTTGTATGGGTGCTGGGCTGAAGAGAATGATGGTATGATATGTTTATGAAGAGAGAACTCTGCTACCAGAAGTTTCCCTTAGCTCCCATATAGGAAAGATGCAGAATGTCCTTGTATAGTCAGAGGAGATGACGCAGAGAGAGCTAAGAGTAGAGAGCCAGAAGGCCTGCTTTGGGCAGGGGCCAAATGGAGAATGTAACTGAGATTTTAGATAATCTGAACTATGAATGGAAGCCAGCATGGGCCAAGTCATCAGAGTGGGCATGGAGATTTACCAATCATGCTAAGAAAATAACCAAGATTCACCAGCCATGAATTTCAGTAGCATATACCAGAGGGATATATATAACCATAAGGGTCAAGGAACATTTTTAAGGAGGCCAACAATGTTCTAGAGGAAGGAACAAGAGACAGCTCTCTGATTTAGGGATCTTTATTCCCTCTGCCATTAGGACATTTAAGATTTTGTGATATTATTTATATCCAGAGGCAATGTTGGCTTGGAGAAAGCAAGATTAAAGAACCCTTGAATGATTTTGCAAGTACCACAGGAGATTAGGTTAGTCAGGTCATTTAATGTAAACATGACTGAGTTATTTAACATGAGAAGCTTAAATTTTCCCACTGCCCAGTAAAATGGGGGACTTGAGAGCAAGATAAGGTCAGTCATAAAAAATAAAGAACCCATATTTTTCATGTAGCTGGATTTATAATATGTTAATTATTAGCCCCTATGATGCAATTAAATTGCAAGCTTGTAATACATGGCATGTGACAGGGTGCCTCTCCTTGATGATCCTTCTCCATCAAATTCCTCTTATCACTGGGTCTTGATATGTGTGCTTTGATTATGTGATTTGGAGAAACAGCCCTAATTCTGAGGTTCTTAACTTTATCAAAAAAAACTTTTTTAATGTTTTCTTTTTTATTTTGAGAGAGGAAGAGACAGCACATACATGGGGAGGGGCAGAGAGAGAGGGAGAGAGACAGTCCTAAGTAGGCTCCAAGCTGTTGGCACAGAGACCAACAAGGGGTCAATCTCACAAACTGTGAGATCATGACCTGAGCCAAAATCAAGAGTCAGATGCTTAACCGATTGAGCCACCCAGGCGCCCCAAAGGGTCTTAATTTTATTTTTAAGGCTCAGTTTTACAAATTTTTGCAGGTGTAAAATTTATAAATTTTAGTGTCTAGAACACATATCAGGGCTGAAATGGGAGACAGTCAGTGATTACTGGCAGGAACAACTGTGAATAGGAAACCATGCAGGGCAAAGGTCATGAACTGTAAATGTGTTATGTCTTCTAGCGGGCAGTTCTGTGCCTGGATACCAGTTTCTCTGCTCCAGTATGGTAGAAGCTTCCCTGCACCAACCCTCTTGCTATGCAATTGGCTAGGATAATGATACATCAAAATACCACGAGTTTAAGCCCTCCTGCAGTATGATAGAGACAGCGGGTTCTCATCGTATTAGCTCAGGAAATTGACAGTGGTTTTCTGGTTATCCTCTCTCCCAATTTATTACTGTTCCCTGTTTGTGATATTTTTAACTAAGTGTATAGCCACATATTTTAGTCTTGTGCAATCTTTGTGGAATGCAAGGCAAACTCCTAATAAAACTCATTTCAGAAATAGAGCTCAGATTAACAAATATTTATTGAACCTATTTGTGTTTGTCCTATATCAGGTGCAGTGGATACAAATATAAATAAGCCATGGCCCCTGTCTTCAAGGATTTCACATTATAGTGGCATCTCAGTTTGGGATATATTCTATAAGGTTAGTGAAAATAATAACAATAACCACTACTTAACATCTACTTTTCAGACAAGGCTGTGTGTTTTACATATACTGCCATCAATTTTTTTGATAATAGTGCAATAATTTATTTGCATTTTAATAAATTCCCCCAATTGACTCAGATACATATATAAAACGCTGAGTCAGAAATTGAGCCCAAGGGTGTGTGACTCCCCATTGTAACAACTTATCTAGCAATTGAATATATCTTGGCGAAAGAAAGATATAATTCATAATAGGCTCATAGATGCCAAGAAAAATCTGCCAAAGAAGCCACACTGGTGTGGAAAAGAACAAAGCAGGATTCGCACAATTCTTCAAGACCAAAGAGGAGAGAGTTGGAGCTACCTTTCCTGTTTACACACAGGGAAAGCACCATTTACTGAAAAGGTAAATTAGGGATTGAGGGACATTATCAGTGGCTGAAAAGCATTATTCCTGAGCTCACCCCCCTTCGGAACATCACAGTTTCTTCCCCCTTCTTCTTAGGTCTCTGAGTCCAATAGTGTCAACCTCCCAATATTGGCCATTTTGAAATAAAGTGGTATTTTAATTTAGAATATGAACATGAATTTAGAGAGAACCAGTGATATTTTTATTAAGTAAAGCAAAATAAGTTTTTTTTGTTTGTTTATTATACTTTTACTTTCTACTTTAAAAGTAGAATATAGGGATTTTTTTTTTTTTTTTGATAGTCAAATGCATCCTTTTGTGTATCCAGTAGATGTCAGCATTGGGCTGTTTCTGACTGTTCAATCTGTCTCCATATTATTTTGAAAGGACCATAAATATTCAGTATGAAATATACTGAGATGTAAAATAGCAGGTGCAGCAAATCTGTGGTGAGGATACATTTAATGGGTGAAGGATTCAATATTCCATCTACCGAGCAAACAACTGTATATAAAAACCCCATCTGTAGCTTTTTTATCCATGTCCATTTTTAAAAATCAATTTATTTCAAAATACCAGTATACTATTTTGTAGAAGATAGCTTTATACAATTAAGTGACAAAATGGATTAAAGTCATTGACATAAATGTAAATATTTGAGCAATTTTAGGTTGCATCTGCTTAAAATCAGAAAGGGACACTGAAGGGTTTTTAAAAATCTCATTAGGATATAATTTCAGCCATAAAGTTTTTGGCAAGGTTTTTTGAATTACCCTTTTTTTCTTCTCAATATTAAGATTCCAGATCCTTTGGAACACTTCTGGTAAGATGCACACCAATAAAACCAAATGGATGGTTGATCAACATTAAGTGGAAGATAATATGTATAATTCATGCTTCCAACAGATTCTAAAGTTGACACAAGTATTTGAGATTCCTGGCATATGGAACACAAGTTTCCTAGGAAATTGGTCAGTTCTGTGGCTGAACTAAGTAGATCAGACCTTGTATCAAACAAATGGATTAACAAGTCAAGACATCCTTGTTTCCTTAAGAATAGAGTCTTACTCGTCCAGCCTTTATCAATTCATTATATGTAAATATACAGTACCCAAGGGAATAAACCTGGAAAAAGTGAGAGAAATCCTTTAGCACATCACCTTCAGAAATTGATGACCAAAGAAGTTTTGCTTCAGGTAGAAAAGCTAGCGTGTGAACATGAGTCTTATTTCAGTATTCTAGCTCGTTTTAGAATAAAAACAACAAATCTATCATCTATCTGTCTATCTATCTATCTATTATCTATCTATTTATCTATTATATATCCATCTAGAGAACATGTACAAAATTCTGTGGTAGACCCCAAATAAAATTAAAAAATATCCTTATTCTCAAGGATTTTGGAAGATCGTTGAAGAATCAGAAACATTAATAGAATATTATAATGCATTTTAACAAATTTAATGATAGAATTATGCTCAGGGTGCAGATAAGGGCCACTTAGCTTAGTTAGGGAGGGTCTTAATGATTTCTTAACAATGAGCTATTTCTTGCTTGAAAATTCTCCCAGGAGCTGTGTTACTAACCTAGGAACAGAAAGCATCATTATTTGATGGGGCAGCACATGGGGTCTGAAGATAGCTTCACTGACTTACCGCACTGTAGTATTTGGGTTTTTCCCCCTACCTAGTTGAGGATCAGTCTAGTCCAACATTTCTCAAGTGTTCATAAATGTCTGTTTTAGAGTCATCTCAGAGATTAAAATTCAGAAGAGTAGATGGACTAAAGAACAGAAAAGGAAAAATAAAAATAACAGCAAATTTGAGGCACAACCAGATGAAGGAACCACATATTGAGCCTATACTAAGCCACCTACATTGGTTCATCTTGACATCAACAGCATGAAATTTGTCACTATAATGAATATAGTCTTTGGTCCTGTGAGAAAACTGAGCTATATGGTTCATATAGAAATCAAAACCATAACTGTGGCATCACTTATATTCTGTTCTTACCCACAAAACTCTTAGGTCACTATATGTGATGGCTACATACAAAGTGAGTAAGTGGTTTGAGGCCTTGCTAATATGTATATCTGATCATATCAATATGTTAACATGACATTCAAAGTATGAACTACTTTAAAATAATTTAGGTGAGTTTCAGTGGTCACACAATAGACTGCTATCTGGAGATGATGGTTTAGCAAATCTTTTCCTTGCTTTTTCCTGAATGATGGGAAAGAACACCTCTTTTATGAGCACTATATAATATTTCCAACCATTTTTTCTCATCTCTTTGGGACACTGCAGGGAAACACATTAGGTCATAACTCAGTACTGGAGGAAAATTCTGATGATGAACCTAGGTTGTTCAAAGCATCTTTGACATTAATCTGCCATATGCAATCACTATGTGTGAGATTGAAGACCATATTTCAGTTTTGTGTACCAGAACACAAAACCCTATCATACACTTAATCCAAATCATTGGAGAGATAGTCCTCTCCAGAGAACAAGTGGAACAGTAGGAGTATGGACTAGGAAATTGTTATTCTAGGAAATAACAATTACCCAGTTTCTCAATTCATAGAATACTTGGTGTCATGATCAGTGACAAAAATCATTATGCATTCCCTGGATTTATTTGAGCCAGAATTATTCACATTCTTGGAAAGAAAATGTGCTTTAATACTCCAATAGCTTTTCATTTGGATTAAGTCACAAACATTCTAAATAATACCTTTGGTGTATATTCAACACTCCCTGTTTCTGTATGTAGAGGAAAAAAGGGGATTGGGAGCAGGGCATGGGGAGATAGTTATGAGAGTGCATTTCTTCAGAGACTGGGCATAGCAGTTCTTACTCTCCCTTGGTGTAAAGGTGTTTGGAAACAAAAGTCAAAGTTTGCATATGAATTCACTCATCTTATGTAGATTTATTCTTTTCACAGACTTAATTTATAGGTTTAAACATTTAAAGCATAGGTTTTCTTTACTAAGATTTTCATTTATCTCTTTCTAAGATGAATTATTGTAGCCTATTCATCAATCTTGGTTCATTACTCTTGATACTTTAGCTTGTTTTATCAATCAGTTGCCATTTGACCTCACTCCTTTCTGCCATGTGAGTAAGGCATTTTCTTTGAAGTTGGAGACCCAAGAAATGGGGCACAATATTGGAGAGGGAGTATTTTTTTTCCCCATGAGTATCCTAGAAATCTAATCTTTTTTTACTTGAGGCCATGTATTTTGGTTTTAATGACTAGACTTTGATCATTACACCAAATGCCATCTCACTGATGGATATTGACTATGAAGTTAATTAAAATGAATGGGTAAAGAAGATGCCGTTTATAGATACAATGGAATATTACTTGGCAATGAGGAAGAATGAAATCCTGCC
This sequence comes from Neofelis nebulosa, assembly GCF_028018385.1. Taxonomy (NCBI): domain Eukaryota; kingdom Metazoa; phylum Chordata; class Mammalia; order Carnivora; family Felidae; genus Neofelis; species Neofelis nebulosa. The sequence continues at coordinate 163,250,938 of NC_080783.1, read as the reverse complement.
ATTTGTAGCAACATGGATGGAACTGGAGGGTATTATGCTAAGTGAAGTAAGTCAGCCAGAGAAAGACAGATACCATATGTTTTCACTCATATGTGGATCTTGAGAAACTTAACAGAAAACCGTGGGGGAGGGGAAGGGGAAAAAATTACAGAGAGGGAGGGAGGCAAACCATACGAGACTCTTAAATACAGAGAACAAACTGAGGGTTGATGGGGTGTGGGGGAGAGGGGAAAGTGGGTGATGGGCATTGAGGAGGGCACTTGTTGGGATGAGCCCTGGGTGTTGTATGGAAGCCAATTTGACAATAAATTATATTTAAAAAATAATAGGCTCTAATGGACCATAATCCCATGAGGAGACTGCAAATTTAGGGTTCAACTGACTCTTTGCCAGTCAGAGAAACAAATATTCTGGTGCCATGCTGCTGTTGTATAATCTCTAGGGCCAGTCTATTTATTTTTGCCAGTGTACCAAACTAGTCTCAGAGAGTTTTACTGTACTTTTGCTAGTATTCACTGAAAAACATGTGTGTGAGTGTGTACGTGTGTGTGTGTGTGTGTCTTATTGGTACTTTTGTTTGAATTTTATTTGAATTTTATTCATCATAAAAATGAGAGTGATCTGCATACCTTTTAATTCAGGGTTAGCTCTTTTTACTTGATTTTCCCTGCAGACTGCCTGTCAGTGCTTCAAAAACATCAACAACTGATAGGTTTCTATACAGCTGCCTGGGCAGCTGTGGTAATGAAATGTGAATGTGCTTTCACAATATCTGAAGACTTCTGCTTGGCATTATAAGCAGAAAGAAAGAACTGCGTTTTAAGAAGATGTTGGCATATTCTTCAAATGTTGTTCTGAAAATGATGAAACTTAAAATAATTTATCATTCTAGGGCTGTTTTAGCTTTATTGTTCTAACAACAAGATATCCTCCCATTAAAATCCTTTGTGTGTGTGTGTCTCTCTCTCTCTTTAGGGCTCATTATAACAGAAATCAGGAGATCTGGCTCTCAAAGACAGCACAGTAATAAGCACCAAAGGGTTGTTCTCAAAGAAATGAGATCCAATCCTGCATGGGTGAAACGTTAGAGAATAGAGAAAGACCTTTTCAGTGTTTTCTATGCATATAATCATATGATTTACCATGATTTAGAAATTATTTTCTGTAATTTTAATGAGACAGGTTATGTCTCCACTGAGTATGAGTATTACAGATTATTTTTTGCATCATATTAATCTGACCATGAAATAATTCCTTTCTAGAAAAAAGGATTTAGAGTCTGCATAAAATCAATGTGGTCAGACTTTAGTGTTTTTATTATTTTCCTGAAATACACAGAGCAGATGATTTTGTTTCATTTTTTTTTAAATGAAAATGAACAATTGCTGGTCATCCATAGAGAATCTGTGATAAATAACGTTTAGAGGTACAAACTCAACAAGCCAACTCTGTCTCAGCCTAAGGCATCCCTGTGTGTGGACTGCTCTCAGACCCCAGCCAGGGAACAAGCTAGAGGCCCAATGTCACTGCTGGAAAAATACAATGTATTCCAGAGTCAGTCATTCGGGGTCCTGAGGCTGCCAAGAACACTCCACGTCAGTTGGCATAGAAAATGTTTCAGCACGGAGGAGGGGTAAGGGAAGAGCTTTCCCACCCCATCAGGGACAAAAGGAGATAGCTCTTATAAAATATACAGATTTTAGAGACTCCCACCCATTAATGAAATATTTGTTAAGAACCATAAAGAGAGGCAGCAAATACTGTTTCACCTCAATTCGCTACAACATTTCGAAATGAACATGTACACATCTTAAAATCTTAAACTTCCACTGGAAAATTTGCCTTCAAATACAACTCAAGGGGAAACGTGGTCAAAAGCACTGTTGAGAAATACACTTCTTTAATCTTTTTCCTTTACAATAAAAATACACAGACTCTCAGACAACATTTAACAGCATTATAGGAGAGTATTATATTTCTGCTTGCCCTAAAATGTAATATATTTCCTCTGTATTTCTGCCTCAACCTTTTAGTCTCAGGTTTTATTCCAGGAAGATAACTATGAAAATACCTGTCTTTTTGAGAGTGAAATTTTATGCAATCATGGATTTGTCCTATTTAGGAATAACAGAAACTATTTTCTTCATTTAATATAGAGGTTTACTAATTTATCTCTTTGGTTTATGTGAGTATATGCACAATATTTGAAGGTCCCCAGCCCCAATGGAAGTCACAAGTATTAACTTAAAATAATTTAGTTCATACAGGTGAATTCTATCAACTGTTATTCAAACTCAATACCAAGGGATAAACTTTGGGATAAAGAGTCAGCATAGACAGTAATGCTCTTGCTGAAAGGTCCAAGTATCTCCCTAAGCACAGAGATATAGCTAAGGAAGCTCCAGAATTTTCTTTTTAAAAAATAAAAAAAAATGAATCTTCAAGTGTAATTAACAGTGCTATATTAGTGTCAGGTGTACAGTATAATGATTCAACAATTCTATACATTTCTCAGTGCTCATCAAGATACGTGCACTCTTAATGTCTTTTGTGTATTTCACCCATCATCCCACTCACCTGCCCTCTGGTAATCACCAGTTTTTTCTCTGTATTTAAGAGTCTATTTTTTTGTTTGTCTCCTTTTTTCTTGGTTGGTTGGTTGGTTGGTTTTGTTTCTTAAATTCTACATAGTACTGAAATCATATGGTATTTATCTTCCTCTGACTGATTTATTTCACTTAGCATTATATTCACTAGCTCCATCCATGTTGTTACAAATGGCAAGATTTCATTCTTTTCTTATGGCTGAGTAATATTCCTATATATATATATATATATATATATATATATATATATATATACACACACACACACACACACACACACACACACACACACACATACACACACACCACCTCTTTATCCATTCATCTATAGATGGGCACTTGGGTTGCTTCTGTATCTTGACTATTGTAAATAATGCTGCAGTGAACATAGGGGTGCATATATCTTTTTGAGTTAGTGAATCATATGCTAATTCTATTTTTAATTTTTTGAAAAAACCTCCATACTGTTTTCCACAGTGACTGTACCAATTTGTATTCCTACCAACTGTGCATGAGGGTTCCTTTTTATCCATCTCCTCACCAACACTTGTTATTTCTTGTGTTTTTTATTTTGGCCATTCTGACAGGTATAAAGTAATATCTCATTGTGGTTTTAATTTGCATTTCCCTGGTGATGAGTGATGTTCAGCATCTTTTCATGTGTCTGTTAGTCATCTGTATGTCTTCTTTGGAAAAATGTTTATATAGGTCCTCTGCTCATTTTTTAATTGGATTGTTTGGTTTTGGTGTTGAGTTGTGTAAGTTCTTTATATATTTTGGATATTAATGGATATACCATTTGCAAATATCTTCTCCCATTCAGTAGGTTGCCTTTTTTTCTTCATGTGAGTAAATGGTATCAAGTATCCAATTAGAATTGGTTCATTTGGTTCAGATCAAATTTTGTACCAAACACTCTCACATGTACCTATTTTTCTAGGCATAGAGGTTGGGAATGTTGCAAAGATTATGTAAAACTAGGATCTTATTCCCAAAGAACTGATGATTGGAGCTGTGTAGGAGTGAGATCCATACAAGAAACACATTTCAGGCTGTATTCACTGGAACAGAGACCAGCTCAAGCGGCATGTATAAGATGGCATGAGATGTGTCTTCAGAAATTGGACATTCTTCACCCATATTCATTATGATTATTTTTTAGAGTCTGATGCTGAGGGCAAGGATTTTGGGTGTCATGGTTTGGGTTCCTTCAGAAGTAGACCCTGAGGCTTCAAGGGCAATTAGTTTCTCAGGAGGGATTCCAGGAAACACGTATGTAAGAGTGGGAAAGGACAGGGAATGAGAGACAGTCAATAAATTGCTTCATTCATTAAGCCAGTTACTCCTCTGAGCAACTCTACCTTAATCTAGTTGGTCGTCTCTGGGAGACGCTGAAATGGGCACTTCAGAGTTAGGTCTCCCTTGTATACTCTTGTCAGTCATTGGTTATAGGCTGCTTCTAGAGCTTATTAATATCCATACACTTCTGGCCTGCTGAATGCATGTAAAGAACAGGCCTTAGTAGCCAGAGAAAGCTCTCAGTTATTTGCAGCTGCTGACAGTGGTGTTTGGAAGGTGTATACAGAAATGGTGAATGCAGAGAGCTTATGGGAGGACACTAATGGCATCTGCTACAAGAGGTCAGAGATATACAGTTCAAAGATCTTGGATCAATCTTACTTTGGCAGTAGCATGAAATAATATTTTAGACTGAGGTTAACACAGAATATAGGGCAAATGTTACAGAAAGAAGGATTTCCTTTGGAAATACATTAGGACGATGTCATTTTGTACACTGGCATACAGTTTCTCAATAGATCCAACTCCCAGGTTTATGTTAAGCATTGGAAAGAGCTGTCTCTGCAGTTGAGCAGATGAAGTGGTTGGCTTGCATTTGGGGGGTGATGTTGTATGAAAACATGCTGTCTTTAAACATTGGAATCACATTCATTCTTTGAGAAGCACATGAGACCTGAGACTGAGAAAAGAACATAACTCCTGTTTTCACAATTAATTTAGGGCATGTGCTCCTTGAGTGGAATTGTAAGTGGAATTACCTGCACTGGTTAACTTCTCTCTGTCTTTCTCTGTTGGGACTGAAGTTAAGTAAGTGCAACTTAAATATGCATAAGATGTGACTCTATTTGTATGTAAAGACCAAATGTAATGGAGTCATAAACGGTTCCACTTTATGGGCATATATTGGGAGGTGTGGTATGCTTGGGACCTGGAATGGATTACAACCACATTTCCTAGCAATCAGCTAAAGCTCTTTTGATGATTAATATGATAAATTCAGAAACTAAACAGACACAAAGAATTAGCTACCAAACAGACTCTGCTTTCCAAGATAAAACACCAGGGATAAGAATGTAAACAATGCTATTTTACAATAAAATGTGGAAGAAAGCACAGGTCTTAATTCACTTCTTACTTTCTTGAACAGGGATTAGGGGAAAACAAATCAAGAGATGAGGAGTCGGAACAGAGAAAATGAGGAGAGAAAGACAATGCAAATATCCTAATCCACATGATTACACCTCATTGGCCCGTTATCTGGAAATACATTCTAAATGGTGGTTCTCTAGGAGGTGTACTTTTCTCTCCTAACCTCCTAATAACCCCCACTGTTCTTAACTCTGGATTTTTTTTCAATCATACCTCTTTTATCTGAGTCTTTAGCTGGATTAGAGGAGTAGAGCTGAGATACTGAGATGTTGTAATGTATACCTCATAGAGCTTGAAAAGTTCGTTATGCTACTGCTGTGTCCCCAATTCCTAGCTTAATACCTGACACAGATCATGTGATCAATACACAACTATGTATGGAAAGAATAAATAGTGGATCTATTAAGGTGATTTCCTTCCTGATATCTAGTCAAACTCCCTGGTTTCCAAGTTCTATGAGTCCCATGGGAAAGACCTTGATACCTGTCCATAGGAAATGGGTTTCAGAGGTATTTAATGTGGTAGAATAACAGGGGGAGGGAAAGCTAAATGGAAGGTAGTGTCAGGCTCATGGAAAGAAAGGTTTGTATGAGTTAAGAGGAATGTGCTGTGATGGAAAAGTCAGCAACAGTGCTGAGAGACGGAAGGAGCATTTCTGATTGCCCAGGCATACTTCAAGGCCTCTTCTCTCTATGCTACCACCTTTTGTATATATTTTCACTTTAGCATGTATTAAGTGGTATTATCATTATTTTTTGTGGGTCCAGCTCTCTATTCTTACACTAATAAGTGCTCCAGATCCTAGGCTCTAGTGAGAGAGCTAACAGGACCCTTGAATTGCTTTCTACATTGTACGCAGATACTGTCCATAAACAAGTTATGGCAATCCTTTCTCACACAGCTTCTATTTTCTCATGTGCTGTGCCTTTATACCTGTTACCTCTGTTTGAGATGCCTTAGATCTGCTAGTCTGCTTGGCCAACTCCTATTCATTGTTAAATCTCAGAAGACTCGCTGCCCTCTATGAAGCATCTGATTAGGGCACTCTCTTCTGGTGTTCGCACTGTATAGAAAGTACTCTGCATTGTATTGTAACACCGTGTTTGTGCCTATTTGCCCTCTGGGCTGTTAATGGGGGCTCTTTTCAGCTCTGTGCCTCAGCGGTCTCCATCATTCCTGTGGATTCTGTCATGACTCCAAGGTTCTATGGAGAAAGAACTGTCAAGAAAGTGCTTGAGCAATCAGTTACTTGTGCCTCTAAATAGTATGCACAAAGGAGGAAGTGCTTTCAGTACTCCAGAGCTTTGGCCCTGGATTTAGAATCAAGTGTACATGTGGTCTCAGAACTTGTCTTCATTCCCTGCTCAGAAACCCCTTCTCCTGCCACCTTCAGCCCACCCCATTCTCTCTGAATATGATTTCCATGATAATTATCTTATTTCCTCTTCTTCTACCCATCAGTGGGGGTAGACAGAGGACAGAATATGGGCTGTGGACATCTGATGAAACCAGGATAATTAGTTTGTACTCAGAGATCCATGGTGGTTCTCATGTCTCTTAGTCCTTAGTTGTTAAGTCTCTAAGGACAGGCACTGGGACTTTTTATCCTTGTATCCCTAGCTCCTAGGGATTTATTAGCTGAATAAGTGGAGAAGACTACATAACTGCTTGGAGATTTCCTCCCCCCACCCCTCCAAACCTCTAGAATTTGAATGTGAACCACCTCATGTTGCAAGATGATAAACTTTAGCATCAGTGTTCAGTTTCTGACCCAGCTAACATCTGGAAGTTAGGAAACATTAATTCTATCCCTTTTCAGCCAAGATTTGGATTTATGGCCAGAAAAGAAGTACTTTAGTTCCTTGAAGCATTTACTTCATCTTATAAAATAAGAACTATTGCTTCCTATAACTTAAAATTGGAGGGATTTACTGACCTTAACCAAATGGTTATCTAGAATTAGCCACGTATTATACTTTGCATTCCTAGGATGTTTTATGCTTTTTTGAAACATGATCAGCCACCATATGTTATTTGATCCTTTTAGGAACACAATGAAGAAAGTGAGGCAGCTATTATAAGCTCAAGTGGTAGGTTTAAAGAAAAAAAAAAAAAAGTCCCAGGGAAGCATTGTGACTTTGCATAATCTCACAGCTAGTTAATGACAGAGCTACCTCATTTTTAATATATAGACAGAACATTCAGAACATTTCTTCAGCTCTTAACATATGCCAGGGTCTCTTCTATGTATGATACATATATTAATTTATTACATCTTTATGACAACCCTCAGAAGTAGGATGGTAGGCTGAAATTTTGTCCTGATTCTTGTCTCCTCCCTGTCTGCTTCTTCATGTCTTTGCCATGGCCTCATCGTGGGAGAAACCTATTCCTCCACTCCTTAGCTTGGCCATGTAACCTATTTGCCCATTTATATGTGGACCAGTGTGCTGTCCCCAAACATAGGCCTTACAAGGCCTTATATGTTTCTATTCTTCCTCCTGCACCTCTGCCATTGCCATAAGAGAAGCTTGTGTGGCAAGGAGGAAGAATGCTCCAGGCATAGCTGCCCCTGTCGATGAAGAGACTTACAGTCAAAAGCAGAGCTGCCCCCATTGATGAAAGAGAAATAAAGAACCACTCTTACCTTCAAGCCGAGCCCAGCACAGATCAGCTAGACCCCAGCCTATATGCAGATCTGTAAGAATGATTTTTCTCTAAGCTACTAAGTTTAAGAGTGGTTCCTTTGGCAGCATTATTGTGGCAAAGGGCTACTGATATGCATAGGTAATATTATGTGTTATTCCTATTTAATGGATAAGGAAATTGAGGCACAGAAAGGCTAGGTAATTTGTTAAGTGTTGCTAAGTAAGCAGAGGATCTAGAATTCAAAGTCAGGCAGTCTATTTCCATAGCAGAAGTTCTTTAATCCCATGCACTGCCTTTCTAATATTCTAATGGGAGTAATTCTCAAAGGATATTTGAATTATTCAGGAATTCTGGTTTGAAAGGGGAAACACAAAAGGCAGTATAAAAAAAATCTGAGAAAATTTTGAAGTTAGACATTCCCAGGTTCAAATCTCAACTCTGCCACTGACTAGCTGTGTAGCTTTGTGTAAATTATCTGATGACCCTGAATTTTAGTTTCCTAAGAAAAATAATAGTAGTGAGTATTCTTCACTTAATTAATCCCATTCATTGAACACCTATTCTGTACTAGATACTATTCTGGATACTCACAATATTGAAATAAGTAATACTTAAATAGCTATAGTCTAGAAGCAAAAACAGCTGGTATACAGTAAGACAAAGGAGATTGTAACTATATGGCACAGGACAGATAAAGACCACAGATAATGGGGTCCTAACCTCGTGTATTAGGGTGCTCCAGAGAAACAAAACCAATAGGATATATGTTACCCTATTTGTTATAAGACTTATTATAATGAACATTGTAATATTTATATATTAGTTATATTAAATATTATATATAATATTTACAATAACTATTATAAGATTTATTATTATAAGGAATTGACTCATCTGATTGTGGAGGATAAGAAGTTCAAGACCTGTAGCCAGTAAGCTGGAAAAGAGCTGACAGTATAGTTCCACTCTGAGTTCAAAGGCCTGAGAAGCAGGAGAGCCAACAGTATAAGTTGTAGTCTGAGTCTGAGTCTGAAGGCAGGATAAGACAGATGTTCCAGCTCAGCTCAAAAACAGGCAGAGAGAATTAATTCTCCCCTATTCAGCCTTTTCATTCTATTCATGCCTTCACCAGTTTGGATGGGGCCCACCCACATTTGGGAGGGCAAGGTGCTTCATCAGTCTCCCGATATATCTGTTAATCTTACCCAGAAATATTGTGACAGACACACTCAGTACAATGTTTATCAAAAATCTAGGCATCCCTTGGCACAGTCAAGTTGACACATAAAAATTAACCATCATATGCTGATTTTGAAGGTGGTCAAGGAAGGCTTCCCAGAGGAGGTAACACAACATGCATAAAGCATTAGCCTAACATATATTAGATGCTCATTAAATTCCAGCTTTCTTTCTCACTCTTTCAAAGGTCATAAAAACAAATATTACTTTCTGGGCCTACCAAGAACGTTCCAGGCCATGAACATGGGGGATTTTTTTTTTCTCCTTATGTGCTGAACTAAAGAAATTCTGAGTCTCTTGCTGATGATGAGGGTCATAGGCATGGTTCATTTGTAATTGCACAACATAATTCTACCCCCCAAAAGAATGCTTTTTGATGGTGTTTTAAAAAATCTCCAATTGCTTTTTACTTATGAGGTGAATTTGTGAGTTATGTTACAAGGTAATTTAACCTGACAAGACAACCATACTAAACATTCACAGACACAGTTTTGTTTCTCCCTCGAGAAGAAGCTGTTAGAGTGGAGTGGTAATCACTGTAACATGATCAGCATGGGGGAGATTGATCACACCTAGGAAAGTGACCTCGTAGAGTTTCTTTGCAAAAGGCACACCTTTCCTGTTGATTGATTACACATCAGGGTGACCATCCCTGGATGGGAAAACCCAGTGTGGTCCTTACCTTCTGCTGGCACATGCACTTTTTTTTTGTTAGGGTTCATGAAAGATTGATGTGCAACAGCTGTGATGTAGGGTCCCAAATATTCTTGCCATGGAAATCCAGCTAGTCTTGAAAAGAGAGAGAGAAAAGGATGTGTTATCCATGAATATAAATACAATAAGCTCAATTCAAAATGGTGATTAAATTTGAATGAATCCACAGAGAGCAGTCCTCTTTAGAATTGTAGAGAAGGGGATTGAGAGGTAGTCACAGAAAAGAAGGCCACTGCCCTCTACATCCTGTCCCTGACATGCCTCAGGGTTTCTGGTGCATAGATAGTTTTCACTTCTCAATTTTTATTCCAGAACATTACTCTCACTTTCAGACAAAATCTGTTCACTGAGGCTCACTCCATCCTTTACCCCAAACTGTCAGCGTCATCACCTAACAGTTACTTCCCCTCACTCCTTGAAGAAATCAACATTGGCTTTTTAGTCTTTCTCTCCACCTTTCCGAGTAACTTCAATATACTCAAAGATAGTATATCCGTTTCAGCCTCTCTCAACTTCGGGGAACTTTACCTTCATTTCCTCATTCTAGAGCTTGGCAGCACCTGCTGTCATTCACTGCCTCAATTCTGAAATATTAATTTAAAACACTCTAACCTCTGACCACATCTTTCCATCTCTTCCTGTCTTTGTCTCTTCCTCTGTTATCATCATTAGATTTGCCCAAATTCCTAGCACTGCTAATCCGTTGATCCTTTTACTTTTCCTCTGTCAGCTCCCTCCCATGGTCACTTCCGTCCCTAGCTTAAATCCTATTGTCTATTACTTCAAGCATTTTGGGGGCAGAGGGAAGAGGGCTGTGATCTCAAATCCCTTGTCCTGTTTTCTTAGGTCTCAGCCATCTGGAAAATCTTCAATTTTTGATCAATCTAATTTTTCTCTCTTTTCTTTTTTTCTCTTTCTTTCTCTTTCTTTCTTTCTTTCTTTCTGTCTGTCTGTCTGTCTTTCTTTCTTTTTTTTGCCTCTTCTCCTTATCCAAGATGCTGAGCATTACTAAGAAAAAATATTCATCACACAATTCTGAAAGTTAATGCTATTTAATTGGTATTGATACCAATTAATTTCATGATCTACAAATTCAAATGGATCAATACCACCTAAAATTTCCTCTATGGATGCCTCTTCATTTTTTCTTCCATTCTGAACACCAACTTTTCAAAATGTTTCCACTCTCTTCAAACATCCATATTTCCTGTCTCTTCCTTTCAGCAGATGACTCTGCCTCTGACTTCATAAAAAAAAAAGAGACTCCACTTCAAAGTTCTGCCACCTCACCGACAGACTTCCTGCAGTCAACTAGTTATTCTTTGTTCTTGTATCTTTCAGTGAAAGTAGAAAAGCAAATCCTGTTTTAAAGCCAATCCTCCATGATTCCATGCCCCTTCCCTCTCATCGTTTTCTTACCCAATGTATCCAATTTCTTATAATAGAAATTTCATTCTCTGATTTGTCATTTTTCCTCATTTTCCACATTAGACAATCACGAGGACCTGTCAAAACTACCACCTAAATATTTCTCAAATTCATCTCTTTTTTTTCATCCTACTGCCACTGGGTTGTTGCAATAGTCTTTTTATAACCAGCCATTTGGCCTCCAGTTGTACCTCAATCCAATCTGTTCTTTGTATCTCAGCCAGAATGATTTTTCCAAATGCCAACATGACTTCCCAGTTTAAAATCTTTTCGTGCTCCACATTGCCTTTAAAATAAAGCTCAGAGTCTGTAAAGCAGCTTGCAAGTTTTCCATTATCTTGTAAGCTTACCTTTCTTGATTTATTTCTCATCAATGCTTACCATCTCATCTTGAAAACTAAGGTGGGAGTCAATTGAATTTCCACAGATTTGCTACACCTGGTCCTACCACACAGTCCTTGCACTTGCTATAGCTTTTACCTTTTTAAAACCTGTTCTTTCCTCCATTTCAGGTTTTAATTTAGTTGCTCCTCTATGAACTTGTAACTTGACCTTTCCTTCAAGACTCAGTCAGATATCCCTTTTATATTTTTCCATTGCATCTTGGATTTCCATCATTTTAATTCTTACCACACTCTATTGGCATTGTTTGTTTCTGTGCTCTACCACACTAGACAATGAGTTTGTTAAGGACAAGAGTTGTCTTTTTCACTGGGTTATCCCTAGAGGACCCTAGAGATACTTGGGTTATCCCTAAAGTAGAGTCTCAATAAATAGTTGTTGATGTAAGGCATTTCACTAGCACAGTGACAATTGCTATGGTTTTTCTCTTTACTGATTGTAGAGAGGCATAGATGGTTGGAACCACCAGTTGGCAGATAATTAACTTGAAGAAATAAAGAAGAAATATGGGCAACTCATTTACCATAACATGGAAGAGAATCAAGAAATATAATCATGGCAAATTTTACCTTCATTTGAATATCATCTTTATTTTGAGGAGTTTTAATAGCTTCTGATATTCTATGACATTCATCTTTGTACACCTATCTTTGTTATGAATGGGATGATTCTTTACATGATTGTTTTATGGTATTGGTCTTTTTTTTTTTTTTTTTTGGAGGGGGATGGGTAAGGGAAGATAATCTCTTGTTTCTGAAATCATTTTATGCCAGAAAGATATTCAAATATCATGTAGTATTTTGTTTTTGTGCCAGGTGTTTAGGCTTCATTCAACAGTGGTGTTTTATTAGAAATGTACTATCACAGGGGCGCCTGGGTGGCGCAGTCGGTTAAGCGTCCGACTTCAGCCAGGTCACGATCTCGCGGTCCGTGAGTTCGAGCCCCGCGTCAGGCTCTGGGCTGATGGCTCGGAGCCTGGAGCCTGTTTCCGATTCTGTGTCTCCCTCTCTCTCTGCCCCTCCCCCGTTCATGCTCTGTCTCTCTCTGTCCCAAAAATAAATAAAAAATGTTGAAAAAAAAAATTAAAAAAAAAAAAAAAAGAAATGTACTATCACAGATAATTTCCAGGAGGGCATTTGATATGGATTATTATATGGAAAAGAAATTTTCAGATACTCATTTCTGTACTTAAACTCTTGGATAAAGTAGTAAGAGTATAGTTTGTCTAATGGGGTCATTTACAATTCTGTGCTGCAAATACTGTTGCTAAAGAGAACTTTTAGGTCTCTCATAATTCCGCGTTGTACCCACTAACTACTAGTTTTAGTCAGGTTTCACGGAGGGTATTTGACAATTGAGTAATAATGAGGTTTAGTGTACATTTTATGTAACCTTCTATCAGGTAGGCCAATTAAAATGTTACATCTGAAAAAGCACATATTCTGATTTCTGCCTAAGGATGTAATACATTAACTTACATTTGGACATGCTTTTGCTTTATACCCTTCAATTAATGACATCTCCCAAATTTACTCTCTTGGGCTGGTTAGCTCTCCTCCTTAAGGCCCAATGATAATAAACCCCAAACCATGGATGTGATCCCATAAAAGACAATTGGTATTCACTGAACAGAACATAAAAGATATGTCTTGTCCATGTCCACACTTTGGCTAGCCCTTTTTCAATTGTGGTAAAAAAAGAAAAGAAAGAAAGACAAAAAAACAAAACTGAGCATGGATAGATTTTTTTTTTTCTTCCAGGCCATTTTTTTCCTTCTGAAAAAAAATAATAATAATAATGAAGCAAAGCAGCCTGGCCGAGAGAATTATTACTACCACCAAAACCCTTTCTTAGTTTCCTTAGACCCAGGGTTAGGTAAAGAAAAATGGACCACTCTGGCTCATAGAATCCTAGAGAACTTTATAGTGTTCATGATGACACCAGGATCACAAAAACAAGCAACATAAAACAAATTAAACCTAATTCAAAGGCAAACATTTTTTCCATAAGATATTTTCAATGATTTACTTAAATAGAAAAGAATGCAAAATTAAACAATAACTAAATGTAAAGTACAAGTAGGACAGTTATGGGAGTACTTAGGGACAGAGAAAGAGAGAGGAGGAGGAACATGATATGTCTTCTATATAGCACAGATTCTTATTATTGGAATTCAATGGTGCCATGCATTAAACTATGCCAATCAAAGAACTATAAATTACAGAGCCTAATTCCTTGGTAGGTTTTAGATCTGACCTTCAATTTTGGCCCTGTATTCTGCTTGGACTGTCATTTACACACACACACACACACACACACACACACACACACACACACACACACGTATACATACCACAGAAAACATGTCTTAAACAACAGAAATTTATTTTCACATAGTTCTGAAGGCTGGAAAGTCCACAATCAAGTTTCTGGAAGGGTTTGGTTTCTGGTGAGAGCTTTTTTTTCCTGGCTTGTAGATGACAGCTTTGTCCTTACTTGGACTTTCCTTTGAATGTTCTGAGAAAGAAAGAAAGAGAGAGAGAGAGAGAGAGAGAGAGAGAGAGAGAGAGAGAGAGAGAGATCTGTCTCTTTTTCTATAAGTCCACCAGTCCTTTTGGGTTAGAGTCTCACTTTTATGACCTCATTTAATCTTAATTACCTCCTTAAGTCTCTATCTCCAAATACAGTCACATTGGGGGATTAGGGCTTCAACATATGAATTTTGGGGAGACAGACTTCAGTTCAAAGCAGGCCCTAAGAAAGACTAGGAGGTATTATTAGAACTTAAGAATAAATGTACAGCCTGTTGCAATAACGGGGGAATGAATGAAGAGGGTGGAGCTCATATAAACCTACAGATTTTGTTACTGAGTGGTTGAAATTAGAATCCCAAATCCAACTAAACCAAATTTTATTTAATTTTAATTTTAATTGTTTTTTGAGAGAGAGAATGTGTGTGTGTGTGTGTGTGTGTGTGTGTGCACGTGTGCATGCACAAGCAGAGGAGGGGCAGAGGAAAACAGAGGGAGAGACTCTCAAGCCCCATGTGGGGCTTGATCTGACCACAATGGGATTATGAACTGCATGAAAATCAAGAGTTGGTTGCTTAACTGACTGAGCCACCCTGGTGTCCCTAAACCAAATTTAAAAAAAACAAATATATAACTGGTGAAGCCAAAGAAGGTAAATTGTGTGATGAACATAGAGATGTGCCATCTCTCCTCTTACAAGGAAGAGCTTGTCGCCACGCTGCTGGGAATACTTTTTGCAGGCGAACTTCAGAGGTCTGCCCCTGCAGGTACTGCTTTGGCCATAGAGAGCCCGATGCCCAAGGTTATATGCTTCCCAAAGCAGGCAATACCCAAAGACTGATTGGGGTAAGGATATTAAGTGATTGCCATTTCAACACAGCATGTGACAGCTCCCATGGGTCATTTTAACTCCAGAGTTCTCTGTGGCATTGGCTGAAGCTGTCTTTGGGTCCACAGTCTGGCTTCCTTCTCCTGTGTTCTATGGGTGTTAATCCGTGGCATACCACCATAAACATCCTGCACCCTATACCTCATCTCCAAATCTGTTTCCTGAAGAACCTGACCTACAACAGGTTATGATCCTGCTACTTCTGACTCATCTGTTTAGAATTTTTATAAAGCATAATCAAAAGCAAAGGAATGAGATGCCTTTATGTATATTGACAACTAACTTTACAGCCTGATTCATTTGACCACCACTGTTTCCAAGGATTTCTATTGTTTGTTTTCTTTGTGTGCAAATGTGTGTATGTACAATTTTTGTAAAATTGGATCATTTTATACATATCCATTTGTGTGTGTGTGTGTGTGTGAGACACACACACATATTTGTTTGGAAGGCTTTTTTTTTTTAACTTTATTTCTTTATTTTGAGAGACATAGATAGAGAATGAGTGGGGGTAGAGAGAGAGAGGGAAAGAGAGAATCCCAAGCAGGCTCCATGCTGTCAGTGCAGAGCCCGACATGGGGCTCAATCCCACAACCCTGGGATCATGACTTGAGCTGATATAAAGAGTTGGTTGTTTAACAAACTGAGCCACCCTGGTGTGCCTGTTTGTATGTTTCCACATATATATGTGCATATGTGTGTGTGTGTGTGTGTGTGTGTGTGTGTGTGTGTGTATACATTCTCTAGCTTGCTTTTTGTAAGAATGTAGTATATATACAACATACAAAATATGTGTTAACTGTTTATTTTCTTAGTAAGGCTTCTCGTCAACAGCAGGCTGTTAGTAGTTCAGTTTTATATAGTCACAAGTTGTATATGGATTTCTTTTTTTTAATGTTTATTTTTGAGAGAGAGAAAAAGAGAGAAGGAGAGAGAGAGAGAGAGAGAACGAGTGGGGGAAGGACAGAGAGAGAAGGGGATAGAGGATCCAAAGCGGGCTCTGTGCTGCCAGCAGCAAGCCTGACGTGGGGCTCAAATTCACAACCTGCGAGTTCATAGCCTGAGCTGACATCAGATACTCAACCGACTGAGCCTCCCAGGTGCCCCTACGTATGGATTTCTATATGAATGCATGGGGTGGTAGGTGGATCAGTGTCCCTAACCCCAGTGTTGTTCACGGGTCAGATGTATATATTTTTAACTCAGCTATTTGAAAGCTAGTTGCAGATCTCCAGATAGCTCACCCTAAAATACTTTACCATGTATTTCCCAAGTACAATAATTTTCACTTAATAACAGCAAAGCACCACATAATTATGATACTCCAAATATTTAATATTGTTATAGTATCTCTAATATACAATCCACCTTCAAGTTTCCCCAATTGTCTCAAAATATCCTTTTTTAAAAAATTTGAGATCTAATAAAAAATACACTGAATTTTGCTGCTTGTCTCTTTAGTATTCTTTAATTATTTCCCCTGCACCCCTCACCCCCACCCTTTTTGGTCTTTTACGGAATTCTCATTTTCGAAGTGCCAAGTCCAGTTGTTCCATAGAGTGATATTCAATTTAGATTTGCCTAAATGTTTCTTCACAATTAGTTAATATTACATAGATGGTGCATCCTTCAAGGTATATTATATAAGGAGCTATATTATGCCGATTTGTCCCATTGTTGATATTTGTATCTATCAGATTTCTTTATTGTAAAGACCCTTTTTGAAGAAGCAACTTTGAATAGAGATTTATGTACACTAAAACTCCTTACCCAGCTAAATTATTTCTTTATCTTTTACACTTCAGCTTATTTCCCCACACCTTACTAAGTCACATCCCATGACAAATGATAAGAACTTTATCAAAAGATCTGGGGAAAGTGAACTTGTAAATGTGACGTTCATTCTCAACTTGCAAATGTTTGTCCTTAGAAGTAGCATCCAGTAATTTTATCTTCTTATTGTGGCCTTTTGTCATTTTATGACAGTGTCTAACCAAAATACTTGGGAAATTCCCCTCATGGATCTGAGCATTCCTAACCTCTTGTCACTTTCCATATTGCTAGTATCTGTATGTGTCCTTCCCAATGTCCAGTAAATGGAAAGTAGATGAGATGAACAGCAACATTATGTAAATACTATGTATCACATGAGGGAAGAATGAAGATAAACCTTAAAAGATGAGGCACAAATCAATGCAGATTATCGCCAGATGGCCCTCACCAAAGTTAGAAAAATGAACTTTATTAGAGACCATATTGATAAGGGAAAAAATAAGGGCAGGGCACAAATGTAAGCAAATTGACTGCAAATTTCTGTGAATAGCTCGCTGGTTCCTCCCTTTTATCGCTGTTTGATCCTGGACAAGTTACTTAACTAATTTCCTTAAACCTCATTTTCCTCATCTATTGAATGGGGAATAAAAACACCTAAAATGCATAATTTTTATAAGCATGAGAAATATTGGATGCTGAATTCCTAACTTTCCAGTAAGTATATGCAAATAGTATCTTTGCTAATAACCATTACTAATGAACCTTTTCGTGGTATTTTGTGGTGGAAAACAGTCACATCAGATATTTGATTAGATTCTTGCAACCTCCCCCTCCACCATTTTACAGATAAGAAGTGGAGGGTCAGCAAGATTAGCAAAATTGACAACTTGTCAAGTTACATGTGAACAAAACATTAAAGCTGGGACCCAAATCCAAGTTTTTTGATTTTTAACTAGTAGTCCTTTCACTAAACCATGTTAAGCTAAGAGCGAAGCAATAATGCTGTCTTCCTACAAGAAGAGAACATTTATTTTTAATTTCTCTAAAATAGGTGAATAAATAGCAGTCACATAGTTTATGCAGTGTTAATATTAATGAAAGGAAAAATGTCAACTTCAAATTATGGAAAGTAAACCATTAAACAGAATCGCAAGAAACAATGTTTCTTAGAAACAAGACAATTATCTCAACATTTCTTCACAAGATATTATCCCCAAATATGTGTGTAAAGACCAAACCACTGTTTCTTTGTCTTTTTGAAGAGTTATAAGATGAATTTTAGGAACATGATTATTAGATGTTCTAGAACTGTTTGGCCTGAATTTGTGCTTGTTTAGCATAAATTATTCTTTGTAGTTGGCTTTGTGGACATTTTTTTATACTCAGATTAATTAATTATACAACCAATCAATTATACAACTCTTTTTTTTTTTTTAATTTTTTTTTTCAACGTTTATTTTATTTTTTGGGACAGAGAGAGACAGAGCATGAACGGGGGAGGGACAGAGAGAGAGGGAGACACAGAATCGGAAACAGGCTCCAGGCTCCGAGCCATCAGCCCAGAGCCTGACGCGGGGCTCGAACTCACAGACCGTGAGATCGTGACCTGGCTGAAGTCGGACGCTTAACCGACTGCGCCACCCAGGCGCCCCTATACAACTCTTTTAATATGTAAGCTATGTGCAGGTTTATGCATATATAAGTTGGTTTATGTCTACATGATTTTGTAATCTATTGAAGGTAGGTAAATAAATACATATGTAAAAATTAAGGAAATATTTATTGAACTCCTTATATGCCTTGTACTATGTGAGGACCCAGAGATTAATAGCAACAACAACAACAAAAAAAGACACAGTTATTGCCCTCAGAGAGATTACAGTTAGCTGGAGGGAAAAGAAAATGAATACACAATGAAAATATATCGTGTACACAAAAGAATTTCAATAAAATTTAGTTTATAATATAGGTCACAAATATAACAAAAACATATCATTTCAGGATTCCAGAGAATGAATTACCTTTCTTCTTTTTCTGCAAAGATCTGAAGGAAGTCAGTGAGAATTATGCACCTTTAGAACAGCTTTTTGGTTCTCTGCATCAACTACTGGGTTGAGTCATGGCCCTTTGTATGTCCCTGCCTGTAATCATGTCTCCGTAGAACTAAAATTGGTTTCTTGTAGAGTCATCAGAAATAGCTTCTATTCATATCCAAGACCCTTAGTTTTAGCTGAGGATCTTTCCTTCCATATGACTTTTGAAAGAGTTCTGTCAAATTGCATGCCATTAGCATGGTAGGGTGGACTGATTTTTTTTTTTTTTGCATCAAGTTTTCAGTCTCCATTTGGTTGCTTTTGTCATAGAATAAAGACAGAGTAGGGGTGAAGGTGCTCAGAGAAAGTTAGGCTGATATTCAAAGACCATCAAGATATATTCTCATACTTGGACAAAGGTGGTCCCTTTAGTATGACTTTTTTCTCTGATCATCTGTTTTATTAAACAGTCAGAATCATAGGATTCCTGTATCACAGCTCTTTATGGTTTATGAAGCATTTTCATACATTATTTCATCATACAACAACCCTGCAAAATAGGATGGGCAGCCTTTTGTCCTTCTCTGACAGATGGGGAAGCTGAGAAACAGCATGTTTACTTAGATTGTTCAACATCACATGTAGAATAAAGGCCAAGCTGAGAGTAAAACCCAGTCATTTCAGGCTCCAAAATCTTTGCTGTTTTCACTCCCGCCCACCAGCTTCATGCAGGGCCATCTCAAACACTATGGTGCCTTGCTCTCTGCTTTCCCTTTTTTCTATTCTCCTTTCTTTCTCTTTATCCTTTGTCTTCCTGCCCCATCTTTTCCTTCCTCCCTCCACTCTCCATTTCACATTCTTTGCCTGCCCTTCCTTTTTCTTTCATCCTCTTCTGCCTCTTTTTTATCCCTCCTGCTTGAAATTTATCACTAGACTGACACTAGCCAGCTGTGGGAAGACCCCCCTGATCAAGCTGCCCCTCTTTAGTGGCTTAGATCAGCAGGGCTCTTGATCTGAAAGAAGTATACAGAAAAGATTGTATTCATTGTAAAATCATAAACCAGTGTATGTAGAATATCTGGGTTGGAATGGAAATTCAATAATTTCTGGGTCTTACACTGGGCAGTTGATTTTCTTACGCCTAATATGCAAACTGTGAGGGGCAGGGGACTGGCAGCCAAGGCAGCAGAGAACACCCTCATTGGGAGAGAGCAGGAGAGAAGTTATGTGTCTTTATAAATTGACAGCTCTTGCAAGCAGTTCCCAATGTTGTTTTCTATCTGCTCCTGCCCATTTGTGGGAGAATCAGGTCAAAACAAGGCCAACTGGGAACATCTGTGTAGGAAGAATAACAAAAATTATATGTGTCTCGTATGGGACACAGATGATGTGAGAATGACTTTACTGCTGATGCTCTGTAATTACAGTCTTAGAAGAATAGCTAGGAAGTGGGAGATTGAACAGAAGTCATTCTAAGCACAATATTCCCATTCTTCTTTTCTTAAATTTTTTTTTTTCAACATTTTTTATTTATTTTTTTTTTATTTTTGGGACAGAGAGAGACAGAGCATGAACGGGGGAGGGGCAGAGAGAGAGGGAGACACAGAATCGGAAACAGGCTCCAGGCTCCGAGCCATCAGCCCAGAGCCTGACGCGGGGCTCGAACTCACGGACCGCGAGATCGTGACCTGGCTGAAGTCGGACGCTTAACCGACTGCGCCACCCAGGCGCCCCCCATTCTTCTTTTCTAAACATGAAGTAATGAACCTTCCACTTCTGCCTATTTTGTTTCTCCCTCTTTAAAATAAAGCACTTGTTGAGAGTTGTATTTGAAACTATTTTTGGAAATAACTGGAGCATACAATCACTTGAGTAACATGCAGAAGAACATTTAGTCCCCATCTCTCCAGAGCTCCCAATCATCCCTTTTGGGGTTTGCAACTCATCTACCCATCTGTGCATTTGGTCCCCAGAGATGAATGCAAAACCAAAAGAGATGAAAGTTTTTGGGAATCTTTAGGCTACTGAACATTAAAACCACTGGATCTGGAGTCAGAAAAATTCTGAATTCTGGGTCTAAGATCTGTCTTTAGTACTCTGTGACCTTGGGAAAAACACTTGCTTCTTCTGCAATTTCCTTATCTGCAAAATGAAGAGACTAGACTAGGAAAAAATCCTTTGATTTTAAGATACCATAGGAATAGTCTGTTTCCAAAGCCCTGCAATGTGGTAAGGCCACTTGGGTAGATGGAAATCACTTTCTGGTTTATCTTTCATTGACTTTTACAATAGCATTATAGTAGAACAGATGTTTTTGATGTTTAATGAATGATCGATATAAATTTCCATAATAATATTGCTTTACTGTTTTCATCCTGGTTCATTAACTGTCATTAAAGATACCATGTGACTTGTATTTTGCATGTGCTGTGATGTAATCATCTAGAAGCTGTATTCTTTCCCCCACCAAAAGATTCCCAAGTCTACCATTTGAATCAATGGAGGTGTGAAATTCATTTTCAGATAATCTCTTTAGGAGATCACAAGGTCATTGGCTCTCATCAAGAACATGGATGAAGAAAACAAGATACTGGAATAGAGCAAGAGAGAGAGAAGCCAATTCCCACTGCTCCCTGAAGTTTAAATAGTTCCCCTGTGGTTTCAAGTTCAGTTCTGTTCTGCTTTTAATTTAAAACCATTCTCTACCAGGCAACTGATTTTTGCTAGTCTCTTGGGTGATTTTCTAAGACAGATTTCACTGTATTCTACCCTTGTGTGTGCACTTAGCTCCCATTAGCAGTAATGGGTGTTATGCATGTATAGCTCCCATTAACAATAATGGAAATTATATGTGTGCATCCATAGGAAAGTATGCTCCCCAATGTTGGAATTTTTTCAGGAGGAAAAGCACTCCTCATGCAGCATTTGGCTTTTGTTTTAGGCTCTCTATTGTGGTGACAATTTGTGCTGCAGAGAATGAACACTGTGTGGAAGACTGCCAGCCTCCCCATGTGCAATCTGTACAGTATTTAAAAAAATCTTCGTTTATAATTTTTTGGGTGACTAAAACAACAGTCAGACAAAACTTGTTAAAGCAGTAAAACAGATCCAGATCATTTAATAAAGGGTCAGGGAGGGAACTAAGTAAGTCCCTTAAAGGCAGGAATTCTGGTAGGTAATGTTACCTCTTTGAGAGTAACAAACATAGATTTGAACAGATGGAGAAAAATAATTCTTCAAAAATAACTGAGTGCTATTTATGCAGACCATAACAATCTTCCTCCACACTTACATGATTTAACCCAGAGAGACCATTTCTATTATAATACAGTGGTGAAAAATGGTAGGCCAGAGGTGATATTATAAAGGATTGTGAATCATCAGCATATTAATTTTGGAACAAATCATGCAAAGATAAGATATTTAACTTTAATACGAAGCCAAGAGTATGATTCATCTGCGCATCAGAATGCACTTAATATTTAAAATGTTTTTGGATTGTCAAAGTGATGGTCTAAGTATTCATCTCTTCTGTGAGTGCCTTTTGCTGAATGTCTGGTATTGTTGTTCATCTGTGACAGAAACTGGTCTGTGTCTAGACTTGGATACCCCCAGCACTGCTTGGAGACATATAAAGTCAGATTATGTGTAAGGCTTGTGCTTTGGTAGGAAGAAGAAGGCACATAAAAAGCCTTGGACTGTTTAGGAGGTCAAACCTTGGGAAAGATACACCTAAGTCCAAATGATGACTCTGTCCCCTGGGAATTTGGTTTACTTCTTGGAGCCCAAGTGTCCTCATTTGTAAAATTAAGATCATAATTCTCATCTTCTAGTTGTTGTGAGGATTAAATGAGTTCTAAAACCGCATTAGCTGAACGATTGTTAACCTATCTAGGGAGATAAGATTTGACAATACTAAAAATCAAAACATTTCATAAGCTAGATAATGTTGACCAGCTTCTAATTATCTCTAACCTATTGTGTACTTTATTTTATTTTTTATTTTTATTTTTTTAATATATGAAATTTATTGTCAAATTGGTTTCCATACAACACCCAGTGCTCATTCCAAAAGATACCCTCCTCAGTGCCCATCACCTATCCTCCCCTCCCTCCCATCCCCCATCAACCCTCAGTTTGTTCTCAGTTTTTTTTTTTGTTTGTTTTTTTTTTTTTTTAATTTTATTTTTGGGACAGAGAGAGACAGAGCATGAACGGGGGAGGGGCAGAGAGAGAGGGAGATACAGAATCGGAAACAGGCTCCAGGCTCCGAGCCATCGGCCCAGAGCCCGACCGGGGCTCGAACTCACGGACCGCGAGATCGTGACCTGGCTGAAGTCGGACGCTTAACCGACTGCGCCACCCAGGCGCCCCTGTTCTCAGTTTTTAAGAGTCTCTTATGCTTTGGGTCTCTCCCACTCTAACCTCTTTTTTTTTTTTTCTTTCCCCTCCCCCATGGGTTTCTGTTAAGTTTCTCAGGATCCACGTAAGACTGAAAACATATGGTATCTGTTTTTCTCTGTATGGCTTATTTCACTTAGCATCACACTCTCCAGTTCCATCCACGTTGCTACAAAGGGCCGTATTTCATTCTTTCTCATTGCCACATAGTACTCCATTGTGTATATAAACCACAATTTCTTTATCCATTCATCAATTGATGGACATTTAGGCTCTTTCCATAATTTGGCTATTGTTGAGAGTGCTGCTATAAACATTGGGGTACAAGTGCCCCTATGCATCAGTACTCCTGTATTCCTTGGGTAAATTCCTAGCAGTGCTACTGCTGGGTCATAGGGTAGGTCTATTTTTAATTTTTTGAGGAACCTCCACACTGTTTTCCAGAGTGGCTGCACCAGTTTGCATTCCCACCAACAGTGCAAGAGGGTTCCCATTTCTCCACATCCTCCAGCATCTATAGTCTCCTGATTTGTTCATTTTGGCCACTCTGACTGGCGTGAGGTGATATCTGAGTGTGGTTTTGATTTGTATTTCCCTGATGAGGAGCGATGTTGAGCATCTTTTCATGTGCCTGTTGGCCATCTGGATGTCTTCTTTAGAGAAGTGTCTATTCATGTTTTCTGCCCATTTCTTCACTGGTTTATTTGTTTTTCGGGTGTGGAGTTTGGTGAGCTCTTTATAGATTTTGGATACTAGCCCTTTGTCCGATATGTCATTTGCAAGTATCTTTTCCCATTCCGTTGGTTGCCTTTTCGTTTTGTTGATTGTTTCCTTTGCTGTGCAGAAGCTTTTTATCTTCATGAGGTCCCAATAGTTCATTTTTGATTTTAATTCCCTTGCCTTTGGGGATGTGTCAAGTAAGAAATTGCTACGGCTGAGGTCAGAGAGGTCTTTTCCTGCTTTCTCCTCTAGGGTTTTGATGGTTTCCTGTCTCACATTCAGGTCCTTTATCCATTTTGAGTTTATTTTTGTGAATGGTGTGAGAAAGTGGTCTAGTTTCATTCTTCTGCATGTTGCTGTCCAGTTCTCCCAGCACCATTTGTTAAAGAGACTGTTTTTTTTTTCCATTGGATATTCTTTCCTGCTTTGTCAAAGATTAGTTGGCCATACTTTTGTGGGTCTAGTTCTGGGGTTTCTATTCTATTCCATTGGTCTATGTGTCTGTTTTTGTGCCAATACCATGCTGTCTTGATGATGACAGCTTTGTAGTAGAGGCTAAAGTCTGGGATTGTGATGCCTCCTGCTTTGGTCTTCTTCTTCAAAATTACTTTGGCTATTCGGGACCTTTTGTGGTTCCATATGAATTTTAGGATTGCTTGTTCTAGCTTTGAGAAGAATGCTGGTGCAATTTTGATTGGGATTGCATTGAATGTATAGATAGCTTTGGGTAGTATTGTAATCTATTGTGTATTTTAAACACAAACTATTTTTTTCATTATTTAACCATAAACAAGCTTGTCAGAGCCTGAGTTTCTAATTTTAGGGGAAGGATAAACATAGCAATATTCTCAGGAAAATAATCCCAAGCACACAAACTGACACTTCCATTATTTTTGACACTAACCAAAGTTTAAAAATTATAAACTCTAAATTTTTAAGGATTTTACAGCTACAAAGAAACCTATTTTTTTTTTTTTTGAGGATGATGAAGACTCATGTTTTCTTTACCTTGTTGACTCATCACTGTGATATTGAATGTGCAAGGAATTTGTAAACAATGAAGTTCTTTGCAATGTTCATACATAATTCTATTATTGTCTTTAAGATATTGAAATATGGTAAAAATATAGATCTTACCCATTCACCTACTAGATTAGCTGGTCACTTAGTATGTTACATTAGGAGAAAGAGACTGTGTGTGACCACAGGCATGATACTTCATCTCCATAAACATCAGTTTCTTTATATGCAAAATGAAAATAGCTGTGTTTACTTCATCAGGTTGTTTTGAGGAGTAAATAATACAACATATGTAAAGAACCTTCTGTGGTGTTTAATTGTTGTTTCTCTAAGGAAGCTCTTGCGAATGAAGAGAACAGCCTCAGGAAGGTTACCACAGTTGTGGGTTGTGGGCAGCCAGAACCCCATGGGGTACTTGAAATATTGGGACAGGAAGGGCACTCATGTGGATTGGAAAGGCTTTAGAAGGTGATAAAGGATACATATTTTAGTGATTACTCAGGTTTACCCAGAGCCAACATACAAACGGCAATAAGGACATGCCTAGAGTCTTTCCGGAGCAGTCTGCCCTAATGCTGAGAAGGCAAAACTTGTCTCTGAGAGATACCAGGGCAAAAATTCCCTCTGCTTTGTCCTAAGATGAATGCTGAATTACAGCCTTATCATGGCCAAGGACTGCTTTGTATAATTTCTAATTTTTTGGAAGGATTCATTTTCTTTCTACTAGGCAAATTGTATTTATTAAGTAATGATTGGAGCCCCCATCTTTATGACATGTATATCTGTCACTCAGGATTTAAAATTCAGTCTAGTCTGTGCTTCCACAGACTTGTTTTAATCTGTCTTAAAAGTTTTAAAAAAATAGCCTCTAGAGTCTTTAGTAAATATTCAACTTATGCTTTTATTTTTTTTCCCCCAGAACACTGAATATAGCTGTGGACTACTAAGGATCTATAAACTTGGATTTGTTACTATTGCTTACAGATCATTGTATATACAATCTGAACTACATACTGATGTCTACTAGAAGGGAGGTAAGCAGGGGGATGGATGAAATAGGTGATGGGGATTAAGGAGTGCACTTGTTGTGAAGAGCACTGGGTGTTCAATGGAAGTGTTGAATCACTAAGTTGTATGCCTGAAACTAATATTAGTCTGTATGTTAACTAACTGGAATTTAAAGAAAAACTTAAAAGAAAGAAGATCTGTGTGCTGCTGATTTGCTCAGGTTGGAATAGGGCCACTGGGTGACTGGTAATCACTGTCTAAATTCTTTTTTTTTTTTTTTTAATATTTATTTAGTTTTGAGAGAGAGAGAGAGACAGAGCATGAGTGGGGGAGGGGCAAAGAGAGAGGGAGACACAGAATCCGAAGCAGGCTTCAGGCTCTGAGCTGTCAGCACAGCGCCCCATGGGGGGCTTGAACTCATGAGCTATGAGATCACGACCTGAGCCAAAGTTGGATGCTTACCTGACTGAGTCACCCAGGAGCCCCTCTCTATATTCTTATCATACTTTATTTTTCTTTTATAGAACTTATTTCCATCCCCCATATGTTTTTGGTATAGTATCTATCTCCATGAAAGTGGT
Organism: Neofelis nebulosa; assembly: GCF_028018385.1. Taxonomy (NCBI): domain Eukaryota; kingdom Metazoa; phylum Chordata; class Mammalia; order Carnivora; family Felidae; genus Neofelis; species Neofelis nebulosa. The sequence goes on along the minus strand of NC_080783.1, from coordinate 163,224,496 downwards.
GACCTTGTCCAATATTCTTACTGCTATATCTCTGTGACGTAGACCATTGCCTGATATGTAGAAGGTACTCAGTACCAGCTTGTTGAATAAAATGATGAAAAACTGCCTCCTTTAATAGGTACGGTCTCTTGCATAGGTTCAGTGGAGACATAGAGAGGAGATGTCTATGGAATTCTGTCTGCTAGACAGACAGCATGTTCTGACTCAGTATCTTGGGCAAAGGATGCTGTTTATGATCCCCACCTTTTCCATGAGCTCTTTGGACAGGTCAGCTGATTTTCCCGAGCCTTGGGTTTTGGATCTGTGTAAAAGGGATAATTACACTACTCTCATAGGGTTGCAGTAAAGATCAAACATAATAATATATGTCCTGTTTTGTGGACTAAAAGTCTTTATTGTTTTAGCATGGCATTATTGGAAAAAGGTGAGCTATTTGGGACATCATCCAAAAAGCTGTGCTCTGCTTCTGAATGCCGTATGAGCTTGGGTCAAATCTCGTAACTTATCTAAGTCTTAATTTCTTCACCTGGAAAGGAAGTTGTTATTAATGATCCTGAACATCTCACCCAAGTATAAAAGTCCATGTCACTAAGGACTATATTTTTCTCTTCATGTTCCTTTCTGAGGCTTAGGATTATGTAGGTGTTCCTCCAATTTCTATGAAAATATCATAAAAGAGATTTAATGTCAGGTATTTGCTTCATTTTCTTTATCACCATTAGGCATTGTCCTACTTAGAGTGACAAATTCACCATCTAACAGTGCTCAGGTTTTCAGTTATCTTTTACTATGACAGCCTACAGTGGCTTCAAGGAACACCATTTCCCACATAATTACTACTGTTGATGTGCAACTCAGCACATTTGACAGAGGTGGCTTGCTATTATGGCAGGAAGGGTGCCAAGTTATAGTGGAGTCCAGCCTTTCAAGTTCACATTATTCTATCTTTGGAAAACATGTCCTTCATCCCACCACTAAATGTGAGAGAGAAAACTGCTTTGCTTGTACAGAACACTCTATTTACAGAGACTCTCTGTGGAGATCATGACAGCCATGGGCTGGATTTATGGGTGAGCTATGCTTACCAGGTTACATCTTACATCTTAGACTGATGAAACCCACAGTTCACATTCATGTGTCTGGACTCTACAGAGTGGAGTCCACAAATTCCTCTAGGAGGCAGGCCCTGAGGTCAAGGCAAGCTGCGGCAAGTGTGGGGTGTGCCATAGTATGAGGGGATGCTGTTATTATGGAAGACGTCTCCTTCAGGGCATCACTTTTCATCCACAAAGAGAGGGGGAACTGCCTCTGCACCTGTCTCAGTCCTAATTGGGGTTGTTAAACAGCCTTGGACATGAAGCTATTGGGAGCTAGCAGTGAATATAGATAGAAAGCTATGAGGTCAGTGTCTGGGTGGGATTTAGGTGAGATAGAGTGACAGAGAGATTGCAAAGATTATCTGGAGTTCATGTTCCTTAGATTTTAATCCATTAAAGTGTTTTAGGGCTTGCCATAATAATATTTCAGTTTATAGGTCTCTTTTTCATTTCTCCCCAAATGTCACCCTAAATCCCAATTAGGCAAATTTTACAGCTTGTAGTAAGTCACATTGAACTTCCTCTGTGTTGTTTTGCTCATGTGATGCCTTTGGTCTAAAGGTCTCTCCTTTGCCACCATCCATCTGATTCTTATACTTCTAAGATACAGATCAAGTCCTGCCTGGCCCATTTGGTCCTAAAAACCATACAAGTTTATCCTTTTACTGAACTATTACTATATTTTATGTTCATCAGATTTAATTGCTTCATAGATTATATGGCCCTCTGATGTCAGAGTATCCTTTTTTATTTTAGCTTCTCATAACCTCTCATGAAATATTAGAAATACAGTAAGTCCACACAAATTTATTGGTGGTAAAGGTCTAAATTATTTTTAACAATATTTTTTCTCTGTAATTTAAGTGAAAGCATCTTTGATACCCAAAATTGTGTCTTTCATTTATTTTGAACTCTCTCCCTTTTAAATATGTCGAGAACCATGTAAAGAGCCTAGTATAGACCCTGGCATATACTAAAGGCTCAATAAATATAGCTTTATCAACCTTACTTTCACTGGCTTTGTATCTCATGGCACAGGTTGTATGTCAGCATAGACTAGATTTCAAACTTAGCCCTCCCTAAACTCATGTGCCCCACATTTTTCTCAGTGGTCTCAAGGAAGAAAGGTAACCCTATTTAAACTTTCTTGGGGTCAGTATCTCTTCTGTCTTCCCATGGCTACCATAATACTTCTTTCCACTAGTCAGTATTATTGCCACCCTCTTCTAAATTTATTTTCCCCTTCAACCAATATGCTGACCTCTCTCCCCGTGGAATCTTCCATAGTTCATGAGCTCTTTATCCCTAACCATAGTATTACCGATTCATTAACAAAACCATTATGAATAATAATAATTTGGAAATTTTTAAATGTATTTATTTCTAAAATAATGGAAAGATCTTTCAGTGATTCTTTTCCATATACTTTATAGAATGAATTCAAAGTCATGTGCTTAGACTTTTTTTTCTGAATGCTTCCTAGTCATTTTAATTTAATTTAATTAATTTATTTTTTAAAGTAAGCTCTACGTCCAATGTGGGGCTGGAACTCACGACCCAAGATTAAGAGTTGAATACTCCGCCAACTGAGCCAGCCAAGCGCCCCTCTTAATGAATTTTAGATGTAAACAGAATAACACAATATTTTTCTGTTTAAAGAAATGTTATTTACACCAAAAGTAGAGCATGCAAGGGCTAGTTGAAAAGAATCCAAAATAAAGAATTATATTTCCTTATTAACTCATTTTGATTGTTGAAACCAGCTTGTTTACTGGAATTGTTAGATCCATTTGGAATTCTGGCTTTGCCATTCCCTAACTAGGTGATCTTGGACAATTTGTTTAACTTTCCTGGGCCTCACCTTTCTCATAAATAGAATGGGTATAATATAGTTGCATCTACCTTATAAGGATTTCATGTTTTCTAAATTAAATAATTTTTGCAAAAGACAACACAATGTCCTGGAATATAGTAAGCAAGCTTATTGCAACTCTGGAGTGATTATGTCAGCCAGGAGAAAACTGCTTATTCCATACTCCATCAATAATTTCTTAGGCAGCTATCTCAGCCTGATATTGTCTGTAGCTTTGAATTCACTTGAGCTACCCTATCCACAGTCCTTTGGGAGTTGTAGAGCTGAGACTTCATTAACTAAACTATTTTCCTGATGTCTGGGGAGTTCCCTATGAAAACTGGGGAGATATGTGAGGAGCTTTGGTCAGAAACAAAATTATGAAGACAATTCATGGTGTTTGGTTTCTTAGCATTTACTTCTTCTATACCCATTGTTGAAAACTGTCATGTGCCTGGGTATATGTGTGGTAGCAGCTGTAGTTAATTCTAGATCAGTCATTAATTCAGTTCATAGACACAGCCTCGAGCAGAATATGGTAACTGGACACCATGGTGATAAATGACAAGGGCAGTTCAGGCAAGGAATCAGGGAACTGTACCATAGAGTACTCTTGTACTCATGTATTTATTCATTCATGTATTCATCTAATATTTATTGAGGGTCTTCTATATTTTAGGCACTGGTCTAGGTGTTTGGGATATGTAAGCTAACAAAACAAAGAATGTCCTTCTTCAGTAGTTCAAGGTCTAGAAGAATAGATACACAATAAAGTGATAACTGTGGGAAGATAGAAAGTATAGAGACCTATCTCAGGCTGTGATTCATGGAATGCCCCCTTAAAGAAGTGCTATTTAAGCTGTGTAGGTAATAGCTTGAGGGAATGAGGCTTGTTGCAGAGAGAGTTAAACACAGGGACTTGCAGCAGAGTGCTGAGAATCAGAGCCTGTTAGGCAGACCAACATCTTGTCACCCCTTAAAATGGATATTTAAAAACTATTTGTTCGATATTTATTTCTTGAGGCCAGGAAGAAATTGATTTTTCTATTACAAAAAATTATATGCAAAACACATTCACTTAGTTATTCACTTCAGCTGGGTCAAAGTAGAGTCAATATTGTGGGATTATTCAGTGAAATGTTCCCCATTCTCTTTCTTTTCTTTGGTTGGTGTGTGTTTTGGACCGGAGAACTTCTTGGGAGGTGTTACTAAAAATGTAGAATTTAGATAATAAAATAAATTGCTCATCCCTGATAAATATCACCTTGTCACATATTATTTGGTGTTAGAAATTTAACTTACTGCCAACTTTCAACTGTTACTCTATGTTTTGCAGAAATACTTATTAAGTCAATATGTCTGGGGGACAAGGAGAATATTTTTATTTACATTTGGGAATGCTGATTCCTTTTTCCAAGAACAACAGCAGTGTCAATTTCACCAGTTAAACAAAACTTGGGGGACCAAGTTAATAAGCCCAATATTTTTAGTATGCTCCAGTTGGGTGAGCACCCCAGCTGGTCCAGCTCCTAATCCAGCTCTTAAACAAGTTAAGGGTGACTGGAGCATAAAGTCCAAAGGGGGGAGTGTGTGAGACAGAACTGAAAATGTAAGTAGAATCCAGTTCTGAAGGGCCTGATACAACAGGTGAGGAGTTTGCAGTTTGTAAGAAATGTGAAACCATTGAAGGACCGTAGGGAGGGAGATGACACAGCCACATCTTTGTCTTAGAAAGTGTGAGCTGGGGCGCCTGGGTGGCGCAGTCGGTTAAGCGTCCGACTTCAGCCAGGTCACGATCTCGCGGTCCGTGAGTTCGAGCCCCGCGTCAGGCTCTGGGCTGATGGCTCGGAGCCTGGAGCCTGTTTCCGATTCTGTGTCTCCCTCTCTCTCTGCCCCTCCCCCGTTCATGCTCTGTCTCTCTCTGTCCCAAAAATAAATAAAAAACGTTGAGGAAAAAAAAAAAAAAAAAAAGAAAGTGTGAGCCAAGGCACTGGTGGGAAGCAAGACTGATAGAGGGAGATGTTGGGATAATTGAAGTAAGAAATGAAAGTAGATCTAATGAAGAAGGAGTCAGTAGGGATAGCGAGACATAGAGTTTAGGGAGTGTCTTAAAGCATGAAGCAGGGTAACCGGCACTGCTACAGAAGGTATTCTGAGGTGAATCTGTTGGCAGATAACAAAGCTCCACGCCCTAGACTGGAGTTCAGGGGCAGGACTTCAGTCCGTGGTCATAGGGCACGAGTGGTAAGAGAGATGAGGCTTAAACAGGCAGGGTGTGAGAGTTTACAAACTTCCCTGATTAAAACAGGGATCTGGGAGATGGAGCTGACATAACAGGCAGAGACTTTGTTATAAAAGAAAAAGGCAAGAGAAAAAGGGAGGAGACAAGGAAAGGGAAGGTAGAGTTTGGTAAGCATGTGGCTAGATGAGGGACTCAGTCTTAGGGCTTTAACTGTCACACTCCTATATCAACAGCTACCTGGAAAGAATTTGAGAGACTAGGATACTAATAGCTGATAATGGCATAATGTTTTACGTATTCAATCTTTGCCTCCCTCCCATTCATTCTCTGCACGGCAGCCAGAATTCTTAAATAGCAGCCTGATCATTCATTGCTCTGAGTAAAACACTTCAGGGGTTTTTTGGATAAAGACCAAAAGCTTTGTTACAATTTTCACAGCCCTACATACTGTAGCCCCTGCTCACCTTCTGGACTCTCTTGGAGGTACCCTCTCCTACCTCTAGGATTCAGCTGTCAGAGTCTTTTTTCAGTTTCAAAAAAAAAATCTAAACAACATTTTGCTTATTTGCTCCAGACATGCTGTGTGCTGTAGTTGAGAGTATTCTTCTCGTCACTTCCTTTTTAAGTTTTTGCCTAAATGTTGCTTCATCAGGAAGTTCCTCGTTTACATACTTTCACAGATACCTGCATTTTCCTTTCATAGTCCTTATAGCTGTAATTAATAATCATTTAGAAATGGTTTCTCATGTCTCTGGTCATGAGTAGACTGTAAACTCCATGACAGAGAAACCATATTTGCTTTTCTATTATGGTACATCTTGGCGTTCAGCAGAGTGTCTGGCATATATCAGTTGTCAGCAATTATGTGCTAAATTACTAGTTGAATCTATGGACTATTTTCAAGCACCCAGTAGCTATGCCTTAATCTGAAGCACTGGGTTTTCTAATGGCAGCACCAGTAGTTGCTCATCAGTAGCAGAGCGATAAGCATCCTCAAATGGGAATGGACCTTCCTAATACCCCTTAAACTATATTGCTTAGGCAGTTGCCTACTTTACTTCAGAAGAATGTTATCGTTGTTGGGAAAAGAGCAAGTAGATAGGAAGGACAGAAATATAACTAAACTAGCATTCTGAGAGAGAGAATGGAGGGTAGGAAATTTGGTCATCTTCTTTGAAACAGTGAAATCCCTAAATATAGATATTCCTAAGCAGAAGGAAAATGTTTAATAGGTATTTGGCCAGTGTGGATTTTTTTTTTAATTTTTTGATCTATTAATTGAAATTTTGAGAAGTTTGTTTTTCTCCTTGAATTTTTCCCCTTCTCTGTCCTCCATCCAATCAGATAGCCAGTTCCATACTTTCTTGCCACATAAAAGGTTTTTGGCAGGGTTTCTTGGCTTCTATTTGCCCACCAAGGATAATAGAATTTGAAAACAGAGGAAATTGGGATCGCTGTGTGAAACCAGGAGAGACAGAAAGTTCTCCAAGGACAAAAGAGTTTTCTCTGGATCTGAGGGAGATCTGCCAGTCCTTGAACAGAGGGGATGTTCATTTCCTCCCTGGAAGCACCCGAGGGTATAGTAGGACTTCAAAGGAAATCTCCAAGTGATAAACCAGGTAGATTAGAATCATAGCCCTGTTAAAGAGTCCCCTGCCCTGTGCATGCCACGGAAAAGACACAGTGGTATACTTGATAAGGTCATGTGGTTGTAGAAAAATCTAGCTGTTACCAATGTGGACAGATATTTAGTGATTAACGTTCTAATACCTGGTCCTGGAGACCTTAGAACCTCAGTGCAAACCTGGGTATGGGAGAAAGCCTGGAAATAATTGGGGTTGAATCTCTCACCAGCTCAGTAGGACTGGGTACTCAAAATAGAAATTAGATGATTTACAGACAACAGTGAAATGTGATTTTACTTGTTCATCCAATTAAGATTCATACCTGCCACTTTAAACAAGTGAACAATACTGAAGAAGGTATACTAGTCTTCTTTTCCTATTTTGAAAGAATAGTTCATTTTTATTTAACAATTTTAAAATTTCTAAGTTGAGTTAAATGTGCACAGTATTTTAAAGAGTTCAGTACCGGAACTATCTGCACTTAACTAACTGATATCGTCATGAGTAGACAGCGCTCAATGGTACCTTGATGATAAGAGTAATAAATAAAACCTAATTTTAATTCATTCTGATAGTCATGTCTTGCTGCACATCATGGGGGGTGGGGATGGGGCTGGGAGGGCTGCCCTCTTTATCTGAAAGAAAAAAAACTAACACTGAGCACCAGTCTTCCAACAAATAGTTGACCTATTATCAGTAAAGAGTGATTATCTCAGTGAAGCACAAAAACATTACCTTAAACAGAATAAGGCAATCAGGTATGTGTTCCCCATTGCCGAAGGAAGATGCAAAGGCAATAGGTCTACAGTAAGAGTATGTTGATGATGGCAATACCAACTTGACATGGGTGGAGAATTGATGGCAAACAATTTGGAAATTTGGAAATCAGAATGTTGACTACTTATTTAGGCAATTTGTTATTGAAACCAGCGTTTCTTTTTTAATGATTTTTATTTGTGAATTATTTTACTCATTCATTCCTTTTTTTTCCAACAATTATGAAATCTCATCGTGAGCTAGCCATTGAGCTGGGTGCCATAGGAGGTACAGAAATGAATGAGATACAGGTTAAGTCCTTGAGGTATTTTTTATTTGGGAAAGTGATAATTTGTGTGCAAGAATGACTGTAACATGGGGTGCCTGGGTGGCTGAGTCGGTAAATCATCTAACTTCAGCTCAGGTCATGATCTCGAGGTCCGTGGGTTCGAGCCCTGCATCAGACTCTATGCTCACAAATTGGACCCTGGATTCAGATTCTGTCCTCTTCTCTCTCTGCCCCTCCCCCACTCATGCTCTGTTTCTCTGTCTCTCAAAAATAAACAATAAAACATTTAAAAAAAAAGAATGTAACACAAGGCAAGTAATAAGTTTGTAAAAGATAGGGGAGAATGATACACTTTCCTTCTTTTATCTCTTTCTCTCTTCTTTCCTTTTTCTTCTTTCCCATTCCTTTCCCTTCCCTTTCTTTACCTTTCCATCAATACTTGCATACATCATGAGTACAAGTTTTGTAAATAAGTAGGAAATACCCAGTCTCTACTGCCAACTCTGGGTGTGGACAGGGACAATAGAATTTAGGGAGAAGCAAAGAGTGGGATCTGTGAATTTATAGGAAATAATGTTTCCCAATGTAACCAGATGTGACTTTTTTCTTTTCTTTTTTTGAAGGCAAAACCACAGAGAAAAGCTGAGATAAGGCAAAATGAATAAAGGCAGGGGCAGTAGTATGTTAGAGACAGCTCACATACATGAGGTATGCTTGTCAAGTATTTAGGAATTTTGTGAGCAAGATGTTAAGCTCTTAGTAGCTTGAAATCAGTATGGTGGAAATACATCTCAGAAAGAGGTGAATGCCACAGATCATGACTTAAAATGAAACAAAACAAAACCAATAAACTGCCTTACTGACTCACGAATGGAAATGACAACTCTAAAAGTTTTTTACTTTCCTAGTGGGCAAAACTATGGGTATTGTGTGTGTGAGCTTTAAGAGCATTTAAGGGAAGCAATAACATAACTGAAGATATACCAGAGACTGCAAAACTCTCTGTGGGTGTCCAAGGAGCAGGAAGCTTATAGAGATGAGAAGAACAGAAAGGAGGCCCTCCACTTCTTTGATCATCAGAAGTAGGCCAAAGAACAACTAGATGAGTGGATGATGGACATTTGCATAAGGAGAATGTTCACTCCACAGGCCATGCACTGGTAGTATTTGCCATGGTGTTTCCTATCAGATAAGTTTCTTACTGCAGGTTTGAGAGAAGCCATGGTGCATCCAATGGCCTATTTCTACCTTATTATTATATAATGTGGACCTGAAATATTGTAAGCAATACTTTTATTTACTTATTTAGAACTTTACACTTGTACAGACACAGTAATAAATACCTAAATGATATAGGAAGGCACAAAAACAAAAATAAAAGTTCTTGCTTTCTAGCTTCAATAAGATGCTTCGGTCTCATCCTTGTTTCTACAACTTTTAAAATGCAATCAGCCACACACCCCAGGGAACTCTAGCTCTTTTTGTGAAAAAAAAAAATTAGCAATAAAGATCAAATCTAGGGGCTAGAAGTAAAGATTTTAGTATTTTGTATGAGGGTTGGGGGATGCAGCACATTGATGAAGCCACTTGAGTTACAGAGCAGAGAATATAATTTCTTTTTAAGGAAAAGATAATAATTTTATGAGGATTTTGAATTTAACAAAGTTCCTTTTTAGCCCTAATATGAGACTTTTAAATCTAATTTTTCTTTCTCCAGTAGTTTTAATGTAACTTATTGCCAAAAACACATTTTGTCTCATATTTAGAAGTCTTTTCTTATTCTATTTATATCCCATGCCTTAAGCACCCTAGAATTGGCTACTTAAAGCAGCCCCTCTTATCATCATTTTAGAGGAAAAACAATATGAGAAGTAAAAGAAATTCTACCCCATTTCCTGAAAAATTATAAAGAATATATAGGCAGAAGACATCTACTATTTCATGTGGAATTTGAAATTTTACCTAAAACTAGCCTTTAATTTCTTATTTTCATGAGTACTTTAGTCAATATGTGTATATATTTTTTTATCTCAGCTGAGGTAATGAATTTCAACGAATATATACAAGTACTATTAGCTCAATATTATTGTATGAGTCGAATTTTTCAATGAAAGAATGTCAGATTTCATATCTAAATGAATGCCAAGAATCTGCAGAATGTTTTCAAATCTGAAAAATTCAAGTGGAAAAATTTCTGCAGGTAACACTACATGGTTTCACAGGACTCAATTCAAAATAGACAACAGCATATTGTATTCTAACGAATTTCATATTCAATATTATGCTTAAATTATATTTAAATATTCTAAAATTCTTTTACTAATAATTCCAGAAAATTTTGGCCCATTCTTAATCGTTTTATTTTCACATAAAATAAAAACAGAGTTTATCAAATTTTAATCACCAGAAGTTTCAATTCAAATATCCTTTCCAATACATACATACATATATACATATACATGTATATATACATAAACATATGTACACACCGTGGGGCCATGCACACATATACATACATGTTCCAAATTGGTAATTTGTATTAATTGAATAATCCTTCCAAGATAAAACCCCGATGTCCTTATTCTGGTAAGTTGATAAATTTAGCTTTAAAAGATCCACAAGTGTAGAATACGGCTTTCCTAAAATCTTGACAGGCTGACCAGGCATTGGGCTTCTTGCTTTTGGCTTTGATTAGAAATTTGTTCTTAAGATTCTGTGATTTATTCTAAATGCTTCACCACCACAGAGATTCTCAGGAAATTAAACACTTTCAGGTTGATCTCCTCATTTTGCATGTCCAGTTAGCATCAGAACTCATTTAGGAGAGATGTTGCCATTTGAGGGCCCTATATGGTCCTACAAGTTCGTTCAAGGTCACTTTCGCAAAACACTGTGGACCTTACTTTCAGGGTTCTGGGGCAACTTGTGTTGTGTCATACCAGTATTCAACATGTGGCCACTCCCCTGCTCATTCTTCTCCCATGTTCTTAATACTAGACTTATTGATATTTTCTTAATATGATCCATTTTTAAATTGCCTTGTATATTATCCCTGTGCTCAGTATTATCCATTTGATAACCCCTCCTGAAATTGACATCTATAAGCTCATTTACAGGATGATACATGATTCCTAACAATACTGAATTGTAATGTTAACATAAGTCATCAAAAGAGGATAATTTATTCTCATAGACATAATTGTATTTAGAAGAGATGATTCTCTTGGACTGGGCCCAACTGAGATAAGGAGGAGTCTAGCAATGTGCTTGTTTTCTCTAACTCTACAAATCTGAGGGAAATAATTTTATCTTTTTTTGAATTTTTTGAATTTTTTTTTTCAGTGTCTATTCTTGAGAGAGAGAGGGACAGAGCATGAGAGGGGGAGGGGCAGAGAGACAGACTGGGAACACAGGATCTGAAGCAGACTCCAGCCTCTGAGCTGTCAGCACAGAGCCCGACGTGGGGCTCGAACCCATGAACTGCGAGATCATGACCTAAGCCTAAGACGATGCTTAACCGATTGAGCCACCCAGGTACCCCTTCTTTTATCTTTTCATTCATTTTTTTAATAGGTGATTTTTGAATCTCAATGAAAGGCTGACATTTTTAAATAGAAAAGGGGTGGATATTCCTTCTTTTAACAGAAGGTGAAAGAATCTTTTAAAACAGGAGCTGGCAAATTGCAGACAGTTAGGCCAGATATGGCCTGCAGCCTATTTTTGTATGGCTTGTGAGCTAAACATGGTTATTACATTTTTAAAGAGTTACACACACATGCGCACGTGCACACACACAAACACACACACAAGGATCATGTTCGGCCTGTAAAACCTAAAATATTTAATATCTGGTCTTTTATAGAAAATGTTTAATGACTCCTGTTTTAAACTAGCTGTAATAAAATGATAATTTAAAATACTTTCTATGTTATAGGTACATGGGATTTTACATGGTTTAACTCACTGAAATCTCATAGGATCTTTAAGTGTATCGAGAGTTGAAATATTGTCCCCATTTTGGAGATGAGAAAACTGAGGTATAAAAGGTTAATATCACATATCTTGTAAGGGCCAGAGATAATATTACACAAAGGCAGCTGGGGGCTAGAGCTTGTATTTATAACCATTATACTTCCTCTGAGTGGGATTTGATATTCATTGTTTATTATATGTTTACTTTTTGCTTTGAGGGGTGTGCATGTGTGTGTGTGCACATGGGTATCCCACTCCTGATACCACTCTGCAGTTAGTCAAGATAGAATGGTGTTGTAATTGGAAGAACATTGCTCACACACAAGGCACAGTATACAAGTTCCTTTAAGTATATAAAAGGCGTAGCTACTGCACACAAACTGACTATACGGTGCAGCAAACACAGCAATGCTATCGGTTGGTTGAGACGATCCTCTTGCTCTTAAATCCCTGTGAAGTTGCCCGACTACTGATAATACTACTTGATCTGGGTGATGACTCTTCAGGGCACTAAGTTTGACATACAGTGGTTTTATACCTTCTTGGTCCCTTATGCCTGCTCTCTCAAGAGATTTGTGCTATGTGCCTGTCTGCCCAACATTTGAAATTACTGTAATTGGTAACACTCCCAAAGCATTCCTCAGTGCTATTGCAAGACTAGAGAGATTAAAGATAAATTTGAGGCTTGCCGCCCTACTGGCAGGTTAGGCTTCAGGCCTGCCTGAAGCATATCTCAGCGATAGCCAGTTTGCCTTTCTTTCTAGTAGCTTTTCTTCTCTTCCTCTTGGTCTCTCTACCTATCAACTCAGGGAGAGGTTTTGATTTCTTATGAGAAGAGCTCCTATCTCTATTGCACCTTTCTCCTGTGCATATCCTGAGTTCTGGATCCCTCAATTATAATTTCTTTATTGATTTGATTTTACTTGCCTTTGGTTTTGAAGGTATGTGTTAAAATCTTTAGCTTGCCATTATATTCTCGTCGCCTTCATAAATTTATTCCTTTTATAGTTTTATAGCATTATTTTAAGAGGACTTTGGGAGGACAGGGGAAGTACGTATGCACTGGCTCCACCATTCTGAACTAGAACTTATCAAAATTTATGTGGCAAGAAAATGCATTTGGGGATATATTGATAGATTTCCTTCCACTTTATGCTTTATTGCATTTCTTCTCCTATATTTCGGGAACTTCCCCATCAGTCCTGAAATGATAAAAATAAGAGAATCCAAGAAGCAATTTTTGATTTTAAGTTCAAAAATCCATGTTGTAAAACAGAAAAAAATTGGACAGTTATATTATTTTCCCATCTCTAGACTAGACAGGGGATGGTAATGCAATGGGAAAGGAAAGAAAAGGGGGCCATGTGAACTGGGATCAAGAGATCCCCAAACTCTGTCCAAGCCAGAACTTTCTGTGGCTTTTTCCTGGGAGATGTCAGGGACTGGGGCTATTTCTGGATGTCATCCAGTCTCCATTCCAATGAATGGCATACATTGCCTGGATTGAACAGCTGCTAAAAGTTCTCTTTGTTCCTGCTGGTGAGGCTTACCCACTGACAGCAGTCACCAAAGTGCTTGTTTATCTTCCAGAAGGGTTGAAGCCCTGAGATCTTGTGTAGCCTTTAAATGATCCCAGTCAGTGTGAATAGCCTCACTTTCATGGCCTCAGATGATTTTAAGCCAAAATAGAGAAGAGTGTGAGGCAATGGTGGAGATGGTGTTTATCAGGCAGGGGCCTGGCAGGAAATAGTTAATACACTTAAATGAGTAATTTTAGAAGAGTTTAGTGACATTATGAAGGTTTGGACAGGTTTAGGAATATCAGCAAAGGTAGCACAATATCCCGCAGCCAGCAGCTACAGCACGTTTACCTTCCTAAGACCTGAAGGGTCAATGGGAGAAAGTGGCTCCCAGAACCTAGAGAGGGTCTCTGCTTAAAGCGGGTTTAAAAAAAATTTTTTTTTTCAAGCCTTTTCAAGCTTATTGGACTAATCCCTTTTTTCATGTAATATCTGTTGCCATCTTGTGGAACTTTGGGAAATGCTGGTATGGATGTACTCTCGTCTAATGAGGTAAACTAAATGATTCCTCTTGACAGTATTCCTAATTTTATGGTTCTATGAAATTTCTAGAATTGGACCTGTCATCCAAAAAGGCCAATTTAAAAAACAGCCTTAGCTAAACTTTCAGTTTCAGGGTTGTTATTCTTTGCTTTATAGCTGCTCTTTATTGGAGAGTAAGGAACTGTGTCAAAGATTCATTCTTAATGAAGCAATTTTCTAATTTTATATTATCTTTTGCTTTTCATATTTACCTATGGTTTTCTGAAAACTTGTGATTTAGAGGAAAACTTAGAATATATTACTAAATACTTGGCTGTTGCGGTGCTTCATATATGCCAAGATCTGAAAATATATAATAGTTTCATAAATATCTTTGAATAACAGTACTGTATAGCATTAACAGAGGAAGATAATTTAGCTTTTATTTCACTGGGCATACAAAGCATGTGACTTCATGCAAAATAAATTGTGTTAAGTTCAGGTGGGAATTGAGGGTAAAGGTTTTGGCTCCTTTTGGCTTTTGTGATTAGATTCAAAATAATAATTGGTGGGAAGAGGAGAATCAAAGGCTCTTTCGACCAAATTCTGCTAGTTATTCTTAAATATCTGAATTTTCTGCAGGCAGAGTTGATTTTAAAATCCTTCAATATATCTGTTTTGCTGTCTGTAGTCTTAACAAGAAGTTCTGCCTTTTGTAATTTTTAATTTTGTTTTCTAAATATTAAATTCCTTCCTTGCTCAGAAAGTTCATTTAAGAGGGACAATAGTCTATTACTTCACTGATACTTGTTAAGTAAGTGATATATATGTAATGTGTTGGGCATCTGGAACTCTGAGGAGAGTGGACTTTATTCTTTTTCCATTACTGTAGGAAGTAGAACATTTACTCACCTACCCTACCTAGCCCATGTGACATCTATAGGTCAAAGGGTGGAGGATTACATGGTAGTGATGAGACCAATTCTCTGACACATGGATTGCGTCTTTCATAGAGAGAAATGATCACTGTTTAAGGGTAGGACGGTATAACAGTTATGAGAAATAGTGTAAAGGTAAATATTTAAAAAACCAGCCCTGGTCAGGGAGGAGGTGCTACAAATTTTCATGATGTAACTATTTCCCTCACAACCATCTTCAAGTTACAAACATGACATCATTGAATATGGACTTGGAAAAAGATGTGCGGTCGCCACCATTACATAGGGTTTTGCTATGCAGATACAGAAAGACATACATAAACTCAAGAGCACTGATAATAGTCAAGTACAGTTAAATAATGAGGAAGTAATATGTTTTGACTACTTATCACCTTTGTTTTCAAATCATTCATTTAATTGTAAATTAACATAATTTGATTTTTACTAATGGCTATGTTTAACAACTAATTCAAATAAGCCCTAACAGCTTAATAATTGGCTTTTGTGAGCTAGCACCAGGTGTCTTCCATACATCATTGGATAAGAATAGAAGATTTAAAGTCAGATAGTTTTGAATTTGATTCCTTGCTCTGCCACTTACAAGCTGTGTGGCCATGTGAAATTTGTATTTCTTCCTTAAGCCTTAGTTTCCACAAATCAAACGCTTAAGAGTAAAAATTATAACTACTTTGAATAGTTGTGAGAATTAAATAAAATTATAGCTCCTCCTCTCTTGGAAAGTAAGGGCCTCATGGCTAAAAATTTCACAAAGTCCAGAACTGTAATCACAAAGCATTTTTTTTTTCTTTTTTAAGAGAGAAAGCTATTAAGAGGAGTATGCTCAGCTCCACCTAATGATGTAATTTGCATAATTCAATGGAAGATAGGCAGACTTCTTTAAGGATTCAGACTGTACTGTCACTGAGAATGAACATTTTTCCTTGGGTTATGTGTAGCTTTGTTCCAACAGACATTCCTTCTCCACTAAGTGGTAAGATTGCAAAGAAGATCCTACTTCTTAGAGAGTTCGCACATGCACTGCAGTGTTTTGTGAGACCTGTAGACTAAAGCTTCTTTTTTGATTTCTCCTTTACAGATTCTGCACTGGAGAAGGAAGATTCCTCCTTTACCAGATGGTAGAAGTGGGTGGAGAGTTAATAGGTGAACCTAGAAAAGGAAGGGGGTGATTTAGGAGACAGGCATAAATCTGAGGGTGGGGAACAAGACTAAAAACTAAAACAAAGGTTAGCAGCAGCTTTATATTGATGAAGTCCCTGAGGTTCAGTAAGTATTGCGATCTTTCATTATGGTCTGTTTCACTAAGACATAATTTCTTTTAATACTGTTTAACCAAAAATGTGTGTGTATTTTTTAATTGTTTCCAATAACTTCACAGAGAATCCAACAGAAAATGAAATAGAAAGAATGTGACTCAAACAGATATTCTGAAAATAAGCTAAAATGATCAAACTACTGTAGATTGTGGCTTATCTATTCCCAAACTAAAAACTTGCATCTATTGTTTTGTTTAAGCCATTTTTAACAAGACAGTCATTACTTACAACAGACGAGTTTCCAGACCAGATGTGTATAATGAGAACCCTTGAAAGTCACAAAGACTCCATAGAGCACAAGAAATCTATATTTACGTACTTGAATTAGAAAAAGTAAATCAATTACAAATGCCTCTACACTAATGTCTTGAATAACAGATAAGAAAGAAAGAACATTCAGTATTATTTTAAAGAGCTTAACGAAAGTAATTAGGATTATTAAATTTTTAAGTGAAAGACATTTGCCCTTCAGAGTTCACAATAAAGGCTGGCTTCTTTCAAACTATTCAATATGATCCATTTTTACGTGAACAGTTGGGAAATGTTAAGATTAAAAAAAGTAAGAGTGACATATCTGAAACAGTTTAAAAAGAATTAACTGTAATAATGGGAAAACATGTAAAAAAATGAAATGGTAAACAAAATTGAAGAAAAGGACACCAAATATTAATTCATCTTTCTAGCTTCTAAACTGGATACAAGACATTGATTGATTAGTAATTATTAGGCCTTACTGTTTTAACAACAACAAAAACCTGATGAGTGTTTTCTAACTTTTTTGCTCACCGAAAGCCAACTAGATGTTGTGGCTTTAAAAAAAAAATGAAGTGAGTTCTGGAAAATGGTAACTAACTGCTGAAAAACATTAGCCATAAATTGTATGACAATGCAGCTGTTAGGAAAGGTGGGGACAAAGGGCTGCAAACACTCTTTAAAAACTTTAATAAGTAAGCAGAATATGTGCCATGCCAGCTCATTTCCTTAATCTTGTCAGAGAAAAAGCTGCTGTGACAGTAACTGAAATTGTTGACTACCCTAGTATTTTGCAACAGCTTTGTTTTCAGATTCATCTCATAGATAAGAGTATTTTACATAATAGGGTATTTTAAACACACATGCAACTTAGAGTTTCATGAAAAAATCTCATTGTAGGGATGCCTGGGTGGCTCAGTCGTTTAACCGTCTAACTTCAGCTCAGGTCATGATCTTGCGGGTTCGTGAGTTCAAGCCCTGCATCGGGTTCTGTGCTGACAGCCCGGAGCCTGGAGCCTGCTTCAGATTCTGTGTCTCCCTGTCTCTCTGCCCCTTCTCTGCTCATGCCTCTCTCTCTCTCAAAAATAAATAAGCATTAAAAATTTTTAATAAAAAAAGAATCTCAGGAAGATCATTCTATTACAAAGTTGCTTGAGCCTTATGTGATAGATATGATATCTTAAGGATCTGAAGAATTTTTTTCTAAGAGTTAGAGCATGTAAAAAGTTTGTTGAAAAAGTTGAGGAATTTAATTGTGCCATTTTAACTGCTCTTCTGAAGATATTTTGGAATGTTTCAAAGAAACAAATGGGAAATTATAGCTTCCTGGTTGGGAGCTATATAAAAAGTATCATATTTTATCATCTTTAAGTTTTATTTAAGAATTGAGAGAAAATACAGATACAAGGTAACAGAACCTGACTCAAATGCAGTGAAGTTGAGTGATGACATTAATAGAAATTATTCTGACATTGAGAAGCATATAGTAACAATTTTTCAGGTGACACCAAAATTCAGTAAGAGGAAGAGATAAAGTTCAAATAAAAGTACTGAATAGGTTCTTTCATTGTTTGATATCCAATTAATGAAGAAGGATAAACTATGTGAACATACTGGGAAAGATGTTTGAGATGAAATACTGGTAATCATGAAAAAGACAGCATTTATAATACTCCATTACATCAACAGTAACTGGGAAATGATCTGTGGATTCAAAGAAAAGTAGAAATGCTTTGAAATCCTACAGCTCATAGGGAAAATAAACTGGATAGAATATTTCCAAATTTTACAGTAATCCTAAAAACTTAAATAACATGACCACTTTAATTGACAGTTTTCAAAAGATTCTTTTTCATAGATGAAGCCAAAAGAATTTGTCTAGCATTAAAAACAATGCAATCAGTCATGCTAGAGGAAATACTGAATTATCTCCCTATTCTCTCCAGAAGAAACACTAATTTAAAATTTTTCATTATACAAAGAAGTGATAAAAATATGCAGCCAAAAAACATAAATGAAATCCGTTACTACAGAGGTGTGTCAGGCAGGTGATCAATGATGTGTGTTAATTTTTATGGACTTTGTGGTATTTGCCAGTCTTTTAAATTTTTTAAATTTATTGTGATTTCTTATTTACAATAAGATTACATACTAAACTTCATGCTTAATAATGTATCTATAATTTTGTATTAGTTTTTTTCTTTTTCTTTTTTTTTAATTTTTTTTTTTTTAACGTTTATTTATTTTTGAGACAGAGAGAGATAGAGCATGAACTGGGGAGGGTCAGAGAGAGAGGGAGCCACAGAATCTGAAACAGGCTCCAGGCTCTGAGCTGTCCGCACAGAGCCCGACGCGGGGCTCGAACCCACGAACTGTGAGATCGTGACCTGAGCTGAAGTCGGACGCTTAGCCGACTGAGCCACCCAGGCGCCCCTGTATTAGTTTTTTTCAAAAGGGCTCCCCAAGTTATGCAAGTTCGAAGCTTGGAAAACCTGTCTCTGACCTTGCTTGTATGGCGGTGCTGAGGAAACCAAAGGAACAGGGAAGAGGCGGAAGTTGTTTGCTTTACATGGACCTCTTTGCTGGTGCTGAAGGAGAGGAGAGGCACTGATCCAACTATCCATTGTAGTGATTTGCAGCAACCCTCTGTGCTGAAAGCTTGGCTTCTGGAATCAGATTGGGTTTGTGGCTCTATCACCTAATGTCTGTGCAAACTTGAGCAACTCAGCTTTGTCTTTTTCTTCTGCAAATGAGGATAGTAATTTATCTCCTTATTCAGTTGTGAGGATCAAATACACCATGGAGCTCAATATATGTTAAGTGAAAGACAAACAATACATACAAACACCAGAATGCAGGATAGGTGAAAATTCAGCAAGGTGGAACTCTAGGAGAAACATGAACCAAAGAGAAAGGCATGATAAGAGGTCAGTGAGAAAAGATTTGGAGGAAGAATTGTTCTTAAATGAAGTCCCATATTTATGGAATTCTTCATTTCAAACTGAGCTGCAGGACACTGACTTCTCCTACTCTGTTGAAGCCTCTGAGATGAGGATGGGTGGTGAGTATGTAATTTATAAATTTCTGAGTCTGAGTCAAAATAAATTTTGATTCTTGAGTTCTTCACAACATAGCTATCCCCTTCATATGAATTCTCTCCTTGGGTGCCAGAATGACCACACAGTTATAATAAACCTCCTTCATCCCCAGAGGAAAGAGAGCCTTTCCTCCATATTCCCTCAGGCATTGGAGAGAACACTGGAAACCAGCCAGCAGTCTGGGGGCTACCCTGGGACCTTTTTAGAAATGGGATATAATTGCTTCAAAGTACACGACACTGGGAGCATATAGGGAGGGCACATGACTAGCCCAGTTATGGAGTGAATGTTTGTGTTTCACCATATTCATATGTTGAAATTGGAATCCTCAATGTGACGATATTTGGAGATGGGGCCTTTGGGAAGTAATTAGGTCATGAACGTAGAACCCTCACAATGGGATTGGTGCCCCATAAGAAGAGACGGGAGAAAGCTTGCTTCCTCTGTCTACTCTTTGCTATGAGAGGGTATAGTGAGAAGGTAGTCATCTGCAAACCAGTAAGTGGCGTTCACTAGATACTTGATCTGCTGGCATTCTGGTCTTGGACTTCTCAGCCTCTCAAAACTGTGGGAAATATATTTGTGTTGTTCAAGAACCCGGTCTATGGTATCTTGTTACTGCAGCCTGGACTGACAAAAGTCTCTTTCTTGTCCAGAGCCTATATTAGGAAAGCAGTCCCCCCTACCTCCACCCCCACCCAAGGAGTGACCTGTCCTCAAACTACTCCCACCAACAGTAATAACAAAATGACAACTAATATGATCAAGACATGATTATGTGCCAACCCCAGGGTTAACTGTTTTAGATTCGTCTTCTGGCTCCACAGATACTGCTCCCTCCTTTTCTCTGGGCAGCCTCCTCTGGCACAGAGTGAGAAAGTGGAAGGTTTATATGCCTTCCTGAGTTTTCCACTTGGACGATTTTCCTCAGCAGCGTATGCTCCTCTCAAAATGCCTACATCTCCTGAGCCGCTATCACCATTTTTGTTGGTGAATTTTTTGAACACTTACTATGTGCTAGGCACTGTTCTAAGTGTTTGAAGCACATGGGTGAACAACGACAACAACAACAACAAAACATTGCAAGTAAAGTTTTGATTTGGTATATATTTGGTAGATACTTTTTTTTTTTTTAATTTTTTTTTCAACGTTTTTTATTTATTTTTGGGGCAGAGAGAGACAGAGCATGAACGGGGGAGGGGCAGAGAGAGAGAGGGAGACACAGAATCGGAAACAGGCTCCAGGCTCCGAGCCATCAGCCCAGAGCCCGACGCGGGGCTCGAACTCACAGACCGCGAGATCGTGACCTGGCTGAAGTCGGATGCTTAACCGACTGCGCCACCCAGGCGCCCCTTGGTAGATACTTTCTATGTATTTTTTTTTTTTTTATCTTTGCCAAATTTATAACCTCCCACATTCACATCTGTTCTGGCTCGGTATTAAATTATACATTCATGTTATTTCTCATATTGCCTTTTAATGGAAACATGTCTAATCAGAATAAATACAGTTATAACTACTAGTAGCTTCTGTGTATAAGACATCAGATTTCAGGTATGAATATGCTTTAAATATTTCTTAGATTATATAACCATGTTACACAGACATGACATACTCTATGGTTCACTGGAGACTTGCTCTATTTAAGGTTCAACTAATGCTACTTGGAAGCATGCAATGATTCTGAATGTTATATTTTGTCTAATGCTCTGTTCTTACCAGTGACCATTACTTTCAGGTTAGTGGACTCTTGCCCTCCAGGCAAAAGTTAAAAAAAAAAAAAACTGTTGGTTTATACATTGCTCCAGGCTCATCCCAGAGAACTCTGGAAAATTGTAATTTTCTTAATCAGGTTAAAAAAAAACACGTAAGCAGAAATAGCATGGTGATGGTTAATTATAAAACCTATATTGCTATTAAAAATGTCTCCATCAGAGTTTCAGAAAGCAGGGCAAATAACTGAGAGAAAGAAAAACAGGACCATGAAATTAGCCAAGTGGACCTAACTTTGCAGTTGAGATAATCCTGCTAAGTTCCTTGTATTGTGGCTGTACTCGGTATAAGAAATAATTAGGATCTCACATGTGAAAACCTTTGCAGACTTTTGGAATCCACAGGGGACGTGGGCTGCAGAGCTATAGATCAGGGAAATGTGTACACATATCATGTCTTGAACTCAGCAAAAGATTTGATAAAGTGCTTCCAGATTGTTGTCACTAAGCTGGAAAGCTGGAAAAATGTGAGTGGAATGGGGCGTAGTTAAGTGACTGCACAACCACACTTGCATAGACTATGTGACTATGGATGTTCAGTAAGTGTCTTTGGAGCTAAACTGAAATGAACTGATCTGTGCTCATCTGTGTGGAGCGCCACAGCGATGTATGCTGCCTCACGCTAACCCCCGTTCTGTTCCAGGTGTTGATCGCGGATGCGTGAGGGCTTCAGGGGCCACCTTGTAGACCACCTGTCTTTAGTCATGTTGTTTTATCAAGGGCTTCTTAAATAGTTTCTGATAATTGAAAAAGCATTGGCATTGGACACAGAACTGTGTTTGATTATTTGTGCCCATTAATGACTAGTTTATAAATTGGGGCAAATTACTTAACCTATCTGTATTAGTTTTCCGTTGCTGCATAACAGATGACCACAAACTTAGTGGCTTCCAACAACACATATTTATTATCACTTAGTTTTTGTGGGTCAGGAATGTGGGCATGGCATAGTTGATCCCCGGGTTAGGTGCCTCATAAGGCTGTAATAAAGGATTCAGCAAGGTCTGGGTTCTTATCAGATGCTTACCTGGAGAAGGGTTCATTGCCATGCTCCCTCAGGTTGTCATAAACTGTGTACAAATTATTTGTATCTATTTGTAGAAAGGGGCTCGGTATAAACCTCAGATAATTGTAAGTGGGTGTTTTACCTACATGAATATTTGATATGACATTCAGAAGTCCTGTGGGATGTGGGTCAGTACTACATTACACAAGATTGTCCTGTGCATTTTTTGTCTCCACTCAAGAACAACAACAACAACAACAAAACATTGCAAGTGAAGTTAAATACCATTAAATACCATTAATTACCATTAGTGTCTCCTGTGCATTATGATAACCAGAAACACTCCACAATTTTGAAAACACCTCTTGTGGGTGATACTGCCCTCTTGCAAGTCACTGGGTGAGAGGTTTGAAATATCATTTCTAACAAAAAAATGTGAATTTTGTGACAGAGATCCATATAAACACATTCACTAATTTATTTAACAAATTCTTATTGAGTACCTCCATGTGGAAGGCACTCTTCTAGATGTTGTCTGATTCATGCAGGGAACAAGACAGCATCTTTCCTTCTTTCATGGAACTAATGTAAAACAATAGAAGGGATCTTGAGAATGGGTATTGATCACTTTTCAAGTTTTATATTCTTGAAAATATAGAACTTATCAGTTACCTGAACTCTGTTTCTTTTTTTAATTTTAAATTAAAAAAAGTTTTTTTTGAGAGAGAAAAAGCACACAAGGGTGGAGAGGGGCAGGGAGGGAGGAAGGGAGAGAGACAGAGAGAAAGAGAGAGAGAGAGAGAGAGAGAGAGAGAGAGAGAGAGAGAGAGAGAGAATCTTAAGCAGGCTCCAAACTCAATGCAGAGCCCAATGTGGGGCCAACCCCATGACACTGGGATCATGACCTGAGCTGAAATCAGGCGTTGGATGTTCAACCAGCTGAGTCACCCAGGTGCCTCTGAACTTTCTATTCTTTTACTCCTTGTTCAAAGTTCAATTAAGTTTATCAAACAATGTTCTATGCAGAACTGTTATGCCTACTATACAATATATTTCTTCAAAATATAGCCACACACTTCCTTTCCATGATCTTTTTCCTGTCTTTTGCCACATGAATTTTCTTTTCCAATCACTTGAACCACTGACTAGTCTGTGAACCACTCTTCAACTCTTCCACTTCTGTGGCCCCCTTTACACTATTATCATGGTCTGGAATGCTCTGTACTGTCTCCACATTTTCATCTGTCAAAATTGTATTCTTTTTTAGAGACCTTCCATGAAGTCTTTTTGATTCACCAAAACAAAGGTGATGGATAATGTATCCCACTTTTAAGTTACTATATTACCACTTTTAACAAGCCTTTGTTCTCTTGGGCTTGGATAGGGCCAGAGACATAAGGGAAGCGAATGCATATTTGCTTAAATAAAGGAAAGAAGAAAGAAAAGAAAAGAAAAAAGAAAAGAAAAGAAAAGAAAAGAAAAGAAAAGAAAAGAAAAGAAAAGAAAAAAGAATTCTGACCTGTAGTATGGTTATTTGTACATTTGACTAATCAGATGTAATCCAACTTCATCCCATTTTTGGATCTCTCTTAGTTTTTGGATCTCTCTTAGTTTTTAGTTTCCCTCAGAGCCAAGTACAGTGTTGTATACTTATAGTTTATTCATTTCTCAGGAAACAACTGAATGCCTATAGTCTACTAGAAACTGTATAGGTGCTGGGGTTGAGCGCCTTGGTTCTGGAATTAGAGAAGTTGGGTTTAAGTGCTACACCTTCCACTTATTGACTGACATTAGGTAAGTTCCGAGAATCTAAATCTTTTTACTTCCTCATCTGTAAAATAATAACAGTGGTGACTGTGGTGGTGATGATGATGTTGATGATGACGGCTGATGTACTGTGTACTGGGGACTCTATCAGGAATTAGCATCAAAAACTAACATCTGGCATCAGACTGATCAGGGTTCATATCCCAGCTCCATTGCTTACTACTTGGGTGACCCTAAACAAATTAATTACTATCACTAAGCCTGAGTTTCAATTGTCACTTGATTAAATGGAGATAAACATGCTAGTGCCTTCCATTGTTCACAGAATAAAATTCAAATTTTAAAAAATGGCCTAAAGCCCAGACCTACATGGTCTGACTCCTATCTACCCATATAAACTCATTCTAACCTCTCATTTGCTTACTTTACAGTGGTCTGTTTTCTATTTTTCAAAAATCCAAGCACCTTTCCACTTGAGTCCTTTGTGGTGCCATATGGCAGGCACATTGCCATGTTTACTCAAATTCACCTCTTCACAAAAGTCTTTACTGCCCACCTTATCTAAAGTAACCCTCTGTTCCGCATCTCCCTCATCATGTACTCATTCTCTCTGACTTATTTGTCAAAAACAATACATTATTTGTTATAATTACCTTATTAGCTTTTTTTTTTTTTGGAGGGGGGGGTCCCATTGTTTGCTTGATTATAGCTGATTTCCTCTACCAGAAAATAAGCTTCATCAAGGTGGGCCAGAGTGTGTGTTGTTTGCTAATCTAGTTCTAGTGGCTGGCACAGTACTCAACCCAATTGGGTGCTCTGAAAATAGAACTGTATGCATAAGTGAAAAAATAAGTACTTCATAGGTTGTTAAGAAGGTTAAATGTGCAGTGCCTGGCAGAAAATAAGTGATGAATTGGTATTGGTAGCATTATTGTTACCAAAGATACTGATATACAGATGGGCTTTTGTAAAGATTGCAAGCTAGATAAGAAGACATAGGTGAATAATAAGCCAAGTACTATAGACCAAGTACTGCACGAATGGGGCTTTTTGTGATATAGGCACATGCAGATATGCTTAGGAAATATTTGCTGAACTGTTGCTTTAATGTGAATGTTCTTAAAGAGCATGGCCTAAGAATAAGTGCAGCATGAGAATAGAGGGTGGAGTGAATACCAATCCTAGTTAGTTTTAACATTTTGTAACTTTGGAGGTAACGGCCACCTATCCAAGGTAGAGTGATCCAGTATAGGCAAGGGCTGTGTTCTCTATGTGTTGACTTTATCAACTGCTCTGTCCTAGTTACTTAATATTTATCATATCCTGGTGTAGATTATGTTTATACTTTCACGACCTTTTCACTCCTCCTGCTGGCTATCGAACAGGTATTTATGAGGATTTATTTATGCCCATAATCTCCCCAAGGCATCTCTAACATTGCACATTAAATTCATTCAGGTGAAGTCATGTCCCTGCTATACAACTATAGCTTCAAGAAGTCCTCCAGCTTCCCCTTCTAACCTGTTTGCTGCTCCTACTTTTCTCCTATGTAGACATTTTGGGACTGCTACCTCCCTCTTTACTCTGCTTATGCCCTAAAATCACTCTCCCCAATTCTATAGATTATACATTTATCTTCAGAGAATGTTCTATATCTGCATAACTTCTCCCCTCATCAGCTGTTAGTAATTACAGGTTTATTCTTAGGAAACACATTTCCTCCCATTAGAAATTCTTCAGAGCACAGTTGTGGAGATAAGACTGACCTCTCCAATTTTATGATTAGAACCACAATGTTTCCATGTTGATAAATTATAGATAAAGCAAGGCAGTTTCTTTTCCCACCAGGATTTCTGCTAGGGAATACTAAAACTGCCAAACAGTAAGAGACAGACAACACGATCGTTTTTTCTTGGTTGATTTTTCACATCAGGGATATGCACTAGCAGAAGTTGAAATAAGAGCATTAATTTTATTTTAAATTAAGGAAATACAAAAAGCAAGATCTTAGTGTTATGTAGAAAAGATATCATTGTTAAGGATGGCTCTGATGGGTCATCTCTGAGTAATTTCAGTTTGTTGATTTTGTAGACACACAAGTTCAAAGATCAGATAACGCCCATCAAGTTTGATGAGACACTAATGATAGTTACCCTTTCAGCAATACTATCACTGAA